>NW_027513484.1:0-1200000 GCF_048772815.1 Callospermophilus lateralis
TAGCAATATATATGGAAATCGAAATTCATCATGAAATGTATATCATCCACTGATCCAAAAATATTCATTATACTGAACATTATTTTATTTATCATGTTGTTCATCTATGAAGCTCACCCATAGGTTGAATTTTCAGTTCCAACTGTGTTTAGGTGGAGTGATCTCTTCTCCCAATTTGTATCTGCAAAGTCAGCCACCTCACAAGAATGTACATGTGATAACAGGTATGATTCAATATGTGCATATGAAATAACATGTGCTGAATTGGCTACAGAGAAAAGCAGAGAGGAATTCATCTATTTGTTAACTTTAAAAACACATGGAGAACTATTTCAACAAAATATTGACTAGATTTATAAGTCCTACCCTGTATAATGCAAAAGGCAAGTCCAGCAATACACTATGTCTCGTCTAAACTGCTTGTATTTCTATTTGGTTTGGGTTATTTTTCTCCATCATATTAGAATTAGTAGTCAGAGTCTAGTAGGGTATGCGTTAGTGTCAGGCATTCAGCATTTTGAATTGAAAATAGGAAAATGAATCCAATGTGTATGTAAATATGTGCTTCACAAAAATCTTCCCACTCTAATCCAGAACAATGCCTTCACTTTACCTTCACTCCAAGTATAATACAATTAGAGTGGACGAGTTAGAAAATCTGTGAATACATATCTGGAATGTAATATGCTCAAGAGTTCACAACCTTGAAGGTGGTAGAGGAGTTTCCAAAAGTAAGGGACAGGTAAATACTCCACAAAAATGGAGCTCTTCTGGACTAAAGACTTCTGGTGAAACTGCCTCTGAGTTTGGGCACTTGAAATATTTGTTGTTGTCAGGAGTTTTAGCTTTTTTTGTAGAGAGACCATCAAAGCTAGGTATGTATCTAAGTGACCTGGAGGACATGGTTTCTTATTTTCTAATGAACATGAGGCAGCAGTGCTGAATTCTCTCTTTGTAGGTAAACTGTGGCCACTGCGGGCAAACTCTTTCCGTGTGGACTGTAAAGCCATCTGGCCATCCTCCACTTGTCGATGTGTTTCTTGCTGCTGCAATGTGAGTTTGGTATTTGCTTCACAAAATACAAGGAGTTAAACTGGGACACAGTGCTAAAGGGAGTTCTGTCACGTGTGGTGTGTCAGGTTCTGCAGGATAATGAACCAACCAGGCTTCAATCCCACATAGCTTGCATCCTTAACCATAGCAATCTGATTCTGAACATTGCCCTGAAAACTCTCCACATAACAAGATGCCTTTACATAGAAGGGTCTGCTGGGTGCACCATGTCAGTCACAAGCCATTTGGAAGCCAATGGCAGATCCACATTGCCCCACCACAGATATTTTATCACACAACTGCACACGACTTTTCTAGGCCCATTTCACATCAGGCTCCAACTTACTGGCATCTCTGTTCTACACCATTTTCATGGTCATGGGAATTTCAAAAATTTCATGGTATTTATCTAGCCATTTTACAAGAATGATGTTGGAGGCACTGTGTGTTTAACTTCATTCAGGAACAATTAAATGGTGAGGAAGCTCATTTCAATGAAAGCTCTGGAGAAATCTCACTGGCAAGGCTTCCAAAGAGTTGCCAAAATTTCACAGGAAGCCAGACCTATTGCTGTCTACAATGTGAGGTACATGTGTGTTTTGACTCTCAACTATGGCTGCCATGTCTTTCAGAATAAAACCATGTGATATCCTGGATTAGATTCCCAGTGCTCTGTGGAAAGCAAACCTGGGCCTAGATCTCGGTTTCCAAGGGCGACTCTCATGCGTGACCAACTAAAATCCCAACATATTTCATGATAACACTTCTCTAAGTCAGCTCTAGAACTCAGTCTCTAAGGGGAATCACACCAGAGTTCAGCCCAGGTATACCCAGTCATATCTTCCAACTACCACACAAATGACCACAATTAAAACCAAAACACTCCCACATGGTCCTCATTTTCTTCCATATATACACTCTCATACTACGCTCTGTCTGGAGGTTTCCATGAGTGGCGAAGTCCAAGACAGTGTCCAAAATAAGCTTTCTTGCCCTTCATTGCCTAAAGTCATGGTGGCCTGGACACCCTTCCTGTGAACCAGGTGTGATCAAATAGGCCTGCCCTTAATACACCTCTGCTTCTCCAATTTGAGGCCTACTGACTGTCAGGTATAGATATTTTTATGTGAATTGGAGTCATGAGAAAACCCAAGAACCTATGTGCTAGACTCTCCAGGGCTTTGAAGAACTCATTTGACACAAAGGATGCGTATTCTCACTTGATGGAGTTCAGTAGACTTACAAAGGAAGGCAAGAGACTTCATCCACAGGGACTGCTCTTTTGGCCATTTTGGGTATGGATTCACACACGGAATGATCCATCAGGTGATGAGAATCTAAGCCACAACCTCACACAGGTCCAAGAGGCTGATTCAGACACATTATCAGGATCAATCACTTGATTTTTTCCTCTGTCTAACTAGCTAGAGAGACCTTCTCTTTTAATTGAATTTTTATCTCTGTCTGACTAGCTCGAGAGTCCTTCTCTTTTACTTGAATATTTCTACTATAACTATAATACAACCCAAGAAGATAAAATTATTACTCCATATACAATGAATCAAATTGATGATTTAGATAATTAGTTAAATACTTGGGCAATAATCATGTGCAAATCTAATGTTTCATTTGATAACCACTTACCATCTAATCCTTTATTGTCTTTTTGGTCATCACATCATGTAATTTTTCCAAAAATGACAAGAAAAACACCTATTATAAATGATACAAATATATTCACTGATGGGTCAAATAATGGTACAGCAGTAATATTTACACCTGATCAAACTTTTACATTTTTAGTACCCAAACAATTAGCTCAAAATGTAGAGATTAATGCAGTATTACAAGCTTTTGTGATGCTTAAAGCATCTGTAATTAATTTATTTTCCGATAATCAGTATATAGTTAGTGCTATAGTATCACTTGAAGATGGTAGAAGGATTTCCCCTTCCTCTACTCTTTTCTCTTTGCTTTCGACTATACAAAGTCTAATCTGGGACAGGAAAGATCCGTTTTTTATAGGATATTTCAGGACACATACAGGATTGCCTGGAGCCCTTAGTTTGGGCAATTATTTAGCAGATAAAACAACACATGACATTCATACATATTTTCTATACACTAGAAGAAGCTACAAATTTTCATAAAAAGTTCCATGTCAATGCTAATACTTTACAAAAGCGTTTCAAAGTAACTAAGGAACAAGCTAGACAAATAATAAAACAATGTCAAAATTGTGTGACCTTTTTACCACAAGTTAATCTTGGAGTCAATCCTAGAGGATTGATACCTAACCATATTTGGCAGATGAACGTCACAAACTTGCCAGAATTTGGAAAATTAAAATATTTGCATGTTACAGTTGATACTTCTTCTGGATTTTTGATGGGCTCCCTTCTTGCTGGAGAAAAAAACTAAAGATGTTATAGCTCATTGCTTACAAAATTTTGCCACTGTGGGCGTTCCAAAAGAGTTAAAAACAGATAATGCCCCTGCTTATACTTCTACTTCTTTTAAACAATTTTGCTCATCATTTGGCATTACTCATATAACAGGAATCCCATACAATCCACAGGGAGAAGGCATAGTTGAAAGAGCACATGAAAATATTAAAACGTACATATTAAAGCAAAAAGAACAAATTGGGAAGGGGTATATATTCCCCAAAGGTAAACTTAAAATAACCCTTTTACTCTAAATTTTTAAATTTGGGTTCATCAGGTCTTAGTGCTGCAGAAAGGCATATATGTCCAAAAAATGTACATAAGCCCAAGGTACTTTGGAAGGATATTCTAACAGGAAAATGGAAAGGTCCTGACCAAGTAATTGTCTGGAGTCCGGCGTCTGTTTTTGTGTTTCCACAGGGAGAACAGTAGCCAATTTGGATTCCAGAGATATTAACTAAAGAGATTTCTGCAGACCAAAAATAAGATGATTTGGCTCAAATCAATAAGAGCTGATATGCAGAACTCCAGTTTGGCTGTTCTTATATCTGTGACAGAACCAGAATGTTTTTTTCAAATCTATTTTATTATTCCCCTTTCTCATATCATGAAGTTTTATTTTGTTTTTTTTAGCTCATACAGAACTAGGTTAATGTTTTGCTGATCAGTTCTATTTTTGGACAATAGAGTTTTTAGACATTGCAATGGAGATTTCACCTGTAAAAAGTCATAAGGCCTTTAATATTATGCATGTGTTGTATGTATTATATTATGTGTGCACTTGTGTTTTGTGTTATATGTTTGATTTCACATCTTTTCTGTGTTGACTATATTATTTTCAAGTTGATATACTCTGTCTTCATTATCTGATGTTCTGACTTCTACTTGATCTAGTCTGTTTGTAATATTCTCATTAGTGCTTTTAATCTGATTTACGGTTTCTTGCATTTCTATGATTACAACTTGATTATTTTTTAACACCTCTATCTCCTGATAAAGCTCATTCTTTGCGGATTTAATTTGTGTGGTTAGTTCCTCTTCAAAATATACTTTCAATGCTTGGATTTGCTGTCTCATGTCTTCTCTAATATTCCGTTCCATCTGAATTAGGAATGCCTTGATTTCTTTCCCTGTCCATATTTCTGATTCTTCTAGGTCCTCCTGTATATTTAGATTGTCCTGCATTGTTTGTAACCCCTTTTTCCCTTGTTTTTTCATATTGTTCACGTTGCTTTCCAGCTCTGTTTGACTGCTTTGTAACTGCTTTCTCCTATACATTTGTTTTGGCTTTGTATATCTCTGTTGTCTCTCTTTTGTGGTGGAAGATTATGCCTAAAAATTTTGGGCTTTGTTGTACTTTAAAGCTGATTCATTCAATTCATATAAGGCTTCTAGGTTCTGTATTCATATAATGATTTGCTGTTTGTTCTTAGGACTATATGTTTAGGTTGGGTGCTCTGGTGGTACAATGGTTAGTATGTCTCGGCTACTTTAGAAGATTGCTCCACTGAAGGTGGATACTACCAGGCAATTGGATCAGGGTGTTGGTAGTAGCTAGGTATTTAGGAGTCTTATAGACAGCCTCGAGACATTCACCTATTTGCATTTAGACAATTACACACAATGGAAGATGTAATGCTTGGAATGAGAGTTGGGGGGTAGGAGAATGAAGGTGCTCTTAAAAAGAAAAAAAGGATAGAGGGAGAGATAGATTAGAGGGGGATGAAAAGAACAATAAAACTTGAAATGGGATAGAAAGAGAGAAGGAAAAGGGGGGAAAGGAACAGGGAGAGAAGAAGGAGAGAAAAAATATCAACAACAGCAACAACAACAACAAAAAAAATTAAAGTCTTAGAGATCCACCTTCTTCTCTTCCAGTAGGCGGAGCTGTGCCTTCCAAGCGGAGTGTCTGCTCTCTACCTGCCGAGAGTTATCCCTGTAGGGCATCTTCTGGGGGTCTCTCAGACTTGTCAGTCCAGAGCCATTTCAGTTCTCCAGCTCTTAACCCCCTTCCTCCTGTCAGCCTGCCAGCCAGGTCCTGTTCCCCAGAAGTGATTCTCCAGAGATCTAGTTACACTTGCAGCCCCACCGAGTGCCCCTTTTAAGCCTCAGTGCTGTGGTAAACTGGCGGATAAGACCTTAGGGGTCACCACTGGTGATATGGGGGCCTTGGGTTCTGGGCTCCCCTCTGCTTCCCTACGGACACGACCCCTGAGAAGTCAATGAAGTTTCCTGGCTGCTTATATCAGTATGGGGAGTCACACACCTGCTAAAGTGGATTTTGAAGGGAAGGAATTTCGCCGGCCGAACTCCGATGATGTCACCTCTCTGCTATGGTGGGCCCCAGGCTTCTTGCCGGATTGACCGAGGGGAGGGGTTGGACTGGTCCGGCCCGGTTCACCTCAGCTCCTGGCGCGTGGAGGCTTGGCTAAAGACTTCTTCCTGCCAAGCTGTGTCTCGGCGTCTAGCAGGACCCAGTCACTTTGGCTGCGGGCCGGTGGACGGATCTGCAGCTGTGCCCGCGGAGCGCAGACTGTGGCTGGTGAATCTCGAACTCCGCGTCTAGTGGCAGGGTCCCACTCGTCCGGGTCACACAGACGCTTCAAAAAAATTCTTGTAGCTCCCGGGCAGTCTTCCTTCAGTGGAATTTTGCTAGGAGAATCTCCGTTGGTAGAATCCAAGAGTTATCCTTGCGACTTTATGACCCCATCACTGGCATTAAAAGCGCAACCTCTCTGCCCGCCGCCATGTTGGATCCACCTTTTCTTTTCATTATATTTAATAATTCTCTTCTAGACAATGTAAATTGTTAAGAAAATTGTTTTCTTTTAGTGCCTTTTGGAATGTTACATAATTCTTTCTTTAGGCATTGTTGCCAGAATTTCTATGTTCATCCCAGTGCATGTGAAGTCAAAGATAAAACCAATCTACAGCTTCGGCAATAGCCATCACTGAACTGCTTGCAGAACTTGCCTGGACTATGTATCACTTGTATGCATTGTGAACTCACCTGCCTGCATTGTGAACTATCTGTTGGTGCAGTGACGTGTGGTAGTGTTGGGGTATTTCTCTGATGATGTCATCGGTGGTACAATTTTTTCAAAGAGAGCCATCAATTGCCTTGGTGTATCTTCCTCCCTTCTGCTTGTCATGGTTGTTCAGCTAAAATTAGGGGGCCAACAGAGATGAGGCAAAGAGCCTCACCCGCCCGCTGGTACAAAGACCTCTCCACAGGTGTGGATGTATACTGGACCTGTAGTCAGTGACGGGTAAGATCCAATTACAATGGTACCAATCTAAGACAGGAGGCTGACACCTTGAGGTCAGCTCATTCGATAATGGGTAAGGACCATATGTACTATTGGACAACCTAAGGCAGGCACGGTCCCTAAGCCACATGCTTGTTGTTTAAACAGAGAGGGTTAGATGTTGAGAGCCACAGCCCAAGGGGCCAAAGCAAACTTTTAGACTGCCAGCTGATGGTTGGCTCACAGCGGCCCCAGCAACATCTAGCTGATTGGCTCCTCTGCGGTGATGCCCATTGGGCTGTTTCCCCACCCTTTCAAATTATGGAGCTGCTTTTTGGGGGACTTTTTTGGCTCTGCTCAAACAACCCAGCCAATCGACCTCAAGAGCAGGAGGAGAGGGGAGGTTGAGAGCTTGTGGGAAGCCGGTGGTGGCAGTTGTGCTCTGAGTGTTTTTCCCGAGGAGCTATTTTTTGGCGTGTGTGGTTCTAAAAATAAAGTTAGCTTTTGACAAGTGGCTCCTGAATTGTGCCCAGCCAGACTGTGTCAATCCTAAATTGATGGAGCAAAATAACCAAAATAGAATAGAAATACAAGCAGTTCAGAGGAGGCATGGTGTATAGCTGGACTTACCTTTTGTATGATAAAGGGTAGGTGTTATAAATCAAGTCAATATTAAATTGAAGTAGTTCTCCATGTGTTTTAAAGATAACAAATCCGTGAATTCCTGTCGCCCTTTATCTGTATCCTATTCAGCACATGTATTTTTGTATGCACATATAGAATCCTACCTGGTATCACATGTACACTTTTGTGAGGTGGCTGACTTGGCAGATACAAATTGTCAAAAGAGATCACTCCTCCTGAACGTTGTTGGAACTGAAAGTTAAAAATACGGGTGAGCTTCCTAGTTGAACAAGATAATACATAAATCCATGTTCAGTAAAATGAATATTTTTGGATCTGTGAAAGATATATATTTCATAATAAATTTCGATTGGCATATATATCGCTACCTTTTAATGTCTGTGCATGTGTGTGTGTGTGTGTGTGTGTATATATATATATATATATATATATATATATATATATATATATATACACTCTCCAGATTTTTCAGAATATAAAATATATGTGTCTTATTATACAATCCCTAAATGCATTCATATTCATGTATGTGGATTTATAATCAAATGTTCACAAAATTATTCTCAGAAATATTCATCCACCTCAAATACATATTGTTTCCTAGTACTGAAATCTAAATTCAGTGAATGGTGCATAGAATTCCTAATTTTTCTACAGTATCTGACCCACTTTAACATCAATGCAAGTAGATTACTATGGTACATGATGTGTATTATGACATTCATTTTTATTCAACAATGTTACATGACTATTTCTTCAGTTTATGCACATCATAGGATATATATTTCATTCACAAGTTTTCAAATTTATAGGCATTTGTTTCACTTTCTATCACTTCCTGCTTCAGTACACATGTATTCCTCCATGTTTTTTGACTGGTCTTTTCCTGAGACTACTTTTCATTTTAGATTTCAATAATCGCTTTTGAAGCAAACCTCACACACTCTTCATGACAAACCATAACCTAAATATTACCATTAGATCTATCAATGGTTGTAATGAATGTATGTATATCAATATAAGATTTCCTGTATATTTTCAGATATCAATTCAATCCATAATTTAAAGTTGGAACCATTTATATTATTTATTCACAGTATGGTCAATTCATTCATTTTATCTATATTTGTAGACACAGGGTAGATCTATTTGTACACCCAATACTAATTTATACATCTTCAAAATATTGACCACAGAATTGGTGGAAGAAATACTCATGTCACCTGATCTACATATACACTTTATCACAGTAATATTCTGGACACAAAATGCAAAGTTCACACTTATGATTGTACCAAAACCTAAATGGAAAGTGAGCATGGATTACTAAAAACATCCAAGTCCAGATTGCCTAATGCTCTCAAATGTTAATCCTATTGGTGCTAAATATTTGTTTTTTTCTAAGATTGTATATTCAACATCTACCATGTTGAAAATGTCTAATCCTATCAATCAATTTATACTTTGCCTGATTTCTTCATGTCTCTATTGATATCTGCTTCCCTATATATTTTCCCCAGTTAATCATTGTGACTGACTCATCACATGTTCTGACATTTACATTCATTCTCTACGAGAAACCCTATTGCTAAAGAACTTTTGGACCAAATCCTATACTCACTCTTCTTCCTAAACTTACTGACTATCTTTCCAATCCTACCGACTACCCTTTTTAAGTGGATGTTTTCTTCTACATTCAATCATGCAATTTACAAGGTCCTATGCCATTGTTTATCGATTTTTCTGAGACATCTGTGCAGAAGGTATTTCAAAGCTAAGTATCCCAATCAAGGACCCAATGCTCTTCTGGGCTTCAAATCTTACCTAGACTTCTGTATTCATACTTATATTTCACCTGTATATTCTTGTAAATATCACAGGTTCCCAATGCCATTATTCATCATGCAGAATGATTCCTAACCCAAATCGAACCTGTTATTACCCTAACCATACACTGTTCCCTCAATCTAACTTTACAGAAAAGCAGGGACAGAGTTGGTCTTACAATCAGGAGTGTAGGGGATCTTCCACCTGCTGAGAACCTCAAAGGTCAATACAGAAATGATCCATGGAGAAGATGTAGGCAGCAATGAAGGACCTGAGGGAGGAAAAGTCAACTTCCATCGCAAACAACCTGGTCAGGGTGAAGGGATGTGTCTGAATCAGCCTCTTTCATCTTAATGTAGAGAAGATGGACCAAACCAAGCCTGTGTGGAGAGCTGTGCCCAGGTGCCTATGGTTGATATACCATTCTAACTTGTGAAAATGTCACAGCAAGTAGGTGCACCCTCCATCTCATGGGACCCTTGGAAGCAACTGTTAGGACAAAGTGGTTGCCAAGGCAGTGACTTCATTCACTTCCTGAAGGAAGTTACCTCACATAACTTCCTTGGTGATGGAACTCTCTAAACTTGGGATTCAGGAAGCCAGGCAACCACAGCCAGTTCCAGTCCCAGTTCCAGTTGTCTCACTTGTTTGGGTAAACCAAGGACAGAGTCAGTCTTTCTTGGTACCTAGTTATGTGAGGATGGCCAAATGCTAGGAAAGCTAAGAAGAGGGGCCTTTCCTGAGAAAGAAGGTAGTGGCTCACCAGTGACTTTTGACAACTTCACAGAGTTGGCCAAGGAGACGAGAACTGAGACAGCACAGTGCATTTCGTGGAAATATAGTATGTCCCACCCATCATAGGACACTCCGGATAGTCACAGACCTACTTTGTGAAAGGTGGTGTCTTTTTGAGTGTGGGTGTGAGTTTGTGGTTTTGTCTCATGTTCTGAAAATATGTAGGAAAGGCGATTTGTTTGGTTTGGAGAGGACTGTATCTAGTATGTCCTCTGACAAGGTGAGTGTTTCTATTACTGTGTATCCCACTCTCTCCGTGGTCTTAGTATTAGAAAAAGAATGCATCATGGATGTGTTCTGTCTAGTAGAAAGCTTCCCAGCATTCATACTGCCAATTTATGAATGGACTGCGACTAGCCTTATCAATGGGCAAAACCTACTATCTTTCTAAGTTCCTGTTTTCTTCCTGAATTCCGGACACTCTCCAGAATAGGCTCAAAGTTTTGTGTCCAAGCTATGTAGCACCTCCAAGCTCTGTCACATGGCAATGTACTGGATAGCTGAAGGGAAGTGGAGCATGTCAGAAAACTCAGATATCAGGAAACTCAGATACCAGGAAAGTCTCAGTGGAGAAACCCTGCTTTGGGACATTTGCTTACCTATTTTTCTGTTGCCCTGAATGTAAGGAATTCTTTGGCTCAGGCCACCCCTTTGTGAAGCCTGAAGAAAACTGTATTCAAATGGAAATGAGTGGGCATCACCTGTGGCTCTTCGCTTAATTGCTTTGGAAATGGATGTGTCTGAATCAGCCTCTTGGCGCTCGGTGAAGCTGGGGCTTAGATTGTCAGCACCTGATGGATCTAAAGAAATATCCCTTGTGTGCATCCATAACCAAAATTCGAAAAGATCAGTCATTGTGGATGAAGTCTCTCACCTTCCTCTGTTAGGTTCCTGACCTCCATCAAGTGTGATTATTGACCCTTGAGTAAAATGAGTTTTTGAAAGATCTGCAGATGTGCTAGTGTTGTCTCATGACTACAAACCACATAAGAATCTATACCTGACAGTCAGTAGGCCTCAAATAGTAGAAGCAGAGCAGTATTAATGGCAGGCCTATTTGATCACTCCTGGTTGACAGGAAGAGTGTGCAGGCCACACTTACTTTAGGCAAATGAGGGGAAAGGAAGCTTATATTGGACACTGTCTTGAGCTGCGCCACTTATGGAAACCTCTAGCCAGAAGTTATGATGAATATCTATATGGAAGAAAATGAGGGCCATGTGGGAGTGTTTTGGTTATAATTGTGGTCATTTTTGTGGCAGTTGGAAGAGATGACTGGGTCCACCAGGGCTTCACTCTTGGGTGATTCCCCTTATAGACTGACTTCTGGAACTGACCTCAGAGTAGTATTGCCATGAATTGAGTTGGGATTTTAGGAGGCCACGCATGAGATTCACCCTTGGAATCTGAAATCTAGTCCCAGGTTGGTTTTCCACAGAGCACTGTGAATCTCAGCCAGGATATCACATGATTTTATTATGAAAAACATGGAAGCCATAGTTGAGAGTCAAAACACACATGGACCTCACATTGTACAGTTCAATGGGCCTGGCTTCATGTGACCTTTTGGCCACTCTTTGGGAAGCCTTTCCTGTGAGTGTTGTCCAGAGATTTCATTGAAATGAACTTCCTCACCATTTAGTGGTTCCTGAATGAATTGAAACCCACAGTGCCTCCAACTTCATCCTTGAAAAATGGCTAGATGAATACCATCAAATTTTTGAAATTCCCATGACCAGGTGGCACTGGAGAAACTTTGGATGTCCTGTTGCTGATCATGAGTATACAATACAGTGCCTTGATTGACTGGGTTTCATGAAAATGTTGAAGAACAGTGATGCCAGTAAGTTGGAGCCTCCTGAGTAGTGGGCCTAGAGTAGTGGTGTGCAGGTGTGTGATAAAACATCTGTGGTGGAGTCATGTGGACCTTCCATTGGCTTCCAAATAGCCTGTGACTGATATAGTGTAGCCAGCAGACCCTTATATGTAAATGCATCCTGTTATATGGAGAGTTTTCAGGGCAATGTTCAGAATCAGGTTGCTATGGTCAAGGGGCCAAGCTATGTGGGATAAAGGCCTGGTTGGTGCATTCTCTTGCAGACCCTGACACACCACACGTGACAGAACTCCCTCTAGCACTTTGTCCCAGTTGAAATCTTTGTATTTCACGAAGCAAATACCAAACTCCCAGTACAGCAGCAAGAAACACCACGAAAATTGGAGGATGATCAAATGGTTTCACAGTCCTCACAGGGAGACACATAGCTCCCAGTGGCCACAGTTTACCTACAAAGAGAGAATTCAGCACTGCTGTCTCATGTTCATTGGAAAATAAGAAACAAGATCTTTCAGGTCACATAGATGCAGATCCAGCTTTAATTGTCTCACCACAAATGAAGATTAAGCTCCTGACAACAACATATATTTCAAGTGCCCAACCTCAGAGGCAGTTTCTCAAGAAGTCTTTAGGCCAGCAAAGCTCCATTTTTGTGGAGGGTTTACCCTGTCCATTACTTTTGTAAACTCCTCTACCACCTCCAAGTTTGTGAACAACTGAGCATATTGCATTCCATATATATATGCACAGATTTTCGAACTCTTCTCCTGTAATTGTGTCTTACTTGGGGCAAAGGTAATGTCAAGGCATTGTTCTGGATAAGAGTGGGAAGATTTTTCAAAGCACATAATTACATACACATTGGATACCTTTTCCAATTTTCCATTGGAAATACTGAATCCCTGACACTAACCCTTAGTCTACTAGACTCTGACTACTTATCCTAATATGATGGAGAATAATAATCCAAACAGAATAGAAATACAAGCAGTTCAGAGGAGGCATGGTGTATAGTTGAATTTGCCTTTTGCATTATGTAGTGTAGGAGTTATAAATCTAGTCAACTTTTGTAGAAATTGTTCTCCATGTGTTTTTAAAGTTAACAAATATGTGAATTCCTGTCTCCCTTTCTCTGTAGCCTATTTGCACATGTATTTTTATATGCACATATAGAATCCTACAAGGTACAACACGTACATTCTTGTGAGGTGGTTGACTTGGCAGATACACATTGTGAGAAGAGATCACTTCTCCTAAATGCTGTTGGAAGTTAAAATTCGAACTCTGTGTGAGCTTCCTAGTTTAACAACATTATACATAAATCCATGTTCAGTAAAATGAATATTTTTGAATCTGTGGATGATATATATTTCATGGTGAATTTCAATTGGCATATATATTGCTACTTTTTAATGTCTGTGTGCATGTGTGTGTGTATGTGTGTGTGTGTGTGTGTGTGTGTGTGTGTGTATATATATATATATATATATATATATATATATATATATATATACAAACTTTCCAGATTTTTCAAAATATGAAATACATGTGTCTTTTTATACATTTCCTAAATTCATTCATATTCATATATGTGAATTTATAATCAACTTTTCACAAGATTATCATCAGAAATATTCATCCACCTGAAATATGTATTTGTTTCCTAGTACTGAAAACTATCTTCAGTGAATGGTGCCTACAAATCCTAAAATTAATACAGTAACTGACCCAGGTTAACATCAATGCAAATTGATTCCTATGGGACATGATGTGTATTTTGACGTTCATTTTTATTCAAAACTGGTACATTACTATTTCTTCAGTTTATGCACATAATAGGATATATATTTCATCCACAAGTTCGCTAATTTAGAGGCATTTGTTTCACTTTCAATCACTTCCTGCTTCAGAACACATGTATTTTTTCATGGTTCTTGACTGGTCTTTTCATGAGACTTCTTTCGAAACATATTATTTTTGATTTCCATAATCACTTTTGAAGAAAAACTCACACACCTTTCATGATAAACTATAACCTTAATTTTACTATTAGATGTATAACTAGTTGGAATGAATGTATGTATATCAATATAAGATTTCTTATATATTTTAAGATATGAATCCAATGCATTATTTAAAGTGGACCAGTTATATTATTTATTAACAGTATGGTCTATTCATGCATTAGCTCTATATTCATAGACACAAGGTACACCTCTTTGTACCCCCAATACTAACTTATTAATCTTCAAAATATTGCTCCCAGAAATGATGGAAAAATTACTCATGTCACCTGATCTACATATACATTTTATCACAGTAATATTCTGCAGACAAAATGCAAGGTTCACACTTATTATTGTATCAAAGCCTAAATTAAAAATGAACATGGATTACTAAACACAGCCATGTCCAGGTTGCCTAATGCTCTCAAATATCAATCCAATTAGTGACTACATATTGGTTTCTTCCTAAGATCATATATTCAAATTCAACCCTGTTGAAAATGTCTAATCCTATCACCCACTTTATATTTTGCCTTATTTCGTAATATCTCTATTGATATCTGTTTTCCTACATATTTTCTCCGGTTCACTATTGTGACTGACTCTTCACGTGGGCTAACATTTACATTCACACTCTAAACAAAACCCTATTGATAAAGAATATTTTTTTTCCAAAACCTATACTCATTCTTCTTCCTACACCTAACAACTATCTTCCTAATCCTACCGACTATCCCTTTTTGACTGAATGTTCTTTTCTACACCCAATCATCAAAGTAAACACTGGGCGAGCTTCGGAGGAAGAGACCACCAAAAGACTATCTCATGCAACAGCAAAGGGTTTATAGGGGGTCAGCATGCAGGGGATCGGAGCTCACTTGAATAGAGCAGAGAGCCCTGAGAAGAGCTTAAGCAGAGCTTATATACTTTCTTTGGGGAGGGCAGGGAGTGAAGTTTATTGATGGGTGAGGGAGAGTGGGCGGTTTGCATTCAACCGGGTGAGGGAGTACATTCTGCAGTTTGGCATTTGGGGACAGGACATTCTGGGAACAAGATTAGCAAACAGTTCTCAAGATTTGAACTGTGTTTTGTTAAGCATACAGAAAAAAAAGTGACAAGTACCTATTTTATTAATCTTTCATTCCCCACTTCTTCTTCTAGCTACTTTTAATCATAAAAGTGATCATTGTGGGGTGTCACATTCTATGTCTGCTAGTGGGGTATTACCATGAGTTTAACTTGTCCAAATTTGAGCTTAGAGAAAAGAAATTACACGGTTGAGCAAACAGGGTTTTATAGTTAGCAATAATATGGAGATTATTATCGGACAGCCCAGGGTTGATAAAAAAGTAGTCAAACAGGGGGACTATGTGAACCAAGACTCAAACCACTTTTTTTGGTCCTCTCACTCTCTCATTGACACTCTTCAAGGTGTCTTTTTAATATAATCATATTTTTTTTTACAACTCCATTATGCTCGGAATAAACACAACATTCTTCCCAGGAAGTGACAAATACCTATTTTATTAACCTTTCACTTCCGACTATCCCTTTTTGACTGGATGTTCTCTTCGACATTCAATCATCCAAGGTACAAGGTCCTATGCCATTGTATATTGATTAATCTGACCAATCTGTGCAGAACCTAATTCAAATCTAAGTATTCAAATCAAGGGCAAAATGCTCTTTTGGGCTTCAAATCTTACCTAGATTTCTGTTTTCATACATATATTTCACCTATATATTCTCATACATATCGCAGGTTCCCAATACCATTATTCATCCAGCAGAATTATTCCTAACCCAAATCACACATGTTATTAACCCTAACCATACACTGTTCCCTCAATCTAACATTACAGAACAGCAGGGACAGAGTTGGTCTTACAATACAGGAATGTAGGGGATCTTCCACCTGCTGAAAACCTCAAAGGTCCATGCAGAAATGATCCCTGGAGAACATGTAGGCAACTATGAAGAACGTGAGAGAGCAAAAGTCATCTTCCATGGAAAACAACCTGGTAAGGATGAAGGGTTGTGTCTCATTCACCCTCTCTCCTTAATGTAGAAAAGATGGACCAACAGAGGCCTTTGTGGAGAGCTGTTCCCGGGTTCCTATGGTTGAGATACCAATCTAACTTGTGAAAGTGTCAGAGGAAGTATGGAAGCAACTGTTCGGAAAAAGTGGTTGCTAAGGCAGTGACGTCATTCAGTTTCTGAAGGAAGTGACCTCACCTCACTTCCTTGGTGATGGAACTCTCTGAACTTGGGATCCAGGAAGCCTGGCATCCAGAACCAGTCCCAGTCCCAGTACAGTGGGATCACTTGTTTGGATTTACCAAGGACAGAGTAAGTCTTTTTTGGTACCTACTGATATGAGGATGGCCAAATGCCAGGAAATTTTGAAGACTGGCCTTTCCAGAGAAAGCAAGAAGTGGCTCACCGCGGGCCCCTGATATTTCACAGAGTTGGCCATGGAGACCAGATCTGAGACAGGACAGGCCATTTCTGGGGAACATAGTATGGCCCACCAGTCAGAGGACACTCTGGATAGTCACAGACTTACTTTGGGGAAGGAGGTGCCTTTTTCAGTGTGGGTGTGAGTTTGTGGTTTTGTCTTATGTTCTGAGAATAGGTAGGAAAGGCGGCTTGCTTGGTTTGGAGTGGAATGTTTCTAGAAAGTCTTTTGACAAGGCGAGTGTTTCTATGTCTGTGTATCCCACTGTGTCCGTGGTTGTAGACATTAGAAAAGAGAATGCATCAATGGATGTGTCCTGTCTAGTAGAAAGCTTCCCAGCATTCATCCTACCCATTTTAGGAATGGACTGCAGGTTGCCTTATCGATGGACAACATGTACTGTCTTCCTAAGTTCCTGTTTTCTTCCTGAATTCTGGCCACTCTCCACAATAGGCTCATGGTTTTGTGTCCAAAATATGTACCACCTCCAAACTCTGTGACGTGGCCATGTAATCCATAGCTGAAGGGAATGGCAAGCATCTCAGAAAACTCAGATATCAGTGTGACCAGGAAAGTCTCAGTAGAGAAACCCTGCTTTGGGCCTTTTGCTTACCTATTGTTCTGTTGCCCTGAATGTCAGGAAGGTCTTTGCCTCAGGCCACCCTTTGTGAAGCCTGAAGAAAACAGTTTTAAAATGGAAAGGAATGGGCATCACCAGTGGCTCTTTGCTTAATTACTTTGGAAAGGGATGTGTCTGAATCAGCCTCTTGGCCCTGTGTGAGGCTGTGGCTTAGATTATCAGCATCGGATGGATCTAAAGAAAGATCCCATGTGTGCATCCAAAACCAAAATGGCAAAAAATCAGTCATTGTGGGTGAAGTCTCTTGCCTTCCTGTGTTTGGTTCTTGACCTCCATCAAGGGAGTATTGGAATTTTTGTGTCAAATGAGTTCTTCCAATCCCTGCAAAGGTGCTTGGGTTTAATAATGACTCCAAATCACATACTATACCTGATAGTCAGTAGGCCTCAAATTGGAGAAGTAGAGCAGTATTAATGGCAGAACTATGTGATCAATCCTGGTTCACAGGAAGGGTGTCCAGGCCACCCTGAATTTAGGTAAATGAGGAGAAGGGAGCTTATTATGGACACTCTATTGGGCTGTGCCATTTAAGGAAACCTCCAGCCAGAGATTATGATGAGTGACTATATGGAAGTAGATGAGGGCCATGTGGGATTGTTTTGATTTTAATTGTGGTAACTTGTGTGGCTTTTGGAAGAGATGACTGTGTTCACCTGGGCTTTAACACTGGCGTGATTCTCCTAGAAGACTGAGTTCTGTAACTGACTTCAGAGTAGTAATTGCTTTGGAAATGGATATGTTTTAATCAGCCTCTTGGCCCTGTTTGAGGCTGTGGCTTAGATTATCAGCACCAGATGGATCTAAAGAAAGATCCCATGTGTGCATCCAAAACCAAAATGGCCAAAAGAGCAGTAATTGTCGATGAACTCTTTCGCCTTCCTCTGTAAGGTTCTGAAAGAATAAAAGAAATTGAAATTGAAATGTAAAGAACCAGGTTTTGTAAAGTTTCCAAGCTGCACTCAGCACCTGAAATTTCTGTGGCAGTTAAGACAATTCCCGGATTTGCACATTAGATGTGTGTTGAAATCTTCCCTGAGGACCTAGTTACTTAACAGCCCCTTCCCAGAAACCATGCAGCTCACCACGTATACATCACAGTGCATCCACCAATCAATTTAAATGTATACCCCTTCTTACGGCTGACCAATCACCCCGTGCCCAACCTGTTCCCGCCAATGAATGTGCTAATCATGTTTTAGAGTTGTTATTTGATTTTCCCGCGGTATATGATGATTTGCTAAAGGAGGCTATGATGTATGTAAAGTCCCTGCCCTCTCTAAAGAATGTATATAAACTCCGCTCAAGTGGTTCTCGGGGCTCTTTGTTCTTTGTTCCTCTGAAGTGAGCCCTGAGCTCCAGCACGCTATACCCCCAATAAACCCTTTGGTGTTGCATGAGAAAGCCTGTTGGTGGTCTTTTCCTCCGATGTTCGCCCCACCTTTTCATCTGGAGGCCCCAGGTGAGATATCCGGAGCAGCAGATGAAAGACCCCAAGGGACTCCTCTCGGGGTAAGAAAGGCGCCTCTTTCTGGTTTCGGGTTTCAGGTTAGGGCTTGGCAAAGTGGCTGTCGGTGAAGAGCATTAGCTCTCTCTGACAGTGGGTGGCAGACGTGTCACAGAGCTACTGGCCACGTCCCTGGGGGACACTCCAGAGGACGAGGGAAATCAAGGAATATTAGTTTCCTCAACTCGGTTATATTTTGCTTCAGGATTCGGTTTGCCAGCCCATCAGGTTTTGTTGGCTACACAGTTTTGTTCATTGTCCCGAACTCATGTTGAGTTTACTGTCTGTCTTTATTGTCTAACCCATCAGGTTTTGCCAGTTACTGAGTTCTAATATTTGTCTTGGACCCATGTTAAACGTTTACTGTTTGTCTTTGTTTGTTTTGCGTTTGTGTCGTCACTGTCTTTTTTTGAGTAACTCCCATTATGGGACAAAGCACTTTCACGCTTCTGTCCCTGACCCTTGATCTTTGGACTGATGTCCGCTCAAGGGCCCAGAATCATTATTTTTCAGTTAAATGTCAGACCTGGCAGACTCTCTGTGCTTCAGAATTGCCCATCCTCAAAGTCGGGTGGCCCCCAGAAGGATCCTTCTACTTCAATCTAATCCGAAAAGTCAGAGATATTGTCTTTCAGCCGGGACCACGTGGCCACCCAGATCAACAGCCATATACCCCTTCCCCAGGATCCTATCATTCAAACCTTCCTTTCCCTCCCCATCTTCCCCCCATTCTTCCTGAGTCACAAGACTGGACAATCCTCCCCCTCCTTATCCTCTGCCCTCGCTCCCCAACCCCCAACACATTCCAGATGATTCTCCCGCCACTGACTCAGCCTCTCCGCCACTAGAGGCAATTGGGCCAGACCCAAGCCCTCCAAGGGACTTCTCCGCAGCAGCAGCAGCCCCTCCTTTTCTGGTGGAAGCTGGGCCACCTAAAGAAACCCGCCAGCTACGGAAAATAGAAAACTCAGAAGCCACTGTGATGCTCCCTCTTCATCCTTATGGGCCCATGAACCGACCAAACTGGGATCCCAACACCTTTGAAGGTTGGTAGCATCTTTCCACTTATCACAGAGCTCTAATAGCGGGGCTCCGAGTGGCCGCCAGAGGGCCGACTAATTTGGCCATGGTAAGAGAGATAATCCAACGTCCGAATGAGTCTCCCTCTATGATTCTGGAGAGAATTATGGAAGCATATAGGAAATATACTTCTTTTGATCCTCAGGCAGAGGACGAAAAAACATCTGTTGCAATGGCCTTTATCCAGTTTTGATTCTGACTCCTTAATGTGTTCGACTACATGATTGGTTGCCTTAGGTGGCGTAATCAGGGTGCGGCCAACAGTCATCCACCCTGTGGCTCTTGCTGAGGTTGTCCGAGCATAGACAGCAAACTCAACATAGCCCCAACGTTTGGCCTTGGGGTCAGGTATATCTGAAGTATACGATCCATTGTTATCGGATGAAGAGCCTTTATGCCACTTTAGGTAACTAGAAGTCAACCCTTCAGAGTAGCCAAGTGAGTGGTAAGAACAGCTACCACGTTCATCATGGAACCTGCATGACCAATAGGGACACCCATTATATATCTCAGGCCACCAATGACAATAGTCTTTGGTTTGATTAAAAAGGAAGCAAATGAAAGGCCAGTTCCAGCTACCAGGGACGAAGGTCCTTGAAGGTGACAATTTTAGGGAAATAGAGGTGCAGTTGTGGATGAAGCAAGTAGTTGCATCCACTGCGCGGACCTTCTGCATGCCATGTTCTGAGTATCGTTCCCGAAGAGTGAATAAATACATGGTAGGTTAGGAGGGTAAAGACAAGTCCCAACAGAGCACAGAAAAAAAGCAGAGCACAAAAAACAAGCAGTTAGAGAAGACTAGGGTGTTGGGAGAGCTCATTGTGCCTTCTTTAAGAGGAATTGGGCTGCAGGGAACACCGTGTGAGCCGCAACTTAAATGGGTGAGATGGTGTGGAAAGCAGGATTAAAGGGGAGCTTCAGGAGGTGATTCTTGGAGTTCCTCTGGCATGGTCCTGTGGTCAGCAGGTGGGGCCTCCTGGTGATATGGCTTCAACCTAGAAATGGGAATCCAGGGAGTGAGACGGTTGTCTGGTAAGGAGAGTTTGGCGGCGGTGGGGGTACAGAGAATGAAAGGATAGGGGCTTTCCCATTTTGGTGCAAGAGTCCCTTTCTCCTCTGGGGTATTATAATAGACTAGACTCCCAGGTGTTAAGGGAGGAGTGTTTGGAGAGGAGACTGGGTCCGGAAGAAGCCAGTTCTGACATTTCCAGTGTTCAGAGCGGAGATGAAACAAGAGAGGCAAAGACAAATCTCGGGTGAGAGGTCCTTGTGAAGTGACCAACCCAGAGGGTATAAGAGGTCTTCCATACATTATCTCAAAGGGAGACAGTAAAGATGGTTTCTTAGGGAGAGCTCTGATTCGAAGCAAAGCAAAGGGAAGGATTTTGACCCAGTCTAAGTTTAATTCCATTGTCAATTTGGTAAGGACTTCCTTCAGAGTATGATTTACCCTTTCCACTTTCCCTGAAGCCTGGGGGTAATATGGACAGTGGAAATGCCACTTGAAGGAGAGGGCTTGAGAGACCTTTTGTGTGATCCTAGAAATAATCTCAGGGCCATTGTCATATTGTAGGGAAGTGGGCATACAAAACCTAGGGATGATGTCTGTCAGTTAGATTGAAGCTACAGTGGAAGCCTTTTTATTGGAAGTGGGAAATGCCTCAACCCAAACAGAGAAAGTGTCCACAAAGACAAGGAGGTATTTAGTGTGCCATACTGTGGGCATGTTGGTGAAGTCTACTTGCCAGTCAGCAACGGGAATGTGTCCCCGGGCTTGGTGGAAAGGGAAAGGTTTGGGCCTTAAAGGAGTATGAGGTTTGGTCCGCTGACAGATCTGACAATTAGAGGCTATATTCTCTATCATGGCTATGTCAGAAGGGTAGAGGGAGAAGAAGCTCTGTAAAAAAGGGTCAAAGACTGAGAATTGGAATGGTGTAGAGTATGAAGGAACTTGAAAAGATCTTGTTCTTACTGGAAGAAGTAGGGGCTTCAGATGAGCTGTCTAAAGTGGCCATAATATGTACCCCTTAGGGGCCATAATTGGAAGTGGTAGCAGGCATTCGTGGCGCCTGGTCAGCTTTGGCATTGCCCTCAGTGATAAGAGAGCCGTCCTTCTGATGGGACCTACAATGGACAACTCCCAACTGGGTGGGTAAGTGGGAGGCCTCCATCAGATTGGTTATAAGAGCCTAATTAGTGATCGCATTACCTTTGGTGGTAAGTAGGCGTCGCTCCCTTCATATTGAAGCATGGGATAATAAGATCTGGAAGACATATTTTGAATCAGTATAGAGGGTGAGGGATTTGCCTTGTGCTAGAAGGCAGGCACGAGTGGCTGCTATAAGTTCAATCTGCTGGTTGGTAGTTCCTGAAGGCAAAGCTTTGGCGTCTATAATCTCAGTGGCTGAAACTACAGCATATCCAGAGTAATGAGTGCCGTTGTGCCTAAAGGAACTGCTGTCAGTAAACCAGATAAGGTCAGGCTTGGTGAGTGGTTCCTCAGAAATGGAAGAATGACAGGGGAGGAAATCTTCGAAGGTTTCCAAGCAATTATGAGTTGGTGTGTTAGACGTGGGAGTCATTGGGAGCAGTGAGGCAAGGTTCAGTGCAGAGCAGGGGAGGAAAGTAATATTAGGGTTTTCCAGAAAGGAAGTGAGGAGCGACAGAACTCTGGATGGAGGAAGGGTTTGAAGGCCCTTATAAGCTGAAAGATCTTTCAAGTGATGTGGGGAGTGGATAGTTCAAGGTGCCCCAAAACTCAGCTTAGAGGCTTCTTTGTGTAAAATTTGTCCAGCAACCAGAGCTCTTAAGCAAGGGGCTCACCCACGGATGGTAGAGTCTAGTTTCTTGGAAAATATGCCACAGGTGCAAATGTAGGCCTATAGTTTCGACCTAAGACCCTAAGTGCTTGCCCCCCTTTTTCATGGACATATAGATGAAATGGTCTTGAAAGATCAGGAAGGTGAAGGGCAGGTGCCTTTAAGAGGAGTTGCTGAAACCTGCGGAAGTGGTAGATGGGGGAGGAAACAAGAGATTCACTAGGGGGTCCATTTGCTTGGTCATACAGGGGTTTGGATAGAAGAGAATAATTTGGGATCCAGGCCCTAAAATAATCTGCTAATCCTAGGAATGATAGTATTTTGGCTTTCATATTGGGCACTGGAAGATCAGAGAGGAGTTGCCTCTTATCCAATGTTATTTCCTTTTTCCCGGGTCTAAGGCAAAAACCAAGAGAGGTGACAGAAGAATGGGAAACCTGGGCCTTGTGGGGAGACTCCCTATATCCCTTGTCTGCTAGGAAATTAAGAAGCTGAGCAGTGTGGGATTGAGAGTGTTCCCAGAGGGACTACATAGAAGAAGGTCATTGACATATGGAAGGAGAATAGTGTCAGGACAGGTCGGGTGAAAGGATGTGAGGTCCTGGGCAAGAACTTGGCCAAAGAGATGGGGGCTATCCCTGAATCCCTGTGGGAGGACAGTCCAGGAAAGCTGATGAGAATGGTGAATGTGAGAGTCAGTCCATGTAAAAGCAAAGATATTCTGAGATTCTGAGAACAAGGGAATAGAAAAGAATGCATCTTTTAAACCTAGGACCGAGAAGTGGGTAGTAGTGGCAGGGATCTGAGAGAGGAGGGTGTAAGGGTTGGGCACTAGCGGGTGGATGGGGACCACAGAGGAGTTGACAAGGAGAAGGTCTTGAACCAGCCTGTAGGACACTTTAGGTTTCTTAAGTGCCAGAATGGGGGTGTTGAAAGGAGAGTGTGTAGGCCTAAGATACCCCTTTCATAATAAATCCTGGATGATGGGTTCTAATTCGAGGAGGGCTGTGGTTGTGAGTGGATATTGTGATTGACTAATATATCTTGAAGGGTCCCGTAAGACAATATGAATAGGACTGCATTTAGCCATAAGGGGTGTAGTTGTGTCCCAAACCTCAGGCTTAACTGGTTTAGAGAGTCATGGGAGAGTGCATTAAGGAGGTGTATCTGCCCGTAGGAACATCATGAGGAAATGAGAGGTAGGAGATGTGTGGGGTGATATGTGAATGGTGACTTTTAATAGTGAGAGTATGTCCCTTCCCAGAAGGGGAATGGGGCAATGGCTCATAACGAGAAAGAAGTGAGTGAAGGACAAAAGGAATCCCTGCATATAACATGATGGGGGGGTTTGAGGGAAAATCTGTTTACCTCCTACCCTGACAATAGGAGTTTTTGAGGGTGTGGTAGAACCCCAATACTCTCTTAAGACCGAAAAAGTGGCACCAGTATCCAAGAGGAAGGTAATGAAGCATCCATCCACCAGGAAGGTAAACCTAGGCTCTTGATTCTTGATGGTAATAGTCTGGAGGGAAAGCCCAGGGATCCATCAATCCTCCTCTCCTAAGCCCAAGAAAGGCTGTGGTTGCCTGGCGGCTGACCAACCTCCCTTTCGGGTTGTTGGGCAGTCTGCCCCCCAGTGTCCCCTTTGATGGCATTTTGGGCAGGGGTTGTAGGGTGTCCTCAGTGAAGGACAATCCCTGGCCCAATGTCCCTCCTTACCACATTTGAAGCAAGCTCCCGGGGGTGTCATATTGGGATGGCGTGGTGATGGCCTTCTCTGAATGACCTGGGCCAACATTTGGAACTTGGCATTTTCAGCCCTCTGCCTACGGCATTCACTTTAATCCTCTCTATCATAAAAAACCTTGAAAATGAAGATTTTGGTCTAAGGAGTAGCAGGGCCCTGTTCAAGCTTTTTAAGCTTGGCTTTAATGTCAGGGTAGCTTTGGGCCAGAACATATTTCATTAAGACATGACGGCCATCAGGGGTTTCTGGGTTGAGGTTTGTGTACTGTTAAAGGGCCTTGGTTAGTCTATCCAGGAATTCTGAAGGTGTTTCCTCCTTCCTTTGAATGACCTCCTGCACCTTTTTAACGTTAACAGCCTTGCGGATGGCCTTTTTCAGGCCCGCCAAGAGGCAGGATGTAAAAAGGTCACTAGACTGTAAGCCTTCAGGGGTGTTGTAATCCCATAGGGGATCGTGCTCTGGGACAGCATGAGGGCCTGTGGGGTGGTTAGGATTGGTCCTATGATTTTCATCAGCATGGGCTTGGGCTAGCTCCCAGACCATTGCCTTTCCTCAGGGAGAAGTGTATTGGCCAAGAGCATGTAGATGTCATTATGAGTGAGACTATATGCTTGCAGGACCCATTGAAACTCCCGAATGCAAGTGGTGGGGTCAGTGGTGAATGAGCCTAACTTCCTCTCTAGCTGAGTAATGTCCGACATGGAGAAGGGCACTTGGACTCTGATGACACCCTCGGGACCAGCTACCTCACAAAGGGGTACGATTGTCTTGGGGGTGGGAAGGAGTCCCTTAGACCTGGTAACAGGAGGACTGAAAGAGGCAGGAGGCGGACAGGAAGGAGAGGGAGGGGCAGGGAGTGTCTCTTTGGAAGAGGAGGAGGTGGAGCAGGCAGAAGAGGGCGGAGGGGAGGAGGATGAAATGGAAGGCTGAGGATCCCTGGAATCAGGCAGAGGAAGAGGAGGGTATAGTGGGAGAGAAGGGGCAGATAGGACTGGGGGATAAGGTGGGGGTTCATCTGCTGGGTTGAATGAGGAAGAATCTGTGAAGTCAGGAATAGAAGTAGGGGAAGAGAGGGGTTTTCAAGTAAAGAGGACCTGAGAGGGAGGGCAAAAGGAGCAGAGAGCAGGGTGCTGTGTGTGAAGGCTAAAATCTTAAATGCAGGGAATCTCCCTCCACTTTTTCAGATGCTGGCAGTAGTTAAAAAGGTCGCAGATGAAGTTTGGATGTAAGGAGCCTTCTGGAGGCCAATGATTGCCATTATCCAGTGGATATGTAGGCCAATCTTGGGTACAGAATTTGATTAGAAGTTTGGGCTTGATGTCTGGTGTGAGGGAGAGTGTGGCCAGATTTTTTATTAGACATTTGAGAGGTGAGGCTTCAGGTACAGATGAAGAGGTGCCCATAGTCACAGGGAGAGAAGGAAGACACAGAGAGAGAGAGAGAGAGAGAGAGAGAGAATAAGAGTAAGCGAGAGAGACAAAGAGAAAACCCGGGCTGGAACGGCTTTCAGGAAGCTCAGGGCGAACGGGGGTCAGGTGGGCGTCCCCAAAATGACCAGCCGTCATGAGGAAATACAGAGGGCACTACCTGGGCATCACCAGTGAAGTGCGATCTGTGAGACCCAATGGGTTCGGAGCCACGGGCAACCTGACGTCAGGAAAGTTTTTGAACGCAGCGGAAAAAGTCAGTAATGAAAACAGAACTCCGGTTCCGACAGAATGTAGTTCCAGGACGGGAGTTCAGTTTTCCCCGAGCAGAGAGGCAGCTTCAGCCAGACACAGCAGCCCTGCAGCAAACAGCAACTCTAGCCAGCAGTGGCAGCGGCAGCAGAGGAGAAAAAACCACAGAGCCTCTTGTGTAAACTCAGAAGCCTCACGCCCCAAAGGAAAACGGATCACCAGAGGGTCCACTGCGACCAGTAAAGGTCTTAGTGGCAGGATTTTCCTGCCCCCTACAGGGCGTCGAGAGTGTGCCGGAAGATCAAGGTCACAAAACCAGTGGTAGCCCGAAGGGAGTTGCAGAGCCAGGGTCAGGGGAGGCTTACATATATCAGATCTGTGGTGGGTGCAGGAAGCCGGCGTCTGAAAAGAGCGGACCATGGCGGAGTGTCTCCGGGGGAGCAGGGGACGGGGCTCTTGTTAGAAAGAGCTCACCCGTATCCTCACATGGGGCACCAGAATGAAAGAACTTCCCACGCAAAGGCACTTCGCTGGGAGAATTCCAATTTTATTGCAAAAAGCTGTGTGCTTATATAGAACTAAGGGGAAGATGGAAGGGCTTAGATAAATGGCAGGCAAACCGTTTATTGGTTAGTTCTTTCAGATATCAGCTCTGGAGCCCAGGAATTAGTTCTTATTGGGGCTAAGGTTCCCCACCAGCGAGATTTCAAATTGGCGCCAGCGGGACAGTTCACACAGGTGGGAACATTTGGCACCACTGAAGAAAAAAGAAGGTAGGAAGAAGAAGTCCTTAGGCACCATGTTGGGGTTTTTCTCTGGGGTATGGCTGCCGTTTATACTTTTCCCAACAATGAGTATACCAGACAGTGCCTTGATTGACTGGTTTTCATGAAAATGGTGTTTAACAGAGATGCCAGAAAGTTGGATCCTGCTGAGTAGTGGGCCTAGAGCAATGGTGGGCAGGTGTGTGATAAAACATCTGTGGTGGGGCCATGTAGATCTTTCATTGGATTCCAAATGGCTTGTGACTGACATGGTGAAGCCAGCAGACCCTTATATGTAAAGGCACCTTGTTACATAGAGAGGTTTCAGGACATTGTTCAGAATCAGGTTGCTATGGTCAAGGGGGCAAGCTATGTGGGATAGAGGCCTGGTTCTTGTATTCTCCTGCAGACCCTGACCCACCACACGTGACAGAAATCCCTCCTGCACTGTGTCCCCGTTGAACTCCTTGTATTTCATGAAGCAAATACCAAACTCCCAGTGCAGCAGCAAGAAACACCATGAAAATAGAGGATGACTATATGGATTCAACGTCCACACAGGGAGACATTCAGCCCCCAGGGGCCACAGTTTACCTACAATGGAAAATTCAGCACTGCTGTCTCATGTTCATTGGAAAATAAGAAACCATGTCCTCCAGGTCACATTGATGCAGACCCAGCTTTTATGGTCTCACTAGAAAGGAAGCTAAAGCTCCTGACAACAACATATATTTCAAGTGCCCAACCTCACAGGCAGTTTCTCAAGAAGTCTCTAGGCCAGCAGACCTTCAAGTTTTTGGAGGGTTTACCCTTTTGGAAACTCCTCTACCACTTCCAAGGTTGTGAACTTCTGATCATATTCCATTCTAGATATGTATTCACGGATTTTCTAACTTTTCTCCTCTGATTGTGTCATACTTGGGCCGTAGGTGTTGTCAAGGCATTGTTCTGGATGAGAGTGGGAAGATTTTGGTGTAGCACATATTTACATACACATTGGATTCATTTTTCAATTTTCCATTCAAAATACTGAATCCCTGACACTAACACATACCCTACTAGACTCTGACTACTAATCCTAATATGATGGAGAAAAATAACCGAAACAGAATAGAAATACAAGCGGTTGAGAGGAGGCATGGCGTATAGTTGGTCTTGCCTTTTGCATGATATAGGGTAAGAGTTATAAATCTTGTTAATTTTTTGTTGAAATAGTTCTCCATGTGTTTTTAAAGTTAACACATATGTGAATTTCTGTCTCCCTTTTTCTGTAGCCAATTCAGCACATGTATTTTTATATGCACATATAAAATCCTACCTGGTATCACACGTACATTTTTGTGAGGTGGCTAACTTGGGAGATACAAAGTATGAGAAGAGATGACTCCTCCTAAATGTTTTTGGAACTGAAAATTCAAACTATGAGTGAGCTTCTTAGTTGAAAAACATTATACATAAATCCATGTTCAGTAAAATTAATATTTTTGGATCTGTGAATGATATATATTTCATGATGAATTTTGATTGGCATATATATTGCTACTTTCTAATGTATCTGTGTGATATATATATTTTCAAAATATGAAATATATGTGTCTTATTATACACTCCCTAAATAATTCACTGATGTTCTTGTATGTGCTTTTATAATCAACTTTTCATAAGATTGTTTTTAGAAATATTCATCCACCTGAAATACATATTTGTTTCCTAGTACTGAAAACTCACTTCAGTGAATGGTGCAAACAAAGCCTTATATTTCTACAGTAACTGACCCAATTTAACATCAATGAAAGTAGATTTCTATGGGACATGATGTGTATTTTGATGTTCATTTTAATTCAACACTGGTACATTACTATTTCTTCAGTTTTTATACATCGTAGAATATACATTTCATCCACAAGTTCACAAATTGAAAGACATTTGTAACACATTCAATCACTTCCTGCTTCAGAACACATGTATTCCTCCTTGTTTTTGACTGGTTATTTCATGAGACTTCTTTCCAAACACATTATTTTCGATTTCCATAATCAATTTTGAAGCAAAACTCACACACATTTTATGATTAACTACAACCCTAATATTACCATTAGATATATAACTGGTTGGAATGAATGTATGTATATCAATATAAGATTTCCTGTGTATCTTGGGATATCAATTTATTCCAATTTCTAAATTTGGAAACAGTTATATTATTTATTCACAGTATGGTCTATTCATGCATTCTCTCTATATTCATACACACATTGTACACCTATTTGTGCACCCAATACTAATTTATATCTCTTCAAAATATTGCTCTCAGAAATGGTGCAACAAATACTCATGTCACCTGATCTACATATACATTTTATCACAGTAATATTCTGGCCACAAAATGCAAAGTCACACTTACGACTGTACCAAAGCCTAAATGGAATATGAGTATGGATTATGAAAATCACCCATGTCCAGGTTGCCTAATACTCTCAAATGTCAATCCTATTGGTGACTACATATTTGTTTCTTCCTAAGATTATTTATTCAAACTCAAGCCTGTCGAAAATGTCTAATCCTATCAATCACTTTATCATTTGCTGATTTTCTAATGTCTCTATTGGTATCTGCTTTCCTACATATTTTCCCCAGTTCATCATTGTGACTGACTCTTCACATGTGCTGACATTTACATTTTCTCTCTACCCAAAACCCTATTGCTAAAGAACTTTTTGTCCAAATCATATACTCACTCTTTTTCCTAATCCTACCAACTAATCCTACCAACTATCCTTTTTTGACTGGATGTTCTCTTTGACATTCAATCATCCAAGGTACAAGGTCCTATGCCATTGTGTATACATTTATCTGAGACACATGTGCAGAACATAATTCAAACCTAAGTATCCCAATCAAGGATCCAAAGCCCTTCTGGGCTTCAAATCTTACCTAGATTTCTGTTTTCATAAATATATTTCCCCTCTATATATTCTAATAAATATTGCAGGTTCCAAATAACATTATTCATCCAGCAGAATGATTCGTAAGCCAAATCAAACATGTTATTAACCCTAACCATACTCTGTTCCCTCAATCTAACTTTACAGAAAAGCAGGGACAGAGTTGGTCTTACAATACAGGAATGTAAGAAATCTTCCACCTGCTGAGAAATGAAAAGGTCCATGCAGAAATGAACCCTGGGGAAGCTATAGGAAGCTATGAAGGACCTGAGAGAGCAAAAGTCATCTTCCACGACAAACAACCTGGTCAGGATGAAGGGGTGTGTCTGAAGCAGTCTCTCTTTTCTTAATGTAGAGAAGATGGACAATACCAGGCCTGTGTGGAGAGCTGTTCCCGGGTGCCTATGTTTGATATACCATTCAAACTTGTGAAAGTGTCACAGGAAGTAGGGGCAGCCTCCATCAATTGGGACACTTGGAAGCAACTATTAGGACAAAGTGGTTGCCAAGGCAGTGACCTCATTCAGTTCCTGAAGGAAGTGACCTACATCACTTTCTTGGTGATGGAACTCTCTGAACTAGGGATCCAGGAAGACAGGCACCCAGAGGCAGTCCCAGTCCCAGTCCCAGTGGCCTCACATGTTTGGATTTACCAAGGACAGAATCAGTCTTTCTTGGTAACTACTGATGTGAGGATGGCCAAATGCCAGGAAGGTCTGAAGAGGGGCCTTTCCTGAGTAAGCAGGTAGTGTCTCACCACTGGCACGTTACAACTTCACAGTGTTAGCCAAGGAGTCCACATCTGACATAGGACAGTCCATTTTGGAGTAACATACTATGGCCCATCAGTCAGAGGACACTCCGGATAGTCATAGACCTACTTGGGGGAAGGAGGTGACTTTTTGGGTGTGGGTGTGAGTTTGTGGTTTTGTCTCATGATCTGAGAATAGGTAGGAAAGTCGGTTTGTTAGGATTGGAGTGGACTGTTTCTAGTAAGTCTTTTGACAATGCGAGTGTTTCTATGTCTGTTTATCCCACTGTGTCCGTGGTTGTAGACATTAGAAAAGAGAATGCATCAATGGATGTGTCCTGAATAGAAGAAAGCTTCACAACATTCATCCTGCCCAATTTATGAATGGATTTTGTCTTGCCTAATGGATGGGCAACAACCACTGTCTTCCTAAATTCCTGTTTTCTTCTTGAATTCTGGCCACTCTCCAGAATAGGCTCATGGTTTTGTTTCCAAGACATGAACCACCTCCAAGCTCTGTGACATGGCTATGTACTGGATAGCTGAAGGGAATGGGATCATCTCAGAAAACTCAGATATCATTATAGAAACCCTGCCTTGGGCCATTTGCTTACCTATTGTTCTGTTGCCCTGAATGTCAGAAAGGTCTTTGCCTCAGGCCACCCCTTTTTGAAGCCTGAAGAAAACGGTTTTCAATGGAAATTAATGGGCATCACCTGTAGATCTTTGCTTAATTGCTTTGGAAAGGGATGTGTCTGCATCAGACTCTTGGCCATGTTTGAGGTTGTTCAATAGATTTTCAGCACCTGATGCATCTAACGAACAATTACATTTGTGCTTCCAAAACCAAAATGGCCAAAAAAGCAGTCATTGTGGACGAAGTCTCTCGCCTTCCTCTGTAAGATTACTGATCTCCATCAAGTGAAAATAGGGATCCTTTTTGTCAAATGAGTTCTTCAAACCCTGCAGAGGATAGCCCATAGGTGCTTGGGTTTTCTCATGATTCCAATTCACATAAAGAATCTATACCCGAGAGTCAGTAGGCCTCAATTTGGAGAATCAGAGCAGTATTTACGGCAGGCTCATTTGATAACTCCTGGTTCTCAGAAAGGGTGTCCAGGCAACCCTGACTTTAGGCAAATGACGGGCAAGGGAGGTTATTTTGTAGACTGTCTTGGGCTGAGCCCCTCATGGAAACCTCCAGCCACAGGTTATGATGAGTGTCTATATGGAAGAAGATGAGGGCCTTGTGGGAGTGCTTTGGTTTTAATTGTGGTCATTTGTTTGGTGGTTGGAAGTGATGACTGGGTCTATCTGGGCTTGAACTCTGGTGTGATTCCACTTATAGTCTGAGTTCTCGAACTGATCTCAGAGAAATATTGCCATAAACTGTGTTCAGATTTTAGGAGGCCACGCATGGGATTCTCCCTTGGAAACTGAGATCAAATACAAGAGTGGCTTTCCACAGAGCCTCGGAATATAAGCTAGAATATCACATGATTTTATTCTGAAAGATTTGGCAGCCATAGTTGAGAGTCAGAACACCCATGGACGTCACATTAAAGACCTCAATGGGCCTGGCTTCATGTGACCTTTTGACCACTCTATGGGAAGACTTGCCTGTGAGATTTCTCCAGAGAATTCATTGAAAACAGCTTCCTCACCATTTAATATTTCCTGAATGAACTGAAACCCACAGTGCCTCCAACTTCATCCATGAAAAATGGCTAGATAAATACAATGAAATCTTTGAAATTCCCTTAACCAGGTGGCACTGGAGAACCTTTAGCTTTCCTACAGGCAGCTTAATAGCCCAGAAAATTACACAAAAGGGGGTTTACAGATAACAGAACTCTGACAAACATCACACTAATGGCAGTCTACATTTTTTTTGCTGTCCCTACATCAGAGTTCATGAAGACCATTAGAGCCTCAGAGAGGGTTGTTGTCTGGCCAGAGAAGGCAAATATTTATGATGTGTCACTAAAGTTTCAGAGAGGGCTGCTATCTGGTCAGAGAGCCGGGCATGGGTGAGTTCAAGGCGTGGGCAGGCATTCCAAGCAGGTTTAGAATTTGAAGTAATTTATGGTAAAGCCAAAATTATCTTTTCATCGCTTTTTGGCAAGATGGCTCCCAATTTAAATTAAAGATCAGGTTGGGTCTATCATTCTCGCCTTTTCTTTGTGTCCCTTTCAAATCTTTGATAGATTACGGGAAGAGCACTGAGGAAATTTTAATCCCTCAGGTAAGAGTCTCCAAATTTTTAGAACTCACCCAAAACCGATCTCCCTGATTTTACCTGACTTAATTAATTACTTATATTGATAGTCTATTAATCTTTCTCTCCATTGTTATAAGAAGAGTGGTGTCACTCATTTTTTCTTCTTCTGACCTGAGACAGGGTGACGTGAGTGGGCATGGGATGAGGGACATGAGTTGCCTTTTAGAAGTCAGTTGAGGGACATGAGTTGCCTTTTAGAAGTCAGTTCGGTTTGAAGTCTGATTGGGGAAGAACAGGTTGTAAAGTCATCTGGGGATGGGTTCTTCTATGAGAGAAACAAAAACCATGAGTACTGAATAAATGTTGCAGCACCTGGAACATGTCACTGTATAGAAGTTCCCTCACCAGTCTTTAATATCCCCAGTTATCAGGACTGTCAATTTAATATTTAACTTTTACTGTTACACTTGTCCCTCCGCATAAGATACAGTTTAATAATTTAATGTCATCTGATCTTGTAAAATCCTGTTACTAGTATGACCTCTGTGTCTCTTTGAGAAACCTTTAATTCTGTTACTCAGGGCTGGATAATTGTACTAGCAAACACCAAGCCAACCTGTGTAGGTTAGGAATATCTGTAGGCCTTAAACTGAAAACTTCTCCCTGTGGCAGGTCTTCTTGATAGTCTCTTTTAATAAGTATCAGGCATTCCTGTCTGAGAATTCTTCTTTGTAGCCACCAGTCTTACTTATTTTGGGAGGCAAACATAAAGTGCATACCTTAACATTATATTATTATTATTATTATTATTATTATTATAATTTAAAATGCCCAGGAATGGATGTATTTTGTTCTTAACTGTCTTTGCTAAGTGTTTAAGATGAAGCAGTCAAACTGACTTTTGTTTCCATCTATTGTTAACAGTCAGCTGACCTTTTATGGGAGTCAATTCTGGGGAAACTTGAGAGCAGATTCTCAGTTCTGCTAGTGCCATTTGCGCTAGGTTGGTCCAGATCTTGCTTGACCATTTGGCTTCCCTCGGAAGCATCAGGGATGTCTCCTTTCTTTGATGACTCTCCTCTTCGTAACAAATACACTGATTGGCTTTCTGTTCTCCAGTGGTCTCATTAATCTCCCTGATCAGGAGGAGGTTATGTGGCTCAGAGTTTCAAAGCTCTTTAGAGAAGTCCCCTGTTCCCTGGATTCAGACTGACTCATAGGGCAAAAGCCAAATATTGGTTTTCTTGGCTCTTTTCATTTAACTTTAATTTTAAATCCTAATCTTAAACATCCAGCAAATAAATTTTAACAGCCTTATATTAAGAATACTGGGCTTTAATGTCTATAACTATATAATTATCTTTTTATTAATTGTTATCTGTATTATTCTGTCTGTATTGTAAGTAATGACTTATTATATTGAATAAACCCATGTTGTGTTCTTAAAGCAACACGTTTGTAAAACAGTAACAGAGAATCTTTAGATCACTTATAAGAAAATTTCAAAATAAAATTAACAAAAGTAAAAATACTTAGCTTGTGTAACAGCTACCCTGAATTTTTTGGCTGAGTTATACATTATATCCCCTGTTTGAGATCCTAGGAATATTGACCTTAAAAAAAACCAACTTTTTAACATAACTTTAAAGAAATATTATCTAACCTACTGGTTTCGTAGTCATTCTCACATGTAGTAAGATGGGACACAGAGCCTTATCTCAGCTAAGGCAGGGCTCTTTATAAATCTTAAGTATTTTAGTTCTAAAGCTAATCCTTATTTTTAAATATCATTTGACAAAGTTTACATAAATTGTTTGAGGTCACATGAACATTAGCTAACACCATGATATCACATTTAAAACATGAATTAAAGAAAGGCTGAAAGTTTTTAACCTTTACATCGATTAGGCTCTCATTAACTAAAAAATACATTTAAATTGTTCCCCAATGTAAAAAGTAACATAAAAGTTTACATATCTTATTGATAACAGGTAAATAAATCCCCAATATATTTTTTTACCATACAACTTCAGAGCACCAGCTTGATATAATGCTCTTTTAAAGTTTCTACCTTACAGACTTGCATACCTATAAGATATGAAAACATTGATAGCATCACAAGTACATTGATGTTTCTACATTAACCAAGTTTAGCTTTTAAAGCAATGGCAGTACAGTGCTCTAAAATAACAGTTCTTATTTAATCAGTTGTTTAATTTTTATGGTTGCTTGCTCTGGAGAAAATAAAACTTAATAAATACAACGTTATGCGTAAACTTATGTTTTAAGAAATTTTTGTCTCATTAACACATGACTTATTTTCATATTCTTATACAGACTTTAATAAGAACTTATTCAGACCTTAGTAAATCAATCAGATATCTAAGAAAAGTACTCATGAATGAGCAATCCCATATCAAATTTACTTTACTTATTTATCAAAATACTAGAGAAATGTATTGACAGTGTAAACCATTTTTATGTTGAAGGAAAGGTCCTAGAACCAAGGCATATTAGACATTTTGTAGATATTAATATTTTATTAGATTTTTGAACACCTAAAAAAATTGTAAGCTTCAATTTAAAGACATTGATTTTTATCTGTTTATCCAATTTAAATTGAAACATTTAAATCACGTGAATTAAAGATCTTTGGATCTCCTATTTAAATTTGTTTTAATGAGCGCTTTTTTATGAGCGCTCCTTGTATATGTTAATTTGTGTATCATATATATGATATACGGACATATGTATATGTAGACATACAACACATAACAAAAGTGTGCACACATAATAATAGTAAAGGCCTTGTAGCTTTTCTCAGGTGAAATCTCCATTGCAATGTTTCAAAAAGTCTACAGTTGGTCAAAGATAGAACTGATCTGAAAAACATTAACCTAGGTCTGTATGCTCAAAATCATGAGCTCAAAAAAAAAAAAAGTATCTAAGGAAAAAAAAAAGAGTCCTAGAAAAAGTGACTGGCTAGTAATTAGTAAATACCATACAATTTACCTTTTTTTTCCCTTAGGCCTCAAATCAGTCTCCTACTAAGCTTTCAGGCTTCTTTCATTTACATTTCAATATAAATCATGGCTGAGGTCTGGAAGGAGCAGGAAAAACTGCTATTCTGAGCAGACACTCAGGCCTAAGGCATTTTAACCATAATTTTGAGGTTCGGATGTTGAAAATTATGATACAAATTTAAGATACAATTCACAAAATTTTATATCTTTACATCTTGTTTTGTCAACAGATACCATTCTATGATTTACTATCCTTGTCCAAATTAATGCAGTGGTACACACAGTGACATTTTCCGAGGCTATCCAATTCAAAATTGGTGAAAAAAAGACTGTATGATTGGGAATTTACTTGCCAACTTGGAAGTAGAGTTCTTCAGTTTTCCATACTAAGTATTTAAGTTCTCTGGCATGAATTATCTGAAATCATAAACTAAACAATTACCTAAACCCGACTTTTAACTGCAAGATTCTGCAATGCTTCAAAAACCCATTCAGATACCAGATTGTTAAAATAAAACATCATCATTTAGACACACATTCAGCTAAGATCATTCCCAAGAAACAATTTATAATATCAACACATTATTGCACATGTCTTAAAGGGCCAGATACAAAGACACAAGACAGACAGAAAGGAGGTTCAGACTATGGCTGTCAGATAGAACCGTTTAAACCAGAGCAGATAAGAGAAAAATCTCCTACACCAGTGTGCACCATAGATATCCACAGGGGGGGGGGGACCACATGTTTTAACATAGGGGAAACCTGAAATGTAAAATAAAGTGTCTCCATGGTGACTTCACTGCATTTAGTGTCCCCTTTTTCTTTTTCTCTTTTTTAACAAGACAGAGGTGGCATAATTCTTACAGTGCGGGGAGGAAGGAGGTAATTCCCTGAATCAACAGGGCTTTGGCAGCTGCTGGGAGTCCCTCAGTCCCTCCTTTTACTTACAGGATTAGCTCCTCTTGTTCAGTTCCACACCAAGCATGCCTCATCTCCTAATATTTCAGTAGACAGCTCTCACAAAGTTCCGGGGTGGAGGGCGGGTACCAAATTTGTAAATTAAAGTTCGATTCCTCAACTTGACGCCAATTAGTACCAATTTAATAATGAGGACTGAGTTTTGAGAAAAAGAAAAAGGGAGGTTTATTGCTTTGCGAACAAAGGAGAAACACAGGGGACTCTGCCAAAGGTTGTGACTCTCTTGATCTGGAGTGACAAGGGGTTTTAAAGGAGTTTCACTTGTTAACCTGGGAGATGCTCAGTTCTTAGGTCCCCAGCAAGCATTGCCCTCTGCAATGGGTGTGCTCCAGGCAGCCAGCTAGGAGCTTCTATCATCCTGCTTAACAAAGGCGAGTAAAGTTCATCGCAGTTCCCTAAAACACAGTCCAAATGGGTGTCAGGCTTACTCTCTTTATTACCTATTTTTACGTCCAAAATCCTTAAGTTTTTACCACTGAAATCACACAACAAAATGAACAAAAAGAAACAAACAATCAAAAAAATAGAACACAAAACAAAACACAAAAAACAGAAACCATGCGCCTAAACAGAAAAACAGTGGAACAGTGCAACATCTTGCTATAGCTCCAGGGTAGGAGTGCATGCGTGCCCGTCGGCCCCTCTCTACAGTTCCAGAGGAATTCCCTACAGAACAGAGGACAGAACGATTCTGGTTACTCTCCTGGAAAGGAGTATATGTGAGCCTCCCCAGGCCACATCTCTGTCATCAGAAGAGATCTCCCTTAACCGGATATCAGATGTTATAAAAACCCCACTTACCTATGGAGGACTCCTCCACCAGGTGCTTGCTAATAGTTTTAGTGCAAAGGTTCACTGCAGTGCTCCCCGGACTAAAGGCTGTCTTCCTAATATAGAGAAGATGGACCAAATCAGGCCTGTGTGGAGAGCTGTTTCTTGGTGTCTATGGTTGATATACCATTCTAATTTGTGAAAGTGCCACAGAAAGTAGGGTAAGCCTCCTTCTCATGGTACGCTTGAAAGCAACTGTTTGGAAAAAGTGGTTGCCAAGGCAGTGACCTCATTCAGTTCCTGAAGGATGCAACCTCACCTCACTTCCTTGGTAATGGAACTCTCTGAACTTGGGATGCAGGAAGCCAGGCACACAGAGTCAGTCCCAGTCCCAGTCCTAGTGGTCTCACTTGCTTCAATTTAACAAGGACAGAGTCAGTCTTTCTTGGTACCTACTGATGTGAGGATGGCCAAATGCCAGGAGTACTCTGAAGAGGGGCCTTTCCTAAAAAAGCAGGTAGTGGCTCACAGCTGGCTCCTGACCACTTCACATAGTTGGATATGGAGACCAGATCTGAGACAGGATAGGCCATATCTGGGGAACATAGTATGGCCCAGCAGTCAGAGGACACTCCGGATAGTGAGAGACCTATTTGGGGGAAGGAGGTGCCTTTTTGGGTGTGAATGTGTGTTTGTGGTTTTGCCCCATGTTCTGAGAAGAGGTAGGAAAGTCGGTTTGTTTGGTTTGGAGTGAACTGTTTCTAGTAAGTTGTTTGACAAGGCGAGTGTTTCTATGTCTGTGTATCCCACTGTGTCCGTGGTTGTAGACATTAGAAAAAGAGACTGCATCAATGGATGTTTCCTGTCTAGTAGAAAGTTTCCCAGCATTCATCCTGCCCAATTTATGAATGCACTAGGGCTTGCCATATCGATGGGCAACACCTGCTATCTTACTAAGTTCCTGTTTTCTTCCTGAAATCTAGCCACTCTCCAAAATAGGCTCATGCTTTTGAGTCCACGATATGTACCACCTCCAAGCACTGTGACATGGACATGTACTGGATAGCTGAAGGGATTGGCAAGCATCTCAGAAAACTCAGATATCGATGTGACCAGGAAAGTCTCAGTGGAGAACCCCTGCAATGGGCCTTTTGATTGCCTATTTTTCTGTTGCCCTGAATGGCAGTAAGTTCTTTGCCTGAGGCCAAGCCTTTGTGAATCCTGAAGAAAACAGTTTTCAAACGGAAATGAATGGGCACCACCTGTGGCTCTTTGCTTAATTGCTTTGTAAAGGGATGTGTCTGAATCAGCCTCTTGGTCCTGTGTGAGCCTGTGGCTTAGATTCTCAGCACCTGATGAATCTAAAGAACGATCCCATGTGTGGATCCAAAATCAAAATGGTCAAAAATCAGTCAGTGTGGATGAAGTGCCTCACATTCTTCTGTAAGGTTCCTTACCTACATCAAGTGAGAATAGGGATCCTTTGAGTCAAATGAGTTCTTCAAAGCCCTGCAGATGCTAGCCCATAGGTTCTTGGGTTTTCTTATGAATCCAATTCAAATAAAGAATCTAAACCCCACAGTCAGTAGGCCTCAAATTGGAGAACAGAGCTGTATTAATGGCAGACATATTTGATAACTCCTGGTTCACAGGGAGGGTGTCCAGGCCACCCTGACTATTGGCAAATGAGGGGAAAGGGAGCTTATTTGGGACACTGTCTTGTGCTGCACCTCTCATGGAATCCTCTTGCCAGAAGTTATGGTGAGTGTCTATATGGAAGAAGATGAGTGCCATGTGGGAGTGTTTTGGTTTTAATTGTGGTCATTTGTGTGGCGGTTGGAAGAGATAATTGGGTCCACCTTGGCTTGAACTTCGGTGTGATTCCCCTTAGAGTCTGTGTTTTGGAATTGACCTCCGAGAAGGTATAAGGTCCTATGCCATTGTATATCCATATTTCTGGGACATCACTACAGAATGTAATTCAACGCTAAGTATACCAATCAAGGGCCCAATGAACTTCTGGGCTTCAAATCTTACCTAGATTTCTGTTTTCATACTTATATTGAAAGGTTAATAAAATAGGTACTTGTCACTTCTTGATTTTCTGTATGCTTAACAAAACACTGTTGAAATCTTGAGAACTGTTTGCTATTCTTGTTCCCAGAATGTGCTGTCCCCAACTGCCAAACTGCAGAATGTACTCGGTCAACCAGTTGCACGCAAACCGCCCACTCGCACTTACCCATCAATAAACTTTCCTTCCTGCCTGCTTAGGCGTCCTAAGGCCCTGTCAATTGGCCATGAACACTCCCCTGCTACTAGAAAAAAAAGCCAGGAACCGGGACAATCGCCCTGTTAAATACCTAAGAGAGATCAACAACAGAGTGCAGGACATTCACCCCACGGTACCTAATCCGTACAATCTGCTTAGCACTCTGAACCCTGAGCGGAAATGGTATACTGTTCTGGACTTAAAAGATGCTTTCTTTTGCTTGCCTCTGCATAAAGATAGTCATTTGCTGTTTGCTTTTGGGTGGGTAGACCCAGAAACCTGAACGTCTGGTCAACTAACTTGGACTAGACTCCCACTGGGGTTCAAAAACTCCCCCACTCTCTTTGATGAAGCCCTCCACAGAGATCTCAGCAATTTTAGAACTACGCACCCCAAAGTCACCCAGCTTCAATACGTGAATGACCTGCTACTGGCAGCCAACACCAAGGAAAACTGTGAGTCTGGGACCCAAGCACTATTATATGAGCTTGCTCAACTTGGGTATAGAGTTTCGGCCAAAAAGGCCCAAATTTGCTGGCATGAAGTAATCTTCCTGGGCTGTTTACTTAGGGGCAGTAAACGATGGCTCACTGAGCCCAGAAAACAAACCATTGCCTAGATACCACCCCCATCTAACAGGAGACAACTCAGAGAGTTTCTTGGGACTGCTGGCTTTTGCAGGTTATGGATACCTGGGTTTGCGTTTTTAGCTGCTCTTTTATACCCGGTGTTAGAGGGAGATGCCCAATTCCAATGGACCCCTTATCACCAGGAAGTTTTTTATAATATCTATGGACACTGACACTGAACACCTCAACTTCACTGAGCTCAGGCTGCAATTACAGAAAGCCCTACACTACGTTAAAAATGTACACCAACTCACTCACCTTGGTTCAATGAAACTGCAGGCATTCCTGTAGGATTAAGATCAGAGTTTTCCACTAACCGACTCACAGCGAAAGAAAATAACTGAACGGGTAACAAAAGCCTTTCGAGTCCGTCAATTGGTTAATGCTTACCCTTCCAGTTTCCTAGAGGAAAGCACCTATGAGGAACCAGAAAACGACAATTTTGGGAAGTGGACAATAGTGAAATTAAGCCAGCAAGTTATGGACTTAAATACCTCCTAGTCTTTGTAGATACATTTTCAGGATGGACTGAAGCCTTCCACACATACACACACACACAAAAAAAAAAAAAAAAAAAAAAAACTGCACAAATGATTTTCAAGAAGATTCTGAAAGATATTTTTCCAAGATACGGTCTGCCTAAGGTAATAGGGTCTGATAATGGACTGGTGTTCATGGCCCAGGTAAGTCAGGTGTTAACTGGGACCCTGTGGATTAATTATAAGTTACATTATGCTTATATACCCCAGAGCTCAGGACAGGTAGAAAAAATAAATAGAACCATTAAAGAGACCTTAACAAAATTAAGCTTAGAGCCCGGCATAAAACATTGGATTATGCTCCTGCCTTATGCACTGTTTCATGCGAGAAATATTCCCTCTCTTTCTTTGTGTAACCTCACCCCCTATGAAATTCTCTATGATTCCCATCATCCAGTAAGGGACCTAACCCCAACTCTAAGGCCTAACGATCACTTCCACACCCCCTTGCTTGACAGACTTAAAGTCATTGAAAGAACTCAGCGATACCTGTGGAAACAGCTGGCCACTGCCTACCAACCAGGGGAGGAGGCGACTCTAAATCAATATCAAGTAAGAGACTTCGTCTACATAAGACAACATCAGGTGTCATCCCTGGAACCCCACTGGAAAGGAACATACCAGGTGCTACTTATAAAACCTAAAGCGGTAAAAGTAGACGGAATCACTTTTTGGATCCATGCCTCTCATCTCAAGCCTTCGCTGTGTCCAGACTCTTGTTGGAAACTGGAAAAGCCTGGTAACCATTTCAAATTGCGTATTCGCTATGTGGATAAGACTATAGACTCTCCCCTTGGCCACCAGTAGTTCTAACCCTCATCACCCCGTTCAGCAGCAATGGCTGATCACAAATCCTACTAGACAAGAAGTATGGTCTATCTCGCATTCAGGCCCCATAGAGACCTGGTGGCCATCTCTCCACCCAGACATTTGTCAGGTCGGTATAGGTCTTTCCTATTGAGATATCCCTGATGAAGAGGATCCCACTAAAATTCCATTAAATCTCTTCTGTACCATAGATAATGGAAACAAACATTATGGATGCAGGGACACGCGAGACAGATTCAGGTTGGCTAGCCTAGATTACTATGTTTGCCTGGCGGACTATCAAAGCCACAAACAGCCATGGCTGTGTGGGAGAGAAGCCGACTTCTTGTGTAAGTCAAGGGAATGTGAGCATACAGGGGCTGCCTGGTGGAACCCAAACTCCTCATCAAATTCAGTACACAGCATTGGCCATATTACCAATTAGACAACCAAATACTATGGCCCCCAGAGGGTTCTCTAGATCCTCAAATTCTGAGTGACATTTTTAACTTCGGCAAGTTCTCAAAAGGGGGAAATTTCCCTATGTGGAATCCTTTTTCCTCTTTTGCTCACATCCTGTACTATGCTTCTCCAATAGTTCCTCACCCTCAGCCTTCTGCTCTAGACTCTCTGCTATCACTCCCATCTTAGCAACCTGATTTCTCCTCTCCAATTACTAAATCAAAAACCCAAACCTCCGCTGGTTCTCAGAACATTGCCCCGTTGCTGAGGTAGCAGGTACCGAGGTACCCCTTCACCCACTCACTCCTCTCTTTTCCTGTCAGGGCCTGCACTAGGTCCCACCAAGTCCTCTAGCAAGCTAACCCAAAGCTCAAACCAGCTGAGAAGAGCCCTCAGACCCCTATCCACGATGTAATGAAAATGGCATTTAAAGTTGCTTTGTCATCACTGAAAAGAGGTTTCTAAGAATTTAAAGTCCCTCAAAGGCTTTTTGGAATATTTACTCCCATCTTCCCCTCTGCTCTACCTGTTCTAATGCTCAAGTTTTGTTCTAGGAAAATCCCAAACCCCTTTACCATTTTTCTTTTACATCTCTCTTTTCTCATTCTTAGATCCACGGAGCTGCTCTCAGCCTCGACTACCCCGTCTTCCCCCTCTGTATCAGGTAAACAGAAATGTCTTAAATGACCTTCTCCAGAAGTCTTCACCAAGGCTTACTTTAGGTCTTTCAGCAAAAGAGTCCCTCTGAAAGAGTTCAATGTACATAAACTTCCACTTTTCGTGTTGCCCTGTTCTACTTGGCCACTGGCTGGAAAAATCACCACCCCTAAGCTAGACACTTCCTTTCCAGTTTTTCACAAAATATGTGAACAAGGCCTCTGGCGTTGAGCTGGGGCTTCACCGAGATGCCTACATTTCTAAGATAAAAAAGTTAGCAACTGGTCTCCATGGTGACAGCTGGCAGGGAGAAAAAAAAGAGACAAAAAAGCTCTCCCCTTCCAAGGTGTCCTTGAAAAGTTAACTTGCCCAGAACAGAGGAAAAAAAAAAAAAAAACAGAAACAAAAACTAATTTTTGTGAATTTCTGCAGACTGTGAACTTCTGAGCCCCTTCCCTTACATGTTGGCTACAAATTCTAAAACTACCAAAACTTGGGGTTCAGGGGATTAATTGATTACAACAGAAGCAATGCCCTCTAAATCCGGATGCAACCAAATAAGAATGTTTTCCTCACTTTGGTGCTATCTTAGGTGCATTTTCTTGTCCATTCCTAAAACAGTATAATTCTATACACTTTAACATTATTTGTGTTTACATAAAATGGTCAATAGATGTGATTAATTATGTAATGATGCAGATGTTTTTCAGAGTGCTCTATCATGACGTAGGTTCATTTAAAGTTCAAATAGGGGGGCATACAACCCGGTTCCACCGGGAACCTGTATCCCTCACTTTGGCCATCCTATGAGGAATAATAATTGCTGAAGGGGTGGGCATAGGAACAACTGCCCTAGTCCATGAGACACAACAAAGACACAATTAGAAGCAGAAATAGACCAAAGCTTAAAGACATTAAAAACCGACATCACAGCTTTACAGGAATTTTAACCTCTCTCTCTCTGAAGTTGTTTTACAGAGCAGGCGAGTGTTGGACCTCCTCTTCATGAGAGAAAGTTGCCTTTTTGCTTGCATTGAGGGAAGAATGTTGTTTTTATGCCGACAATACTGGAGTTGTAAAAGAATCTATGAGTAAATTAAGAAAACGACTTGAAGAGCGTCAAAGAGAGACAGAGGCCCCAGAAGGGAGGTTTGATTCTTTGTTCACATAGTCAACCTGGTTAACTATGCTTTTATCTGCCATGGCCGGTCCATTTATAATCCTCATATTATTGCTAACGGTAGGACCCTGTTTGCTCAACCGTGTAGTTTCCTTTCTAAACCAAATTGAACATGTTATTAAACCTAACCATACACTGTTCTCTCAATCTAATTTTACAGAAAAGTGGGGACAGAGTTGGTCTTAAAATACAGGAATATAGAGGATCTTCCACCTGCTGAGAAACTCAAAGGTCCATGCAGAAATGATCCCTGGAGAAGATGTAGGCAACTATGAAGGACCTGAGACAGCAAAAGTCTTCCATGGCAAACAACCTGCTCAGGATGAAGGGATGTGTCTGAATCAGCCACTCTCTTCTTAATGTATAGAAGATGGACCAAAGCAGGCATTTGTCTGCTTTGGTCACAAGGCATTCTTGTGAGCTCACTGTTTTTCGATGATACAAATTGTGAAAAGAGATCACTCCCCCTAAATACTGATGGAACTGAAAATTCAACAAATTGGTGAATTTCCTAGATGAACAACATTATACATAAATCCATGCTCAGTAAAAAGAATATTTTTGGATATGAGGATGATATATATTTCATGATGAATTTTGATTGGCATATATATTGCTACATTTTAATGTCTGTGTTTTTATCTTTATAAATAAATAAATAAATAAATAAATATATATATATAAATATATATATATATATATTTATATATATATACTCTCCAGATTTATCACAATATTAAATATATGTGTCTTATTATTCACTCCCTAAATACATTCATATTCATGTATGTGGATTTGTAATCAAATTTGCACAAGATTATTCTCAGAAAAATTCATCCACATAAAATACATATTTATTTTCCAGTACTGAAAACAAACTTCGGTGAATTGTGCTTACAAATCCTAATATTTGCATGGTAACTGACCCAGTTTAACATTAATGCAAGTATAATCCTATGGGACATGATGTGTATTTTGAAGTTCATTTTTATTCAACAGTGGTACATTACTATTTCTTCAGTTGATGGATATCATAGGATATAACTTTTCATCCACAAGTTCACAAATCTGTAGGCATTTGGTTCACTTTCAATTACTTCCTGCTTCAGAACATATGTATTCCTCCATGTTTCTTGACTGTTCTTTTCATGAGATTCTTTCCAAACACATTATTTTCGATTTCCATAATCATTTTTGAAGGAAAGAGGCACCTTACTTACCCCCAGAAAGGTTCGTTGAGGTCTCCTTGTCCTGCGCTGAGTGATTCCCGGCCAATGCACCAAATGTAAGGTTCTGGCGAATGTTGGAGGAAGAGACCATCAAGAAACTGTGGCTCATGCAACAGTAAAAGGCGTTTATTGAGGATCCAATCCAGCATGCTGGGGCTACGTGCTCACTCAAGATGGGAGAGAATCCCAGAGCCCCGAGCAGGGGTTGAGCAGTGCTTAAGTACACTTTTTGGGCAGGGCGGGACTTTACATATATTACAGTCTCCTTTAAGAAATCATCATACACCACAGGAAAATCAAACAACAATTCCTAAACATGATTAGTTCATTTATTGGTGGGAACATGTAAGGCGGGAGTGATAGGTCAGTTCTAAAGCGGGGTACACATTCAAAATGATTGGTTAGGCCGTGCAATGCCTCTGTGCCAGGCCTCACAGGGTCCTAGGTTATTAAAAAACCAGGCGGTCAGGGGGAATATTTACTGGGTACTCCGGGAATTGTCCTACAAGCTACAGGAATTTCAGGTTTTGCGTGTAGCATAGGAACTTAACAATACCTGGTCCTTTACATTTTAACACAAGCCTTGCTGCTTAAAAACTTTACAACACCCGGTCTTTTACACTTTAACTTTTACACTTTAATTTCAATTTCTTTTACCCTTACAGATCACTCCTGGTGCACAAGAAGGGTGTCCAAGCCACCCTGACTTTAGGCAAATGAGGGCCAAGGGAGCTTATTTTGGACACTGTCTTGGGCTTTGCCCCTCATGGAAACCTCCAGCCAGATGTTATGATGAGTGCCTTTATGGAAGAAGAGGAGGTCAATGTGGGATTGTTTTGGTATTAATTGTGGTCATTTGTGTGACGGTTGGAAGAGATGACAGGGTCCACCTGGGCTTGAAGTCTGGTGTGAATCCCCTTAGAGACTGAGTTCTGGAACTGACCTCAGAGAAGTATTGCATGAATTGTGTTGAAATTTTAGGAGGCCACGCATGAGAGTCGCTCTTATAAACTGAGATCAAGGCCCAGGGTGGCTTTCCACAGAGCACTGGGAATATCAGCCAAGATATCCCATGATTTTATTCTTAAAGACTTGGTAGCCATAGTTCAGAGTCAAAACACACATGGAACTCACAACGTATACCTCAATGGGCCTGACTATATTTGACCTTTTGGCCACTCTTTGGGAAGTCTTGCCTATGAGAGTTCTCCAGAGTTTCATTGAAATGAGCTTCCTCAACATTTAGTGGTTCTTGAAACCCACAGTGCCTCCAACTTCATCCTTGAAAAATGGCTAGATAAATACCATGAAATTTTTGAAAATCCCATGACCAGGTGGAACTGGAGAATCTTTAGGTGTCCTGTTGCTGATCATGAGTATACTAGAGGGTGCCTTGATTGACTGGGTTTCATAAAAATAATGTAGAAAAAAGATGCCAGTAAGTTGGAGCCTGCTGAGTAGTGGGCCTAGAGCAGCGGTGGGCAGGTGTGCAGGTGTGTGATAAAACATCTGTGGTAGGTCCATGTGGTTTGGCCATTGGCTACCATATGGCTTGTGAAGGACATGGTGCAGCCAGCAGACCCTTATTTGTAAAGGCATTTTGATATATGGAGAGGTTTCAGGGCAATTTTCAGAATCAGGTTGACATGGTCAATGGTGCAAGCTATGTGGGAAAGAAGCCTGGTTGGTGCATTCTCCTGCAGACCGTGACCCACCACAGTGACAGAACTCTCTCCAGCACTGTGTCCCAGTTGAAATTGTTGTATTTCGTGAAGCAAATACCAAAGTCCCAGTGTAGCAGCAAGAACCACAACAGAAAGTGGAAGAGGACCAAATGGCTTCACAGTCCACACGGGGTGACACTTAGCCCCCAGTGGCCACAGTTTACCTACAAAGAGAGAATTCAGCACTGCTGCCTCAGGTTCATTGGAAAATAAGAAACCATGTCCTCCAGGTCACATAGATGCAGACCCAGCTTTGATGGGCTCACTATAAAGGAAGCTAAAGCTCCTGACAACAACATATATTTCAAGTGCCCAACCTCAGAGGCAGTTTCTCACAAAGTATTTAGGCCAGCAGAGCTCCATGTTTGTGGAGTGTTTACCATGTCCCTTACTTATGGAAACTGCTCTATCACCTCCAAGGTTGGGAACTCCTGAGCGTATTCCATTCCAGATATGTATTCACGTATTTTCTAACTCTTCTCCTCTAATTGTGTCTTACTTGTGGCAAAGGTAATGTCAAGGCATTGTTGTGGATGAAAGTGGGAAGATTTTTGTGAAGCACATATTTGTATACACATTGGATTCATTTTCCAATTTTCCATTCAAAATACTGAATCCCTGACACAAAACTATACCCTACTAGACTCTGACTACTATTCCTAATATGATGGAGAAAAATAACTCAAACAGAATAGAAATACAAGCAGTTCAGAAGAGGCATGGTGTATAGTTGGCCTTGCCGTTTGCATTATGTAGGTTAGGTGTTATAAATCTAGTTAATTTTTAATTGAAATAGTTCTCCATGTGTTTTTAAAGTTAATGAATATGTGAATTCCTGTATCCCTTTCTCTGTAGCCTATTCAGCACATGTATTTTTATATGCACATATAGAATCCTACCTGGTATCACATATACATTCTTGTGAGGTGGCTGACTTGGCAGATACAAATTATGAGAAGAGATCACTCCTGCTAAATGCTGTTGGATCTTAAAATTCAACCTATGGGTGACCTTCCTAGTTGAACAACATTATTCATAAATCCATGTTCATTAAAATTAATATTTCGGGATCTATGGATGATATATATTTCACCATGAATTTCGATTGGCATATATATTGCCACTTTATAATGTCTGTGTGTGTTTTGTATATATATATATATATATATACTCTCCAGATTTTTCACAATATGTATATATATATATATATATATATATATATATATATATACTCTCCAGATTTTTCACAATATGAAATATATGTGTCTTATTATTCACTCCCTAAATACATTCATATTCATGTATGTGGATTTGTAATCAACTTTGCACAAGATTATTCTCAGAAATATTCATCCACCTGAAATACTTATTTGTTTCCTAGTACTGAAAACAAACTTCAGTGAAAGGTGCATACAAATCCTAATATTTCTACAGTAACTTACCAAGTTTAAGATCAATGCAAGTAGATTCCTATGGGACATGATGTGTATTTTGACGTTCATTTTTATTTAAAACTGGTACAGTACTATTTCTTCAGTTTATGCACATCCATGGATAAATTTTTCACCCAAAATTTCAAAATTAAAGACATTTGTTTCACTTTCAATCACTTCCTGCTTCCGAACACATGTAGTCCTCCAGGTTTTTCGACTGGTCGTTTCATGAGACTTCTTAACAAACACATTATTTTCGATTTCCATAATCACTTTTGAAGGAAATCTCACACACCCTCTTCATGATAAACCGTAACCCTAATATTACCATTAGACTTATAATTGGTTGTAATGAATGTATGTATACCAATATCAATATAAGATTTCCTGTATATTTTCAGATATCAATTTATTCTAATTCCAATTTCTAAAGTTGGATCCAGTTATATTATCTATTCACAGTACGATCTATTCATGCATCATCTCTATATTCATTGACACAGGGTACACCTATTTGTATACCCAATACTAATTTATGGCTTTTAAAAATATTGCTTCCCATAATGGTGGAAGAAATACTCATGTCACCTGATCTACATATACATTTTATCACAGTAATATTCTGGACAAAAATGCAAAGGTCACACTTATGATTGTACCAAACCCTAAATTGAAAGTGAGTATATATTACTAAAAACATCCTTGTCCAGGATGCCTAATTCTCCCAAGTGTCAATATTGTTGGGGACTATATATTTGTTTCTTCCTATGATTATATATTCAACCTCAACCCTGTTGAAAATGTCTAATCCTATCACGCATTTTATAATTTGTCTGATTTCCTAATGTCTCTATTGAGACCTGCTTTCCTACATATTTTCCCCAGTTCATCATTGTGACTGACTCTTCACATGTGCTGACATTTACATTCACTCTCTAAACGAAACCCTATTGCTAAAAAACTATTGGTCCAAATCGAAGACTCACTCTTCTTCCTAAACCTACTATCTTCCAAATCCTACCGACTATCCATTTTTGACTGGATGTTCTCTTCGACATTCAGGCATCTGAGGTGCAACGTTTTATTCCATTGTGTATAGATTTATCTGAGACTAAAATGCAGAATGTAATTCAAAGCTAAATATCCCAAAGAAGGGCCCAATGCCCTTTCTGGCTTCAAATCGTAACTAGATTTATGTTTTCATACATATATTTCAAATATATATTCTTATAAATTTTGCAGGTTCCCAATACCATTATTCATCCAGCAGAATGATTCCTAACACAAGTCAAATATGTTATTGACCCTAACCATAAACTGTTCCCTCATTCTAAATTTACAGAGAGGAGGGACAGAGTTGGTCTTACAATACAGGAAAGTAGGGGATCTTCCACCTGCTGAGAACCTCAAAGTTCCATGCAGAAATGTTGACTGAAGAAGATGTAGGCAGCTATGAAGGACCTGAGAGAACAAAAGTCATGTTCAATGGCAAACAACCTGTTCAGGATGAAGGGTTCTGTCTGAATCAGCCTCTCACATCTTAATTTAGAGAAGATGGACCAAACCAGGCCTGTGTGGGTAGCTGTTTCTGGGTGCCTATGGTTGTATACCATTCTAAATTGTGAAAGTGTCACAGGAAGTAGGGGCAGCCTCCTTCTCATGTGACACTTGGAAGCCACTGGTAGGACAAAGTGGTTGCCAAGGCAGTGACCTCATTCAGTTCCTAAAGGAAGTGACCTCACCTCACTTCCTTGGTGATGGAAATCTCTGAACTTGGGATTCATGAAGCCAGGCACCCAGAGCCAGTCCCAGTCCCAGTCCCAGTGGTCTCACTTGTTTGGATTTACCAAGGACAGTGTCAGTCTTTCTTGGTACCTACTAATGTGAGGATGGCCAAATGCCAGGAAAGCTCTAAAGAGGGGTCATTCCTGAGAAAGCAGGTAGTTGCTCACCTCTGGGTCCTGACACCTGCACAGAGTTGGCCAAGGAGACCAGATCTGAGACAGATCAGGCCATTCCATGGGAATATAGTATGGCTCACCAGTCAGAGGACACTCCGGATAGTCACAGAACTTCTTGGGGGAAGGAGGTGCCTTTGTGGGTGTGGGGGTGTGTTTCTGGTTTTGTCTCATGTTCAGAGAATAGGTAGGCAAGGCGCTTTTTTTGGTGTGGAATGAACTGTTTCTAGTAAGTCATTTGACAAGGCGAGTGTTTCTATGTCTGTCTATCACACTGTGTCCGTGGTTGCAGATATTAGAAAAGAAAATGCATCAATGGATGTGTCCTGTCTAGTAGAAAGCTTTCCAGCATTCATCCTGTCCAATTTATGAATGGATTTCTGATTGCCTTTTCGATGGATAACACCTGCAATCTTCCTAAGTTTCAGTTTTCTTCTGGACTTCTGCCCCTCTCCAGAATAGGCTCATGGTTTTATGTCTAAGGTATGTACCACTTCCAAGCTCTGTGCCATGACCATGTACTGGATAGCTCAAAGGAATGGCGAGCATCTCTGAAAAATCAGATATTAGTGTGACCATTAAATCTCAGTGGAGAAACCCTGCTTTGGGCCTTTTGCTTACCTATTGTTCTGTTGCCCTGAATGTCAGGAAGTTCTTTGCCTCAGGCCACCCCTTTGTGAAGCCTGAAGAAAACAGTTTTCAAATGGAAATGAATGGGCAACACCTGTGGCTCTTTGCTTAATTGCTTTGGAAAGGGATGTGTCTGAATCAGCCTCTTGGCCCTGTGTTAGGCTGTAGCTTAGATTCTCAGCACCTGATGGATCTAAAGAAAGATCCCATGGGTGCATTAAAAACCAAAATGGCCAAAAGAGCAGTCATTGTTTATGAAGACTCTCGCCTTCCTCTCTAAGGTTCCTGACATCCATCAAGTGAGAATAGGGATCCTTTGTTTCAAAAGAGTTCTTCAAAGCCCTGCAGAGGCTATCCCATAGGTGCTTGGGTTTTCTCATGACCCCAATTTACTTGAAGAATCTAAACCCTACAGTCAGTAGGCCTCAAATTGGAGAAGCCAAGCTGTATTAACGGCAGGCCGATTTGATCACTCCTGTTTCACAGTCAGGATTTCCAGGCCACACTGACTTTAGGCAAATGAGGGGCAAGGGAGGTTATTTTGGACACTGTCCTGTCTTGCGCCCCTCATGGAAACTTCCATCCAGAGGTTATGATGAGTGTCTATATGGAAGAAGAAAAGGGCTATGTGGGAGCGTTTTGTTTGGAATTGTGGTAATTTGTGTGGCACTTAGAAGAAAAGACTGGGTCCACCTGGGCTTGAACTCTGTTGTGATTCCTCTTAGAGAATGAATTCTGGAACTGACCTCAGAGAAGTATTTTCATGAATTGTGTTTGGTTTTTACTAGGCCATGCATGAGAGTCGCCCTTGGAACCTGAGATCTAGGTGCAGGGTGGCTTTCCCCAGAGCACTGGGAATCTCAGCCAGGATATCACATGATTTTATTCTGAAAGACTTTGCAGCCACAGTTGAGAGTCAAAACACACATGGACCTCACATTGTAGACCTCAATGGGCCTGGCTTCATGTGACCTTTTGGCCACACTTTGGGAAGTCTTGCCTGTGAGTGTTCTCTAGAGCTTTCATTGAAATGAGCTTCCTCAACATTTAATGGTTCCTGAATAAATTGAAACCCAAAGAGCCTCCAACTTCATCCTCGACAAATGGCTTGATAAATACCATGAAATTTTTGAAATTCCCATGACCAGGTGGCACTGGAGAACTTTTGGATATCCTGTTGCTGACCATCAGTGTACCAGACAGTGCCTTGACTGACTTTGTTTCATGAAAATTGTGTAGGACAGTGATGCCAGTAAGTTGGAGCCTGCTCATTAGTGGGCCTAGAGCAGTGGTGTGAAGGTGTGTGATAAAACATGTGTGGTGGGGCCATGTTGATCTGCCATTGGCTTGCAAATGCCTTGTGACTAACAGGGTACAGCAAGCAGACCCTTATATGTAAAGGCATCTTGTTATATGGATAGGTTTATGGGCAATGTTCAGAATCAGGTTGGCTACCTGGTACCACACGTACATTCTTGTGAGGTGGCTGACTTGGCAGATACAAATTGAGAGAAAAGATCACTCCTACTAAACCCCATTGAAACTGAATATTCAACATATGGGTGAGCTTTCTAGTTGAACAACATTATACATAAATCCATGTTCAGTAAAATGAATATTTTTAGATCTGTGGATAATATATATTATATGATGAATTTTGATTGACATATATATTGCTACTTTTTTGTCTGTGTGTGTTTTTTGTGTGTGTGTGTATATATATATATATATATATATATATATATATATATACACACTCTCCAGATATTTCAAAAAATGAAATATATGTGTCTCATATACACTCCCTAAATTCATTCATGTTCATGTATCTGGATTTATAATCAACTATTCACAAGATTATTCTCAGAAATATTCATGCACCTGAAATTTGCCTAATGCTCTCAAATATCAATCCTATTGGTGTCTACATATTTGTTTTTTCCTAAGATTATATATTCAAACTCAATCCTTTTCAAAATATCTAGTCCTGTCACTCACTTTGTAATTTCCCTGATTTCATAATGTCTCTATTGATATCTGCTTTCCTACATATTTTCCCCAGTTCATCATTGTGACTGACTCTTCAACTGTGCTCACAGTTACATTCACTCTCTAACTGAAACCGTATTGCTAAAGAACTTTTGTTCTAAATTCTATACTCACTCTTCTTCCTAAACCTACTGACTATCTTCCTAATCCTACCAACTATACCTTTTTCACTGGATGTTCTCTTCTACATTCAATCATCCAAGTAAATGTCGGGCAAGCTTCGGAGAAGGAGACGATCAACAGAGTACTCATGATACAGCAAAAGGTTTATTGGGTTTCCAGCATGCTGGGGCTCAGAGCTCACTTTAATAGAGCAGATAGCCCTGAGAATAGCTTAAGTAGAGTTTGTATACTTTCCCTGGAGAAGGCAGGGAGGGAAGTTTATTGATGGGTCACGACGAGTGGGCAGTTTGCATGCAACTGGGTGAGGGAGTACATTCTGTAGTTTGGCAGTTGGGGACAGCACATTTTGGGAACAAGTTTTGCAAGCATTTCTCAAGATTTCAACAGTTTTTTGTTAAGCATAGGGAAATACAGGAAGTGACAAGTACTTATTTTATTAACCTTTCATTCCTCACTTCTTTTTCTGGCTACTTTTAATCATAAAAATTATCATTGGGGGGTTTCACATTCTATGTCTCCTAGTGGGGTATTACCATAAGTTTAACTCGTCCAATTTGAGCCTGGAGAAAAGAAATTACACGGTTGAGAAAACAGGGTTTTATAGTTATCAATAATATGAGGATTATTATTGGACCGGCCAGGGTTGATAAAAACGTAGTTAACCAGGGGCACTGTGTGAACCAAGACTCAAACAACCCTTTTTGGGTCTCTCTCTCTCTCTTGTTGATGCTCTTTAATGTGTCTTTTTAATTTACTCATAGATTTTATTACAACTCCAGTATGTTCGGCATAAAAACAACATTCTTCCCTCAATGCAGCACAAAGGCCCCCTTCTTTAATGAAGAGGAGGTCCAAACCTCAACTGTTCTGTAAAACAACTTCAGAGAGAGAGGTTAAAGTTTCATGCAAAGCTCTGATGGTGGTTTCTAATATCTTAGTTTTGGTCTATTGCTGCTTCTAATTGGGTCATTTATTGTGTCACATGGACAAGGGCAGTGGTTCCTGGGCCCACCCGTGCAGCAAATCCTATTCCTAATATGATGGCTAAAGTGAGGGATATATGCTCCCAGTGGAACCTGGTTGTATGTCCCCCTATTTGATCTTCAAATGAACCTGCTTCATAATAGAGCACTCTGGGAAACATCTGCACCATTACACGATTAATCACATCTGTTGACCATTTCATGAAAACATAAACAAGGTTTAAGTATATAGAATTATTCTGTTGTAAGGACGGACAAGGCAAGGCACCTAAGATAGCACTAAAGACAGGGAAACAGTCCTATTTGGTTGCAACCGGATTCAGAGGGCATTGCTTCTGTTGTAATCAATTAATCCCCTGAAACTCAAGTTTAGGTAGTTTCAGAATTTTGTACCCAACATGTAAGGGAAGGTGCTCAGAAGCTCACAGTCTGCAGAAGTTCAAAAACGCAGTATTTGTTCCTGTTTTTCCCCTGTTCTGGGCAAGTTAACTTTTAAAGGACACCTGGGAGGGGGAGAGCTTTTTCTTCCCTTTCTTATTTTACCCCTGCCAGCTGTTACCATGGAGACCAGTTGGTAACTTCTTTATCTTAGAAATGTAGCCATCTCTGTGAATCCCCAGCTCAAGGACAGAGGCCTTGTTCACATATTTTGTGAAAAACTAGTAAAAGGGTGTCTACCTGAGAAGTGCTGATTTTTTTAGCCACTGGCCAAGTAGAACAGGGCAACACGAAAAGAGGAAGTTTATCTACATTGAACTCTTTTATAGGGACTCTTTTGCTGAAAGTCCTAAAGTCAGCCATGGTGAAGACTTCTGGAGAAGGTCAGTTAAGACTTTTCTGTGGGCCTAGTGCAGAGGGGGAAGACGGGGAAGGTGGGCTGAGATCAGCTCCGTGGATCTGAGAATGAGGAAGGAGAGATGTAAAAGAATAATGGGAAACGGGTTTGAGATTTTCCTAGCAACAAAAACTTGAGCAGTAGAACAGGTAGAGCAGAGAGGATGATGGGAGTGAGTATCTCAAAACGCATATGAGGGACGTTTAATTATTAGTAAACTGTTTTCAGTGATGACAAACCAACTTTAAAGGCCATTTTTATTACATCTTAGGTAGGGGACTGAGGGCTCTCCTCAGCTGGTTTGAGCTTTGGTTTAGCTGGTAAGAAGACCTGGCGGGACCCGGTGCGGGCACTGACAGGACAAGAGAGGAGTGAGTGGGTGGAGGGGTACTTCAGTAACTGCTGCCTCAGCAAGGAGGCAATGGTCTGAGAATGAGAACCGGCAGAGGTTTGGGTTTTTGATCTAGTAATTGGAGGGGAGAAATCAGGTTGCTGAGGTGGGAGTGACAGCAGAGTGTCTGGAGCAGAAGGCTGAGGGTGAGGATCTATTGGAGAAGCATAGTTCAGGATGTGAGTGAAGGAGGGAAAAGGTCACGCAGAATTTGAGGATCTAGAGACCCCTCTGGGGGCCATCGGTTCTTCTTATCTAATTGGTAATATGGCCAATGATGTGTACTGAATTTGATGAGGAGTTTGGGTTCCATCAGGCAGCCCCTGTTTGCTCACATCCCCATGACTTACAGAAGAAGTCGGCTTTCCCCCCACACAGCCGTGACTGTGGCTTTGAGAGTCTGCCCGGCAAACATAGTAATCTAGGCTAGCCAACCTGCATCTGGCTTGCATGTCCCTTCATCCATAATGTTTGTTTCCATTATCTATGCTACAGAAGTAATTTAATGGAATTTTAGTGGTATCCTCTTCATCAGGGATATCCCAATAGGTAAGACCTATAGCCAGCTGACAAATGTCTGGGAGGAGTGATGGCCACCAAGTCCCTCAGGGGGCTGTATGTGAGATAGATTATACTTCTTTTCCAGTAGGATTTGTGATCAGCCATCACTGCTGAATGGGCTGATGTGGCTTAGGACTACTTGTGGCCAAGGAGAGAGTCCACAGACTTATCCACATGGCGAATACGCAATTTGAAGGTTTTACCAATCTTTTCCAGTTTCCAGCCAGAGTCTGGACAGGGCGCAGGCTTGAGATGAGAGGCATGGATCCAGAAATTGATTCCGTCTACCTTTACCACTGGAGGTGTTATAAGTAGCACCGGCTATGGTCCTTTCCAGCGGGGTTTCAAGCATGATACCTGATGTCGTCTTACGTAGATGAAGTCTCTTACTTGATATCGATGTGGAGTCCCTTTGTCCCCAGTTTGATAGGCAGTGGCCAGCTGTTTACACAGGTATCACTGAGTTCGTTTTAGAGCTTTAAGTCTGTCAAGCAAGGGGGTGTGGATGGAATGGTTAGGTCTTTGAGTCGGGCTTAGGTCCCTTACTGCAGGAGGGCAACAATAGAGAATTTCACAGGGGCTAAGGTTACTCAAAGAAACAGAGGGAGTATTTCTTGCATGAAACATTGCATAAGGCAGGAGCATAGTCCAATCTTTTATGCTGTTCTCTAAGTTTAATTTTCTTAAGGTCTCTTTAATGGTTCAATTTATTCTATCTGCCTGTCCTGAACTCGGGTATCTATAAGCACAATATAACTTCCAATTAATTCCCTGGTTCCTGGCTAACCCCTGACTTACCTGGGCCATGAACACCGGTCCATTATCAGACCCTATTACCGGCTTAGCTTCCTCCAATGGTAAAGAGGCTGAGTCAGCAGCAGTGAAATCCATTTGAGGGTGTTGTGGGTTAGGGGACAAGGGCAGGGGATTAGTAAGGGAAGAAGAGTCCAGTAGAGTCAAATCTGTGACTCGGGGAGAACAGGGGGTGGAGGAGGAGGAGGTTGAGAGGGTTTGAGAGATCATGGGGGAAGGAGTAGGAGCAGAGGCAGGGGTAAGGAAAGGCTTCACCCATGGAGGAGGAGATTTGCAGATGTTCTGCCAAGTTAAGATATATGGCTGTTGATCCAGATGGCTATGTGTCCCCGGCTGAGATAATATCTCTGAATTTTTAAATTAGTGTGAAGTAGAAAGATCCTTCTAGGGGCCATCCGAATTCAAAGGTGGGCCATTCTGAGGCACAGAGATTCTGCCAGGTCCAGCATTTTACTAAAACAAGAAAGATTCTGAGCTCTTAAGCGGACTTTGTTCCAGTGATCAAGGGTCAGGGACAGAGGCATTGAACTGCTCTGTCCCATAATGAAAGGTACACAAACAGCAAAAGCAAGGACACATGACACAGATAAGACAAGACCATAAACACAGGCAATGGACGTCAAACACTGAAACCAGGAATGAGTAGCCGGCAAAACCCGATGGGATGACAATACCGAATCTGAAAGAAAATATCACTGAGTTGAGGAGACTATTGTTCCTTAATTTCCCGAGTTTTCTGCGGCGTCCCTCAGGGAGGTGCCCTGTGTCTCCATGACACGTCTCTCAGCCACCTTCGGAGGGAGCTCAGGCTCTTCATCGCCAGAGATTTTGCCAAGCCCTAACATGAAACCTGAAACCAGAAAGAGGCGCCTTACTTGCTCCTAGAGGAGCCCATTGGGGTCTCTCGTCTGCCACTGCCAGAACTCGGTGGAACCTCAATATGTAAAGGTCGGGCGAGTGTCGAAGGAAGAGACCACCAAGAGTCTGTCTCATGCAACAGCAATGGGTTTATTTGGGGTTCAGCATGCTGTGGCTCAGAACTCACTTAAATAGAGCAGAGAGCCCTGAGAACACCTTAAGCACAGCTTATATACTTTCCTTGGAGAGGGAAGAGAGGGAAGTTTACTAATGGGTGAGGGCATGTGGGCGGTTTGCATGACACTGAGTGAGGGAGTACATTCTGCAGTTTGGCAGTTGGGAACAGAACATTCTGGAAACAAGATTAGCAAACATTTCTCAAGATTTCAACAGTGTTTTGTTAAGCATACAGAAAAACAGGAAGTGACAAGTACCTATTTTATTAACCTTTCACTATGGACTATCCCTTTTCGACTAGATGTTCCTTCTACATTAATTCATCCAAGGTACAAGGTCCTATGGCATTGTATATCGATTTAATTGAGACACCTCTGCAGAACGTAATTCAAAGCTGCATATCCAAATCAAGAGCCCAATGCCCTTCTGGACTTCAAATCATACTTAGATTTCTGTTTTCATACATATATTTCACCTATATATTCTTATACACATAGCAAGTTCCCAATACCATTATTCATCCAGCAGAATGATTTCTAACCCAAACCGAACATGTTATTAACCATAACCATACACTGTTCCCTCAATCTAACTTTACAGAAGAGCAGGGAAAGAGTTGATCTTACAATACTGAAATGTAGGGAATCTTCCACCTGCTGAAAACCTCAAAGGTCCATGCAGAAATGATCCCTGGAGAAGAGGTAGGCAGCTATGAAGGACCTGAGAGACCAAAAGTCATCTTCCATGGCAAACAACCTGGTCAGGATAAAAGGTTGTGTATGAATCAGCTTCTCTTCTTAACGTAGAGAAGTTGGACCAAACTAGGCCTGTGTGGAGATCTATTCCTGGGTGCCTATTGTTGATATACCATTCTAACTTGTGAAAGTGTCACAGAAAGTAGGGGCAGCCTCCGTATCATGGGACCCTTGAAAGCAACAGTTAGGACAAAGTGGTTGCCAAGACAGTGACCTCATTCAATTTCTGAAGGAAGTGACCTCACTTAACTTCCTTGGTGATGGAACTCTCTGAATTTGGGATCCAAGAAGCCAGCCACCCAGAGCCAGTCCCTGTCCCAGTCCCAGTGGTCTCACTTGTTTGGATTCAGCAAGGACAGAGTCAGTCTTTGTTGGTACCTACAGATGTGAGGAAGGCCAAATGAGAGGAAATCTCTGAAGCGGGGCTTTTCCTGAGAAAGCAGGTAGTTTCTCACCGCTGGCTACTGAGAACTTCACAGAGTTGGCCAAGGAGACCAGATCTGAGACAGGACAGGCCAATTTGGGGGAACATATTATGGCCCACAAGTCAGAGGACACTCTGGATAGTCACAGACCTACTTGGGGGAAGGAGGTGCCTTTGTGGGTGTGGTTGTGGGTTTGTGGTTTTGTCTCATTTTCCTAGAATAGGTATTAAAGTCGGTTTGTTTGGATTGAAGTTTAGTGTTTCTAGTAAGTCTTTTGACATGGCGAGTGTTTCTATGTCTCAGTATTTCACTGTGTCCGTGGTTGTATGCATTAGAAAAGAGAATGCATCAATGGATGTGTCCTGTCTAGTAGAAAGCTTCTCAGCATTCAAATTGCCCCATTTATGAATGGACTGTAGCTTGCGCTATTGATGCGCAACACCTGCTATATTCCTAAGTTCCTGTTTTCTTTCTGAATTATGGCCACTCTACAGAATAGGACCACGGTTTTTTGTTCACGATATGTACCACCTTCAAGCTCTGTGACTGGCCATGTACTGGATAGCTAAAAGAAATGGCAAGCATCTCAGAAAACTCAAGTATCAGTGTGACCAGGAAATTCTCAGTGGAGCAACCCTGCTTTGGACCATTTGCTTACCTATTGTTCTGTTTTCCTGAATTTCAGGAAGGTCTTTGACTCAGGCCACCCTTTTGTGAAGCCTGAAGAAAACAGTTTTCAAATGGAAATTATTGGGCATACATGTGGCTCTTTCCTTAACTGCTTTGAAAAGGGATGTGTCTGAATCAGCCCCTTGGCTCTGTATGAGGCAGTGGCTTAGATTCTCAGCACCTGAGGGATCTAAAGAAATTTCCCATGCGTGCATTCAAAACCAAAATGGCCAAAAGAGCAGTCATTGGCATGAAGTCTCTCGCCTTCCTCTGTAATGTTCCTGACCTCCATCAAGTGAGAATAGGAATCCTTTGGGTCAAACGAGTTCTTCAAAACCTGCAGAGGCTAGCCCATAGGTGCTTGGGTTTTCTCATGACTCCAATTCACATAAAGAATCAATATCTGACAGTCAGTAGGCCTCAAATTGGACAAGCAGAACAGTATTAACATCAGGCCTATTTGATCACTCCTGGTTAACAGGAAGCGTGTCCAGGCCACCCTGACTTTAGGCAAATGAGGGGCAAGGTGGATTATTGTGGATACTGTCTTGGTCTGCGCCCCTCATGGAAACCTCCAGCCAGAGGTTATGATGAGTGTCTATATGGAAGGAGATGAGGGCCATATGGGAGTGTTTTGGTTTTAATTGTGGTCAATTGTGTGGTAGTTGGAAGAGATGACTGTGTCCACCGGAGCTTGAACTCTAGGTGTGATTACCCTTAGAGACTGAGTTCTGGAACTGACCTCAGAGAAGTATTGCAAAAAATAGTGTTGGGATTTTAGGAGGTCACGCATGAGAATCACCCTTGTAATCTGAGATCTAGGCCCAGGATGGCTTTCCACAGTGCTCGGGGATTCTGAGCCAGGATATCACATGATTTAATTCTTAAAGACTTGGGACCCTTAGTTGAGAATACAAACACACATGGATCTCACTTTGTATACCTCAATGGGCCTGGATTCATGTGACCTTTTGGCCACTCTTTGGGAAGCCATCCCCGTGAGTGATCTCCAGAGCTTTCATTGAAATGAGCTTCCTCACCATTTAATGGTTCCTGAATTAATTGAAACCCACAGTGCCTCCAACTTCATCCTTGAAAAATGGCTAGATAAATACCATGAAATTTTTGAAATTTCCATGACCAGGTGGCACTGGATAAAATTTGAACGTCCTGTTGCTGATCATGATGGTACCAAACTGTGCCTTGATTGACTGGGTTTCGTGAAAATGTTGTAGAACAGAGATGCCAGTAAGTTGGAGCCTGCTGAGTAGTGGGCATAGAGCAGTGGACTGTAGGTGTGTAAATAAATATTTTTGGTAGGATCACCTGGATCTTCCATTGGCTTCCAAAAGACTTGTTACTGACATGGTGCAGGCAGCCGACCCTTATATGTAAAGGCATCTTTTTATATGGAGAGGTTTCAGGGCAATGTTCAGAATCAGGTTGCTATAGTCAAGTGGGAAAGCTATGTGGGATTAAAGCCTGGTTCGTACATTCTCTTGTCGACCATGACAAACCACACGTGACAGAACTCCCTCTATCATTGTGTCCCAGTTGAACTCCTTGTATTTCATGAATCTAATACGAAACTCCCAGTTCAGGAGTAAGAAACACCTGAAAATTGGAGCATGACCAAATGGCTTCACAGACCACACGGGAAGACACTTAGCTCCCAGTGGCCACAGTTTACCTACAAAGAGAGAATTCAGAACTGCTGCCTCATTTTCATTAGAAAATAAGGAACCATGTCCTCCAGGTCACATAGATGCAGACCCAGATTTCATGGTATCACTACAAACGAAACTAAATTTCCTGACAATTACAAATATTTCATGTGCCCAACCACAGAGGAAGTTTCTCAAGAAGTCTTTAGGCCAGCAGAGCTCCATGTTTGTGAAGTGTTTACCCTCTCCCTTACTTTTGGAAACTGTTCTTCTACTTCCAGTGTTGTGAACTTCTGAGCATTTTACATTTCTCATATGTATTCACAGATTTTCTAACTCCTCTCCTCTAATTGTGTCTTACTTGGAGTGATGGTTATGTCAAGCCATTGTTCTGGAAGAGAGTGGGAAGTTGTTCCTGTAGTACATGTTTGCATACACATTAGATTAATTTTTCTATTTTCCATTTGAAATACTGAATCCCTGACACCAACCCATACCCTACTAGAATCTGACTACTAATCCTAATATGATGGAGAAAAAGAAACCTAACTGAATAGAAATACAGTCCTTTCATAGGAAGCATGGTGTATACTTGTATTTGCCTTCTGCTTTATCAAGAGTATTTGTTTTAAATCTAGTCAACTTTTTATTATAATATTTCTTCATGAGTTTTTAAAGTTATCACATATGTAAATTCCTGTCTCCCTTTCTCTGTATCCTATTCAGCACATGTATTTTTTATGCACATATACTATCCTACCTGGTATCCCACGTACATTCTTGTGAGCTCACTGACATTGGAATATAAAAATTGTGAAAAGAGATGACTCCCCCTAAATACTGATTGAACTGAAAATTCAACCTGTGGGTGAGCTTCCTAGTAAAAAACATTATACATAAATCCATGTTAAGTAAAATGAATATTTTTGGATATGTGGATGAATTATATTTTATGATGAATTTCAATTGGCATATATATTTCTACATATTAATTTGTGTGTGTGTGTTTGTGTGTGTATTTGTGTGTATATATATATATATTCTCCAGAATTTCCAAAATATGAAATATATGTATCTTATTATACACTCCCTAAATTCATTCGTATTCATGTATTTGGGTGTATAATCAACTTTACACAAGATTATTCTAAGAAATACTCAACCACCTGAAATACATATTGGTTTCCTACTACTGAAAACTAAGTTCAGTGAATGGTGCTTACAAATCCTAATATTTCTACTGTAACTGACCCAGTTTAACATCAATGCAAATAGATTTCTATGGGACATGATGTGTATTTTGAAGTTCATTTTTATTAAACACTGGTACTTTAAAATTTTTTCAGTTTATGTACATAATAGGATATATCTTTTTCATTCACAACTTCACAAATTTTTAGGCATTTGGTTCACTTTCAATTACTTACTATTTCAGAACACATGGATTCCTCCATATTTCTCTACTGGTCTTTTCACTTGACTTCATTCTAAACACATTATTTTCGATTCCATTATCATTGTTCAAGCAAAACTCACTCTTCATGATAAACTGTAACCCTAATATTACCATTAGATATATAACAGGTTGGAATGAATGTATGTATATCAATATAAGATTTCATATATTTTTTTTCAGATGCAAATTCAATCCATTATTTAAAGTTGGAACCAGTTATATACTTTATTCACAATATGGTCTATTCATGCATCATCTGAATAATCATCAACACAGGGTACACCTTTTCGTATCCCCAGTACTAATTTATAAGTTTTCAGGATATTGCTCCCCATAATGGTGGAAGAAAGACTCATGTCACCTGATCTACATATACATTTATCACAGTAGTATTCTCGACACAAAATGCAAAGGTCACACTTATGATTGTACCAAAGCCTTAATGGAAAGTGAGCATGGATTATTAAAAACATCTGTCCAGGTTGAGTAATGCTCTCAAATGTCAATCCTCTTTGTTACTACATATTTGTTTTTTCCTAAGATTATATATTCAACCTCAAGCCTTTTGAAAATATCTAATCCTATCACTCACTTTATACTATGCCTGATTTCTTAATGTCCCTATTGATATCTGCTTTTCTACATATTGTCCCCAGTTCATCATTGTGACTGTAACTTCAAATGTGCTGACATTTACATTCACTCTCTATCTGAAACCCTATTGCTAAAGAACTTTTGGTCCAACTCCTATACTCACTATTCTTCCTAAACCTACTGACTATCTTCCTAATCCTACAGACTATCCCTTTTTGACTGCATGTTCTCTTCTACATTCAAACATCAGAGGTACACGGTCCTATGCCATTGTATATCGATTTATCTGAGACCTCGGTGCAGAACATAATTCAAGCTAAGTATACCAATCGTGGTTTCAATTCCTATCTGGGCTTCAAATCTTTCCTAGATCTCTGTTCTCATACATATATTTCACGTCTATATTCTTATAAATATCACAGGTTCCCAATACCATTATTCATCCAGCATAATTATTCCTAACCCAAATCGAACATGCTATTAACCCTAACCATACACTGTTCCCTCAATCTCATTTACAGAAGAGCAGGAACAGAGTTGGTCTTACAATACAGGAAGGTAGGGGATCTTCCACCAGCTGACAACATCAAAAGTCCATGCAGAAATGATCCCTGGAGAAGATGTAGGCAGCTATGAGGGACCTGAGAGAGCAAATGTCATCTTACATGGAAAACATCCTGGTCATGATGAAAGGATGTGTCTGAATCAGCCTCTCTTTTCTTAATGTAGTGAAGATGGACCAAACCAGGCCTGTGTGGAGAGTTGATCCCGGGTGCCTATGGTTGATATACCATTCTAACTTGTGAAAATGTCAGAGCAAGTAGGTGCAGCCTCCATCTGATGGGACCCTCGGAAGGAACTGTTAGGAAAATGTGGTTGCCAGGGTAGTGACCGCATTCAGTTCCTGAAGGAAATGAACTCAACTTACTTCCTTGGTGATGAAACTCTCTGAACATGGGATCCAGGAAGCCAGGCACCCAAAGCCAGTCCCAGTGCAAGTCCCAGTGGTCAAACTTGTTTGGATTTACCAAGGACAGAGTCAGTCTTTCTTGGTACATACTGATGTGAGGTTGGCCAAATGCCAGGAAGATCTGAAGAGGGGCCTTTCCTGAGAAAGCAGGTAGTGGCTCATCGCTGGCTTCTGACAGCATCACAGAGTTGGCCACGGAGACCAGATCAGAGACAGGACACCCCAATATGGGGGAATATATCATGGCCCACAAGTCAGAGGACACTCTGGATAGTCAGAGACCTACTGGGGGAAGGAGGTGCCTTTGTGGGTGTGGTTGTGGGTTTGTTGTTTTGTCTCCTGTTCTCAGAATAGGTAGGAAAGGTGGTTTGTTAGTTTTGGAGTTGACTGTTTCTAGTAAGTCATTTGACAAGGCGAGTGTTTCTGTGTCTATATATCCCATTGTGTCCGTGGTTGTAGACATTAGAAAATAAAATGCATCAAGGGATTTGTCCAGTCTACTAGAAAGCTTCCCAGCATTCATCCTGTGCAATTTATGAATGAACTGCAGCTTGCCTTATAAATGGGCAACACTCGCCATCTTCCTAATTTCCTGTTTTCTTCCTGAATTCTGGCCACTCTCTAGAATACGCTCATGGTTTTGTGTCCAAGATATGTACCACCCCAAGCACTGTGACATGGCAATGTACTGGATAGCTGAAGGGAATGGCGAGTATCTCAGAAAACTCAGATATCAGTGTGACCAAGAAAGTCTCAGTGGAGAAACCCTGCTATGGGCCTTTTGCTTCCCTGTCTGTTGCCCTGAATGTCAGGAAGGTCTTTGCCTCCGGCAACCCCTTTGTGAAGACTGAAGAAAACAGTTTTCAAATGGAAATAAATGGGCATCACCTGTGGCTCTTTGCTTAATTGCCTTGGAAAGGGATGTTTCTGAATCTGCATCTAGGCCCTGTGTGAGCCTGTGGCTTAGATTCTCAGCACCTGATGGATCTAAAGAAAGATCCCATGTGTGCATCCAAAACTAAAATGGCAAAAAGGGCAGTCATAGTGGATGAAGTCTCTTGCCTTCCTCCAGACAAAAGCTGAATAAAGATACTATAGAACTCAATAGCACAATCAATAACCTAGACGTAACCAACATATATAAAATATATCAACCATCATCAAGTGGATACACGTTCTTCTCAGCAGCACATTGATCCTACTCCAATATAGACCATATATTATGCAATAGGGAAACTCTTAGTAAATATAAAGGTATGGAGATAATACCATGCACCATATCTGATCATAATGGATTGAAACTTTAAATCAATGAAAAAAAAGGAAGGAAAAATTCTACATCACATGGAAAATGCACAATATGTTACTGAATGATCAGTGGGTTACAGAAGACATAAAGGAGGAGATAAAAAAATTCTTAGAGACAAATGACAATAGAGACACAACACACCGGATTGTATGGGACACAATGAAAGCCGTTTTAAGAGGGAAATTCATTTCTTGTAATTCTTTCCTCAAAAAAAGAAAAAAAACAACAACAAATAAATGAACTCACACTACACCTCAAAAACCTAGAAAAGGAAGAGCAAAACAACATCAAATGTAGTAGAAGACAAGAAATAATTGAAATTAGAGGAGAAATCAATGAAATTGAAACAAAAAATCTACATTGTAAAAATTGAAATAAATAAGAGTTGGTTCTTATAAAAAATAAATATGTTCGACAGGCCCTTAGCCATGCTAACGAAGAGAAGAAGAGAGAGAACTCAAATTACTAACATATGGAATAAAGATGGAAATATCACAACACACACTACAGAAACACAGAAGATAATTAGAAAGTATTTTGAAACCCTATATTCCAATAAAATAGAAGATAAAGAAGATATCGATAAATTTCTTAAGTCATATGATCTGCCCCGATTGAGTCAGGAAGACACCCACAGTTTAAATAGACCAATAACAAAGGAAGAAAAATAAGAAACCATCAAAAGACAACCAACCAAAAAGAGCCCTGGAACGGATAGGTATACAGTGGAGTTCTACAAAACCCTCAAATAAGAATTAATACCAATACTTTTCAAGCAATTTCAAAAAATAGAAAAAGAAGGAGTTCCTCCAAATTCATTCTATGAGGCCAACATCACCCTGATTCCAAAACCAGACAAAGACACTTCAAAGAAAGAAAACTACAGACCAATACCTCTAATAAACTTGGATGCAAAAATTCTCAATAAAATCATGGTGAATTGAATACAAAAGCATATCAAAATAATTGTGCTTCATGATCAAGTAGGATTCATCCCTGGGATGCAAGCCTGGATCAATTTATGGAAATCAATAAATGTAATCCACCACGTCAATAGACTTAAAGACAAAAACCATATGATCATCTCGATAGATGTAGATAAAGCGTTTGACAAAGTACAGCATTCCTTTATGTTCAAAACACTATAAAAATTAGGGATAACAAGAACTTACCTCAACATGGTAAAAGCTATATATGCTAAACCTCAGGCTAGCATCATCCTAAATGGAGAAAAACTGAAGGCATTCCCTCTAAAATCTGGAACAAGACAGAGATGCCCTCTATCACCACTTCTATTCAGTTTAGTTCTTGAAAAACTAGCCAGAGCAATTAGACAGACAAAAGAAATTAAAGGCATAAAAATAGAAAAAGAAGAACTTAAATATTCGCTATTTGAGGATGACATGATAATATATTTAACAAACTTTAAAGGGTATGCAAAGAAACTGCTAGAGTTAATAAATGAATTCAGCAAAGTGCCAGTATATAAAATCAACAAGAAAAAATCAAAGGCATTCCTGTATATCAGCAACAAAACTTCTGAAATTGAAATGAGGAAAACCACTCCATTCACAATATCCTCATAGAAAATAAGATACTTGGGAATCAACCTAAAAAAAGAGGTGAAAGATTTATACAATGAAAGTTACATAACTCTAAAGAAAGAGATAGAAGAAGATGTTAGAAGATGGAAAAATGTACCCTGTTCATGTATAGGCAGAACTAACATCATCAAAATTGCGATATTACCCAAAGTTCTCTACAGGTTTAATGCAATGCCAATCAAAATCCCAATGGCATTTCTTGTAGAAATATATAAAGCAATCATGAATTTCATATGGAAAAACAATAGACACAGAATAGCAATAGCAATTCTAAGCAGGAAGTGTGAATCAGGATGTATAGCGATAACAGATTTCAAACTGTACTACAAAGCAATAGTAACAAAAACAGCGTGGTACTGGTATCACAAAAGTCAGCTGGACCAATGGTACAGAATAGAGGACACAGAAACCAATCCACAAAAGTACAACTTTCTTATATTTGAAAAAGGGCCTAAAAGCATGCAATGGAGAAAGGATAGCATCTTCAACAAGTGGTCCAGGGAAAATTGGAAATCCATATGCAACAAAATGAAAATGAATCCCTTTCTCTCGCCATGCACAAAAGTTAACTCTAAATGGATCAAGGAGCAAGATATAAAATCAGAGACACTGCATCTAATAGAAGAAAAATTTGGCTACGATGTACATACTGTGGGGTTGGGCTCCAAATTTTTTAATAGGACAACCATAGCACAAGAGTTAATAACAAGAATCAACAAATGGGACTTACTTAAACTAAAAAAGTTTTTTTCGAAACAAGAGAAACAATAAGAGAGGTAAATAGAGAGCCTACATCTTGGGAACAAATTTTTACCCCTCACACTTCAGATAGAGCCCTAATATCTAGAATATACAAAGAACTCAAAAATTAAACAATAAGATAACAAATAAACCAATCCACAAATGGGCCAAGGACCTGAACAGAAACTTCACACAGGAGGACATACAATCCATCAACAAGAACATGAAAAAATGCCCACCATCTCTAGCAGTTAGGGAAATTCAAGTCAAAACCACCCTAAGATACCATCTCACTCCAGTAAGATTGGCAGCCATTATGAAATCAAACAACAATAAGTGTTGGCGAGGATGTGGGGAAAAGGGTACACTTGTACACTGCTGGTGGGACTGCAAAATGTTGAGGCCAATTTGGAAAGCAGTGTGGAGATACCTGGGAAATCAGGGAAAGGATCCACCATTTGACCCAGCTATCTCACTTCTCGGACTATTCCCTGAGGATCTTAAAAGAGCGCACTATAGGGATACTGGCACATCACTGATCATAGCGGCACAATTCATAATAGCTAAACTGTGGAACCAAACTAGATGACCTTCAATAGGCGAATGGATAAAAAAGGGGGCATCTATACACAATGGAGTATTATGCAGCATTAAAAAATGACAAAAATCATTGAATTTGAAGGGAAATGGATGGCATTAGAACATATAATGCTAAGCAAAGCTAGCCAATCCTTAAAAAACAAATGCCAAATGTTTTCTTTGATATAAAGAGAGCAAATAAGAACAGAACAGGGAGGAAGAGCATGAGGAAAATATTAACACTAAATGGAGATGAGTGGGGGGAGAGAAAGGGAGAGAGAATGGAAAGCATATGGAAATGGTAGGAGACACTAAATGTTACACAAAATTCCATATAAGAGGTTGTGAGGGGAAAGGGGGGGAAACAAGGGAGAGAATTGAACAATAGCAGATGAGGTATAGAGGGTAGATGGTTGGGGAGGGGAGGGGGATAGTAGGGGATAGGAAAGGTAGCAGAATACAACAATCACTAATATGCCATTATGTAAAAACGTGAGTGTGTAACTGATGTGATTCTGCGATTTGTATTGGGGTAAAAATGGGAGTTCATAACCCAAATGAGTCAAATGTATGAAAGATGATAGAGCATGAGCTTTTGAACAACCAAAAAAAAAGAAAAAAAAAGGAATTTAATTTCCAATATTTGAGACATTTTACAACTTTATTTTTTAATAAAATTGGCTTTTATTTGTTATCTTACTTGCTGTTATCTGCCTTTCAGTTTGAAAAAACGATGTGCTGTAGCCATTCATCCATGTAGTATGTAACAGAAAATTTTCAGTGTCTCCATATAACCAGATTGGCAAGGCATCAAGGTTTCCCTCACAAACAAGATAAAGGCTTTTGCATAAGAAATTTAATATTCTGCAATACAATTTTTTTTAAACTTTCCAATTAAATTTCAATTTTTTTTTTAAAAAAAGAAGAAACTAAACCCCACAGTAAGAAGGCCTCAAAGTGGAGAAGTGGACCAGTATTAATGGCAGGCCTATTTAATCACTCCTGGTTCACAGGAAGGGTGTCCAGGCCACCCTGACTTTAGGCAAATGAGGGGCAAGAAAGCTTATTTGGGCCACTGTCTTGGGCTGTGCCCCTCATGAAAAACTCCAGCCAGAGGTTATGAGGAGTGTCTATGTGGAAGAAGATGAGGACAATGTGGGAGTGTTTTGGTTTTAATTGTGGTCATTTGTGTGGCAGATGGAAGAGATGACTGGGTCCAACTGGGCTTGAACACTGGTGTGATTCCCCTTAGAGAATGAGTTCTGGAACTGACCTCAGATAAGTATTGCCATGAATTGTATTGCGATTTCAGGAGGCCACACATGAGAGTCGCCCTTTGAAACTGAGATCTAGGCCCAGGGTGGCTTTCCCAAGAGTACTGAGAATCTCAGCTAGGATATCACATGATTTTATTCTGAAAGACTTGGCACCCATAGTTGAGAGTCAAAACACACATGGACCTCACATTGTAGACCTCAATGGGCCTGGCTTCATGTGACCTTTTGGCCACTCTTTGGGAAGCCTTGCCTGTGAGTGTTCTCCAGATCTTTCATTGAAATGAGCTTCCTCAACATTTAATGGTCCCTGAATGAATTGAAACCCACAGTGCCTCCACCTTCATTCTTGAAATTTGTCTAGATCAATACCATGAATGTTTAGAAATTTTCATGACCAGATGGCACTGGAGAACCTTTTGATGTACTTTTGCTGATCATGAGTATACCAGACAGTGCCTTGATTGACTGGGCTTCATGAAAATGTTTAGAACAGAGATGCCAGAAAGTTGGAGACTGCAGAGTAGTGGGCCTAGAGCAGTGGTGGGAAGGTGTGTGATAAAACATCTGTGGTGGGGCCATGTGGATCTGCCATTGACTTTCAATTGTCTTGAGACAGACATGGTGCAGCCATCAGACCATTGTATATAAAGGCATCTTGTTATATGGAGAAGTTTCAGAGTAATGTTTAGAATCAGGTTGCTATGATCAAGGGGGCAAGCTATGTGGGATAGAAGCCTGGTTGGTGCATTCTACTGTAGACCAGGGTACACGTACCACACGTGACAGAACTCCCTCCAGCACTGTGTCCCAGTTGAACTCCTTGTATTTCGTGATGCCAATATCAAACTACCAGTGCAGCAGCAAGAAACACCACGAAAAGTGGAAGATGACCAAATGGTTTCACAGTCCACACGGGGAGACACTTAGCCCCCAGTGGCAATAGTTTACCTACAAAGAGAGAATTCAGCATTGCTGCCTCATGTTCATTGGAAAATAAGATGCCATGTCCTCCAGGTCACATAGATGCAGACCCAGCTTAGATGGTCTCACTATAAAGGAAGCGAAAGCTCCTGAAAACAACATATATTTCAAGTGCCCAACCTCAAAGGCAGTTTCTCAAGAAGTGTTTAGGCCAGCAGATCTTCATGTCTGTGGAGTATTTCCCATGTCACTTACTTTTGGAATACTCCTCTACCACCTCCAAGGTTGTGCACTCCTGAGCATTTTCATTGCAGATATATATTTACAGATTTTCTAACTCTTCTCCTCTAATTGTGACTGACTTGGGGCAATGGTAATGTCAAGTCATTGTTCTATATGAGAGAAGGAAGATTTTTTTGTAGCACATATTTGCATACACATTGGATTCATTTTTCAATTTTTCATTCGAAATACTGAATCCTTGACACTAGCCCATACCCTTATAGACTCTGACTACTAATACTAATATGATGAGAAAAATAACCAAAACAGAATAGAAATACAAGCAGTTCAGAAGAGGCATGGTGTGTAGTTGTACTTGCCTTTTGCATGATATAAGGTAGGAGTTATAAATCTAGTCAATTATTTGTTGAAATAATTCTCCATGTGTTTTTAAAGTTAAGAAATATGTGAATTTCTGTCTCTCTTTCTCTTTAGCCTATTAAGCACATGTATTTTTATATGCACAAATAGAATCCTACCTGGTTTCACACGTACATTCTTGTGAGGTGGCTGACTTGGCAGATACAAATTGTGAGAAGAGATCACTTCTCCTAAAGGCTGTTGGAACTAAAAATTCAACCCATGGGTGACCTTCCTAGATGAACAACATTATACATAATCCATGTTCAGTATAATGAATATTTTTTGATATGCAGATGAGTTATTTTTCATGATGAATTTCAATTGGCATATATATTGCTACATTATAATGTGTGTGTTTGTGTCTATATATATATAGTCTCCAGATTTTCAAAATATGAAATATAAGTGTCTTACTATACACTGCCTAAATTCATTCATGTTCCTGTATGGGGATATATAATCAATTTTTCACAAGATTATTCTTAGAAATATACATCCACTGAAATACATATTTGTTTCCTAGTACTGAAAACTAACTTCAGGGAATGGTGCTAAGAAATCCTAATATTTCTACAGTGACTCACCCAGTTTAACATCAATGCAAGTAGACTCCTATGGGACATGATGTGTATTTTGAAGTTCATTTTTAGTCAACACTGGTACATTACTATTTCTGCAGTTTATGGGCAATATAGGATATATCATTTCATCCACAATTTTACAAATTTATAGGCATTTGGTTCAATTTCAATCACTTCCTACTTGAGAAGACATGTATTCCTCCATGTTTCTTGACTGTTCTTTTCATGAGATTCTTTCCAAACACATTATTTTCGATTTCCATAATCACTTTTGAAACAAAACTCACACACTCTTCATAATAAACCGTAACACTAATATTATCATTAGATGTATAACTGTTCGGAATGAATGTATGTATATCAATGTAAGATTTCTTGTATATTTTCAGATATCAATTCAATCCATTATTTAAATTTTGAACCAGTTATATGATTTATTCACAGTATGGTCTATTAAAGAATCATCTCTATATTCATAGACCCAGGGTATACCTATTTGTATCCCCAATACTAATTTATAAGCCTTTAAAATATTGCTTTCAAAAATGGTGGAAGAAATATTCTAGTCACCTGATATACATATGCATTTCATCACAGTAATATTCCTGACAAAAAATGCAAGTGTCACACTTATGATTGTACCAAAGCCTATATTGAAAGTGAGCATGTATTACTAACAACATCCATGTCCTGATTCACTAATGATCTCGAATATTATTTCTATTGGTGACTACATATTTGTTTCTTCCTAAGATTGTATATTCAAACTCAACCCTGTTAAAAATGTCTTATCCTATCACTCTCTTTGTACTTTGCCTGATTTCCTAATATCTCTATTGATATCTGCTTTCCTACACATTTTCCCCAGTTCATCACTGTGGCTGACTCTTCACATATGCTGAAATTTACATTCACTCTCTAACCAAAACTCTATATCTAAACTCTTTTGATCCAACTCCTTGGTTCACTCAAATGGGTTCTTCAAATCCCTTCAGAGGGTAGCCCATAGGTGCTTGGGTTTTCTCATGACCCCAATTCTCATAAAGAATCTATACCCCACAGAGAGTAGGCCTCAAATTGGAGAAGTAGAGCAGTATTAATAGCAGGCCTATTTGATCACCCCTCGTTCACAGGAAGGGTTTCCATGCCACCCTGACTTTAGGCAAATGAGTGGCAAGTGAGCTTATTTTGAACACTGTCTTGGGCTGCGCCCCTCATGGAAACCTCCAACCAGAGTTTATTATGACTGTCTATATGGAAGAAGATGAGGGCCATGTTGGAGTGTTTTGGTTTAATTGTGGTCATTTGTGTTACGGTTGGAAAAGATTCCAGGGTCAACCTGGGCTTTAACTCTTGTGTGATTCCCTTTAGAGACTGAGTTCTGGAACAGATCTCAGTGACGTATTGGCATGAATTGTGTTTGGAATTTAGGAGGCCACACATGAGAGTTGCCCTTGGAGACTGAGATCTAGGCCCAGGTTGGCTTTCCAAAGAGCACTGGGATTCTCAGCCAGGATATCACATGACTTTATTCAGAAAGACTTAGCAGCCATAGTTGAGAGTCAAAACACACATGGACCTCAATTGTAAACCTCAATGGGCCTGGCTTCATGTGACCTTTTGGCCACTCCTTGGGAAGCCTTGCCTGTGAGAGTTGTCCCGAGCTTTCATTGAAATGAGCTTCCTCACTATTTAATGGTCCCTGAATGAATTGAAACCCACAGTGCCTCCAACTTCATCCTTGAAAATTGGCTAGATAAACACCATAAAATGTTTGATATTCCTATGAACAGGTGGCACTAGAGAATCTTTGGATGTCTGTTGCTGATCACGAGTATACCAGACAGTGCCCTGATTGACTGGGTTTCATGAAAATGTTGTAGAACAGAGATGCCAGAAAGTTGGAGCCTGCTGAGTAGTGGGCCTAGAGCAGTGGTTGGCAGGTGTATGATAAAACATCTGTCGTTTGGCCACATGGATCTTCCCTTGGCTTCCAAATGGATTGTGACTGACATGGTGCAGCCAGCAGACCCTTACAAATAAAGGGATTTTGTTATATGGAGAGGTTTCATGGCAATGTTCAGAATCAGGTTGCTATGGACATGGGTGCAAGCTTTTTGGGATAGAAGCCTGGTTGGTGCATTCTCCTGCAGACCCTCACTCACCACACATGAGAGTACTCCCTCTAGGACTGTGTCCCAGTTTATATCCTTGTACTTCATGAAACCAATACCAAACTCAGAGTACTGCAGTAAATAACACCACAAAAATTCGAGTATTACCAAATGGCTTCACAGACCACACGGTTAGACACTTAGACCCCAGTGGCCTCAGTTTACCTACAAAGAGAGAATTCAGAACTGCTGCCTCATGTTCAATAGAAAATAAGGAACCATGTCATCCAGGTCACATAGATGCTGACCCAGATTTGATGGTCTCACTACAAAGGAAGCTAAAGCTCCTGACAACAACAAATATTTCAAGGGCCCAAACTCAGAGGCAGTTTCTCAAAAATTTATTAGGCCACCAGAGCTCCATGTTTGTGGAGTGTTTATCCTTTCTTTTACATTTGGAAATTCCTCTACCACCTCCAAGGTTGTGAACTCCATTCATTTTTTTTCCAGATATATATTCACAGATTTTCAAACTATTCTCCACTAATTGTGTCTTACTTGTGGTGAAGGAAATATCAAGGCATTGTTGTAGAGGACAGTGGGAAGATTTTTGTCTAGCATATATTTGTATACACATTAGATTCATTTTCCTATTTTCTATTTGAAACACTGAATTCCTGACAGTAAGCCATACCCTAGTAGTCTCTGACTGTTCCCGGGTGCCTATGGTTGGTATACCATTCTAACTTGTGAATGTGACACAGGAAGTAGGGGCAGCCTCCATGTCATGGAGCCATTGGAAGCAAATATTAGAACAAAGTGGTTGCCAAGGCAGTGATCTCATTCAGTTCCTGAAGGAAGTGACCTACCTCACTTCCTTGGTGATGGAACCCTCTGAACTTGGGATCCAGGAAGCCAGGCACCAAGAGCCAGTCCCAGTCCCTTTCCCAGTGGGTTCACTTGTTTGGATTTACCAAGGACAGAGTCAGTCTTTCTTGTGGATCACTAAATGCCAGGAAAGCTCTGAAGAGGGGCCTTTCCTGAGAAAGCAGGTAGTGACTCACCGATGGCTCCTGAAAACTTTAGAGAGTTGGTAAAGGAGACCAGATCTGAGACAGGACAGGCCATTTCGGGGGAACATAGTATGGCCTATCAGTCTGAGGACACTCTGGTTACTCACAGACCTATGTGGGTAAAAGATATGCCTTTGTGGGTGTAGATGTGAGATTATGGTTTTGTCTCATGTTCTGAGAATAGGTAGGAAAGGCAGTTTGTTTGGTTTGGAGTGGACTGTTTTTAATAAGTCATTTGACATGGTGAGTGATTCTATGTCTGTGTATCCCACTTTGTCGGTGGTTGTAGATATGAGAAAAGTGAATGCATCAATGCATGTGTCCTGACAAGTAGAAAGCATTCCAGCACACATCCTGCCCAATTTATGAATGGACTGTTGCTTGCCTTATCGATGGGCAACACCTACTATTTTCCTTAGTTCCTGTTTTCTTCCTGAATTCTGGCCATTCTCCAGAATAGGCTCATTTTTTTTTTGTCCAAGATATGTACCACCTCCCAGCTCTGTGACATGGCCATTTACTGGATACCTGAAATGAATGGGGAGGATCTCGGAAAACTCAGATATCAGTGTGACCAGTAAAGTCTCAGTAGAGAAACCCTGCTTTGTGCCTTTTGCTTACCTACTGTTCTGTTGACCTGAATGTCAGGTAGGTATTTGCCTCAGACCACCAGTTTGTGAAGCCTGAAGAAACTGCTTTCAAATGGAAATGAATGAGCATCACCCGTGGCTCTTAGATTAATTGCTTTAGAAAAGGATGTGTCTAAATCATCCTCTCGGCTCTGTGTGAGGCTGTGGGTTAGAATCTCAGCACCTGATGGATCTAAAGAAAGATCCCATGTGTGCATCCAAAACCAAAATGGCAAAAAGATCAGACATTGTGGATGAAGTCTCTTGCTTCCTCTGTTAGGCTCCCCACCTCCATCAAGTACGAATAGGGATCCTTTGGGTCTAATGAGTTTTTCAAAGATGAGAAAAGGTGCTTGGGTTTCACATGACTCCAAATCACATAAAGAATCAATACCTCACGTTCAGTAGGCCTCAAAAAGGAGAAAAAGAGCATTATTAATGGCAGGCCTATTTGATCAATCCTGGTTCACAGGAAGGGTGTCCAGGAAACCCAGACTTTAGGCAAATGAGGGGCAAGGGAACTTATTTTGGACACTGTCTTGGGCTTCGCCCCTTGTGGAAACCTCCAGCCAGAGGTAATGATGAGTGTCTATATGGAAGAATATAAGGGCCATGTGGTAGTGTTTTGGTTTTAATTGAACATGTTAATAACACTAACCATACATTGTTCCATCAATTTAAGTATTCAGAAGAGCAGGGACAGATTTGTTCTTACAATACAGGAATGTAGGGGATCTTCAACCTGCTGAAAATCTCAAAGGTCAATGCAGAAATTATCCCTGGAGAAGATGTAGGCAGCTATGAAGGACCGGAGAGAGCAAAAGTAATCTTCCATGGAAAACAACCTGGTCAGGATGAAGGGTTGAGTCTGAATCAGACTCTCTATCCTTAACCTAGAGGAGATGGAGCAAACCGGGCCTGTGTGGAGAGCTGTTCCTGGGTACCTATGGTTGGTATACCATTCTAACTTTTGAAAGTGTCTCAGGAATTAGGGGCAGCCTCCATCTCATGGGACCCTTGGAAGCAAGTGTTAGGACAAAGTGGTTGCCACGGCAGTGACCTCATTCAGTTCCCAAAGAAATGACCTTCCTAACTTCCTTGGTGATGGAACTCTCTGAACTTGTGATCCAAGTAGCCAGGCACCCAGAGCCAGTCCCAGTCACAGTTCCAGTGGGCTCACTTGTTGGATTTACCAAGGACAGAGTCAGTCATTCTTGGTACCTACTGATGTGAGGATGGCCAAATGCCAGGAGTGCTCTGAAGAGGGGCCTTTCCTGAGAAAGCAGGTAGTGGCTCAACACTGGCTCCTGACAACTTCAAAGAGTTGGCCAAGGTGACCAGATCTGAGGCAGGACAGGCCATTTCGGGAGAACACAGTATGGCCCACAAGTCAGAGGACATTCCGGATAGTCACAGACCTACTTGGGGGAAGAAGTTGAATTTGTGAGTTTGGGTGGGGTTTGTGGTTTTGTCTCATGTTCTCAGAATAGGTAGGAAAGGAGGTTTGTTTGGTTTGGAATTATCTGATTCTTCTAAGTCCTTTGACAATGCGAGTTTTTCTATGTCTGTGTATCCCACTGTGTTAGTGGTTGTAGACATTAGAAAAGAGAATGCATCAATGGATGTGTCCTGTCTAGTAGAAAGCTTCCCAGCATTCATCCTGCCCAATTTATGAATGGACTGCGGCTTGCCTTATGGATGGGCAACACCTGCAATCTTCCTAAGTTCCTGATTTCTTACTCAATTCTGGTCACTCTCAAGAATAGACTCATGGTTGTGTGTCCAAGATATGTACCACCTCCAAGGTCTGTGAAATGGCCATGTACTGGATAGCTGAATGGAATAGCCGAGCATCTCAGAAAACTCAGATAGCAGTGTGACCAGGAATATCTCAGTGGAGAAACCCTGCTTTGGGCCTTATGCATACATATTTTTCTGTTGCCCTGAATGTCAGGAAGGTGTTTTCCTCAGGCCAACACTTTTGGAAGCCTTAACAAAAGACTTTTCAATTGGAAATAAATGTGCATCTCCTGTGGCTCTTTCCTTAATTGCTTTGGAAAGGGATGTGTCTGAATCAGCCTCTTGGCCCTGTGTGAGGCTGTGGCTTAGATTCTATGCACCTTATGGATCTAAAGAAAGATTCCATATGTGCATCCAAAACCAAAATGGCTAAAAGTAGAGTCATTGTGGATGAAGTCTCTTGCCTTCCTCTGGTAGGGCACTTACTTCCATCAAGGAAGAATAGGGATCCTTTGTGTTAAATGGGTTCTTCAAAGCTCTGCAGTGGCTTGCCCATAGTTCTTGTGTTTTCTCATGCGTCCAATTCCCAAAAAGAATTTAAACCCCTCAGTCAGTAGGCCTCAAATTGGAGAAGTGGAGCAGTATAAATGTCAGGCCTATTTGATCACTCCTGGTTCATAGGAAGGGTGTCCAGGCAAACGTGACTTTAGGCAAATGAGGGACAAGGAAGCTTATTTTGGACACTGTCTTGGGCTGTGCCCTCATGGAAACCTCCAGCCAGAGGTTATGATGAGTGTCTATATGGAAGAAGATGAGGGTCATGTGGGAGTGTTTAGGTTTTAATTGTGAGAGATTACTGGTTCAACCTGGGTTGAATTCTGGTGTGATTCCCCTTAGAGACTCAGTTCTTGAACTGACCTCAGAGAAGAATTGCCATGAATTGTGTTAAGATTTTCGGAGGCAACGCATGAGAGTCGCCATTGGAAGCTGAGATCTAGTCCCAGGGGGACTTTCCACAGTTCACTGGGAATCTCAGCCAGAGAATCACATAATTTTATTCTGAAAGACTTGGCAGCCACAATTGAGAGTCAAAACACACATGGACCTCACATTTTAGACCTCAATGGGCCTGGCTTCAAGTGACGTTTTGGCCACTATTTGGGAAGCCTTGCCTGTGAGAGTTCTCCAGAGCTTTCATTAAAATGAGATTCCTCACCATTTAATGGTTTCTGAATAATTGAAACCCACAATGCCTCCAACTTCATCCTTGAAAATGGTTACATAAATATCATGAAATTTTTAAAATTACCATGACCAGGTGGCACTGGAGAACCTTTGGATGTCCTGTTGCTGATCATGAGTATACCAGAGAGTGCCTAGATTGACTGGGTTTCTTTAACATGGTGTAGAACACAGATGCCAGTAAGTTGGAGTCTGCTGAGAAGTGGACCTAGAGCAGTGGTGGGCAGGTGTGTGATAAAACATCAGTGGTACGGCCATGAGGATCTACCATTGGATTCCAAATGCCTTGTGACTGACATGGTGCAGGCAGCAGACCCTTCTATGTAAAGGCATCTTGTTATATGCAGAGGTTTCAGGGAAATGTTCAGAATCAGGTTGCTATGGTCAAGGGGGAAAGCTATGTGGATAGAAGCCTGGTTGGTGCATTCTCCTGCAGACACTGACCCACCACACGTGACAGAACTCCCTCCAGCACTGTGTCCCAGATAAACTCCTTGTATTTCATGAAGCAAACACCAAACTCCCAGTGCAGCAGCAAGAAACACAACGAAAAGTGGATCATGACCAAATTGCTTCACAGTCCAAACGGGGAGACACTTAGCCCCCAGTGGCCACAGTTTACCTGCAAAGAGAGAAACCAGCACTGCTGCCTCATGTTCATTGAAAAATAAGATGCCATGTCCTCCAGGTCACATAGATGCAGACCGAGCTTTGATGGTCTCACTAGAAAGAAGCTAAAGCTCCTGAAAACAACATATATTTCAAGTGCCCAAACTCAGAGGCATTTCTCAAGAAGTCTTTAGGCCAGCAGAGCTCCATGTTTGTGGAGTGTTTATCCTGTCCCTTACTTTTGGAAACTCCTCTACCCCCTCCAAGGTTGTGAACTTCTGAGGATTTTTCATTGAATATATGTATTCACACATTTTCTAATTCTTCTCCTCTAATTGTGTCTTTCTTGGTGCGAAGGTAATGTCAAGGCATTTTTCTGGATGAGAGTGGGAAGATTTTTGTGTAGCATATATTTACATACACATTGGATTCATTTTCCAAATTTCCATTAGAAATACTGAATCCATGACACTAACCATTACATTACTAGACTCTGACTACTAATCCTAATATGATGGAGAATAAAAACCCAAACAGAATAGAGATATAAGCAGTTCAGAGGATGCATGTTGTATAGTGGGACTTGCCTTTTGCATTATATAGGGTAGGAGTTATAAATCTAGTCAATTTTCTGTTGAAATATTTCTCCATGTATTTCTAAAGTTAACAAATATGTGAATACCTGACTCCCTTTCTCTGAAGCCTATTCAGCACATGTAATTTTATATGCACATATAGAATCCTACCTGGAATCACACGTACATTCTTGTGAGATGGCTCACTTGGCAGATACAAATTGTTAGAATAGTTCACTCTTCCTAAATGATGCTGGAACTGAAAATTCAACCAATGGGTGAGCTTCCTGGTTGAACAACTTTACACAAAAACCCATGTTCAGTAAAATAAATATTTCTGATCTGTGGATGATATATATTTCATGGTTAATTTCAATTGGCATATATATTCCTACATTTTAAAGTCTGTTTGTGTGTGTGTGTGTATACATACTCTCCAGATTTTTCAAAATATGAAATATGTGTCTTATTATACACTCCCTAAAATAATTCATATTCATGTATGTGGATTTTTAATCAACTTTTCACGAGATTATTCCCAGGAATATTCACACACCTGAAAAACATATTTGTTTCCTCGTACTGAGAACTATCTTCAGTGAATGGTGCATACAAATCCTTGTATTTCTGCAGTAACTTACCCAGTTTAACATCAATGCAAATAGATTTCTATGGGACATGATGTGTATTTTGAAATTCATTTTTATTCAACACTGGTACATTGCAATTTCTTCCGTTTATGCACATCATAAAATATATATTTCATCTAGAAATTCGAAAATTAATAGGCACTTGTTTCATTTTCAATCACTTCCTGCTTCAGAACACATGTATAACTCCATGTTTCTTGACTGATCTTTTCATGAGGTTTTTTTTTCGATTTCCTTAATCATTTTTGAAGCAAAACTCACACACTCTTCATGATGAACCATAACCCTAAAATTACCATTAGATGTATATTTGGTTTTAATGAATGTATATATATATATCAATATAAGATTTCCTCTATATTTTCATTTATCAATTCAATCCATTATTCAAAGTTGGAACCAGTAATACTATTTATTCACAGTATGGTCTATTCATGCATTATCTCTATATTCATAGACACAGGGTACACCTATTTGTACCCCCAGTACTAACTTATACGTCTTCACAATATTGCTCCCAGAAATGGTGGAAGAAATACTCATGTCACCTGATCTACATGTACATGTTATCACAGTAATATTCTGGAAACAAAATGCAAAGGTCACAGTTATGATTGTACCAAAACCTAAATGAAAAGTGAGCATGGATTACTAAAAATATTCCTGTCCAGGTTGCTACCGCTCTCAAATGTCAATCCTATTGGTGACTATATATTTGTTTCCTCCTAAGATTATATATTCAACCTCAAGCCTGTTGAAAATGTGTAATCCTATCACTCACTTTATACTTTGCCTGATATCCTAATGTCTCTATTGATTTCTGCTTTCCTAAATATTTTCCCAGTTTATCATTTTGACTGACTCTTCACATGTGCTGACATTTAAATTCACTTTCTAACCGAAACCCAATTGCTAAAAACATTTCCTCCAAAACCTATAATCACTATTCTTTCTAAACCTACCGACACTTTTCCTAATCCTACCGACTATAGCTTTTTGACTGGATATTCTCGTGACATTCAATCATCCAAGGTACAAGGTCCTATGACATTGTATATGGATTTATTTAAGACATCTGTGCAGAACGTAAGTCAAAGCTAAGTATCCCTATTAAAGGCCCAATGCCCTTCTGGGCTTCAAATTTTACCTAGATTTCTGTTTTCATACTTATATTTCACCTAAATATTCTTGTAAATATCACACATTCCCAATACCATTATTCATCGCTCAGAATGATTCTTAATCCAAATCGAACCTGTTATTAAGCCTAACCAAACACTGTTCCCTCAATCTAACTTTACAGAAGAGCAGCTACAGAGTTGGTCTTACAATACAGGAATGTAGGGGATCTTCCAGATGCTGAGATCCTCAAAGTTTTAAGCAGAAACGATCCCTGGAGAAGACATAGGCAGCTATGAAGGACCTGAGAGAGCAAAAGTCATCTTCCATGGCAAACAACGTACACAGGATGAAGCATTGTGTCTGAATCAGCCTCTCTTTTCTTAATGTAGAGAAGAGGGACCAAACCAGGCCTGTGTGGAGAGCTGTTCCCAGATTCCTATGGTTGATATACCATTCTAACTGTTGAAACTGTCTCGGGAAGTAGGGGCAGCCTCCACCTCATGGGAACCTTGCAATCACCTGTTAGGACAAAGTGGTTACAAAGGCAGTAAACTCACTCAGTTCCTGAATGAAGCGACCTACCTCACTTCCTTGGTGAAGAAACTCCCTGACCTTGGGCTCCAGGAAGACAGAGAATACCAAGACATTGTCACAGTTCCAGTCCCAGTGGGCTCCATTGTTTGGAAAAACCAAGTATAGACTAAGTATTCCTTGGTCCCTACTGATATGAGGATTTCAAATTCCAGGAGAGCTCTGAAGAGGGGCCTTTCCTGAGAAAGCAGGTAGTGGTTCACCGCGACCAGATCTGAGACAGGACAGGCCTTTTGGGGGAACATAGTATGGCCCACCAGTCAGAGGACACTCCAGATAGTCACAGACCTACTTAAATGAAGGAGGTGCGTTTGCGCGTGTGTGTGTGATTTTGTGGTTTAGTCTCTTCTTATGAGAATAGGTAGGAAAGGCGGTTTGTTTGGTTTGGAGTGGACTGCTTCTAGTAAGTCGTTTGACAAGGCGATTTTTTGCATGTCTTTGTAACCCACTGTGTTCGTGGTTGTAGACCTTAGAAAAAAGAATGCATCAATGTGTCCTGTCTAGTAGAAATCTTCCCAGCATTCATCCTGCCCAATTTAGGAGTGGACTGCCCCTTGCCTTATGGATGGGCAACACCTGCAATCTTCCTAAGTTCCTGATTTCTTCCTCAATTCTGGTCACTCTCAAGAATAGGCTCATTGTTTTGTGTCCAAGATATGTACCACCTCCAATCTGAGTGACATGGCCATGTACAAGATAGATGAAGGAAATGGCGAGCATCTCAGAAAACTCTAATATCAGTGTGTCCAGGAAAGTCTCAGTGGATAAACCCTGCTTTGGGCCTTTTGCTATTGTTCTGTTGCCCTGAATGTCAGGAAAGTCTTTGCCTCAGGCCATCCCTTTGTGAATCCTGAAGAAAACAGTTTTCAAATGGAAATAAATGGGCATCAACTGTGGCTCTGTGCTTAATTGCTTTGGAAAGGGATGCGTCTGAATCAGCCTCTTGGTCCTATGTGAGGCTATAGCTTAGATTCTCAGCACCTGATGGATCTAAAGAAAGATCCCATGTGTGCATTCAAAACCAAAATGGCAAAAAGATCAGTAATTGTGGATGACGTCTCTTGCCTTCCTCTGTAAGGTTCCTGACCTCCATCAAGTGAGATTAGGCATTCTTTGGGTCAAATGAGTTCTTCAAAGCCCTGTGGAGGCCATTAACAGGTGGCACTGGAGAACTCTTAAATGGTCTGTTGCAGATCATGAGTATACTAGCCAGGGCCTTTATTGACTGAGTTTCATAAAAATTATCTAGAACAGCGATGCCAATAAGTTGGAGCCTGCTGAGTAGTGGACCTAGAGCAGTAGTGTGTGATAAAATATCTGTGGTGGGACCATGTGGATCTGCTATTGACTTCCAAATGGCTTGTGGCTGACATGGTGCAGCCAGCAGACCCTTCTATGTAAAGGCATCTTGTTATATGGAGAGGTTTCAGGGTAATGTTAAGAATCAGGTTGCTGAGGTTAAGGGGACAAGCTATCTGGTATTGAAGCCTGGCTGGTACATTCTCCTGCAGAACGTGACCCACAACACATGACAGAACTTCCTCCAGCACTGTGTTCCAGTTGAACTCATTGTATTTCGTGAAGCAAATACCAATGTCCCAGTTCAGCAGCAAGAAACACCACAAAAGTTGGAGGATGAACAAATGGCTTCAGAGTCCACATGGGGTGACACTTAGCCCCCAGTGGCCACAGTTTACATACAAAGAGAGAAATCAGCACTGCTGCCTCAGAATCATTGGAAAATAAGAAACCAAGATCTTCATGTCACATAGATACAGACCCAGCTTTGATGGTCTCACTAGAAAGGAAGCTAAACTTCTGACAAACACATATATTTCAAGTGCCCACCCTCAGAGGCAGTTTCTCAAGAAATCTTTTGGCCAACAGAGCTCCATGTTTGTGGAGTGTTTACCCTGTCCCTTACTTTTGGAAACTGCTCTACAACCTCCAAAATGGTGAACTCCTGAGCATATTCCACTACAGATATATATTCACAGATTTTCTACCTCTTCTCTTCTAATTGTGTCTTAATTAGGGTGAAGGTAATTTCAAGGCATTGTTGTGGATGAGAGTTGGAAGATTTTTTTGTAGCACATATTTGCATACACATTGGATTCATTTTCCAATTTTCCATTCGAAATACTGAATTCCTGACACTAACCCATAACCTACTAGAATCTGACTACTAATCCTAATATGATGGAGAACAATAACCCAAACAGAATAGAAATCCAAGAAGTTCAGAGGAGGCATGGTGTATAGTTGAACTTGCCTTTTGCATTATATAGTGTAGGAGTTATAAATCTAATCAATATTTTGTTGACATAGTTGTCCATGTGTTTTTAAATTTAACAAGTATTTGAATTCCTGTCTCCGTTTGTCTGTAGCCTATTCAGCACATGCATTTTTATATGCACATATAGAATCCTACCTGGTATCAAATGTACATTCTTGTGAGGTGGCTGACTTGGCAGATACAAATTATGAGAAGAGATCACTCCTCCTAAACGCTGTTGGAACTGAAAATTTAACCTAAGGGGGAGCTTCCTAGTTGAACAACATTATACACAAATCCATGTTCAGTAAATTAAATATTTTTGGATCTTTGGACGATATGTATTTCTACATCAATTTCAATTGGCATATATATTGCTACATTTCAATGTCTCTGTGTGTATATGTGTTTGTTTGTGTGTGTGTGTGTGTGTGTGTATATATATATATATATATATATATATACATATACACTCTCCAAATTTTTAAAATATGAAATACTTCTGTCTTCTTTTACACACCCTAAATTCATTCATATTCATGTATGTGGATTTATAATAAACTTTTCACAAGATTATTCTCAGAATTATTCATCCACCTGAAATACATATTTGTTTTCTAGTACTGACAAGTAACATCAGTGAATGGTGCATACAAATCCTAATATTTCTACAGTAACTGACCCAGTTTAACATCAATCCAAGTAGATTACTATGGGACATGATGTACATTTTGACGTTCATTTTTATTCAACACTGGTACTTTACTATTTCTTCAGTTTATTCACATCATAGGATATGTATTTCATCCACAAGTTAGCAAAATTATTTGCATTTGTGTCACTTTCAATCACTTTCTACTTCAGAACACATGCATTCCTCTATGTTTCTTGACTGGTCTTTTCATGAGACTTCTTTCCAAATACATTATTTTTCTTTTCCATTCTCACTTTTGAAGCAGATCTCACACACCTTTCATGATAGAATATAACCCTAATATTACCATTAGATGTATAACTCATTGGAATGAATGATTCTATATCAATATAAGATTTCTTATATATTTTCAGATATCAATTCTATCAATCCATTATTTGAAGTGGAATCAGTTATATTATTTATTCACAGTATTGTCAATTCATGAATTACTTCTATATTCATAGACACAGGGTACACCTCTTTGTACCCCCAATACTAATTTATTTTTTTTATTTTGCATTCTTTATTAAAGTATTTTTATATTATTTTCAACAACATTTGAAACAACAGGATTTTCTAAATAGACTTGTCTTTAGCATACCCAGATGAAAAAATATAATTCTATTTCATATCCCTTTGTGGGATAATGTGGGTTTTTTGTACTGAAAAAATGCTAGGAATATTAGAATATATGATCCGTTAGCCAACTTTGTTTGTTTGTTTGTTTGCTTTTGCAAAGCTAGGAATTGAACCCTAGTAGTAACTAGTAATTCTACTCATTCAGAAAAGTTAGTGTATCATTTTATTGAAATAACCATACTGGATATAAAATAGATACACATGTGATACAATAGATTGCATTGTATATAAATTTGTATCTCAGTAAAGCTGTAATTAAAAAAAAATTTAAAGTATTGAAATTCAGGCAAAGGATAGGAAAGATATTTGTGTCTGTTTTTCAGAAGTTTATTGTCATCCATTTAAAAAATCTTTTAAAAGAGATTGCATTTGAACAAAAGGTATTGTTTAGTGTGCTTTCTCTGTATTCTTAGTGGTTCTTCACTATTACTATTTTATTCACACCCTCTTAATTTCTTATTGTTGAGCCAATTCTGCATCTAAATGTAGTGGCAAGATATATTCAGCAGTCTGGTGCAATAGTGCATGCCTGAAATCCCAGCTACTAAGACCCTTTCTCAAAACAACAAAAAAGTAGTGGGGGTGGGGAGCATGGATGTGATTTAGCAGTCAAGTGCTTTCCGAAGCATGTGGAGGCCCTGGGTTCTATCTGCAGCACCGCAAAAGCAAAACAAACAAAAGACGTATTCCAGAGATTTTGATTATTTCTGCAGGAGACATGCAGTCAAGACTAAGTAATTTGAAACAGGAGTGGCACAAGAAGTGGAAGATAAAGTATGAATTTTTTTTTCTTTTTTTTTTTGGTTAGAATTAGTTCACTTTGCATTCCTTGCGTATGCGCCTCTACCTTTGGAACCACATTGGTAAAAGTTTGTGTAAGAATTGTTTGTTGGCATATCCTAGGGTCCTCAATTTATACGTCTTCAAAATATTGCTCCCAGAAATTGTGGAAGAAATACTCATGTCACCTGATCTACATATACATTTTATCACAGTAATATTGGGAACACAAAATGCAAAAGTCACACTTATGATTGTACCAAAGGCTAAATAGAAAGTGAACCTGTATTATTAAAAACATTCATGTCCAGGTTGCCTAATACTCTCAAATGTCAATCCTATTGGTGACTACATATTTGTTTCTTCCTAAGATTATATATTGAAACTCAACCCTGTTGATAATGTCTAATCCTATCACTCACTTTATACTTTGCCTGATTTCCTAATGTCTCTATTGATATCTGCTTTCCTACATATTTTCCCCAGTTCATCATTGTGACTCATTCTTCACATGTGCTGACATTTACATTCATTCTCTAACCGAAACCCTATTACTAAAGAACTTTTGGTCCAAATCCTATACTCACTCTTCTTCCTAAACCTACGGACTATATTCCTAATCCCACTGACTATCCCTTTTTGACTGGATGTTCTCTTCTACATTCAATCATCCAAGTAAAGGTCGGTCGAGTGTCGGAAGAGGAGACCACCAAGAGTCTATCTCATGTAACAGCGAAGGGTTTATTGGGGGTCCAGCATGCTGGGGCTCAGAGTTCACTTGAAAAGAGTAGAGAGCCCTGAGAACAGCTTAAGCAGAGGTTAAATACTTTCCCTTGCGAGTGCAGGGAGGGAAGTTTATTGATGTGTCAGGGCGAGTGGTCAATTTGCATGCAACCTGGTGAAGGAGTACATTCTGCAGTTTGACAGTTGGGGACAGCACATTCTGGGAACAAGATTGGCAAACATTTCTCAAGATTTCAACAGTGTTTTGTTAAGCGTACAGAAAAACAGGAAGTGACAACTACATATTTTATTAACCTTTCATTCGACACTTCTTTTTCTGGCTACTTTTAATCATAAAAATGATCATTGGGGGGTGTCACATTCTATGTCTGCTAGTGGGGTATTACCATTAGTTTAACTTGTCCAATTTGAGCTTGGAGAAAATAAATTACATGGTTGAGCAAGCAGGGTTTAATATTTAGCAATAATATGAGGATTATTATTGAACCGGCCAGGGTTGATAAATGCGTAGTTAACCAGGGGAACTTTGTGAACCAAGATTCAAAACACCCTTTTTTGGCCTCTCTCTGTCGTTGATGCTCTTCAAGTCATCTTTTTAATTTACTCATAGATTTTTTTACAACTCCAATATGGTTGGCATAAAAACAACATTCTTCCATCAATGCAAAACAAAGGCCCTCTTCTCACATGAAGAGGAGTTCCAATCCTCGACTGTTCTGTAAAACAACTTCAGAGAGATAGGTTAAAGATTCCTGCAATGCTGTTATGGAGGTTTCTAATATCTTTAAGTTTTGGTCTATAGCTGCTTCTATTTGGGTCATTTGTTTTGTCCCATGGACCAAGGCAGTGGTTCTTGTGCCCACCCTTGCAGCAACATGTATTCCTAATAGGATCGCAAAAGTGAGTGATATATGTTCCCAGTGGAACTAGGTTTTATGCCCCCCCTATTTGATCTTCAAATGAACCTGTGTTGATAGAGCACTCTGGGAAACATTTGCACAACTATACAATTAATCACATCTGTTGACCACTTCATGAAAACATAAACAATGTTTTAAGTATATAGAATTATACTGTTGTAGGGACGGACAAGGCAAGGCACCTAAGATAGTACCAAAGACAGGAAAACAGTCCTATTTGTTTGCAACCAGATTCAGAGGGCATTACTTCTGTTGTAATCAATTAAATCCCCGGAACCCCAAGTTTAGGTACTTTCAGAATTTTGTACCCAACATATAAGGGAAGGGGCTCAGAAGTTCACAGTCTTAAGCAGTTCACAGAAAGCAGTTTGTATTCTGTTTTTTTCCTCTGTTGTGGGAAAGTTAACTTTTCAAGGACACCTGGGTGAGGGAGAGCATTATATTCTCTTTATTTTTTCCCTCTCCCAACTGTTACCATGGAGCCCAGTTGGTAACTTCTTTATCTTACAAATGTAGCCATCTCTGTGAAGCCTCAGCTCAAGGCCAAGGCCTTGTTCACATATTTTGTGAAAAACTAGTAAGGTGGTGTCTAGCTTAGGATTGCTGATTTTTTTAGCCAGTGGCCAAGTATAATAGGGCAACAGGAAAAGAGGAAGTTTATGTACTTAGAAATTTTTTATAGGGACTCTTTTTCTGAAAGTCCTAAATTCAGCTATGTTGAAGATTTCTGGAGAAGGTCAGTTAAGACATTTCTGTGGGCCTGGTACAGAGGGGGAAGACGGGGAAGGCGTGGCTGTGAGCAGCTCCGTGGATCTGAGAATGAGGTAGGAGAGATGTAAAAGAATAATGGGAAAGGGGTTTTGGATTTTTCTAGGAACAAATCTTGAGCAGTACAACAGGTAGAGCAGAGGGTAAGATGGGAGTTAGTATCCCCAAAAGCCTGTGAGGGACTTTAAATACTTAGTAACCTGTTTTCAGTGATGACAAAGCAACTTTAAAGGCCATTTACATTACATCTTTGATAAGGGTCTGAGGGCTCTCCTCAGCTGGTTTGAGCTTTGTGTTAGCTAGTAAGAGGACCTGGTGGGACCCGGTGCAGGCAATGACAAGAGAAGAGAGGAGTGAGTGGGTTAAGGTGTACCTCAGTACCTGCTACCTTAACAAGGGGGCAATGGTCATAGAATGGGCGGAGGTTTGGGTTTTTGATCTAGTAATTGGAGGGGAGAAATCAGGTTGCTTAGGTGAGAGTAAGAGCAGAGAGTATGGAGCAGATGGCTGAGGGTGAGGATCTATTGGAGAAGCATAGTTCAGGATGTGAAAAAAGGAGGGAAAAGGCCTCCACATAGGGGAATCTCCTTTCACACTTTTGAGCACTTGCAAAAGTTAAAAAGGTCACGCAGAATTTGAGGATCTAGAGACCCCTCTGGGGGCTATAAATTTTGGTTATCTAATTGGATATGGCCAATGCTGTGTACAGAATTTGATGAGGAGTTTGGGTTCCATCAAGCAGTCCCTGAATGCTCACATCCCCATGACTTACAGAAGAAGTCGGCTTCCCCCCAACACAGCCGTGACTGTTTGTGGCTTTGATAGTCCGCCAGGCAAACATAGTAATCTAGGCTAGCCAAACTGCATCTGGCTCGCGTGTCCCTACATCCATAATATTTGTTTCCATTATCTATGGTAGAGAAGGGATTTAATGGAATTTTAGTGAGATCCACTTCATCAGGGATATCCCAATGGAAAAGACCTATAGCCAGCTGACAAATGTCTCTGTGGAGAGATGGCGACCATGTCCTTAAGTGGGCGGTATGCGAGATAGACCATACTTCATGTCCAGTATGATTTGTGATCAGCCATTGCTGCTGAATGGGCTGATGAGGGTTAGGACTACTGGTGGTCAAGGGGAGAGTCTATAGCCTTATTGACAAGGCAAATACACAATTTGAAAGGGTTACCTGTCTTTTACAGTTTCCAGCCAGAGTCTGGACAGGGCACAGGCTTGAGATGAGAGGTATGGATCCAGGAAGTGATTCTGTCTACCTTTACTTCTGTAGGTGTTATAAGTAGCACCTTCTATGGTCCCTTTCAGCGGGGTTCCATGGATGACACCTGATGTTGTCTAATGTAGACAAGTCTCTTTCTTGATATTGATGTTGATTCCCCTCGTCCCCGGGTTGGTAGGCAGTGGCCATCTGTCTTCACAGGTATCTGTGTGGTCCTGGCTGAAAGACAATATCTCTGACTTTTTAAATTAGTGGGAAGTAGAATGATCCTTCTAGGGTCCATCCAAATCCAATGGTGAGCCATTCTGAGGCACAGAGAGTCTGCCAGGTCCAGCGTTTTACTAAAAAAGAAAGATTCTGATCTCTTAAGCAAACTTTGGTGCAGTGATCAAGGGTCAGAGACAGAGGCATTGAAGTGCTCTGTCCCATAATGAAAGATACACAAACAGTAAAAGCAACAACACACGACACAGACAAGACAAGACAATAAAGACAGGATATGGAAGTCCAACACTGAGACCAGGACTTAGTAGTTGGCAGAACCCGATCGGTTGGCAATAACGAATCTGAAACAAAATATCACTGAGTCATGGAGACTATTGTTCCTCAATTTTCTGAGTCCTCTATGACGTCACCCAGGGACTTGGCCTGTGGCTCTGTGACATGACTGTCAGCCATCGTTGGAGAGAGCTCACGCTCTTCATTGACATCCATTTTGCCAAGCCCTGACCTGAAACCTGACCAGAAAGAGGCACCTTACTTACCCTGAGAGGAGTTCATTGGGGTCTCTTGTCCACCACTGCCGGATCTCAGTGGAACCTCCATATGTAAAGGTCCGGTGACAATCGGGGGAAGAGACCACCAAGAGACTGTCTCATGCAAAAGCAAAGGGTTTATTGGGGGTCCAGCATGCTGGGGCTCAGAGCTCACTTGAATAGAGCAGAGAGCCCAGAGAACAGCTTAAGCACAGCTTATATATTTTCCTTGGAGAGGGCAGGGGGGTAAGTTTATTGATGGGTCCGGGCGAGTGAGCGGTTTGCGTGCAACCAGTTGAGGGAGTACATTCTGCAGTTTGGCAATTGGGGACAGCACATTCTGGGAATAAGATTAGCAAACAGTTCTCAATATTTCAAAAGTGTTTTGTTAAGCATACAGAAAAACAGGAAGTGACAAGTACTTATTTTATTAACCTTTCACTGCGAACTATACTTTGCCAGAATCCCTAATGTCTCTATTGTGTTTGTTAAAGTTCATTTTTATTCAAACCTGGTACGTTATTATTTCTTCAGTTCATGGACATCATAAGATATTTCCTTTCATTCACAAGTTCACAAATTTATAAACATTTGGTTCACTTTCAATCACTTCCTCCTTCGGAAGACATATGTTCCTCCATGTTTCTTGACTGGTCTTTTTACTAGACTTCTTTCTAAACATATTATTTTCGATTCCATAATCATTTTTGAGGCAAAACTCACACACTATTCATGATAAATGATAACCCTAACATTACAATTAGATATATAACTGGTTGGAATGAATGTATGTATATCAATATAAGATTTTCTATATATTTTCAGATATCAATACAATCCATTATTTAAATTTGGAACCAGTTATATAATTTATTCACAGTATGGTCTATTAATGCATCATCTCTATATTCATCAAAACAGGGTAAACCTAATAGTATTCCCAGTACTAATTTATAAGTTTTCAAAATACTGCTCACAGAAATGGTGAAAGAAATACTCATGTCACCTTAGCTACATATACATATTATCACACTAATATTCTGGACACAAAATGCAAAGGTCACACAGAACATAATTTAAGCTAAGTATCCCAATCAAGGGCCCAAAGTCCTTCTGGGCTTCAAATATTACCTAGATTTCTGTTTTCATACTTATATTTCACCTCCATGTTCTTGTAAATATCACAGGTTCCCAATATCATTATTCATCCAGCAAAATGATTCATAACCCAAATCGAACATGCTATTAACCCTAACCATTCTGTAAACTGAGATTGTTCACTCAATCTCACTTTACAGAAGAGCAGGGACAAAGTTAGTATTACAATACAGGAAGTTAGGAGATCTTCCACCTGCTGAGTACCTCAAAATCCATGCAGAAATGATCCCTGGAGAAGACGTAGGCAGCTATGAAGGACCTGAGACAGCAAAAGTCATCTTCCTTTGCAAACAACCCGATCAGGATGAAAGGATGTGTCTGAATCATCCTATCTCTTCTTAATGTAGGGAAGATGTATGAAACCAGGCATGTGTGGAGAGCTGTTCCCAGGTGCCTATGTTTCTATACCATTCTAACTTGTGAAAGTGTCACAGGAAATAGAGGCAGCCTCCTTTTCCTGAGACACTAGGAAGCAACTGTTAGGACAAAGTGGTGGCCAAGACAGTGGCCTCATTCATTTTCTGAAGAAAGTGACCTCACCTCACTTTTTTCATGATGGAACTCTCTGAATTTTGTGATCCAGGAAGCCAGGCACCAAGAGCCAGTACCAGTCCCAGTCCAAGTGGGCTCACTTGTTTGGATTTACCAAGTAAAGAGTCAGTCTTTCTTGGTACCTACTGATGTGAGGGTGGCCAAATGCCAAGAAAGCTTTGAAGAGGGTCCTTTCCTGAGAGGGCAGGAAATGGCTCACCACTGCCTCCTGAAAACTTCACAGAATTGGCCAAGGAGACCAGATCTGAGACAGGACCAGCCATTTCTGGGGAACATTCTATGGCCTACTAGTCAGAGGACACTCCGGATAGTCACAGACATACTTGGGGAAGGAGGTGACTTTGTGTGTGTGGATGTCAGTTTGTGGATTTGTCTCATATTCTGAGAATAGGTAAAAAAGGAGGTTTGTTTGGTTTGGAGTGGACTGTTTCTAGTAAGTCATCTGACAAGGAGACTGTTTCTATGTCTGTGTATCCCACTGTGTCCTTAGTTGTAGATATTAGAAAAGAAAATGGATCAATGGGTGTGTCCTGTCTAGTAGAAAGCTTCACAGCATTCATCCTGCCCAATTAATGAATGGACTGAGGCTTGACTTATCCATGGGCAACACCTAGTATCATCCTAAGTTCTTGAATTCTTCCTGAATTCTGGCAACTCTCCAGAAAGGCTCATGGTTTTTTGTCCAAGATATGTACCACCTCCAAGCTCTGTGACATGGCCATGTACTAGTTAGCTGAAAGGAATGGCGAGCACACCAGAAAACTCAGATATTGGTGTGACCAGGAAAGTCTCTATGGTGAAACCTGGCTTAGGGCCTTTTGCTTAACTGTTGTTCTGTTGCCCTGAATGTCAGGAACCTCTTTGCCTCAGGCCACCCCTTTATAAAGCCAGAAGAAAACAATTTTCAAATGGAAATGAATGGGCATCACCTGTGCCTCGTTGATGAATTGTTTTGGAAATGGTTATGTCTGAATCAGACTCTGGGCCCTGTGTGAGGCTGTGGCTTAAATTGTCAGCACCTCTTGCTGATCATGAGTGTACCAGACAGTGCCTTGATTGACTGGGATTTATGAAAATGGTGTAGAACAGAGATGCCATTAAGTTGGACCCTCCTGAGTAGTGGGCCCTGAGCTGTGGTGTGCAGGTGTGTGATAAATCATCTGTGGTTGCGCCATGTGGTTTTGTCATTGATTTCCAAATGGTTTGTCACTGACACGGTGCAGTGACCAGACACTTATATGTAAAGGTGTCTTGTTAAATGGATAGTTTTCAGGGCAATGTCCAGAATCAGGTTGCTATGGAGAAGGGGGCAAGTTATGTGGGAATGAAGCCTGGTTGGTGCATTCTCTTGTAGACCCTGAAAAACCACAAATGACAGAACTCCCTCCAGGACTGTGTTCCAGTTGAACTCCTTGTATTTTGTGAGGCAAATACCAAACTCTCAGTGCTGCAGCAGGAAACTCTACGAAAATGGAGGATGAACAAAAGGCTTCACAGTCCACACAGGGAGACACTTAGACCCCAGTGGCCACAGTTTACATACGAAGAGAGAATTCAGCACTGCTGCCTCATGTGTATTGGAAAGCAAGAAAGAATGTCCTCCAGGTCACATAGATGCAGACCCAGCTTTGATGATCTCACTACAAAGGAAGCTAAAGCTACTGACAACATATATTTCAAGTGCCCATCCTCAGAGGCAGTTTCTCTAGAAGTCTTTAGGCCAGCAGACCTCCATGTTTGTGCAGTGTTTACCCTGTCCCTTACTTTGGGATACTCCTCTACCACCTCCAAGTTTGTGAACTCCTGAATATTTTCCATTCCAGATATGTATTTACAGATTTTCTAACTCTTCTCCTCTAATTGTTTCTTATTTGGCTTGAAGGTAACGTCAAGGCATTGTTCTGGATGAGAGTGGGAAGATTTTTGTGTAGCACATATTTGCATACACATTGGATTCATTATCCAATTTTCCATTCCAAAGACTGAATCCCTGACACTAACGCATACCCTACCAAACTCTGACTACTAATCCTAATATGATGAAGAAAAATAACCCAAACAGAATAGAAATACAAGCACTTCTGAAGAGGCATGGTGTATAGTTGGACTTGCCTTTTGCATGATAAAGTGTAGGTGTTATAAACCTAGTCAATTTTTCATTGAAATAGTTCTCCATGTGTTTTTTTTCCTTTAATATTTATTGTTGGTTCTACAAAACATTACATAGTTCTTGACATGTCATATTTCACACTTTGATTCAAGTAGGTTATGAACTTCCATTTTTCTTCGTATACAGATTGCAGTATCTCATCAGTTACACATCCACTATTTTACATATTGCTATACTAGTGTCTGTTGTATTCTGCTGCCTTTCCTGTCCTCTACTATCTCCCATCCCCTCCCCTCCAATCCTCTCTCTCTACCCCATCTATTGTAATTCATTTCTTTCACTTGTTTTTGTCCCCTTTCCCCTCACTTTATCTTGTATTTAATTTTGTATAACCATGAGGGTTTCCTTCCATTTCTATGTAATTTTCCTTCTCTTTCCTTTTCCCTCCCACCTCTCACCCCTGTTTAATATTAATCATCTTCTCATGCTCTTCCTCCCAACTCTGTTCTTAGTTACTCTCCTTATATCAAAGAAAACATTTGGCATTTGTTTTTTAGTGATTGGCTATCTTCACGTAGCATAATACGTTCTAATGCCATCCATTTCTCTGCAAATTGTATGATTTTGTCATTTTGTAATGCAGAGTAATACTCCATTGTGTATAAATGCCACATTTTTTTTAATCCATTCATCTATTGAAGGGCATCTAGGTTGGTTCCACAGTCTTCCTATTGTGAATTGTGCTGCTATGAACATAGATTTATCAGTGTCCCTGTAGCATGCACTTTTGGGGTCTATAGGGATTAGACCGAGAAGGGGAATTGCTGGGTCAAATGGCGGTTCCATTCCCAAGTTTCCAAGAAATCTCCATACTGCTTTCCAAATTTGCTGCACCAATTTGCAGTCCCACCAGCAATGTACAGGTGTACCCTTTTTCCCACATCCTCGGCAGCACTTGTTGTCGTTTGACTTCATAATGGCTGCCAAGCTTACTGCAGTGAGATGGTATCTTAGGGTGGGTTTGTTTTGCATTTCTCTGAATGCTCGAGATGGTGAGAATTTTTTGATGTACTTATTGATTGATTGTATGTCCTCCTCTGAGAAGTGTCTGTTCAGGTCCTTGGCCCATTTGTTGATTGGGTAATTCATTTGCTTATTGTTTAATTTTTTGAGTTCTTTGTATAACTCTGGATATTAGGGCTCTATCTGAAGTGTGAGGAGTAAAGATTTGTTCCCAGGATGTAGGCTCCCTTTTTACCTCTCTTATTGTTTCTTTTTCTGAGAAAAATCTATTTAGTTTGAGTAAGTCCTGTTTGTAGATTCTAATTATTAACTCTTATGCTATGGGTGTCCTATTGAGGAATTTGGAGCCCAACCCCACAGTATGTAGATCATAGCCAAAGTTTTCTTCTATCAGACGCCGTGTCGCTGATTTGATATCAAGCTCCTTGATCCATTTTGAGTTAACTTTTGTGCATGGCGAGAGAAAGGGATTCAGTTTCATTTTCTTACATATGTAATTCCAGTTTTTTCAGCACCATTTGTTGAAGATGCTATCCTTCCTTCAGTTTATGCTTTTAGCTCCTTTATCAAATATAAGATTGCTGTTATTTTGTGGATTGATTTCTGTGTCCTCTATTCTGTACCATTGGTCCACCCGCCAGTTTTGGTACCAGTACCATGCTCTTTTTGTTACTATTGCTCCGTAGTATAGTTTGAGGACATGTATCGCTATACCGCCTGATTCACACTTCCTGCTTAGAGTTGGCTTTGCTATACTGGGTCTTGTATTATTCCATATGAATTTCATAATTGTTTTATCTATTTCTACAGGAAATGCCGTTGGGATTTTGATTGGCATTGCATTAAACCTATAGAGAACTTTTGGTAATATCGCCATTTTGATGATGTTAATTCTGCCTATCCATGAACAGGGTATATTTTTCCATCTTGTAAGATCTTCTTCTATTTCTCTCTTTAGGGTTCTGTAGTTTTCATTGTGTAAGTCTTTCACATCTTTTGTTACATTGATAACCAAATATTTTATTTTATTTTTTTTGAGGATACTCTCAATGGAGTGGTTGTCCTCATTTCCGTTTCAGAGGATTTGTTGCTGATATTCAGGAATGCTTTTGATTTATGATTGTTGATTTTATATCATGCCACTTTGCTGAATTCATTTATTATCTCTAATAGTTTCTTGTAGACCCTTTTGGGTCTACTAGGTATAGAATCATGTCATCTGCAAATAGTGATAATTTAAGTTCTTCTTTTCCTATTTTTATGCCTTTAATTTCTTTCATTTGTCTAATTGCTCTGGCCAGTGTTCGAGAACTATGTTGAACAGAAATCGTGAGAGAGGGCATCCCTGTCTTGTTCCAGATTTTAGAGGGAATGCCTTCAATTTTTTCTCAATTCAGAATGATACTAGCCTGAGGCTTAGCATAGATTGCTTTTACAATATTGAGGTATGTTCCTGTTATCCCAGTTTTTCTAGAGTTTTAAACATAAAGGGATGCTGTACTTTATTGAATGCTTTTTCTGCATCTATTGGGGTGATCATATGGTTCTTATTTTTAAGTCTATTGATGTGGTGAATAACATTTATTGATTTCCGTATATTGAACCAGCCTTGTATCCCAGGAATGAATCCTACTTGATCATGTTGCACAATTTTTTAAAAATGTTTTTGTATCTGATTCGCCAGAATTTTATTGAGGATTTTTGCATCTAGGTTCATTAGAGAGATTGGTCTGTACATTTGTTTCTTTGAAGGGTCTTTGTCTGGTTGAGGAATCAGGGTGATATTGGCCTCCTCTGCTGTATACCCATTCGGTCCTGGGCTTTTCTTAGTTGGTAGTCTTTGGATGGTTTCTTCTATTTTCTCAATTGATATTGGTCTGCTTAGGTTGTCTATATCCTCCTGACTCAATCTGGGCAGATCATATGACTTAAGAAATTTATTGATGCCTTCACTATCTTCTAATATAATTTCTGATTATCTTCTGTATTTCAGAAGTGTCTGTTGTGATATTGCCTTTTTCATCCCTTATGATAGTAATTTGAGTTCCCTCTCTTCTTCTCTTCATTAACATGGCTAAGAGTCTGTCGATTTTATTAATTTTTCAACTTTTAGTATTTTCAATTTTTTCAATTGTTTCTTTTGTTTCGATTTCATTAATTTCAGCTCTGATTTTAATTATTTCTTGCCTTCTACTTCTTTTTCTGTTGTTTTGCTCTTCTTTTTCTAGGATTTTGAAATGAACTATGAGATCATTTATTTGTTGTTGTTTTTTTTCTTTTTTTAAGGAAAGAACTCCAAGCAATGAATTTTCCACTTAGAACTGCTTTCAATGTGTCCCATAGATTCTGATATGTTTTGTCTGTATTTTTCATTTATGTCTAAGAATTTTTTTTTATTTTTCTCCTTGATGTCTTCAATAACCCATTGATCATTCAGTACGTATTGTTCATTCTCCAAGTGATGCATGAATTTTCCTTCCTTCTTTTATTGTTGATTTTCAGTTTCATTCCATTACGATCAGATAAGATGCCTGGTATTATCTATACTCCTTTATATTGTCTAAGAGTTGTTCTGTGACATAATATATGATCTATTTTTGAGAGGTATCCATGTGCTGCTGAGAAAACAGTGTAACTGCTTGATGTTGGGTGGTATATTCTATATATGTTAATTAAGTCTAGGTTATTAATTGTGTTATTGAGTTCTATAGTTTCCTAATTCAACTTTTGTTTGGAATATCTGTCCAGTAGTGAGAGAGGTGTGTTGAAATCTCCCATGATTATTGTATGGTGGTCTACCAGACTCTTGAACTTGAGAAGAGTTTGTTTGATTAACATAGCTAAACCATTGTTTGGGGCACATATATTTATGATTGTTATGTCTTGTTGGTGTATGGTTCCCTTGAGCAATATGTAGTGTCCCTCTTTATCCCTTTTGATTAACTTTGTCTTGAAATCTATTTTATTTGATATGAGTATGGACACTTCTGCTTGTTTCCGAAGTCAATATGAGTGATATGATTTCTCCCAACCTTTCACCTTTAGTCTATATATGTCTTTTCCTATCAAATGTGTCTCCTGTAGGCAGAAAATTTTTGGGTCTTCTTTCGTGATCCATTCTACTAGCCTGTGTCTCTTAATTGGTGAGTTTAAGGCATTAACATTTAGGGTTATTTTTGAAATATGGGTTGTTCTTCCAGCCATATTTGTTTATTTATGTTACTAAACATGGTTTGTTTTTCTCTTTGATTATTTTTCGCCCCTTTACTGTACTACCTCCCACTGTTGGTTTTCATTGTTATTTTCCATTTCGTCTTCCTATAATGTTTTGCCAAGGATCTTTTGAAGAGATGGTTTTCTAGCTGCAAATTCTTTTAACTTTTGTTTATCATGGAAGGTTTTAATTTCATCTTCCATCCTGAAGCTTAAAATCGCTGGATACACAATTCTTGGTTGGAACCCAATTTCTTTCAGTGATTGAAAAATGTTATTCCAGGATCTTCTAGCTTTCAGAGTCTGTGTTGAAAGATCAGCTGTTATCCTGATTGCTTTACCCCTAAATGTAATCTGCTTCCTTTCTCTTGTAGCTTTTAAAATTCTCTCTTTATTCTGTATGTTTGGCATCTTCATTATAATATGTCTAGTTGTTTATCTCTTATGATTTTGCACATTTGGCGTCCTGTAGGCTTCTAGGATTTGGGATTCTGTCTCATTCTTCATGTCTGGAAAGTTTTCTCATATTATTTCATTGAATAGATTGCTCAATCCTGTGGTTTGGACCTGTATACCTTCCTGTATCCCAATTACTCTTTAGTTTGGTCTCTTCATGTTATCCCATATTTCTTGGATGTTCTGCTTATGGTTTCTTAACAGTCTTGCTGAGCTTTCTATGTTCTTTTCAAGTTGAAATACTTTGTCTTCATTGTCTGATGTTCTATCTTCTAAGTGATCTACTCTGCTGGTAGTATTCTCAATTGAGTTTTTAAGTTGGTTTATTGCTTCCTGCATTTCTATGATTTCTGTTTGTGTGTTTTTTATAACCTCTATCTCCCTGTATAGTTGATCTTTTCCTTCTTGGATTTGTTTATGTAATTCATTGTCAAAGTGATCTTTCATTGTCTGATTTTGCTGTCTAATGTCTCCCTGGAGACTCCAGATCATCTGAAGCAAGTATATCCTGATTCTTTATCTGACATTCCATATGCTGCAGATATTACCTCTTCTAATGTTGAGTTGACCTGCGTTGCTTGTGGTCCTTTCTTTCCTTGTCTTTCCCTACTGTTCACGTTTTTTTCGGCTTGGTGAAACTTTTGTGTTATTGAATTTTACCCCTAAATGTTTATATTGCTATTGTATTCTTGAAAAGTCTCCCTCACAGGCGTAAGCAGCGGCTCTGCCCCTCCTCCAATTGGGGAAATGTGCCTACCACACCAGCACGCCGGTGGGCCTGTTCTGCCTCTTGGTAGCTGGTCCGCCTACCTTGCAGGAGCGGGCAGTTGATCTACCCCTCTGCGGGTGCTGGTCCTGTTCAGCCAGTGGGTAACAGGTCCAGCTACCTTGCAGGCACAGGCGTCGGCTCTGCCCCTCCGCGCTCCGCTGGGCCTCTTCTGTCTGTGGGTTGCAGGGCTGTCTACATTGCAGGCGTGAGTGGCATCTCTGCCCCCCCCCCAAACCGGGGCGATGTGTCTACCACGCTGGTAGGTCGCTGGGTCTGTTCTACCTCTGGGTGAGAGGTCCACCTGCTTTGCAGGCACGGGCAGCGGCTCGGCCCCTCCCCAAACCTGGTTATGTGTCTAGCACCCTGGCGGGGCCTAGCACCTGGTCTGTCTGTGTTCACAGGTCCACCTACTTCGCAGGCGCTGGGGCCGGCTCTAACCCTCTGAAGGCAGCTGGGCCGCTTCAGCCGGTGGGTCGCAGGTTCACTTATCTTGAAGTCGCAAGGGGTGTCTCTGCCCCTCCGCGGGTGTCTGGGCCTGTTCTGCCTGTGGGTCGCATGTCCGTGTTCCTTGCAGGCGTGCAGTGGTCTGCCCAACCCCCAACCAGGGTTATGTGTCTTTCACGATGGCGGGCCGCTAGGCCTGTTCTACGGGTGGCTCGCAGGTCCGCCTACCTTACAGGCGCGGTTGGCGGCTCTGCCCCTCCCTTCTCCATGTGCTTTTAAAGTTAACAAATATGAGAATTCCTGTCTCCATTTCTCTGTACCCTATTCAGCACATGCATTTTTATATTCACATTTAGAATCCTACCTGGTATCACATGTACATACTTGTGAGGTTCCTGACTTTGCAAATACAAATTGTGAGAAGGGATCACTCCTCCTAAATGCTGTTGGAACTTACAATTCAAACTATGGGTGAGCTCCCTAGTTGAACAACATTATACATAAATCGATGCTCAGAAAAATGAAGATTTTTGGATTTGTGGATGATATATAATTCATGATGTATTTTGATTGGCATATATATTGCTACTTTTTAATGTATACGTGTGTGTGTGTGTGTGTGTGCATATATATATGTATAAACTCTCCAGATTTTTCAAAATATGAAATGTATGTGTCTTATTATATACTCCCTAAATTCATTGATGTTCATGAATGTGGATTTATATTCAACTTTTCATAAGAATGTTCTCAGAAATATTAATCCACCTGAAATACATATTTGTTTCCTAATACTGAAAACTAACTTCAGTGAATGGTGCATACAAATCCTAATATTGCTATAGTAAATGACTCAGTTTAACGTCAATGCAAGTAGATTCCTATGGGACATGATATGTATTTTGACGTTCATTTTTATTCAAAACTGGTACATTAATATTTCTTCAGTTTTTGCACATAATAGAATACATATTTCATTCACAAATTCACAAATTTATTGGCATTTTTTTCACTTTCAATTACTTCCTGCTTCAGAACATATGTATTCCCCCAGGTTTCTTGACTGCTCTTTTAATGAGACTTCTTTCCAAGCACATTATTTTCAATTTCCATAATCATTTTAGAAGCAAAGCTCACACACACTTCATGATAAACCATAACAGTGATATTACCATTAGATGTATAACTGGTTGGAATGATTGTATGAATATCAATATAAGATTTCCAGTATATATTCAGATATCAATTCAATCCATTATTTAAATTTGGAACCAGTTATATTATTTATTCACAGTATGGTCTATTCATGCATTATCTTTATATTCATATAACACAGAGTATACCTATTTGTACCCACAATACTAAATTATATGTCTTCAAAATATTGCTCCCAGAAATGGTGGAATAAATACTCATGTCACCTGATCTATATATACATTAATCACAGTAATATTGTGGAAACAAAAAGCAAGGTCACACTTATGATTGTACCAAATCCTAAATGGAAAGTGAGCATGGATTAAAAAAAAATCCATGTCCATGTTGCCTAATGCTCTCAAAAGTGAATCCTATTGGTGACTACATATTTGTTTCTTCCTGAAATTACATATTCAACCTCAACCCTGTTGAAAATGTCTAATACTATCACTCACTTTATACTTTGCCTGATTTCCTAATGTCTCTATTGAAATCTGATTTCCTGTATTTTTTCCCCAGTTCATCATTATGACTGACTCTTCACATGTGCTGACATTTACTTTCACTCTCTACCCAAAACCCTATTGCTAAAGATCTTTTGGTCCAAATGCTATACACACTCTTCATTCTAAATCTACCGAATATCTTCCTAATCCACCAACTATCCCTTTTGGACTGGATTTTCTCTTCGACATTCAATCATCCAAAAGACAAGGTCCTATGCCATTGTATATCAATTAATCTGAGACACCTGTGCAGAACATAATTCAAAGCTAAGAATCCCAATAGTGGGGCCAATTCCCTTCTGTGCTTCAAAAATTACCTAGATTTCTTTTTTCATACTTATATTTCACCTATATATTCTTGAAAATATCGCAAAATTCCAATACCATTATTCATCCAAGAGAATGATTCCTAACCCAAATGGAAGCTGTTATTAACCTTAACCATACAATGTTTCCTCAATCTAACTTTACAGAAGAGGAGGGACAGAATTAGTCTTCCAATACAGGATTGTAGGGGATCTTCCACCTGCTGAGAACCTCAAAGTTCCATGCAGAAATGATCCCTGGAGAAGATGTAGGCAGCTATGAAGGACCTGAGAGAGCAAAAGTCATCTTCCATGGCAAACAACCCGGTCAGGATGAAGGGAAGTGTCAGAATAAGCCTCACTCTTCTTAATGTAGAGAAGATGGACCAAATCAGTCCAGTGTAGACAGCTGTTCCCGGCTGCCTATGGTTGATATACAATTCTCAGTTGTGAACGTATCACAGGAAATAGGGGCAGCCTCCATCTCATGGGAACCTTGGAAGCAAATTTTAGGACAAAGTGGTTTCCAAAGAAGTGACCTCATTCAGTTCACAAAGGAGGTGACCTTCCTCACTTCTTTGGTGATAGAACTCTCTGAACTTGGGATCCAGGAAGCCAGGCTACCAGAGGCAGTCCCAGTACCATTCCCAGTGGGCTCACTTATTTGGATTTACCAAGAACAGAGTCAGTCTTTCTTGGTACCTACTGATGTGAGAATGTCCAAATTTCAGGAGAGCTCAGAAGAGGGGCCTTTCCTGAGAAAGCAGGAAGTTGCTCACAGCTGGCTCCTGACCACTTCACAGATTTGGCCAAAAAGACCAGATCTGAGACAGGACAGAACATTTCAGGGAACATAATAAGGCCCACAAGTCAGAGGACACTCCAGATAGTCACAGACCTCTTTGGGGGAAGGAGGTGCCTTTGTGGGTGTGGGTGTGAGTTTGTGGTTTTGTCTCATTTTCTGAGAATAGGTAAAAAAGGCGGTTTGTTTGGTTTGGAGTGGACTGTTCCTAGTAAGTCGTTTCACAAAGTGAGTGTTTCAAAGTCTGTGTATCCCACTGTGTCTGTGGTTGTAGACATTTGAAAAGAGAATTCATCAATGGATGTGTCCTGTTTAGTAGAAACCTACCCAGCATTCATTCTGCCCAATTGATGAATGGACTGTGGCTTCCCTTATGGATGGGCAACACCTACTAATTTCCTAAGTTCCTGTTTTCTTCCTGATTCTGGCCACTCTCCAGAATAGGCTCATGGTTTTGTGTCCAAGATATGTACCACCTCCAAGCTCTGTGACAAGGCCATGTAATGGATAGCTAAAGGGAATGGCTAGCATCTCAAAAAACTCAGATATCAGTGTGACCAGGAAAGCCTCAGTGGAGAAACTCTGCTTTGGGTTTTTTGCTAACCAATTCTTCTCTTCCCCTGAATGTGAGGAAGGTCTTGGCCTCAAGACACCGCTTTGTGAAGCCTGAAGAAAACAGTTTTAAAATGGAAATAAATGGGCATCACCTGTGGCTCTTTGTTAATTTCTTTGGAAATGGATGTGTCAGAATCAGTCTCTTGGCCCTGTGTGAGGCTGTGGCTTAGGTTCTCAGCACCTGATGCATCTAAAGAATGATCCCATGTGTGCATCCAAAACCAAAATGGGAAAAAGATCAGTAATTGTTGATGAAGTCTCTCGCCTTCCTCTCTTAGGTTCCTGACCACCATCAAGTGAGAATAGAGATCCTTTGAATCAAATGAGTTCTTCTAAGCCCTGCAAAGGCTATCCCATACATGCTTGTGTTTTCTCATGACTCCAAATCACATAAAGAATCTATACCTGACAGTCAGTAGGCCTCAAATTGGAGAAGCAGAGCAGTATTAAAGGAAGGCATTTTTGATCCCTTGTGGTTCACAGGAAGGGTGTTCAGGCCACCCTGCCTTTAGGAAAATGACGGGCAAGCGAGGTTATTTGGACTCTGTGTTGGGCTGCGCCCCTCATGGAAACATCCAGCCAGAGGTTATGAGGAGTGTCTATATGGAAGAAGATGAGGGCCATGTGGGAGTGTTTTGGTTTTAATTGTGGTTATTTGTGTGGAAGTTGGAAGCGATGACTGGGTCCACCTGGGCTTGAACTCTGGTGTGATACCGTATAGAGACTGAGTCCTGGAACTGACCTCAGAGAAGTATTGCCATGAATTGTGTTGGGATATTAGGAGGCCACGCATGAGAGTCACCATTGGAAACTGAGATCTATTCCCAGTGTGGCTTTCCACAGAGCACTGGGAATCTCAGCCAAGGTATCACATAATTTTATTCTGAAACACTTGGCAGCAATAGTTGAGAGTCAAAACACAAATGCACTTCACATTGTAGACCTCAATGGGCCTGGCTTCATGTGGCCTTTTGGCCACTCTTTGGGAAGTCTTGGCAGTGAGAGTTCTCCAGATCTTTCTTTGAAATGAGCTTCTTCACCATTTAATGGTTACCGAATTAAATGAAACACTCAGTGCCTCCAACTTCAACCTTGAGAGATGGGCTCGATAAATACCATGAAATTTTTGAAATTCCCATATCCAGGAGGCACTGGAGAACCATTGGATATCCTGTTGGTGATCATGAGTGTACCAGACAGTGCCTTGATTGGCTGGGTTTCACGAAAATGGTGTAGAACAGAGATTCCAGTAAGTTGGAGCCTGCTGAATAGTGGGCCTAGAGCAAAGGTGGGCATGTGTGAGATAAAACATCTGTGGTGCTTCCATGTGGATTTCCCAATGGCTTCCAAATGGCTTGTGACTGACATGGTGCAGCCAGCAGACCCTTATATGTAAATGATTCTTGTTATATGGATAAGTTTCAGGGCAATGTTCAGAATCAGGTTCCTATGGTCAAGGGGTCAAGCTATGTTGGACAGAAGCCTGGTTTGTGCATTCTCCTGCAGACCCTGTCCCACCACACGTGACAGAACTCCCTCCAGCACTGTGTCCCAGGTGACCTCTTTGTATTTCGTGAAGCAAATACTGAACTCCCAGTGTAGCAGCAAAAAATATCACAAAAATTGGAGGATGATCAAATGGCTTCACAGTCCACATGAGGAGACACTTAGGCCCAAGTGGCCACAGTTGACCCCGAAAGAGAGAATTCAGCAATGCTGCCTCATGATCATTGGTAAATAAGAAAGCATCTCCTCCAGGTCACATAGATGCAGACCCAGCTTTTATGGTCTCACTACAAAAAAAGCTAAAGCTCCTGACAACAACATATATTTCAAGAGCCCAACATCAGAGCCAGTTTTTCCAGAAGCCTTTAGGCTAGCAGAGCTCCATGTTTTTGGAGTGTTTACATTGTCCCTTACTTTTGGAATCTCGCCTTCTAAATGCAAGTTTGTGAACTCCTGAGCATATTAAATTCCAGATATGTATTCACAGATTTTCTTACTCATCTCCTCTACATGTGTTACTTGGGACGAAGTTAAGGTCAAGGCATTGTTGTGGATGAGAGTCGGAAGATTTTTGTGTAGCACATATTTGCATACACATTGGATTCATTTTCCAATTTTCCTTTCGAAATACTGAATCCCTGAAACTAACCCATACCCTACAAGACTCTGACAACTAATCCTAACGTAATGGAGAAAAATAACCCAAACAGAACAGAAATACAAACATATCAGAGGAGGCATGGTGTACCACTGAATTAACTTTTCCATTATATAGGGAAGGAGTTTTAAATCTAGTCAATTTTTTGTTGAAAGAGTTGTCCATGTATTTTTAAACTTATCAAATATGTGAATTCCTGTCTCCCCCATTTCTTTGTATCCTATTCAGCACATGTATTTTTATATGCACATATAGAATTGTACCTTGTATCACACATATATTCTTGTGAGGTGGCTGACTTGGCAGATACAAATTGTGAGAAAAGTTCACTCCTCCTAAACGCTGTTGGAACTGAAAATTCAACCTATGGGTGAGCTTCCTAGTTGAACAACATTATACATAAATCCATATTCAGTAAAATGAATATTTTTGGATACGTGGATGATATATATTTCATGATGAATTTTGATTGGCATATATATTGCTAGTTTTTAATGTCTGTGTGTGTTTGTATATATATATATATATATATATATATATATATATATATATACTGTCAAGATTTTTCAAAATATGAAATATATGTGTATTTTGGCCACTCTTTGGGAAGCCTTACCTGTGAGAGTTCTCTAGAGCTTTCATTGAAATGATTTTCCTCAACATTTAATGGTTCCTGAATGAATTGAAACCCACAGTGCCTCCAACTTCATCCTCGAAAAATGGCTCTATAAATACCATGAAATTCCCCTGACCAGGTGGCACTGGAGAACCTTTGGATGTCTTGTTGCTGATCATGAGTGTACCAGACAGTGCCTTGACTGACTCGATTTCATGAAAATTGTGTAGAACAGAGATGCCAGTAAGTTGGAGAGTGCTGAGAAGTGGGCCCAGAGCTGTGGTGTGCAGGTGTATGATAAAACATCTGTGGTGGGGCCATTTGGGTCTGCCATTGACTTCCAAATGGCTTGTGGCTTACATGGTGCAGCTAGCCGACCCTTATCTGTAAAGGCATCTTGTTATATGTAAAGGTTTCAGGACAATGTTCAGAATCAGTTTGCTATGGATAATGTTGCAAGTTATGTGGGATAGAAGTCTGGTTGGTGAATTCTCCTGTAGACCCTGACCCTCCACACGTGACAGAACTCGCTCCAGCACTGTGTCCCAGTTGAACTCCTTGTATTTCATGAAGGAAAAACCAAAAGCCCAGTGCAGCAGCAAGAAACACCACGAAAATTGTAGGATGGCCAATTGGCTTCACAGTCAAGACGGGGAGACACTTACCCCTCCGTGGCCACAGTTTACCTTCAAAGGAAGAATTGAGCACTGCTGCCTCATGTTCTTTTGGAAAATAAGAAACCATGTCCTCCAGGTCAGATAAATGAAGACCCATCTTTGATGGTATCACTACAAAGGAAGCTAAAGCTCCTGACAACAACATATATTTCAAGTGCCCAACCTCAGAGGCAGTTTCTCAAGAAGTCTTTAGGCCAGCAGAGTTCCATGAATTTGGACTGTTTATCCTGTCCCTTAAGTTTGAAAACTCCTCTAAAATGCCCAAGCTTGTGAACTCCTGAGCATTTTCCATTCCAGATATGTATTCACAGATTTTCTAACTCTTGTCCTCTAATTGTGTCTTACTTGGGTGAAGGTAATGTCAAGGCATTGCTCTGAATGAGAGTGGAAAGTTTTTTTGTAGCGCATATTTGCATACACAATGGATTCATTTTCCTTTATTTCCATTTGAATTACTGAATCCATGACACTAACGCATACCCTACTAGACTCTGACTACTAATGCTAATATGATGGAGAAAAATAACCCAAACAGAATAGAAATACAAGCAGTTCAGAAGAGGCATGGTGTATAGTTGGACTTGCCTTTTGCATGATAAAGGGTAGTTGTTAAAAATCTGGTTAATTTTTAATTGATATAGTTCTCCATGTGTTTTGAAAGGTATCAAATATGTGAATTCCTGCCTCCCTTTCTCTGTTGCCTATTCAGCACATGTATTTTTATATGCACAAATAGAATCCTACCTGGTACCACACGTACATTATTGTGAGGTGGCCTACTTGGCAGATACAAATTGTGAGAAGAGATCACTCCTCCTAAACGCTGTAGGAACTGAAAATTCAACCTATGCGTGAGCTTCCTAGTTGTACAACATTACACATAAATCCATGTTAAGTAAAATAAATATTTTTGGATCTGTGTATGATATGTATTTCATGATGAATTTTGATTGGCATATATATTGCTACTTTTTAATATCTCTGTATGTGTTTTGTAAAAAATCTGCACTCTATAGATTATTCAAAATATGAAATATATGTGTCTTATTATACACTCCTTAAATTCATTCATGTTCATGTATGAGACCACGGCTCATGCAACAGCAAAAGACATTTATTGAGGATCCAATCCAGTATGCTAGGGCTCCGTGGTCACTCAAGAAGGGAGAGCAGCCCAGATCTCCGAGCTGAGGTTGAGCAGTGCTTAAGTACACTTTTTGGGGAGGGCGAGACTTTACATATATCACAGTATCTTTTAACAAATCATCATACACTGCGGGAAAATCAAACAACAAATCCTAAACATGATTAGTTCATTCATTGGTGGGAACATGTCAGGCAGGAGGGATAGGTCAGTTCTACAGCGGGGTACAGATTCAAATTGATTAGATTAGGCCCTGCGATGCATATGTGCCAAGCCACACAGGGTCCTAGGTTATTAAACAACCAGGCGATCAGGGGGAATATTTACTGGGCAGTCCAGAAATTGTCCTACAAGTAACAGGAATTTCAGATTTTTCATGTAGCATAGAAACTTAACAATACCTGGTCCTTTACATTTTAAATCAGGCCTTGAATCTTAGAAACTTTACAAACCTGGTCTTTTACACTTTAACTTTTACACTTTAATTTCAATTTCTTTTACCCTTAAAGATCATTCCTGGTTCACAAGAAGGGTGTCCAAGCCACCCTGACTTTAGGCAAATGAGGGGCAAGGGAGCTTATTTTGGACACTGTCTTGGGCTGTGCCCCTCATGGAAACCTCCAGCCATATGTTATGATGAGTGTCTTTATGGAAGAAAATGAGGGTCATGTAGGAGTGTTTTGGTTTTAATTGTGGTCATTTGTGTGGCGGTTGGAAGAGATGACTTGGTCCACCAGGGCTTGAACTCTGCTCTGATACTCCTTAGAGACTGAGTTCTGGAACTGACTTGAGAGAAGTATTGCCATGAATTGTTTTGGGATTATACGAGGCCACACATGAGATTAGCCCTTGGAAACTGAGATCTAGGCCCAGGGTGGCTTTCCACCGAGCACTGGGAATCTCAGCCAGGGTAACACATGATTTTTTTACTGAAACACTTGGAAGTCATAGTTGAGACTCAAAACACACATGTACCTCATATTGTAGACCTCAATGAGCCTGGCTTCATGTGAACTTTTGGGGACTCATTGGGAAGCCTTGCCTGTGAGAGTTCTTCAGAGCTTTCATTGAAATGAGCTTACTCACCATTTAATGGTTCCTGAATGAATTGAAACCCACAGTGCCTCCAACATCATCCTTGAAAAATGGCTATACAAATACCATGAAATTTTTGAAATTTCCATGACCAGGTGGCACTGGAGAAACTTTGGATGTCCTGTTGCTGATCATGTGTGTACCAGACAGTTCCTTGATTGACTGGTTGTCATGAAAATGGTATAGAACCGAGATGTCAGTAAGTTGGAGCCTGCTGAGTATTGGGGCTAGAGCAGTGGACTATACGTTTGTGAATAAATATCTGTGGTGGGACCACGTGGATCTGCCTTTGGCTTCCAAAATACTTGTCACTGATATAGTGCAGGCAGCAGACCCTTATATGTAAAGGCATCTTGTTTTATTGAGAGGTTTCAGGGCAATGTTCAGAATCTGGTTGCTATAGACAAGTGGAAAGCTATGTGGGATAGACCCATGTTTCGAACATTCTCCTGAAGACCCTGACCAATCACACGTGTCAGAGCTCCCTACAGAATTGTGTCCCTGTTGAACTCCTTGTATTTCATTAAGCCAATTCCAAACTCCCAGTGCAGCAGTAAGAAACACCACAAAAATGGAGGATGACCAAATGGCTTCACAGACCACACGGGGAGACACTTAACTCCCAGTGGCCACAGTTTACCAAGAAAGAATTCAGAACTGCTGCCTCATGTTCATTAGGAAATAAGGAACCATTTCCTCCAGGTCACATAGATGCAGACCCACATTTGATGGTGTCACAATGAGGAAGCTAAATCTCCTGACAACTTCATATATTTCATGTTCCCAACCTGAGAGGCATTTTCTCAAGAAGTCTTAAGGCCAGCAGAGCTCCAAGTTTGTGGAGTGTTTAACCTCTCCCTTACTTTTGGAAACTGCTCTACCACATCCAATGTTGTGAACTCCTGAACATTTTCAGTTCCACATATGTAATCACAGGTTTTCAAACTCCTCTCCACTAATTGTGTCTTACTTGGAGTGAAGTTAATGTAAAGGAATTGTTCTGGATGAGAGTGGCAAGATTTTTGTGTAGCACATATTTGCATACACATTAGATTTATTTTCCTATTTTCATTTGAAATACTGATCCCCGACACTAACACATACCCTAATAGACTCTGACTACTAATGCTAATATGATGGATAAAAAGAAAACTAACAGAATAGAAATACAGGCCTTTAATAGGAGGCATGGTATATACTTGGAATTGCCTTCTGCTTTATCAAGGGTATGTGTTATAAATCTTGTCAAATTTTCATTGTAATATTTCTCCATGAGTTTTATATGTGTATATATATATATATATATATATATATATATATATATATATATATACTCTCTAGATTTTTCAAAATATGAAAAACATGTGTCTTATTAAACACTATCTAAATTCATTCATATTCATGTATGTGGATATAAAATCAACTTTTCATAAGATTATTCTCAGAAACATTCAACCACCTGAAATACATATTTGTTTCCTCGTCCTGAGAACTAACTTCAGTGAATCGTGCTTACAAACCCTAATATTTTTACAGTAACTGACACAGTTTATCATCAAAGCAAGTAGATTCCTATAGGACATGATGTGTATATTGATGTTCATTTTTATTCAACACTGGGACATTAAAATTTCTTCATTTTATGCACATCGTAGGATATATATTTCCTCCACAGGTTAGCAAATATATAGGCATTTGTTTCACTTTCAATCACTTCCTACTTCAGAACACATGTATTCCTCCATGTTTCTTTACTGGTCTGTTCATGAGACTTCTATCCAAACACATTATTTTCGATTTCCTTTATCACTTTAGAAGCAAAACGGACACACACTTCATGATAAACCATCACTGTAATATCACCATTAGATGTATTACTGGTTGGAATGAATGATTATATATCAATAAAAGATTTTTTATATATTTTCTGATATCAATTCAATACATTGTTTAAAGTGTAACAAGTTATATTATTTATTCACAGTATGGTCTATTCATGCATTATCTCTATATTCATAGACACAGGGTACACCTGGTTGTACCCCCAATACTAATTTATACATATTTGAAATATTGCTCCCAGAAATGGTGGAAGAAATACTCATGTCACCTGATCTACATATGCATGTTATCACTGTAATATTCTGGACACAAAATACAAAAGCCACACGTATGATTGTACCAAAGCCTAAAGGTAAACTGAACATGGATTACTAAAAACATCCCTGACCAGGTTGCCTAATGCTCTCAAAAGTCAATACTATTGCTGGCTACATATTTGTTTCTTCCTAAGATTATATATTCAACCTCAAAACTGTTGAAAATGTTTAATTTTTTCACTCACTTGATACTTTTGCCTTATTTCCTAATGTCTCTATTGATATCTACTTTCCTACATATTTTCCGCAGTTCAACATTGTGACTGACCCTTCACATGTGCTGACATTGACATTCACTCTGTAACGGAAACACTATTGCTAAAGATCTTTGGTCCAAATCCTATACTCGCTCTTCTTCCGAAACATACTGACTATCTTCCTGATCCTATCGACTATCCCTTTTTGAGTAGATGTTCTCTACTACATTCAATCATCCAAGGTACAAGATCCTATGCCATTGTATATCGATTTTTCTGAAACATGTATCTAGAACATAATTCAAAGCTACGTATCGCAATCAGTTGCCCAATGCATTTCTGAGCTTCAAATCTTACCTAGATTTCTGTTTTCATACTTATATTTTATCTCTATATTCCTATAAATATTGCAGGTTCCCAATATCATTATTCATCCCGCATAATGATTCCTTACCCAAATCGAACCTGTTATTAACCCTAACCATACACTGTTGCTTCAATCTAAAATTACAAAAGAGCAGGGACAGAGTTAGCCTTACAATACAGGAATGTAGGGTATCCTCCAACTGCTGAGAACCTCAAAGTTCGATGCAGAAATAATCCCTGGAGAAGATGCCAGCAGCTATGAAGGACCTGTGAGAGCAAAAGCCATCTTCAATGGCAAACAATCTAGACAGGAAAAAGGGATGTGTATGCATCAGCCTCTCTCTTTTTAATGTAGAGAAGATTGACCTAACCAGACCTGCATGGAGAGCTGTTCCCAGGTGCCTATTTTGATATACAATTGAAACTAGTCAAATTTTCAAAGGAAGTAGGGGCAGCCTCTATCTAATGGAACCCTTGGAAGCAACGGTTAGGGCAAAGTTGTTGCCAAGGCAGTGACCTCTTTCAGTTCCTGAAGGAAGTGACCTACCTAACTTCCTTGGTGATGGAACATTCGGAAATTTTGATGCAAGAAGCCAGGCACCGAGAGCCAGTCCCAGTCCCTGTCCTAGTGGGCTCCCTTGTTTGGATTTACCAAGTACAGATCAGACCTTCTTGGCACCTACTGATGTGAGGATGGCCAAATGTCAGTAGAGCTCTGAAGAGAAGCTTTTCCTGAGATAGCAGGTAGTGGCTAACGGTTGGCTCCTCAAAGCATCACAGAGTTGGCCAAGGAGACAAGATCTGAGACAGGAGAGGCCATTTTGTGGGGAACATAGTATGGCCCACCAGTCAGAAGACATTCCGGATAGTTACAGACCTACTTTTGGGAAGGAGGTGCCTTTGTGTGTGGGTGTGAGTTTGCGGTTTTGTCTCATGTTCTGAGAATAGGTAGGAAAGGTGGTTGGTTTGGTTTGGAGTCGACTGTTTCTAGTAAGTCTTTTGACAAGGCGACTTTCTATGTCTGTGTATCCACTGTGTCCGTGGTTTTAGACATTAGAAAAGAGAATGCATCAATGGAGGTGTCCTGTCTAGTAGAAAGCTTCCCAGCATTCATCCTGCTCAATTGATGAATGGACTGTGGTTTGCCTTATGGATCTTAAACACCTACTAACATCCTAAGTTCCTGTTTTCTTCCTGAATTCTGGCCACTCTCCAGAATAGGCTCATGATTTATTGTGCAAGATATGTACCACCTCCAAGCTCTGTGACATGTCCATGTTCTTGATAGCTGAAGGGAATGGGAACATCTCGGAAAACTCAGACATCAGTGTGAGCAGTAAAGTCTCAGTGGAGAAACCCTGCTTTGGTCCATTTGCTTAACTATGGTTCTATTGCCTTGAATGTCAGGAAGGTCTTTGCCTCAGGCCACCCTTTTGTGAAGCCTGAAGAAACAGTTTTCAAATGAAAATGAATGGGCATCTCCTGTGGCTCTTTGCTTAATTGCTTTGAAAAGGATGGTGTCTTAATCAGACACTAGGCCCTGTTTGAGGTGGTGGCTAAGATTCTCAGCTCTAGATAGATGTAAAGAAGATCCCATGTGTGCATCCAAAACCAAAATGGCAAAAAGATCAGTCATTGTAGATGAAGTCTCTTCCCTTCCTCTGATAGGTTCCGGAACTCCATCAAGTGAGAATAGGATTCCTATGGGTCAAATGAGTTATTCAAATCCTGCAGAAGTACTTGGGTTCTCTCATGATGCCAAATCACATAATGAATCTATACCTGACTGTCAGTAGGCCTCAAATTGGAGAAGCAGAGCAGCATTAACAGCAGGCCTATTTGATCACTCCTGGTTCAAAGGAAGGGTGTCCAGGCCACACTGAATTTAGACAAATGAGGGGCAAGGGTGCATATTTTGGACATTGTCTTTGGCTGCGCCCCTCATGGAAAGCTCCAGCTACAGTTTATGATGAGTGTCTATACGGCTGAAGATGAGGGCCATGTGGGAATGTTTTGGTTTTAATTGTGGTCATTTGTGTGGCAGTTGGAAGAGATGACAGGGTCCACATGGTCTTGAACTCAGGTGTGATTCCTCTTAGAGACTGAGTTCTGGAACTGACCTCAGAGAAGTATTGCCATTAATTGTGTTGGCATTGTAGGAGGCCACACATGAGAGTTGCCTTTGAAACCTGAGATCTAGGCCCAGGATGGCTTTCCTCAGAGAACTGAAAATCTCAGCAAGGATATCGCATAATTTTATTCTGAAAAACTTGGCAGCCATAGTTAAGAGTCAAAAGACACATGGACCTCCCGTTGTAGACCTCCATAGGCCTTGCTTCATGTGACCTTTTGGCCAGTGTTTGGGAAGCCTTGCCTGTTAGAGTTCCTCAGAGCTTTCATTGAAATGAGCTTCCTCCCCATGTAATGGTTCCTTGAAGAATGGGAACCCCAAAGTGCCTCCAACTTCATTCTTGAAAAATGGATAGATAAATACCATGATATTTTTGAAATTCCCAATGACCAAGTGGCACTGGAGAACCATTGGATGTTCTGTTGCAGACAGTGGCTTGATTGTTGTGTTACAGACAGTGCCTTGATTGACTGGGTTTCATGAAAATGGTGCAGAACAGAGATGCCAGTAAGTTGGAGCCTGCTGAGTAGTGGGCCTAGAGCAGTGGTGGGCAGGTGTGTGATAATACAACTGTGGTGTCGCCATGTGGATCTGCCATTGGCTTCCAAATAGCTTGTGACTGACTTGGTACAGCCAGCAGACCATTATATGAAAAGGCATCTTGTTATATGGAGAGGTTTCAGGGCAATGTTCACAATCAAGTTGCTATGGTCAAGGGGGCAAGTTATGTGGGATAGAACCCTGGTTGGTGAATTCTCCTGCACACCCTGACCCAACACACGTGACAGAACTACCTCCAGCCCTATATCCTAGTTGAACTCCTTGTATTCCATGAAGCAAATACCAACCTCCCATTGCAGCATCAAGAAACACCACAACCTCGCCAGCACTTGTTGTTGTTTGATTTCATAATGGCTGCCAATCTTACTGGAGTGAGAAAAGGGTTCTCTTGTACATTGCTGGTGGGGCTGCAAATTGGTGCGGCCAATTTGGAAAGCAGTATGGAGATTCCTGGGAAAGCTGGGAATGGAACCACCATTTGACGCAGCTATTGCCCTTCTCGGACTATTCCCTGAAGACCTTAAAAGAGCGTATTACAGGGATACTGCCACATCGATGTTCATAGCAGCACAATTTACAATAGCTAGATTGTGGAACCAACCCAGATGCCCTTCAATGGATGAATGGATTAAAAAATGTGGCATCTATACACCATGGAGTATTATGCAGCACTAAAAAATGACAAAATCTTGGAATTTGCAGGGAAATGGATGGCACTAGAGCAGATTATGCTTAGTGAAGCTAGCCAATCCCTAAAAAACAAATACCAAATGTCATCTTTGATATAATGAGAGCAACTAAGAATAAAGCAGGGAGGAAGAGCAGGAAGAAAAGATTAACATTAAACAGAGACATGAGGTGGGAGGGAAAGGGAGAGAAAAGGGGAATTGCATGGAAACGGAGGGAGACCCTCATTGTTATACTAAATTACATATAAGAGGTTGTAAGTGGAATGGGAAAATAAACAAGGTGAGAAATGAATTACAGTAGAAGGGGTAGAGAGAGAAGATGGGAGGGGAGGGGAGGGGGGATAGTAGAGGATAGGAAAGGTAGCAGAATACAACAGTTACTATTATGGTATTATGTAAAAATGTGGATGTGTAACCCGTGTGATTCTGCAATCTGTACTTGGGGCAAAAAAGGAAGTTCATAACTCACTTGAAGCTAATGTATGCTAAGGTATGAAATTTGATATGTCAAGAGCTTTGTAGGGTTTTGAACAACCAATAAAAAAATAAAATTAAAAAAAAAAGAAAGAAACACCACAAAAAGGGCAGGATGACCAAATGGCTTCACAGTCCACTCAGGGAGACAATAAGCTTCCAGTGGCCACAGTTTACCAACAAAGAGAGAAATCAACACTGGTACCACATGTTCAATGGAAAATAAGAAACGATGTCCTCCAGGTCACATAGATGCAGATCCAGGTTTGATGGTCTCACCAGAAATGAAGCTAAAGCTCCAGACAACAAGATATATTTCAAGTGTCCAAACTCAGAGGCAGTTTTACAAGAAGGCTATTGGCCAGCAGAGTTCCATGTTTGTGGAGTGTTTACACAGTCACTTACTTTTGGAAACTCCTCTACCACCTCCAAGGTTGTGAACTCCTGTGCATTTTCCATTCCAGATATGTATTCACAGATTTTCTAACTCTTCTCTTCGAATTGCATCTTACCTGGGGTGAAGGTAATGTCAAAGGATTTATCTGGATGAGAGTGGAAAGACTTTTGTGTAGGACATATTTGCATACATATTGGATTCATTTTCCAATTTTCCATTTCAAATACTTTATCTCTGACACTAAACCACACCCTACTAGTCTCTGACTACTAATCCTAATATGAGGCAGAAAAATAACCCAAACATAATAGAAATACAAGCAGTTCAGAGGAGGCATGGTGTATAGTTGGACTTGCCTTTTGCATTTTAAAGGTTAGGGGTTATAAATCTAGACAATTTTTTGTTGCAATAGTTGTCCATGTGGTTTTAAAGATAACAAATATGTGAATTCTTGTCTCTCTTTCTCTGTAGCCTACTCAGCAAATATATTTTTATATACACATAGAGAATCCTACCTGGTACTACACGTACATTCTTGTGAGGTAGCTAACTTGGCAGATACAAATTGAGAGAAAAGATCACTCCTTCTAAATGTCGTTGGAACTGAAAATTCAACCTATGGGTGAGCTTCCTAGTTGAACAAAATTATACACAAATCCATGTTCAGTACAATGAATATTTTTGGATCTGTGGATGATATATATTTCATGGTGAATTTTGATTGGCATATATTGCTATTTTTAATGTTTCTGGGTGTGTATGTGTGTGTGTCTGTGTGTGTATATATATATATATATATATATATATATATATATATATATATATACACTCTCTCCTTCTATTTTTCAAAATATGAAATATATGTGTCTTATATACACTCCCTAATTTTATTCATGTTCATGAATGTGGATTTATAATCAACTTTTCACAAGATTATTCTCAAAAAATTTCATCCACCTGAAATACATATTTGTTTCCTAGTACTGAAAACTAACTTCAGTGAATGGTGCATACAAATCCTAATATTTCTATAGTAACTGACACAGTTTATCATCAATGCAAGTAGATGCCTATGGGACATGATGTGTTTATCGATGTTCATTTTTATTCAACACTGGGACATTACAATTTCTTCAGTTTATGCACATCATAGGATATATATTTTCTCCACAGGTTAGCAAATTTATAGGCATTTGTTTCACTTTCAATCACTTCCTGCTTTAGAACACATGGATTCCTCCATGTTCCTTGACTGATCTTTTCATGAGATTTCTTTCCAAACACATTATTTTCGAATTCCTTTATCACTTTTGAAGCAAAACGGACACACACTGCATGATAAATCATAACTATAATATCACTATTAGATGTATAACTGGTTGGAATGAATGATTTTATATTAATATAAGATTTCTTATATATTTTCAGATATCAATTCAATACATTTTGTAAAGTGGAACCAGTTATATTATCTATTCACAGTATGGTCTATTCATGCATTATCTCTATATTCATAGACACAGTTTACACCTCTTTGTACCCCCAATACTAATTTATACATCTTCAAAATATTGCTCCCAGAAATGGTGGAAGAAATACTCATGTCACCTGATCTACATATGCATGTTATCACAGTAGTATTCTGGACACAAAATGCAAAAGTCACACGTATGACTGTAACAAAGCCTAAACGGAAACTGAACATGGATTACTAAAAACATCCATGTCCAGGTTGCCTAATGCTCTCAAATGATCATCCTGTTGGTGACTACATATTTGTTTCTTCCTAAGATTATATATTCAACCTCAATACCATTGAAAATGTCTAATTTTTTCACTCACTTTGTACTTTGCCTGATTTCCTAATGTCTCTATTGATATCTACTTTCCTACATATTTTCTCCAGTTCAACATTGTGACTGACCCTTCACATGTGCTGACATTGACATTCACTCTCTAACCGAAACCCTATTGCTTATGAACTTTGGTCCAAATCCTATACTCACTCTTCTTCCGAAACATACTGACTATGTTCCTGATCCTATCGACTATCCCTTTTTGAGTAGATGTTCTCTACTACATTCAATCATCCAAGGTACAAGATCCTATGCCATTGTATATCGATTTTTCTGAAACATGTATCTAGAACGTAATTCAAAGCTACGTATCGCAATCAGTTGCCCAATGCATTTCTGAGCTTCAAATCTTACCTAGATTTCTGTTTTCATACTTATATTTCATCTCTATATTGCTATAAATATTGCAGGTTCCCAATACCATTTTCATCCCGCATAATGATTCCTTGCCCAAATCGAACCTGTTATTAACCCTAACCATACACTGTTGCTTCAATCTAAAATTACAAAAGAGCAGGGACAGAGTTCGCCTTACAATACAGGAATGTAGGGTATCTTCCAACTGCTGAGAACCTCAAAGTTCGATGCAGAAATGATCCCTGGAGAAGATGTAGGCAGCTATGAAGGATCTGAGAGAGCAAAATCCATCTTCATGACAAACAACCTGAACAGGACAAAGGGATGTGTATGCATCAGCCTTTCTCTTCTTAATGTAGAGAAGATGGACCTAAGCAGGCCTGCGTGGAGAGCTGTTCCCAGGTGCCTATTTTGATATACCATTGTAACAAGTCAAATTGTCACACAAAGTAGGAGCAGCCTCCATCTCATGGAACCCTTGGAAGCAACGGTTAGGACAATGTTGTTGCCAAGGCAGTGACCTCATTCAGTTCCTGAAGGAAGTGTCCTAGCTAACTTCCTTGGTGATGGAACTCTCTGAAATTGTGATGCAAGAAGCCAGGCACCGAGAGCCAGTCCCAGTCCCAGTCCCAGTGGGCTCACTGGTTTGTATTTACCAAGTACAGATTCAGACCTTCTTGGTACCTACTGATTTGAGGATGGCCAAATGCCAATTGAGCTCTGAAGAGAGGCCTTTCCTGAGATAGCAGGTAGTGGCTAACTGCAGGCTCCTCAAAGCATCACAGAGTTGGCCAAGGAGACAAAATCTGAGAGAGGAAAGGCCATTTCGAGAGGAACATAGTATGGCCCACCAGTCAGAGGACACTCCAGATAGTCACAGATCCACTTTTGGGAATGAGGTGACTTTATGTGTGTGGGTGTGAGTTTGTGGTTTTGTCTCATATTCTGCGAATAGGTAAAAAAGGTGGTTCGTTTGCTTTGGAGTCTACTGTTGATAGTAACTCTTTTGACAAGGCGAGTGTTTCTATGTCTGTGTATCCACTGTGTCCGTGGTTTTAGACATTAGAAAAGAGAATGCATCAATGGAGGTGTCCTGTCTAGTAGAAAGCTTCCCAGCATTCATCGTTCATAAGTGATGAATAGACTGTGGCTTGTCTTATGGATAGGAAACAACTACTAACTTCCTAAGTTCTGGTTTTCTTCCTGAATTCTGGCCACTCTCCAGAATGAGCTCATGATTTATTGTCCAAGATATGTACAACCTCCATGCTCTGTGACATGGCCATGTTCTTGATAGCTGAAGGGAATGGGAACATCTCAGATATTAGTGTGACCAGTAAAGTCTCATTGGAGAAACCCTGCTTTGGGCCATTTGCTTACCTATGGTTCTGTTGCCTTGAATGTCAGGAAGGTCTTTGTTTCAGGCCACCCCTTTTTGAAGCCTGAAGAAACAGTTTTCAAATGGAAATGAATGGGCATCACCTGTGGCTCTTTGCTTAATTTCTTTGGAAAGGGATGTGTCTTAATCAGACACTAGGCCCTGGTTGAGGCTGTGGCTAAGATTCTCAGCTCCTGATAAATCTAAAGAAGATCCCATGTGTGCATCCAAAACCAAAATGGCAAAAGGATCAGTCATTGTGGATGAAGACTCTTGCCTTCCTCTGTTAGGTTCCTGACGTCCATCAAGTGAGAATAGGATTCCTATAGGTCAAATGAGTTATTCAAAGTCCTGCATAAGTGCTTGGTTTCTCTCATGATGCCAAATCATATAAGCAATCTATACCTGACAGTCAGTAGGCCTCAAATTGGAGAAGCAGAGCAGTATTAACGGCACGCCTATTTGATCACTCTTGGTTCACAGAAAGGGTTTCCAGACCACCCTAAATTTAGACAAATGAGGGGCAATGGTGGATATTTTGGACACTGTCTTGGGCTGCATCCCTCATGGAAACCTCCAGCCAGAGTTTATGATGAGTGCCTATATGGATGAAGATGAGGGCCATGTGGGAATGTTTTGGTTTTAATTGTGGTCATTTGTGTGGCGGTTGGAAGAGATGACAGGGTCCACATGGGCTTGAACTCTGGTGTGATTCTCCTTGGAGACTGAGTTCTGGAACTGACCTCAGAGAAGTATTGCCATTAATTGTGTTGACATTGTAGGAGGCCACACATGAGAGTTGCCCTTGAAACCTGAGATCTAGGCCCAGGATGGCTTTCCACAGAGAGCTGAAAATCTCAGCAAGGATATCACATGATTTTATTCTGAAAAACTTGGCAGCCATAGTTAGAGTCAAAAGACACATGGACCTCACGTTGTAGACCTCAATGGGCCTGGCTTCATGTGACCTTTTGGCCAGTGTTTGGGAAGCCTTGCCTGATAGAGTTCCTCAGAGCTTTCATTGAAATGAGCTTCCTCCCCATGTAATGGTTCCTGGATGAATGGAAACCCCAAAGTGCCTCCAACTTAATTCTTGAAAAATGGAAAGATAAACACCATGAAATTTTTGAAATTCCCAATGACCAGATGGCACTGGAGAACCATTGGATGTCCTGTTGCTGATCATGAGTGTAACAGACAGTGCCTTGATTGACTGGGTTTCATGAAAATGGTGTAGAACAGAGATGCCAGTAAGTTGGAGCCTGCTGAGTAGTGGGCCTAGAGCAGTGGTAGGCAGGTGTGTGATAATACATCTGTGATGTGGCCATGTGGATCTGCCATTGGCGTCCAAATGGCTTGTGACTGACTTGATGCAGCCAGGAGACCATTATATGAAAAGGCATCTTGTTATATGCAGAGTTTTCAGGGCAATGTTCAGAATTAGGTTGCTATGGTCAAGGCGGCAATCAATGTGGGATAGAAGCCCAGTTGGTGCATTCTCCTGCAGAGCCTGACCCACCACACGTTACAAGACTCCCTCATGCACTGTGTCCCAGTTGAACTCCTTGTATGTCATGAATCAAATACCAAACTCCGAGTGCAGCAGCAAAAAACACCACGAAAAGTGGAGGATGACCAAATGGCTTCAAAGTCCACACGGGGAGTCACTTTGCCCGAAGAGGCCACAGTTTACCTACAAAGAGACTTCAGCACTGCTGCCTCATGTTCATCGGAAAATAAGAAACCATGTCCTCCAGGTCACATAGATACTGACCCAGGTTTGATGGTCTCACTTCAAAGGAAGCTAAAGCTCCTGACAACAACATATATTTCAAATGCCCAAACTCAGAGGCAGTTTCTCAAGAAGTCTTTAGGCCAGCATAGCTCCATGATTGTGGAGTGTTTACACTGTCCCTTACTTTTGGAAACTCCTCTACCACCTCCAAGGTTGTGAACTCCTGATCATTTTCCATTCCACATATGTATTCACAGATTTTCTAACTCTTCTTTTCTAATTGTGTTTTACCTGGGTCGAAGATAATTTCAAGGCATTTTTCTGGATGAGAGTGGGAATATTTTTTGTGGCACATATTTGCATACACATTGGATTTATTTTCCTATTTTCCATTTGAAATACTGAATCCGTGACACTAACCCATACCCTACTTGTCTCTGACTACTAATCCTAATAAGATGGAGAAAAATAACCCAAACAGAATATAAATACAAGCAGTTCAGAGGAGGCATGGTGTATAGTTGGACATGGCTTTTGCATGACAAAATGTAGGTGCTATAAATCTAGTCGATTTAAATTGAAATAGTTCTCCATGTATTTTTAAATTTAACAAATATGTGAATTCCTCTCTCCCATTTTATGTAACCTATTGAGCACATCTATTTTTATATGCACATATAGAATACTACCTGGTATCACACATACGTTCTTGTGAGGTGTCTGACTTGACAGATACAAATGATGAGAAGTGATCACTCCACCTAAACGCTATGGGATTTGAAAATTCATCCTATGTGTGAGCCTCCTAGTTGAACAATATTATACATAAATCCATGTTCAGTAAATTGTATATTTTTCTATCTGTGTAAGATATATATATCACGGTGAATTTCAATTGGCATATATATTGCTACTTTTTAATGTCTCTCTCTCTCTCTCTCTGTGTATATATACACACTCCAGATTTTTTTAAAATATAAAATATATATGCCTTATTATACACTCCCTAAATTTTTTCATATTCATGTATGTGGATTTATAGTCAACATTTCAAAAGGTTATTCTCTGAAATATTCATCCACCTGAAATACATATTTGCTTCCTAGTAATGAAAACTAACTTCAGTGAATGGTGCATACATATCCTAATATTTCTACAATAATTGACCCAGTTTCTCATTAATGCAAGTAGATTCATATGGGACATGATGTGTATTTTCATGTTCATTCTTATTCGCCACTGGTATATTACTATTTCTTCAGGTAATGCACATAATAGAGTATATATTTCATCCACAAGTTAGCAAAATTATGGGTATGTGTTTCACTTTCAATAATTTTCTGTTTCAGAACACATGTATTCCTCCATGTTTCTTGACTGGTCTTTTCATGAGACTTCTTACCAAACCCATTATTTTCAATTTCCATAATCCCTTTTGAAGCAAAACTCACACACCGTTCATGATAAACCATAACCCTAATATTACCATTAGATGTATAACTGGATGGAATGAATGATTGTATATCAATATAAGATTTCTTATATATTTTCAGATATCAAATCAATCCATTATTTAAAGTGGAACCAGTTATATTATTTATTCACAGTATAGTCTATTCATGCATTGTCTCCATATTCATAGACACAGGGTACACCTCATTGTAAACTCAATACTAATTTATACGTATTCAAATTATGGCTCCCAGAAATGGTGGAAGAAATATTCATGTCACCTGATCTACATATACAATTTAACCCAGTAATATTTTGGACACAAAAAGAAAAGGTCACACTTATGTTTCTACCAAAGCCTAAATGTAAAGTGAACATGGATTACTAAAAACATCCATGTCCAGGTTGCCTAATGCTCTCAAAAGTCAATCCTATTTGTGTCAATATATTCGTTTCTTCCTAAGATAATATATCCAAAATCAACCTTGTTGAAAATGCCTAATTCTATCACACACTTTATACTTTGCCTTATTTCGTAATGTCTCTATTGATACCTGCTTTCCTACATATTTTCCCCAGTTCATCATTGTGATGGTTCATATGTGCTCACATTTACATTCACGCTCTAACCAAAACCCTATTGCTAAAAAACTTTTGTTCCAAATCATATACTCACTCTCCTTCCTAAACATACCGACTATCTTCCTAATCCTACCGACTATCCCTTTTTGACTGGATGTTCTCTTCTACATTCAATCATCCAAGTAATGTTCAGGTGAGCATCGGAGGAAGAGACCACCAAGAGACTGTCTCATGGAACAGCAAAGGGTTTATTGGGGGTCCAGCATGCTGGGGCTCAGAGCTCCCTTGAATCGAGCAGAGAGCCCTGAGGACATCTTAAGCAGAGCTTATGTGTTTTCCTTGTAGAGGGCAGGGAGGGAAGTTTATTGATGGGTCAGGGCGAGTGGGCAGTTTGCATGCAACCGGGAGAGGGAGTACATTATATATTTTGGAAGTTGGAGACAGCACATTCTGGGAACAAGATTAGCAAACAGTTCTCAAGATTTCAACAGTGTTTTGTTAAGCATACAGAAAAAGAGGAAGTGACAAGTACCATTTTATTAACCTTTCATTCCCCACGTCTTCTTCTGGCTACTTTTAATCATAAAAGTGATCATTGGAGTGGTGTCACATTCTATGTCTGCTAGTGGGGTATTACCATAAGTTTAACTTGTCTAATTTGAGCTTGGAGAAATGAAAATACATGGTTGAGCAAACAGGGTTTTATAGTTAGCAAGAATGTGAGTATTATTATTGGACTGGCCAAGGTTGATAAACGTATAGTTAACCAGGGGGACTGTGTGAACCAAGACTCAAACCACCCTTTTTGGGCCTCTCTCTTTCGTTGACACTCTTCAAGGCATCCTTTTATTTTACTCATAAATTTTTTACAACTCCAGTATTGTTGCCATAAAAATAACATTCTTCCCTCAATGCAGCACAAAGGCACCATTCTCTCATGAAGAGGAGGTCCAACCCTCGATTGTTGTATGAAACAACATCAGAGAGAGAGGTTAAAGATTCCCACAAAGCTGTGATGGAGGTTTCTAATATCTTTAAGTTTTGGTCTATTGCTGCTTCTAATTGGGTATTTTGCTGTGTACCATGGACCAAGGCAGTGGTTCCTGTGACCTCCCCTGCAGCAACTCGTATTCCTAATAGGATGGCTGAAGTGAGGGATATATGTTCCCTGTGGAACCGGGTTGTATGCCCCCCTGTTTGATCTTCAAATGAACCTGCATCATGATAGAGCACTCTGGGTAACCTCTGCACCATTACACATTTAATCACCACTGTTGACCATTTAATGAAAACATAAAAATGTTTAAGTATATAGAATTATACTCTTGTAGGAACAGTCAAGACAAGGCACCTAAGATAGCACCAAAGCTAGGGAAACAGTCCTATTTGGTTGCAAACGGATTCAGAGGGCATTGCTTCTGTTGTAATCAATTAATCCCATGAACCCCAAGTTTAGGAAGTTTCAGAATTTTGTACCCAACATGTAAGGGAGTGTGCTCAGAAGTTCACAGTCAGCAGAAATTCAAAAAAGCAGTTTTTTTTATGTTTTTTTCCTCTGTTCTGAGCAAATTAACTTTTCAAGGACACCTGGGAGGGGGAGAGATATTTCATCCCTTTCTTTTTTCCGCTTGCCAGCTATTACCATGGAGCCAGTTGGTAACTTCTTTATCATAGAAATGTAGCCATCTCTTTGAAGCCCCAGCTCAAAGTCAGAGGCCTTGTTCACATATTTTGTGAAAAACTAGTAAGGGGGTGTCTAGCTTACAAGTACTGATTGTTTTAGCCAGTGGCCAAGTAGAACAGGGCCACATGAAAACAGGAAGTTTGTCTACACTGAACTCTTTTATAGGGACTCTTTTGCTGAACGTCCTAAAGTCAGCCATGGTGAAGACATCTGGAGAAGATCAGTTAAGACTTTTCTGTGGGTGTGGAACAGAGGGGAAAGAGAGGGAAGGCGGGACTTAGAGCAGTTCCGAGGATCTGAGAATGAGTACGGAGAGATGTAAAAGAATAATGGGAAAGGGGTTTGGGATTTTCTAGCAACAAAAACTTGAGCAGTAGAACAGGTAGAAAAGAGGGGAAGATGGGAGTGTGTATCCAAAAAGCCTGTGAGGGACTTTAAATTCTTAGTAACCTGTTTTCAGTGATGACAAAGCAACTTTAAAGACCATTTTTATTACATCTTGGATAGGGGTCTTCTCAGCTGTTTTGAGCTTTAGGTTAGCTGGTAAAAGGACCTGGTGAAACCCCGTATGGGTGCTGACAGGAGAAGAGAGGAGTGAGTGGGTAGAGTGGTAACTAAGTACCTGCTACCTCAGCAAGGGGGCAATGGTCTGAGAACCGGCGGATGTTTGGGTTGTTGATCTAGTAACGGGATAAGAGAAATCAGGTTGTTGAGGTGGGAGTGACAGCAGAGAGACTAGAGCAGAAGGCTGAGGGTGAGGATCTATTGGAGAAGCATAGTTCAGGATGTGAGCGAAGGACGGAAAAGGCCTCCACATAGGGGAATCTCTTTTCACGCCTTTGAGCCCTTCCCAAAGTTAAAAAGGTTCCACAGAATTTGAGGATCTAGAGACCCCTCTGGGGGCCATCGATTTAGGTTATCTTATTGGTAATATGGCCAATGCTGTGTACTGAATTTGATTAGGAGTTTGGGTTCCATCGTGCAGCCCCTGTATGCTCACATCCCCTTGATTACAGAAGAAGTCGGCTTTTCCCACACACAGCCATGGCTGTTTGTGGCTTTGATAGTTCACCGGGCAAACATAGTAATCTAGGCTAGCCGACCTGCATCTGGCTCACGTGTCCCTACATCCATAATGTTTGTTTCCATTACATATGGTACGGAAGGGATTTAATGGAATTTTAGTGGGATCCTCTTCTTCAGGGATATCTGAATAGGAAAGACATATAGCCAGCTGACAAATGTCTGGGTGGAGAGATGGCCACCAGGTCCCTAAGGGGGCTGTATGCAAGATTGATTAAACTTCTTGTCCAGTAGGATTTGTGATCAGCCATCGCTGCTGAAAGGGGTGATGAGGGTTAGAAATACTGGTGGTCAAGGGGAGAGTCTATAGCCTTATCGACACGGCGAATGTGCAATTTGAAAGGGTTACCAGTCTTTTCCAGTTTCCAGCCAATTCCAGTTTCCAGTCAATGTCTGGACAGGGCGCAGGCTTGAGATGAGAGGCATGGATCCAGGAAGTGATTCCATCTACCTTTACCACTCTAGGTGTTATAAGTAGCACCTGGAATGGTCCTTTCCAGCGGGGTTCCAGCGATGTCACCTGATGTCCTCTTACGAAGACAAAGTCTCTTACTTGATATCGATGTGGAGTCCCCTCGTCCCCAGTTTGGTAGGCAGTGGCCAGCTGTTTTCACAGGTGTCGCTGAATTCTTTCAAGAGCTTTAAGTCTGTCAAGCAAGCTGGTGTGGAAGGGATTGTAAGGTCTTAGAGTTGGTGTTAGGTCCCTTACTGGAGGAGGGGCACCATAGAGAATTTCATAGGGGGTGAGGTTACACTAAAATCAGAGTGAGTATTTTCTTCATTTAACAGTGCATAAGGCAGGAGCATAGTACAATCTTTTATTCCGGTCTCTAAGCTTAATTTTGTTAAGGTCTGTTTAATGGTTTGGTTCATTCTTTCTACCTGTCCTAAACTCTGGGGTCTATAAGCACAATGTAACTTCCAATTAATCCCCAGGGTCCTGGCTAACCCCTGACTTACCTGGGCCATGAACGCCGGTCCATTATCAGACCTATTAACTTAGGCAGGCTGTATCTTGGAAAAATATCTTCTAGGATATTCTTGACCAAAATTTGCGCTATTTCTTTTCTTTTTTTTTTTCTTTTTTTTTGTGGGGAAGGCTTCAATGCATCCTGAAAATGTATCTACAAAGACTAGGAGATATTTAAGTCCATACCTTGCTGGCTTTATTTCAGTAATGTCCACTTCCCAGTATTGTCCTGGTTTGGTTCCTCGTATGTGCTTTTATACAGGAAGCTTGGAAGGGTAAGCATTTACCAATTGATGAACCCGACAGGCTTTTGTTACCCATTCAGTTATTTTCTTCACTGTGAGTCTGTTAGTGGAAAACTCTGTTCTTGATCCTTCAGGAATGCCTGCAGTTTCTTTGAACCAAGGTGAGTGAGTTGATGTACATTTTCTACTGACATAGTTAGAGCCGTGGCTCTTGGAGTTTTTACTGAAAGATTTAGAAATTCCACTTAAGGGCCTTCAGGGTTAAAATTTATTTTGGCCCAGAGCTTGGTGAGCAGATCTCCGCCGATCAATGGGGCCAGACATTCTGGGACTACTAGGAAGGAGTGATGGATTTTTCCTTTTCCCAGGTCCATGGTCCTCTTAGTTGTCCAAGCCTGATATTTACTGCCATTAGCCCCTTGAAATAGAGATTTTTTATTTGATAGAGGGCCCAATGTGGCCTTATGGGCTCAGTATATTGCCCCTGTATCCACTTCAAAGTTTACTGGGGTCCCCTCCACTTCAAAAGTTACTCTGAGCTCGGGGAGGGGATCTGAGCCCCGACTTTCTTAGTCATCCTCCAGAGTCAGAATGGCTGGCTGGCGTGGCTGTCGCTTTCTATGTCAATTTTGGCCCAGTTTCCTTTTTGTTTGAGTAGGCACATTGATCCGAGGCCAAGGGTGGCCTCTGTCGTGGGCCAACGTATACCTTCTTGTCTCCCTGTTTCTTAATTTTTGGCCTATTTGTTGTTGTGACCTGGACCTTAGTCAATGCCTTACTCTGCCTTTTGTTTCTTTTATCCTCCATTTGCTCCCTTCTCTTCCTCAGTTTCTCTCTTATAGTATACCTTCTCAGCTTCTCTGACTAAATCTCTCAAAGTCATATCTTGTAATCAATCTAAGCTTTGTAACTTTGTTTTAATATCCAGGGCAGTTTGCCCAATAAAGGCCATCGTGACAGATGCCTTTTGATTCTCTGCCTGACGATAAAAAGGATTATAGCTCCTATATGCCTCCATAATTCTCTCTAGAAACATAGAGGGAGATTCATAAGGCCCCTGATAATCTCTCTTACCTTGGCCAAATTAGTTGGTCACTAGCGGCTGCTCGGAGACCCACTATTAGAGCCCGGCGATAAGTGGACAGATGCTCCCTACCTTCAAAGGTGTTGGGGTCCCAGTTGGGTCGGTGCAAGGGAAAGCTGGCTTTGATTATGTTGGTAAGTTGTGTCGGATGCACACCTGGTCCAAGGATTTTTTTTTTAGCTTCCTGGAGAATTCCCTTTTTTTCCTCTGTCATGAAGAAAGTCCCTAGCAGTTGTTGGCTGTCATCCGAAGTAGGCTGGTGTGAAAACATCAATGACTCAACCACAGCTGAGAGCCGGGTGGGGTCCTCGGAAAAAGGGGGATTGTAATTTTTTAAGTTACATAGGTCTGAAGAGAAGAACGGCCAATACTGGTAGGCTTGAATTTTCCCCCATGGCCATTGTCAATCATTGGTCCATAGGGTCGAAGGGGAGGCATCCCAAGAGTTCCAGGGTTTTCAATCATTCACCGCCAGCGAGTTCCTTTAGCAGGGCCAGCTTCCTCCATGGGAGGAGGTGCTGTGTGTGCTGCAGGGGAATTACCTGGAGGGCGCTGGGCCGGCTTAGCTTCCTTCAATGGAGGAGAGGCTGAGTCAGCAGCAGGGGTATCACTTAGAGGGTGTTGGGGGTTAGAGGATGAGGGCAGGGGATAAGGAGGGGGAGGAGAGTCCAGTAGACTCAAATCTGGTGACACAGGGAAAACAGAGTGTGGAGGAGGAGGAGGAGCAGAGTGTTTGTGAGTTCCTGGGGGAAGGAGTCATTGTGGGGGCAGGGGAAAGGAAAGGCTTGACCCATTGAGGAGGAAATTTGCAGAGGTCCTGCTGAATGAAAATATATGGCTGTTGATCCAGATGACTATCTGGCCACGGCTGAAAGACAATATCTCTGAATTATAAATTAGTGGGAAGTAGAAAGATCCTTCTAGGGGCCATCCGACTCCAAAGGTGGGCCATTCTGAGGTACAGAGAGTCTGCCACATCCGGGGCTTTACTGAAATAAAGAGATTCTGAGCCCTTAAACGGACTTTGGTATAGTGATCAAGGGTCAGGGAGAGAGGCATTGAAGTGCTCTGTTCCATAATGAGAGATACACAAACAGTGAAAGCAAGACACATGACACAGGCAAGACAAGACAATAAAGACAGGCAATGGACGTTCAACACTGAGACCATTACTGAGTAGCCGGCAAAATCCGATGGACTGGCAATACTGAATCCGAAACAAAATATCACTGAGTCAAGGAGACTATTGTTCCTCAATTTCCCGAGTCCTCTCAGGCGTCCTCCAGGGACGTGGCCTGTGGTTCTGTAACACGACTGTCAGCCACCATCAGAGAGAGCTCACACTCTTCATTGACAGCCATTTTGCCAAACCCTAACCTGAAACCTGAAACCAGAAAGAGGCGCCTTACTTATCTGAGGGGGGTCCATTGGGGTCTCTCGTCCACCGCTGCTTGATCTCTGTGGTACCGCCATATGTAAAGGTCGGGCTAGTGTCAGAGGAAGGGACAACCAAGAGACTTTAACATGCAACAGCAAAGGATTTACTGGAGGTCCAGCATGCTGGGGCTCAGAGTTCACTTGAATAGAGCAGAGAGCCCTGAGAACAGCTTCAGCAGAGCTTATATACTTTTCTTGGAGAGGGCAGGGAGGTAAGTTTATTGATGGGTAAGGGTCAGTGGGCGGTTAGCGCTTAACCGGGTGAGGGAGTACAATCTGCAGTTTGGCAGATGGGGACAGCACATTCTGGGAACAAGATTAGCAAACAATTCTCAAGATTTCAACAGTGTTTTATTAAGCGTACAGAAACACAGGAAGTGACAAGTACCTATTTTATTAAACTTTCACTACCAACTATCCCTTTTTGAATGGTTGTTCGCTTCTACATTCAATCATCCAAGGTACAAGGTCCTATGTCATTGTATATGGATTTATCTGAGACAACTTTGCAGAAAGTAATTCAAAGCTAAGTAGTCCCAATCAAGGGACCAATGCCCTTCTGGGCTTCAAATCTTACTTAGATTTCTGTTTTCATACATATATTTTACCTATGTATTCTACATATATTCAAATATATATATATATATATATATATATATATATATATATATATATATATATATATATATATCTCATAGTATATATATTTCATCCAGAGTTTCACAAATTTATAAGAATTTTTTTCATGTTTAATCAATTCCTTCTTCAGAACACATTTATTCCTCCAGGTCTCTTGACTGGTCTTTTCATGAGACTTCTTGCCAAACACATTATTTTTGACTTCCACAATCACTTTTGAAGCAAAACTCACACACTCTTCATGATAAACCATAACACTCATATTACCATTAGAATGTAACAGGATGGAATGAATGATTGTATAGCAATATAAGATTTTCTGTATATTTTCAGATATCAATTCAAAAAATTATTTAAAGTTGGAACCAGTTATATTATTTATTCTCAGGATGGTCTATTCATGCATTATCTCTATATCCAAAGACTCCAGGTACACCTAATTTTACACCCAACACTTATTTATACGTCTTCAAAATATTGCTCACAGAAATGGTGGAAGAAATACTCATGTCACCTGATGTCCATATACATTTTATCACAGTAATATTCTCGACAAAAAAGCAAAGGTCACACTTTGATTGTACGAAAGCCTAAATGGAAAGTGAGCATGGATTACTAAAAACATCTATGTGCAGGTTGCCTAATGCTCTCAAATGTCAATCCTATTGTTGAGTACATATTTGTTTCTTCCTTAGATTATATATTCAACAACAACCCTGTTAAAAATGCCTAATCCTATCACTGACTTTATACTTTGCCTGATTTCATAATGTCTGTATTCATATCTGCTTTCCTTTATATTTTCCCCAGTTCATCATTGTGACTGACTCTTCACATATACTAACTTTTACATTCACTCTCTATCTGAAACCCAATTGCTAAAGAACTTTTGCTGCCAATCCTATACTCACCCTTCTTCCTAAACCTACCAACTATCTTTCTAATAATACCGACTATCCCTGTTTGACTGGATGTTCTCTTCAACATTCAATCATCCAAGGTACAGGTCCTATGCCATGGTATATCGATTTATCTGACACATCTGTGCAGAACAAAATTCAAAGCTAAGTATCCCAATCAAGGGCCTAATTCTCTTCTGGGCTTCATATCTTACCTAGATTTCTGTTTTCATACTTATATTTCACTTGTATATTCTTGTAAATATCACAGGTACCCAATACCATTATTCATCAATCAGAATGATTCCTAAGCCAAATCGAACCTGTTATTAAGCCTTACCATACACTTTTCCCTCAATCTAACTATACAGAAGAGCAGGGACAGAGTTTGTCTTACAATACAGAAATAGAGGGGATCTTCCACCGGCAGAGAACCTCAAGGTCCATGCAGAAATGATCCCTGGAGAAGATGTATGCAGCTATTTAGGACCTGAGAGAGCAAAAGTCATCTTCCATGGCAAACAACCTGCTCAGAATGAAGGGATTTGTCTGAATCAGCCACTTTCTTCTTTATGTAGAGAAGACGGACCAAACGAGGCTTGTATGGTGAGCTGTTCCCAGGTGCCTATGGTTGATATACCATTTTAACTTGTGAAACTGTCACAGGAAGTAGAGGCAGCCTCCATCACATGAGACCCTTCGAAGCTACTGTTAAAACAAAGTGGTTGCCAAGGCAGTGTCATAATTCAGTTCCTGAAGGAAGTGAACTAACTAATTTATTGGTGATGGAGCTCTCTGAACTTGGGATCCAAGAAGCCTGGCATCCAGAGACAGTCCCAGTCACAGTCCCAGTGGGCTAACTTATTTGGATTTACCAAGAACAGAGTAAGACTTTTTTGGTACCTACTGATATGAGGATGGCCAAATGCCAGGAAAGCTCTGAAGAGGGGTCTTTCATGAAAAAGCAGGTAGTGGCTCACCACTGGCTCCTGACAACTTCACAGTGTTGGCCAAGGAGACCAGATCTGAGACAGGACAGGCCATTTTGGGGGAACAAATAATGGCCAACCAGTCAGAGGACACTCCGGATATTCACAGACCTTCTTGGGTAAAGAAGTTGCCTTTGTGGGTGTGGGTGTGTGTTTGTGGCCTTGTCACATGTTCTGAGAATTGATAGGAAAAGCAGTTTGTTTGGTTTGGAGTGGACTATTTCTAGTAAGTCATTTGACAAGGCGAGTGTTTCTAGGTCTGTGTATCCCACTGTGTCCGTGGTTGTCGACATTAGAAAAGAGAATGTATCAATGGATGTGTCCTGTCTAGTAGAAAGCTTCCCAGCATTCATTCTGCCCAATTTGTGAATGGACTGCGGTTTGACTTTTCGATTGGCAACACCTCCTATCTCCTTAAGTTTCTGTTTTCTTCCTGAATTGTGGGCACTGTCCAGAATGGACAAATGGATTTGTGTTCAAGATATGTACCACCACCAAACTCTGTGACATGGCCATGTACTGGATAGCTGAAGGAAATGGCGAGCATCTCAGAAAACTCAGATACCAGCGTGACCAGAAGAGTCTCAGTGGGAAACCCTGCTTTGGGCCTTTTGCTTACCTATTGTTCTTTTGCCCTGAATGTCAGGAAGGTCTTTGCCTCAGGCCACCCCTTGGTGAAGGCTGAAGAAAACAGTTTTCAAATTGTAATGAATGGGCATCACCTGTGGCTCTTTGCTTAATTGCTTTGAAATGGGATGGGTCTGAATAAGCCTCTTTGCCCTCTGTGATGCTGTGGTTAGAGTTTCAGCACCTGAGGGATCTAAAGAAAAATCTCTTCTGTATCCAAAACCAAAATGGCCAAAAGAGCAGTCATTGTGGATGAAGTCTCTCGCCTTCCTCTAAGGATCCTGACCTTTATCAATTGTGAATCGGGATCTTTTGGTCAAATGAGTTCTTCAAAGCCCTGCAGAGGCTAGCCCAGAGATGCATGGGTTTTCTCATAACTCCAATTCACATAAAGAATCTAAACCCCTGAGCCAGTAGGCCTCAAATTGGAGAATTGGAACAGTATTAACAGCAGTCCTATTTGATCACTCATGGTTAACAGGAAGGGTGTTCAGGACACCCTGACTTTAGGCAAATGAGGGGCAAGGAAGTTTATTTTGGACACTGTCTTGCACAGCGCCCCTCATGAAAACCCCCAGCCAATGGTTATTATGTGTGTCTATTGGAAGAAGATAAGGGCCATGTGGGAGTGTTTTGGTTTTAATTGTGGTCATTTGTTTGGCGTTTGGAAGAGATGACTGGGTGCACCTAGGATTGAACTCAGGTGTGATTCCCCTTAGAGACTGTGTTCTGTAACTGACCTCAGAGAAGTATTGCCATGTATTGTGTTTGGATTTTAGGAGTCCACCCATGAGAGTCGTCCTTGGAAACTGAGATCTACGCCCAGGGGGGCTTTCCACAGAGCATTGGGAATCTCATCCAAGATATGCCATGATTTTATTCTGAAAGATTGGCAGCCGTAGTTGAGAGTAAAAACACACATGGACCTCACATTGTAGACCACAATGTGACCTTTTGCCTACTCTTTGGGAAGCCTTGTATCTGAGAGTTCTCCAGAGCTTTCATTGAAATGAGCTTCCTCATCATTTAATGGTTCCTGAATGAATTGAAACCCACAGTGCCTTCAACATCATTTATGAAATTTCAAAAACTTCATTTTTGAAATTTCCATGACCAGGTGGCACTGGAGAACCTTAGGATGTCCTGTTGCTGATCATGAGGGTACCAGACAGTGCCTAGAACTGAGATGTCAGTAAGTTGGAGCTTTCTGAGTAGTAGGCCTAGAGCAGTGGTGTGCAGGTGTGTGATAAAACATCTGTGGTGGGGTCATGTGGATTTTACACTGGCTCCAAATGGCTTGTGAATGACATGGTGCAGCCAGCACACCCTTGTATATAAAGGCATATTGTTACATAGAGAGTTTTCAGGGCAATGTTCACAATCTGGTTGCTATGATCAAGGGGGCAAGCAATGTTGGATAGAAGCCTGGTTGTTGCATTCTCCTGCAGACCCTGACCCCCCACATATTACAGGACACCCTCCAGGACTGTGTCTCAGTTGAACTCCTTATATGCCTTGAAGCAAATACAAAACACCCAGTGCAGGAGCAAGAAATAACACGAACACTGGAGGATGACCAAATGGCTTTCAAGTCCACATGGGGAGACACTTAGCCCTGAGTGGTCACAGTTTAGCTACAAAGAGAAAATTCAACACTGCTGCCTCATGTTCATTGAAAAATAGGAAACCATGTCCTCCAGGTCACATAGATGCAGACTCAGCTTTGATGTTCTCACTAAAAAGGAAGCTAAAGCTCCTGACAACAACGTATATTTCAAGTGCCCAACCTCATTGTCAGTATCTCCAGAAGTCTTTAGGCCAGTAGAGTTCCATGTTTGTGGAGTTTTACCCTGTCCCTAAGTTTTGGAAGCTCCTCTAAAGCCTCAAAAGTTTTAAACTTCTGAGAATTTTCCATTCCATATATGTATTTACAGATTTTCTGACTCTTCTCCTCTAATTTTGTCTTTCTTTGGGCGAAGGTTATGTCAAGCCATTTTCTGAATTAGAGTGGGAAGTTATTTGTGTAACACATATTGCATACACATTGGATTCATTTTCCAATTTTCCATTTGAAATATGAATCCCTGACACTAACTTATACCCTACTACACTCTGACTACTAATTCTAATATGATGCAGAAAAGTAACCGAATCAGAATTGAAATACAAGCAGTTCAGAAGAGGCATGGTGTATTCTTGAACTTGCCTTTTGCATGATAAAGGTTAGGTGTTATAAATCCAGTCTATTTTTAATTGAAATAGATATCCATGTGTTTTTAAAGTTAACAAATATGTGAATTCCTGTCTCCCTTTGTGTGTAGCCTATTCAGCACATGTATTTTTATATGCACATATCGAATCCCAGCTGGTATCACACCTACATTCTTGTGAGGTGGCTGACTTGGCAGATACAAATTTTGAGAAGGGATCACTCCTCGTAAACGCTGTTGGAACTGAAATTCAAACTATGGGAGAGCCTCCTAGTAGAACAACATTATACATAAATCCCTGTTAAGTAAATTGAATATGTTTGGATCTGTGAATGTTGTGTATTTCATGGTGAATTTCGATTGGCATATATGTTTCTACATTTTAATATCTGTGTGTGTGTGTGTGTGTGTGTGTGTACACACACACTCTACAGATTTTTCAAAATATGAAATATATATGTCTTATTCTACTCCCTAAATTCATTCATGTTCAAGTATGTGGATTTATAATCAACTTTTCAACAGATTATTGTCAGAAATATTCATCCACCTGAAATACATATTTGTTTCCTAGTACTGAAAACTACCTTCAGTGAATGGTGCATACAACTCCTGTTCATAGCTGCAGCCTAAGGGGCCCAGCAAACTTCCAGCTGCCTGCAAACTTTCAGCTGCCGGCTGATGATTGGCTCACAGTGGCCCCAGCAACATCTAGCTGATTGGCTCCTCTGCGGTGATGCTCATTGGAGATGCTCATTGAGCTGTTTCCCCACCCTTTCAGACTGCCAGCTGATATTTGGCTCACAGCGGCCCCAGCAACATCTAGCTGATTGGCTCCTCTGCGGTGATGCTCATTGGGCTGCTTCCCTGCCTTTTCAGATCACAGAGCTGCTCATTGGGGGACTTTTTTGACTCTGCACGTGACCCAGCCAATCGGCCTCAAGAGCAGGACGATTGTGGGAAGTGGAGAGAGGCTTGTGTGGGAGGGAAAGGCTTGTGGGAAGCCGGTGGTGACAGTTGGGGCTCTGAGGGTTTTTCCTGAGAGGCTCTTTTGCTTGGCGTGTGTGGTTCTAAAAATTAAGTTGCTTTCTTTTGAAAAGTGGCTCCTGATTGTGCCCAGCCAGATTGCAGCATTTGGTGACTCGCATGGGGAGCGACTGAGGGTAACTGATAAGGTAAACTGCTCGCCCCTGATGGCAGGACAAGAGGATGGGTAGCCATTTTAAGATTCCTCTTTTGTTTTGATTCACATTTGCTTTAAATTGCCTGTCCCTGGAGACGAGTGAGACGGAAGAAAAACCGCTCACATCTGAGGAAAAACTATTTGTGTCCGAGGAACAGATAGAGAGAAAGGCTATAATGATATTTTGTTTTTCCATTTTTATTTCATTCTATCTCTGTTTTGTTTGGTGTTATCTTGTTGGGTTGTATTATAGTAGAAATATGGCATCAGAAATTAGAAAAAAAAAACAAACTGAAAAAGTGTTAAGTAAATTGTTAGAGGAAGGAGGCATCCCAGTAAAATTAAGAGCAGTCAGGGCATACGTTGATACAATACAAAAATGTAGCCCATGGCTTTTTAAGGAGGAGTTGTTAAATATATCACAATGGAACCATCATTGTGAAGATTTAAAAAGAATAGAAAAGAAAAGCCCAGGGACTCTGCCAGTTGGCACATTGCCATTGTGGACTTTCGTATCTTGTTTGTTTAGTCAAAAGCCTTCAGTTCAGACAATGGTAGAGGAAGGAGAAGACATATTGATTCAAGTAAAAGAGAAGGTCTCTCAAGTTAGTCAGACAGAGGAAAAAATTCAAGTAAAAGAGAAGGTCTCTCGAACCAGTCAGACAGAGGAAAAAAATCATGTAAAAGAGAAGGCCTCTCAAGCTAGTCAGACAGAGAAAGAAAGTGTAAAACAGTAAAAGCCATCAGGGGGAAATTTACAACAGGAGACTACTACTAACACCTTTCTATCACCAGAGGGTGTAAGTGTCCAACCAACAGAACCACCTCTACAGGAGACTGCTACTAGTACTTTTCTATCACCAGAGGACGTAAGTGTAGAAACTAACAAGGCCACCTCCATATGCTGGGAAGCCCCCAACCCCCACAGTTGATAGTTGGGATCCTGAGACAAGATCTCAAATATTAACATGCCCTATATTTGAGGTAGGAGGGCAGCGAGTTTACCATGCTTTAAATTTCAAAACAGTGAAGCAGATAAAAGAGGCTGTAACAACCTATGGTCCTCAAGCACCCTTCACTGTAAGCATGGTCAAAACCATTAACAACTTGAACATGAAGCAAGCGGATTGCGCTAATATGTGTAAAGTTGTGCTAAATGGAGGACAATACCTGTTATGGAAGGTTGACTATGAGGAATTTTGCAAGGAGACGGCTATGCGAAATGCAGCAGCTGGTTATCCTCAGAGAAATCTAGATATGTTGTTAGGAAAGGGACCTTATGAGGATCAGCAGCAACAAATTGCATATGATTCTGGTGTATGTGCATAAATTGCTGTAGATGCAATTAAGTCATGGAAGACTTTACAAGGACTTGGAGGTTTACAAGGTCAATTATCTAAAGTAATACAAGGAGCTAATTAACTTTATGCTGAATTTGTCGATAGGCTTATTCAAACAGGTACAAGAGGTTCTGGGAAAACAGAACAAGCAATGCTATTACTAAAAAAACTGGCTTATGAGCAAGCGAATAGTTGGTGCAGAGATATAATTAGACCATGGAAACATGAAGATTTAAACACATATATTAAATTATGTAGAGACATTAATGAACAAGAGCAAGTCGTGGCAACTGCAGTAAAACAGGCTTTAGATGCCAGAGACATTAATGAAGAAGGGCAAATTGTGGCAGCTGCACTAAAACAGGCATTAGATGCCAGGCCAAGAACATGCTACAATTGTGAACAAACAGGACATTTTAAAAAGAATTGCCCATAGGAGGAGGGTTTAACAAAATTACTTATGGATATTAAAGGTTTTTTTTTTTTTTCAATTCCAATTCATCCTGAGGATAGTCCACGTTTTGCATTTACTATCCCTGCACTGAATCATGAAGGTTCTGATCAGAGATATGAATGGAAAGTACTGCCTCAAGGGATGGCTAACAGCCCAACAATGTGTCAAATTTATTTTAACAAAGTAATCAAGCCACTTAGAAATCAAAATCCTGAACTACAAATATTTCACTATATGGATGATGTATTATTAGCACACAAAGCTAAAAACACATTGCTAGAATGTTATGCCACACTTACAAACTTATTAAAAAATAATCTAGATATAGCAATAGATAAAGCACAATTAAATTTTCCAATTAATTATTTAGGTGTTCTATTATCCTCAACCATGTACCGCCACCAAAAATTCAAATACAAGTAGATCAACTCAAATCACATAACGACTTTCAAAAGTTATTAGGAGACATAAATTGGATAAGGCCTTATCTAGGTATACCAACAGGAGAGTTGGGATATTTATTTGATATCCTAAAAGGTCCATCATATCCCAATTCACGGTACATGTTAACGCCTGAAGCAAGAAAGGCATTAAAAATCATTGAAACATATATGGAAAATATGCAATTGGATAGAATTGATATAAGTTTGCCTTTATTATTTATTGTCTACCAACAAAAAAATATTCCTACAGGAGTATTTTTGCAAGAAGGTCCATTATTATAGATACATTTATCTTATTCTCCTAACACTATTCTTACTAGGTACCCTGAGGCTATAGGACAATTAATACTCAAAGGAATAAAAGCAGCAAAGTGAGTGCTTGGGATTGCTCCCAATAAAATTATTACTCCACATACTCTGAATCAAATTGATGAGTTAGTTAATGAGTTAAATACTTGGGCAATAATCATGTGCAAATCTAATGTTTCATTTCATAATCACTTACCATCTAATACTTTATTGTCTTTTTGGTCATCGCATCCTGTAATTTTTCCAAAATTGACAAGAAAAACACCTATCATGAATGCTCCAAATATATTTACTGATGGATCAAATAATGGTACAGCAGCAATAGTTACACCTGATCAAACTTTTACATTTCTAGTACCCAAACAATCAGCTCAAAATGTAGAGCTTAATGCAGTATTACAAGCTTTTGTGATGTTTAAAGATTCTGTATTTAATTTATTTTTGATAGTCAGCATATAGTTAATGCTATAGTATGCCTTGAAGATGCTGGTAGGATTTCCCATTCCTCTACTGTTTTCTCCTTGCTTTCCACTATACAAAGTATAATCTGGGACAGAAAAGATCCATTCTTTATAGGACATATCAGGGCACATACAGGATTGCCTGGAGCCATCAGTTTGGGCAATGATTTAGCAAATAAAAGTACACATGACATACATATTTTCTCTACACTAGAAGAAGCTATAAATTTTCGTAAAAAGTTCCATGTCAAAGCTAATACCTTACAAAAGCCTTCTAAAATAACTAAGGAAAAATCTAGACAAATAATAAAACAATGTCAAAATTGTGTGACCTTTTTACCACAAGTTAATCTTGGAGTCAATCCTAGAGGATTGATACCTAATCATATTTGGCCGATGGACATCACACACTTGCCAGGATTTGGAAAATTAAAATATTTGTATGTTACAGTTGATACTTCTTCTGGATTTTTGATGGGCACCCTTCATGCCGGAGAAAAAACTAAAGATATTATCACTCATTGCTTACAAAATTTTGCCACTGTGGGCGTTCCCAAACAGTTAAAAACAGATAATGCCCCTGGTTATACTTCTACCTCTTTTAAAAAATTTTGGTCATCATTTGGCATTACTCATATAACATTAATCCCATACAATCCACAGGGACAAGGCATAGTTGAAAAAGCTCATCAAACTATTAAAAAGTACTTATTAAAGCAAAAAAGACGCAATTGGGAAAGGGTATATATTCCCCAAAGACAAACTTAAAATAACCCTTTTTATTCTGAACTTTTAAAATTTGGATTCATCAGGACTTAGTGCTGGGGAAAGGCATATGTGTCCAAAAAATGTGCATAAGCCCAAGGTTCTTTGGAAAGATATTCTAACAGGACAATGGAAAGGTCCTGACCCAGTAATTGTCTGGAGTCGGGGGTCTGTTTGTCTGTTTCCACAGGAAAAACAGTAGCCGATTTGGATTCCAGAGAGATTAACCAAGGTCCTGACCCAATGATTGTCTGGAGCCAGGGGCCTGTTTGTGTGTTTCCACAGAGAGAACAACAGCCGATTTGGATTCCAGAGAGATTAACTGAAGCGATTTCTACAGAACAAAAAGAAGATGATTTGACTCAAGTCCATATCAGCTGATATCCAAAATTCCAGTTTGGCTACCCTTACATCTAAGATAGAACCAGGATGCTTTTTTCAATATCTATTTTATTACTGCCTTTTCGCACATTTTATTTTGTTTTTTTGAGCTCATACATACCTAGTTTAATGTTTTGGTGATCAGTTCTATTTTTTGACAATAGAGTTTTTAAACATTGCAATGGAGATTTCACATGTAAAAAGTTATAAGGCCTTTACTATTAGGTTATTTGTTGTATGTATTATATTATGTGTGCACACTTGTGTTTTGTGTTATATGTTTGAATGTTCATATGTCCATATATCATATATGATGAGGGCTCATGAAAAAATTGATCCAAATTTTTTTTATTCACATTATTTAAATGGTTTAATTTAAATTGGGTAAACAGCTGTTGAGGATTGTTTTAAAATGTGAACAATAAAGGAGGTTAACAGATCTGTTTGTTTTCTTTCACATTTCCTTTTCATTATATTTAATAATTCTCTCCAAGACAATGTAAATTGTTAAGAAAATTGTTTTCTTTCAGTGTTTTCTGGAATGTTACATAATTTTTTCTTTAGCCATTATTGCCAGAATTTCTATCTTCGTCACAGTGCTGGTGAAATCAAAGATAAAACCAATCTACAGCTTCTGCAATAGCCATCACTGAACTGCTTGCAGAACTTGCCTGGACACATTGTGAACTCACATGTATGCATTGTAAACTATCTGTTTGTGCAGCAACTTGTGGTAGTGTTGGGTTATATTTGCTGATGATGTCATTGGTGGTACAATTTTTTCAAAAGGAGCCGTCAATTGGCTTGGTGTATCTTCCTCCCTTCTGAGATTCCAAAAGTAAGGGACAGGGTAAACACTCCACAACCATGGAGCTCTGCTGGCCTAAAGACTTCTTGAGAATCTGCCTCTGACGTTGGGCACTTGAAATATATGTTGTTGTTGGGAATTTTAGCTTTCTTTGTAGTGAGACCATCAAATCTGGGTCTGCATCTATGTGACTTGGAGGTCATGGTTTCTTATTTTCCAATGAACATGAGGCAGCAATGTTGAATTCTCTCTTTTAGGGTAAACTGTGGCCACGGGGGGCTAAGTGTATCCACATGTGGACTGTGAAGCCATTTGGGCATCCTTCACTTTTTGTGGTGTTTCTTGCTGCTGAAATGGAATTTTTGTATTTGCTTCATGAAATACAAAGAATTCAACTGTTACCCAGTGCGTGAGGGAGATCTGTCACCTGTGGTAGGTCAGGGTCTGCAGAAGAATGCATCAACCAGGCTTATATTCCACATAGCTTGCCCCCATGACCATAGCAACCCGATTCTAAACATTGCCCTGAAACCTCTCCATATAACAAGATGCCTTTACATAGAAGGGACTGCTGGCTGCACCATGTCTGTCACAAGGCATTTGGAAGCCAATGGGAGATCCACATGCCCCCACCACAGATGTTTTATCACACACCTGCCCACCACTGCTCTATGCCCACTCCTCAGCAGGCTTCAACTTCTTGGCATCTCTGTTCGGCACCATCTTCATAAAAACCAGTCAATCAAGGCACTGACTGGTATACTCATGATCATCCTCAGGATATCTAAAGATTCTCAAGTGCCACCTGGTCATGGGAATTTTAAAAATTTCATGGTATTTATCTAGCCATTTTTCAAGGAGGAAGTTGGAGGCACTGTGGGTTTCAATTTATTCTGGAACCATTAAATGGTGAGGAAGCTCATTTCAATGAAATCTCTGGAGAACCCTCACAGGAAGGTTCCCAAACAGTGGCCAAAATGTCACCTGAATCCAGGCCTATTGAGGTCTACAATGTGATGTCCATGTGTGTTTTGACTCCCAATTATGGCTGCCAAGTTTTTCAGAATAAAATCATGTGATATCCTGGCTGAGATTCCAAGTGCTCTGGGAAAAGCCACCCTGGGCCAAGATCTCAGTTTCCAAGGGTGACTCTCATGCGTGGCCTCATAAAATCCCAACACAATTTATGCCAGTACTTCTCTGAGGTCTGTTCCAGAACTCATTCTCTAAGGAGAATCACACCAGAGTTCAAGTCCAGGTGGACCCAGGCATCTGTTCCAACTGCCACACAAATGACCACAATTTAAACCAAAACACTCCCACATGGCCCTCATCTTCGTCCATACAGACACTCATCATAACCTCTGGCTGGAGTTTTCCATGAGGGGTGCAGCACAAGACAGTGTCCAAAATAACCTCCCTTGCCCCTCATTTGCATAAAGACATGTTGGCCTGGACACCCATCTTGGGAACCAGGAATGATCAAATAGGCCTGCTGTTAATACTGCTCTGCTTCTCCAATATGAGGCCTACTGACTGTCAGGTATAGATTCTTTTTTTTTTTTTTTTTTTTTTTTTTTTTTTTTTTTTTTTTTTTTAGAAAGAGTGAGACAGTGAGAAAGACGGGGAGAGAGAGAGAATTTTAATACTTTTCTTTTTTAGTATTTGGCGAACACAACATCTTTGTCTGTATGTGGTGCTGAGGATCGAACCCGGGCCGCACGCATGCCAGGCGAGCACGCTAGGGCGTGAGCCACATCCCCAGCACCAGGTATAGATTCTTCATGTGATTTGGATTCAGTTGAAAACCCAAGCACATATGGGCTAGTTTCTGCAGGGCTTTGAAGATCTTATTTGAACCAAAGGTTCGTATTCTTACTTTATGGAGGTCAGGAAACTTACAGAGAAAGGCGAGAGAATTCTTCCACAATGAATGCTCTTTTAGCCAATGTAGTTTATGATGCACACATGGGATCTTTCTTTAGATGCATCAGGTGCTGAGAATCTAAGCCACAGCCTCACAGAGGACCTATAGCCTGATTCAGACACATTCCTTTCCAAAGCAATTAAGCAAAGAGCCACATGTGATGCCCATTCAATTGCATTTGAAAACTGTTTTCTTTATGCTTCCCAATGGGTGGCCTGAGGCAAAGATCATCCTGACATTCAGGGCAACAGAAAAATAGGTAAGCAAAAGGCCCAAAGCAGTGTTTCTCCACTGAGACTTTTCCTGATCACAGATATCTGAGTTTTCTGGGACGCTCGCCATTCCCTTCAGCTATCAAGTACATGGCCATGTCACTGAGATTGGAGGTGGTACATATCTTGGAAACAATATCATGAGCCTATTCTGGAGAGTGGCCAGGATTCAGAAAAAAAACCAGAAACTTAGTAAGATATCAGGGGTTGCTCATTGATAAGGCAAGCCGCAGTCCATTCATAAATTGGGAAGTATGAATGCTGGGAAGCTTTCTACTACACAGGACACATCAATTGAAGCTTTCTGTTTTCTAAAGTCTACAACCACGTACACGGTGGGATACACAGACCTAGAAACACTCGCCGTGTCAAACGACTTACTAGAATCAGTTCACTCCAAACTAAACGAACCGCCTTTCTTACCTATTCTCAGAACATTAGACAAAACCACAAACCCACACCCACACCCACAAAGGCACCTCCTTCCCCCAAGTAGGTCTGTGACTATCCGGAGTGTCCTCTGACTTTTGGGCCATACTATGTTCCCCCAAAATGGCCTGTCCTGTCTCAAATCTGGTCTCCTTGGCCAACTCTGTGAAGTTATCAGGAGCCAGCGGTGAGCCACTACCTGCTTTCCCAGGAATAGCCCCGCTTCAGTGCTTTCTTGCATTTGGCCTTCCTCACATCTGTAGGTACCAAGAAAGACTGACTCATACAGGAACATGAATGAATTTAGGGAATGTATAATAAGACACACTTATTTCATATTTTGGAAAATCTGGAGAGTATATATATATATATATATATATATATATATACACACACACACACACACACACACATTAATATTTAGCAATATATATGTCAATTGAAATTCATCACGAAATATAATACATCCACATATCCAAAAATATTCATTTTACTGAACATAGATTTATATATAATGTTTTTCACTAGGAAGCTCATCCATAGGTTGAATTTTCAGTTCCATCAGTATTTAGGTGAAGTAATCTCTTCTCACAATTTTTATATCCAAAGTCAGTGAGCTCACAAGAATATACGTGTGTTACCAGGTAGGATACTATATATGCTTAAAAAAATACATGTACTCAATAGGCTACAGAAAAAGAGAGACAGGAATTTACATATATGTTAACTTTAAAAGCTCAGGGAAAAATACTACAATGAAAAATTGACTAGATTTATAACACATACTCTTGATAAAGCAGAAGACAAATCCAAGCATACACCATGCTTCCTATGAAAGGCCTGTATTTCTATTTAGTTAGGTTTCTTTTTCTCCATTATATTAAGATTAGTAGTCAGAGTCTAGTAGGGTATGGGTTAGTGTCAGGGATTCAGTATTTCAAATGGAAAATAGGAAAATGAATCTAATGTGTATGCAAACATGTGCTACACAAAAATCTTCCCACTCTCATCCAGAACGAAGCCTTGACATAACCATTGCTCCAAGTAAGACACAATTAGTTGAGAGGAGTTAGAAAATATGTGAATACATATGTGGAATGGAAAATGCTCAGGAGTTCACAACACTGGAGGTGGTAGAACAGTTTCCAAAAGTAAGGGAGAGAGTAAATACTCCACAAACATGGAGCTGTGCTGGCCTAAAGACTTCTTGAGAAACTTCCTCTGAGGTTGGGCACATGAAATATATGTAATTGTTAGGAGAATTAGCTTCATTTGTAGTGACCCCATCAAATCTGGGTCTGCATTTATGTGACCTGGATGACATGGTTACTTATTTTCTAATGAACATGAGACAGCAGTTATGAATTCTCTCTTTGTCGGTAAACTGTGGCCACTGGGAGCTAAGTGTCTCCCCGTGTTGTCTGTGAAGTCAGTTGGTCATCCTCCACTTTTAGTGGTGTTTCTTACTGCTGCACTGGGAGTTTGACATTGGCTTCACGAAATACAAGGAGTTGAACTGGGACAAAATGCTGGAGGGAGTTCTGTCACGTGTGGTTTGTCAAGGTCTCCAAGAGAATGTACAAACCATGCTTCTATTCCAAATAGTTTTCCCCTTGACTATAGCAACCTGATTCTGAACATTGCCCTGAAACCTCTCCATATAACAAGATGCCTTTACATATAAGGATCTGCTGCCTGCACCATGCAAGTCACATGTCTTTGGAAGCCAATGGCAGATCCAGGTGGTCCTACCAAAAATATTAATTCACACACCTACAGTCCACTGCTCTACACTCACTACTCAGCAGGCTCCAACTTATTGGCATCTCTGTTCTACACCATTATCACGAAACCCAGTCAATCAAGGCCCTGTCTGGTACACTCATGATCAGCAACCGGACATCCACAGGTTCTCCAGTGCCACCTGGTCATGGGAATTTCAAAGTTTCATGGTATTTATATCACCATTTTTCAAAGATGAAATTTGAGGCACTGTGGGTTTCAATTCATTCAGGAACCATTAAATGGTGAGGAAGCTCATTTAAATGAAAGCCCTGGAGAACTCTCATAGGCAAGCCTTTCCAAAGAGTGGCCAAAAGGTCACATGAATCCAGGACCATTGAGGTCTAAAATGTGAGGTCCATGAGTGTTTGGAATCTCAACTATGGCTGCAAAGTCTTTAAGAATAAAATATTGGGATATCGTGGCTTAGATTTCCCAAGCTCTGTGGAAAGCCATCCTGGGAATAGATCTCATTTTCCAAGGGCGATTCTCATGCATGGCCTCCTAAAATTGCAACACTATTTATTGCAACACTTCTCTGAGGTCAGTTCTAAAACTCAGTCTCTAAGGGGAATCATACCAGAGTTCAAGCCCAGGTGGACAAAGTCATCTCTTCCAAACACCACACAAATGACCACAGTTAAAACCAAAACACTCCCATATGGCCCTCATCTTCTTTTATATAGACACTCATCATAACCACTGGCTGGAGGTTTCCATGAGGTGCGCAGACCAAGACAGTGTCCAAAATATGTTCCCTTTTCTCTCATTTGCCTAAAGTCAGGGTGGCCTGGACACTTGCTGTGAACCTGGAGTAATCAAATACTCCTGTCATTAATTCAGGTCCACTTCTCCAATTTGAGGCCAACTGACCGTGGGGTTTAGAATCTTTATTTGAATTGGAGTCATGGAAAACCCAAGCACCTATAGCCTAGCCTCTGTAAGTTGGAAAAATTCATTTCACTCAAAGAATCCCTATTCTCACTTGATGGAGGTCAGGAACCTTACAGAGGAAGGCGAGAGACTTCATCCCAAAGACTGCTCTTTTGGCCATTTTGGTTTGGGATGCACACATGGGAAATTTCTTTAAATCCATCAGGTGTTGAGAATCTAAGCCACAGCCTCACACAGGGCCAAGGGGCTGATTCAGACAATCCCTTTCCAAAGCAATTAAGCAAAGAGCCACAGGTATATACATTCATTTCCATTTGAAAACTGTTTTCTTCAGGCTTCACAAAGGGATGGCCTGAGTCAAAGACCTTCCTGACATTCAGTGCAACAGAACAATAGGTAAGCAAAAGGCCCAAAGCAGGGTTTCTCCACTGAGACTTTCCTGGTCACACTGATATCTGAGTTTTCTGAGATGCTCGCCATTCACTTCAGCTATCCAGTTCATGGCCATGTTACAGAGTTTGGAGGGGGTACATATCTTGGACACAAAACCATGGGCTTATTCTGGAGAGTGGCCAGAATTCAGGAAGAAAACAGGAACTTAGAAAGATAGTAGGTGTTGCCCATCCATAAGGCAAGCTACAGTCCATTCATCAATTTGGCTGGATAAATGCTGTGAAGCTTTCTACTAGATAGGACACATCCATTGATGCATTTTTTTTAAGGTCTACAACCCCGGACACAATGTGATACACAGACATAGAAACACTCGCCTTGTCAAACGACTTACTAGAAACAGTCCACTCCAAACTAAACAAACCTACTTTTCTACCTATTCTAAGAACATGACACAAGACCACAAACTCATAACCACAAACAAAAAGGCACCTCCTTCGCCCAGGTAGGTCTGTGACTATCCGGAGTGTCCTCTGACTTGTGGGCCAATAATGTTCCCCCGAAATGGCCTGTCCTGTCTTAGATCTGGTCTCCTTGGCCAACTCCGTGAAGTTGTCAGGAGCCAGCGGAGCCTCTACTTGCTTTCTCAGGAAAAGCTCTGCTTCAGAGCTTTCTTGCATTTGGCCTTCCTCACATCTGTAGGTACCAAGAAAGACTGACTCTGTCTTTGTAAATCCAAACAAGTGAGACCACTGGGACTGGGACTGGGACTGGCTATGGGTGCCTGGCATCCTGGATCCCAAGTTCAGAGAGTTTCATCACCACTGAAGTGTGATGGAACTGTTTTTAGTTCCTCCTTCAGGAACTGAATGAGGTCACTCTCTTGGCAACCACTTTGTCCAAACGTTGCTTCCAAGGTTCCCATGAGATGGAGGCTGGCCCTAATTCCTGTGACACTTTAACAAGTTTGAATTGTATATCAACCATAATCTCCCAGGAACAGATCTACACACAGGCCTGGGTTGGCTCATGTTCTCTGCTTTAAGAATAGAAGCTGATTCAGACACAACCCTTTATCCTGACCAAGCCGTTTGCCATGGAAGATGCCTTTTGCTCTCTCAGGTCCTTCATAGCTGCCTACATATTCTCCAGGGATCATTTCGCCATGGACATTTGAGGTTATCACCAGGTGGAAGATCCATTACATTCCAGTATTATAAGACCAACTCTTTCCCTGCTTTTCTGTAAAGTAAGATTGAGGGAATACTGTATGGTTAGGGTTAATAACAGGTTCGATTTGGGTTAGGAATCATTTTGCTGGGTGAATAATGGTATTGGGAACCTGCGATATTTATAACAATATAGAGGTGAAATGTATGCATGAAAACAGAAATCTAAGTATGATTTGAAGCCCAGAAGGGCATTGGGCCCTTGCTTGGGATACTTAGCATTGAATTAACTTCTGAACAGATGTCTCAGATAAATCGATATACAATGGCATATGACCTTGTACCTTGGATGATTGAATGTAGAAAAGAACATCCAGTCAAAAAGGGATAGTCAGTAGGATTAGAAAGATAGTAGTTAGGATTAGGAAGAAGAGTGTATGTAGAATTTGCAACAAAAGTTCTTTAGCAATAGGTTTTCGGTTAGAGAATGAATTTAAATGTCAGCACATGTGAAGAGTCAGTCACAATGATGAAATTGGGAAAATATGTAGGAAAGCAGATATAAATACAGACATTAGGTAATCAGGCAAAGTATATAGTGAGTGATAGGATTAGACATTTTCAACAGGGTTGAGGTTGAATATATTATCTTAGGAAGAAACAAATATGTAGTCACCAATAGGATTTACATTTGAGAGCATTAGGCAACCTGGACATGATATTTTTAGTAATCCATGTTCACTTTCCATTTAGGCTTTGGTACAATCATAAATGTGAACTTTGAATTCTGTGCCCAGAATATTTCTGTGATTAAATATATATATATGTAGATCATTTGACATGAGTATTTCTCCACCATTTTAGGAGCAATATTTACTGACTACTACTGACTGATAGGTATAGATTCTTTATGTGATTTGGCATCATGAGAAAACCCAAGCACCTCTTCATGGCTTGAAGAACTCATTTGACCCAAAGAGCCACAAGTGATGCTCATTCATTTCCATTTGAAAACAGCTTTCTTCAGGCTTCACAAAGGGGTGACCTGAGGCAAAGAACTTCCTGATATTCTGGGCAACAGAACAATAGGTAAGCAAATGGCCCAAAGCAGGGTTTCTCCACTGAGACTTTCCTGATCACACTCTCCCAGCTCACGTGTAAAGTTAGATTGAGGGAAAAGTCTATGGTTAGCGTTAATAACTTATTCGATTTTGGTTAGGAATCATTCTGAAGGATGAATAATGGTATTGGGAGACTGGGATATTTACAAGAATATATAGGTGAAATACAAGTATGAAAACAGAAATCTAGGTACAATTTGAAGCCCAGAAGGGCATTGGGCCCTTGAGTGGGTTACTTAGCTTTGAGTTATGTCCTGCCCAGATGTCTCAGATAAATCCATATTCAATGGCATAGGACCTTGTACCTTGGATGATTGAATGTTGAAGAGAACATCCAATTAAAAAAAGAAAGTCTGTAGGATTAGGAAGATACTTGCTAGGTTTAGAAACAAGAGTGAGTATAGGATTTGGACAAAAAGTTCTCTAGCAATAGGTTTTCAAGTAGAGAGTGAATGTAAATATCAGCACATGTGAAGAGTCAGTCACAATGAGAACTGGGGAAAATATGTAGGAAAGCAGATGTCAATAGAGACTTTAAAAAATCAGGCAAAGTTTAAAGTGAGGGATAGGATGAGATATTTTCAACAGGCTTGAGATTGAATATATAATCTTAGGAAGAAACAAATATATAGTCAACAATAGGATTTACATTTGAGAGCATTAGGCAACCTGGACATGGATGTTTTTAGTAATGCATGCTCACTTTCCTTTTAGGCTTTGGTACAATCATAAGAGTGACCTTTGTTTTCTGTGTCCAGAATGTTACTTTGATAAAATGTATATGTAGATTAGGTGACATGAGTATTTCTTCCACCATTACTGGGAGCAATATTTTGAAGACGTATAAATTCGTATTGGGAGAACAAAGAGGTGTACCATGTGTCTATGAATATAGAAATAATGCATGAATAGACCATACTGTGAACAAATAATGTAACTGGTTCCAAATTTAAATAATTGATTTAATTAATATCTGAAAATGTAAAGGAAATCTTAAATTGATATACATACATTCATTATAACCAGTCATAAATCTAACGGTAATATTAGGGTTATGGTTTATCAAGAAGAATGTGTGAGTTTTGCTTCAAAAGTGATTATGGAAATCGAAAATATTGTGTTTGAAAAGAAGTCTCATGAAAAGACCAGTCAAAAAATCTGGAGGAATATATGTGTTCTGAAGCAGGAAGTGATTGAAATTGAAACAAATGCCTATAAATTTGTGAACTTGTGGATGAAATATATATCCTATGATGTGCATAAACTGAGAAAATAGTAATGTACCACTGTTGAATAAAAATGAACCGGAAAATACACATCATGTCCCATAGGAAACTACTTGCATTGATATTAAACTGGGTATTACTGTAGAAATATTAGGATTTGTATGCACCATCCACTGAAGTTATCTTTCAGTACTAGGTAACAAATATGTATTTCAGGTTGATGAATATTTCTGAGAATTATCTTGTGAAAAGTTGATCATAAATCCACATACATGAATATGAATGATTTTAAGGAGTGTATAATAAGACTCATATATTTCATATTTTGAAAAATTTGTAGAGTGTGTATTCCAATCAAAATTCATCATGAAATATATATGTCATCCACAGATGCAAAAATATTTATTTCACTGAAAATGGATTTATGTATAATGTTGTTCTACTAGGAAGCTCACCCATATTTTGAATTTTCAGTTCCAACAATGTTTAGGAGGAGTGATCTCTTCTCATAATTTGTATCTGCCAGGTCAGCCACCTCACAAAAATGTACATGTGATAACAGATAGGATACTATATGTGCATATAAAAATACATGTGCTGAATAGGCTACAGAGAAATGAGACAGGAATTTGTTGAGAGCCACAGCTGAAGGGGCCCCAGCAAACTTCTAGCTGCCAGCAAATTTCCAGCTGCCGGCTGATTATTGGCTCACAGCGACCTCAGCATCATCTAGCTGATTGGCTCCTCTGTGGTGATGCTCATTGGGCTGTTTCCCTGCCCTTTCAGACCATGGAGCTGCTCCTTGGGGAACTTTTTTGGCTCCACCCAGCCAATCGGCCTCAAGAGCAGTAGGATTGTGGCAGGTGGAGAGGCTTGTGTGTGTGAGAGAGACTTTACAAGGAAGCCAGTAGTGGCAGTTGGGCTCTGAGGGTTTTTCCTGAGGAGTTGTTTTGTTTGCCGTGTGTGGTTCTAAAAATAAAGTTAGTTTTTTTTTTTTTTTTTTTTTTTGACAAGTGGCTCCTGAATCATGCCCAGCCAGACTGCAGCATTTGGTGGCTCACATGGGGAACGACTGAGGGTAAGTGATAAGGTAAACTGCTTGCCCCTGTGGGCAAGATGAAAGGATGGGTAGCCATTTTAAGATGACTCCTTTGTTTTGCTTCACTTTTGTTTTAAGTTGCCTGTTCCTGGAGATGAGTGGGACGGAAGAAAAACCACTCACATCTGAGAAAAAAATATTTACGTCTGAGGAACAGATAGGTATAAAGGACGGATGCACATGTCAGGAGGATAGAAAGGCTATAATGACTTTTTGTTGTTCCCTTTTTAATTCATTCTGTCTCAGTTTTGTTTGGCGTCATCTTGTTGGCTTGTATTATAATAGAAATACGGGATCAGAAATTAGTAAAAAACAAACTGAAAGAGTGTTAAATAAATTGTTAGAGAAAGGAGGCATCTCAGAAATATCAAGGACAGTCAGGGCATTTGTTGATACAATACAAAAATGTAGCCCATGGCTTTTGAAGGAGGAGTCATTAAATATATCACAATGGAACCATCATGGTGAAGATTTAAAAGGATTAGAAAAGAGCAGCCGAGGGACTATGCCAGTTGGCACATTGCCATTGTGGACGTTCATATCTGGTTTGCTTAGTCCAAAGCCTTCAGTTCAGACAAAGATAGAGGAACCAAGTTTAGAGCATAAAAAGCAATCAGGGGCAAAGTTAAAAAAGGAGACTGCTACTAACACCTTTCTGTCACCAGAGGATGTAAATGTCCAACTAACAAGGCCACCTCCATGTGCTGGGAGGCCCCCAACCCCAACAGTTGATAGTTCGGATCCTGAGACAGGATCTCAAGTATTAACATGCCCTGTATTTGAGGTAGGAGGGCAGCGAATTCACCATGCTTTAAATTTCAAAATAGTGAAGCAGCTAAAAGAGGCTGTAACAACATATGGTCCTCAAGCACACTTCATTGTAAGCTTGGTCGAATCCATTAACACCTTGAACATGACGCCAGCAGATTGGGCTAATATGTGTAAAGCTGTGCTAAATGGAGATCAATACCTATTATGGAAGGTTGTCAATGAGGAATTTTGCAAAGAGATGTCTAGGCGAAATGCAGCAGCTGGTTATCCTCAGAGAAATCTAGATTTGTTGTTAGAAAAGAGACCTTATGAGGATCAGCAACAACAAATTCCATATGATCCTGGCATATACGCTCAAATTGCTGTAGAGGCAGTTAGGGCATGGAAGACTTTACAAGGACATGGAGGTTTACAAGGTCAATTATCTAAGGTAATACAAGGAGCTAATGAATCTTACGCTGGATTTGTAGATAGGCTTATTGAAACAGCTACAGAGTTTTTGGAAATACAGAACAAGCAATGCCATTATTAAAACAACTGGCTTATGACCAAGCGAATCATTGCTGCAGAGGTATCATTAGACCATGGAAACATGAAGATTTAAACACATTTATTAAATTTGGTAGAGACATTAATGAACAAGAGCAAGTCATGGCAGCTGCAATAAAACAGGCTTTAGATGCCAGAGACATTAATGAAAAAGGGCAAATTGTGGCAGCTTTAGTAAAACAGGCTTTAGAAGACAGGCCAAGAACATGCTACAATTGTGAACAAACAGGACTTTTTAAAAGGAATTGCCCCATAGGAGGAGGGTTTAACAAAACTAGGTATCAAAGGACTAGAATACCGGGTATTTGGCCACGATGACGTAGAGGGAGACATTGGGCTAATGAATACCATTCTCAAACCACCATAGAGGGTACTTCATTATCAAAAAACAAACAAGCACCAGGTGTTTATCCACGATATCATGAAGAAAGGCATCCGGCTCCATTGCCAAAAAATGGACAGGGGGGCCCAATGCTCTGGGGCCCGAAACCGCAAATATATGGAGCACTGGAGGAAACCAGCAACCCCATCAGTGTAGTGCCCACGACACATTGTTCATCAGATCCCTCATCAGACAAACCAGAGGGAGTGCAGGGTTGGACATCTGTGCCTCCGCCAGATCAATACTAACTCCAGAGATGGGAGTTCAAATCATTCCCACAGGGGTGAAACGACCTCTTCCCAAAAGAACAGTAGGCTTATTATTGGGATGCAGCTCTTCTACTCTAAAAGGACTTATGATGAGTCCTGGGGTAATTGATCGCGATTATGAAGGTGAAATAAAAATTATAGCCAGTTCTCCAAAGGGTATATCAGTAATTTCTCCAGGAGATAGAATAGCACAATTACTAATAATACCCAGCCCACATGATAAATTTTACAGTTATGCTGTAGAAAGGGGTTCCAAGGGATTAGGCTCCACAGGTGTAGATTGGGCTATGCTTTCTTTAAATTTATATTCTCGCCCCATGCTAAAACTAAATATTCAAGGACATGAATTCAATGGGCTACTGGATACAGGTGCAGACCTTAGCATCATCTGTCGTCAAGAATGGCCAAAACATTGGCCATTACAACAAGCCACTCAAACGCTTCGAGGCCTAGGAGTGGCGACTAATCCCCATAAAAGTGCAACGGTATTAGATTGGAAGGATCCTGAAGGATGTGAAGGAACTATACAGCCATATGTATTGGAACATCTTCCCGTAAATTGATGGGGATGAGATGTCCTAGATCAATTAGGTTTGACATTAACAAATAACATCAATCAAAATTCACCCACTATTATGGCTAGACAAGATTTTAGGAAAGGAAAAAGATTAGAAAAGCAAGAACAAGGTATAGCAACACCAATACAAAAAGATCAAGGAACAGATAGATATGGGTTGGATTTTCAGAAAGGGCCACTGAGACAATAAATATTACTTGGAAATCAGAAAGACCAGTATGGCTTCCTCAGTGGCCCCTGACTAAAGAAAAGATACAAGTAGCCCATGACCTGGTCAAACAACAATTAGTGGAAGGACATATACAACCTTCTGTGTCTCCCCATAATACTCTCATTTTTGTCCTTAAAAAGAAATCTGGTAAATGGAGATTATTGCAAGATTTAAGAGCCATTAATAATGGGATGGTTATTATGGGACCTGCTCAATCAGAGATTCCTCAATTGTGTGCTTTGCCAAAAACTTGGTATGTTTTCGTTGTAGATATTAAAGATCGTTTTATTTTCAATTCCAATTCATCCTGAGGATATTCCAAGTTTTGCATTTACTATACCTGCACTGAATCATGAAGGTCCTGACAAGAGATATGAGTGGAAAGTACTCCCTCAAGGGATGGCTAACAGCCCAACTATGCGTCAAATTTATGTTAACAAAGTAATCCAGCCACTTAGAAATCAAATTCCTGAAATACAAATTTTTCACTATATGGATGATGTATTATTAGCACACAAAGTTAAAAACCCATTGCTAGAATGGTATGCCACACTTACAAACGTATTAAAAAATTATAATCTAGAGATAGCAATAGGTAAAATACAATTAAATTTTCCAATTAATTATTTAGTAGCTCTATTATCCTCAACCATGGTCAGTCAACCAAAAATTCAAATACGAGTAGATCAACTCAAATCAATTAATGACTTTCAAGAGTTATTAGGAGACTTAAATTGGATAAGGCCTCATCTAGGTATACCAACAGGAGAGTTGGGACCTTTATTTGATATCCTAAAAGGACCATGAGATCCAAATTCACTCAGAATGTTAACGCCTGAAGCAAGAAAAGCAATAAAAATCATTGAAACATATATGGGAAATATGCTTTTGGATAGAGTTGATATAATTTTGCATTTATTATTTATTGTACTAACAACAAAAAAAATATTTCTACAGGAGTATTTTGGGAAGAAGGTCCATTATTATGGATACATTTATCTTATTCTTCTAACACTATTATTACTTGCTATCCTGAGGCTGAGGGAGAATTAATACTCATAGGAATAAAAGCAGCAAAAAGAGTGTGTGTGGAATTTCACCCAATAAAATTATTACTCCATATACTATGAATCAAATTGATGAATTAGCTAATTAGTTAAATACTTGGGCAATAATCGTGTGTAAATCTAATGTTTCATTTGATAACCACTTACCATCTTATCTTTTATTGTCTTTTTGGTCATCGCATCCTGTAATTTTTCCAAAAATGACAAGAAAACACCTATCATGAATGCTCCAAATATATTCACCGATGGGTTAAATAATGGTACAACAGCAATAGTTACACCTGATCCAACTTTTATATTTTTAGTACCAAAACAATCAGCTCACAAGGTAGAGCTTAGTACAGTATTACAAGCTTTTGTGATTTTTAAAGATTCTGTATTTAATTTATTTTCCGATAGTCAGTATATAGTTAATGCTATAGTATCCCTTGAAGATGCTGGTAGGATTTCCCCTTTCTCTACTGTTTTCTCTTTGCTTTCCACTATACAAAGTCTAATCTGGGACAGAAAAGATCCATTCTTTATAGGACATATCAGGGCACATACAGGATTGCCTAAAGCCCTTAGTTTGGGCAATGATTTAGCAGATAAAACTACAATTGACATACATACATATTTTCTTTACACTAGAAGAAGCAATAAATTTTCTTAAAAAGTTCCATGTCAATGCTTTTACTTTACAAAAGCATTTCAAAAAAACTAAGGAACATCTAGACAAATTATAAAACAATGTCAAAAATGTGTGACCTTTTTACCACAAGTTAATCTTGGAGTCAATTCTAGAGGATTGATACCTAACCATATTTGGCAGATGGACGTCACACACTTGCCAGAATTTGGAAAATTAAAATATTTGCATGTTACAGTTGATATTTGTTCTGGATTTTTAATGGGCTCCCTTCATGCTGGAGAAAAAAACTAAAGATGTTATAGCTCATTGCTTACAAAATTTTGCCACTGTGGGCATTCCAAAACAGTTAAAAACAGATAATGCCCCCGGTTACACTTCTAACTCTTTTAAACAATTTTGCTCATCATTTGGCATTACTCATATAACAGGAATCCCATTCAATCCACAGGGACAAGGCATAGTTGAAAGAGCACATCAAACAATAAAAATGTACTTATTAAAGCACAAAGACGGAATTGAGAAGGGGTATATATTCCCCAAAGATAAACTTAAATTAACGCTTTTTACTCTAAACTTTTTAAACTTGGATTCATCAGGACTTAGTGCTGTGGAAAGGCATATGTTTCCAAAAAATGTGCATAAGCCCAAGGTACTTTGGAAGGATATTCTAATAGGACAATGGAAAAGTGTTGACCCAGTAATTGTCTGGAGTCGGGCGTCTGTTTGTGTGTTTCCACAGGAAGAACAGCAGCTGATTTGGATTTTGGAGAGATTAACTAAAGTCCTGACCCAGTGATTGTCTTTAGTCAGGGGTCTGTTTGTGTGTTTCCACAGGAAGAACAGCAGGCAATATGGATTCCAGAGAAATTAACTAAAGTGATTTCTATAGACCAAAAAGAAGATGATTTGGCTCAAATTCATAACAGCTGATATCCAAAACTCCAGTTTGGCTATCCTTACATCTGCGACAGAACCAGGATGCTTTTTTCAATATCTATTTTATTATTGCCCTTTCCCACATCATGAAGTTCTATTTTTTTTTTTTTTGAGCTCATACAGACCTAGGTTAATGTTTTGCTGATCAGTTCTATTTTTTGACTATAGAGTTTTTAGACATTCCAATGGTGATTTCACCTGTAAAAAGTTATAAGGCCTTTACTATTATGTTATATGTTGTATATATTATATTATTTGTGCACACTTGTGTTTTGTGTTTTATGTTTGAATGTACATATATCCATATATCATATATGATGTGTGCTCATGAAAAAATGGATCCAAATTTTTTTTTTATTCACGTGATTTAAATAGTTTAATTTAAATTGGGTAAACAACTGTTGAGGATTGTTTTAATATGTGAACAAAAAAAGGAGTTTAGCAGAACTGTTTGTTGACTTTCACCTTTTCTTTTCATTATATTTAATAATTCTCTTCAAGATAATGTAAATTGTTAAGATAATTGGGTTTTTTAGTGCCTTCTGGAATGGTAAGTAATTTTTTCTTTAGCCATTATTGCCAGAATTCCAATCTTCAACCCAGTGCTGGTGAAGACAAAGATAAAACCAATCTACAGCTTCTGCAATAGCCATCACTGAACTGCTTGCAGAACTTGCCTGGAATATATATCACTTGTATGCATTGTGAACTAACATGTATGCATTGTGAACTATCTGTTGGTGCAGCGACTTGTGGTAGTGTTGGGGTAATTTTGCTGATGCTCTCATTGGTGGTACAATTTTTCCAAAAGGAGACATCAATTGGCTTGGTGTATCTTCCCTATTCTCACTTTATAGAGGTCAGGAACCTTACAGAGGAAGGCGAAAGACTTCATCTGCAATGACTGTACTTTCGGCCATTTTGGTTTTGGATGCACACATGGGATCTTTCTTTAGATCCATAAGGGGCTGAGAATTTAATCAACAGCCTCACACAGAGCTAAGAGGCTGATTCAGACACATCCCTTTCCAAAGCAATTAAGCAAAGAGCCACAGGTGATTTCAATTCATTTCCATTTGAAAACTGTTTTCTTCAGGTTTCACAAAGGGGTGGCCTGAGGCAAAGAACTACCTGACATTCAGGGTAACAGAACAATATGTAAGCAAAAGTCCCAAAGCAGGGTTTATCCACTGAGACTTTTCTGGTCACAGTGATCTGAGTTTTCTGAGCTTCTCGCCATTCACTTCAGCTATCCAGAACATAGCCATGTCACAGAGCTTGGAAGTGATTCATATCTTGGACACAAAACCATGAGCCTCTTCTGGAGAGTGGCCAGAATTCAGGAAGAAAACAGCAACTTAGGAAATTAGCAGGTGTTGCCCATCGATAAGGCAAGCCAAAGTCCATACATAAATCGGGCAGGATGAATGCTGGGAAGCTTTCTACCAGACAGGACACATCCATTGAATCATTCTCTTTTCTAATGTCTACAACCACGGACACAGTGCGATACACAGACATAGAAACAGTCGCCTTGTCAAATGACTTATTAAAAACAGTTCACTACAAACCAAACAAACCACCTTTCCTACATATTCTCAGAATATGAGACAAACCAAAAAACCACACCCACATAACAAAGGCACCTCCTTCCCTCAAATGGGTCTATGACTATCCGGAGTGTCCTCTGACTGGTGGGCCACACTATGTTCCCCTGAGATGGCCTGTCCTGTATGAGATTAGGTCTCCTTGGTCAACTCTGTGAACTTGTCAGAAGCCAGGGGTGAGCCTCTACCTGCTTGCTCAGAAAAGGCCCCTCTTGAGAGCTTTCCTGTTATTTGGCCATTCCCACATCGGTAGGTATCAAGAAAGATTGACTCTATCCTTGGAAAATCAAAACAAGTGAGACCACTAAGACTGGGACTTGGACTGGCTCTGGGTGCCTGGCTTACTGGATCTAAGTTCAGAGAGTTTGATCACCACGGAAGTGACGTAAGTCACTTCCTTCAGGAATTGAATGAGTTCACTGCCTTGGCAACCACTTTGTCCTAAGAGTTGACTCCAAGGGTCCCATGAGATGGAGGCTGCCCCTGCTTCCTGTGACACTTTCACAAGTTAGAATGGTATATCAACCATAGGCACACAGGAACAGCTCTCCACACAGGCCTGGTTTGGTCCATCTTCTCTACATTAATAAGAGAGAGGTTGATTCATACATATCCCTACATCCTGACCAGGTTGTTTTCCATGGAAGATGACTTTTGCTCTCTCAGGTCTTTCATAGCTGCCTACAACTTATCCAGGTGTCATTTATGTAGGACATTTGAGGTTCTCAACAGGTGGAAGATCGCCTACATTCCTGTATTGAAATACCAACTCCTTCCCTGCTCTTCTGTAAAGTTAGATTGAGGGAAGAGTGTATGATTAGGGTGAATAACAGGTTCGATTTGGGTGAGGAATCATTCTGAGAGTTGAATAACAGTATTGGGAACCTGCGATATTTACAAGAATATATAGGTGAAATATAAGTATGAAAACAGAAATCTAGTTAAGATTTGAAGCCGAGAAGGGCATGGGAACTTGATTGGAATACTTAGCGTTGAATTACGTTCTGAACAGATGTCTAAGATAAATCGATATACAATGGCATAGGACCATGTACCTTGAATGATTGAATGTAGAGGAGAACATCAAGTCAAAAAGGAATACTCAGTAGGAACAGGAGATAGTAGTTTTAGGAAGAAGAGTGAGTATAGGATCTGGACCAAAAGTTCTTTAGCAATATGGTTTCAGTTGAGAGTGAATGTAAATGTTAGCACATGTGAAGAGTCAGTCACGATGATGAACTGGGGAAAATATGGAGGAAAGCAGATATTAATAGAGACATTAGGAAATCAGGCAAAGTATAAACTGAGTCATAGGACTAGACATTTTCAACAGGGTTGAGTTTGGATATATAATGTTAGAAAGAAACAAATATGTAGTCACCAATAGGATTGACATTTGAGAGCATTAGGCAACCTGGACATGGGTGCATTTAGTAATCCATGCTCATTTTCCATTTAGGCTTTGGTACAATCATAGGAGTGACCTTTGTTTTATGTGTCCAGAATATTACTGTGATAAAATGTATATGTAGATCAGGTGACATGGGTATTTCTTCCACCATTTCTGGGAGCACTATTTTGAAGAAATATAAATTAGTATTGGGGGTACAAAGGGTATACCCTGTGTCATAGAATATATTGATAATGCATCAATTGACCATCATGTGAATAAATAATATAACTGGTTCCACTTTAAATAATGGATTGAATTGATATCTGAAAATATATAAGAAATCTAATATTGATATACAGTCATTCATTCCAACGAGTTATACATCTAATGGTAATATTAGGGTTATGGGTTATCATGAAAGGTGTGTGGGTTTTGCTTCAAAAGTAATTAGGGAAATCGAAAATAATGTGTTTGGAAAGAAGTCTCATGAAAATATCAGTCAAGAAACATGGAGAAATACATGTGTTCTGAAGCAGGAAGTGACTGAAAGTGAAACAAATGCCTATCAATTTGCTAACTTGTGGATGAAATATGTATCCTATGATGTGCATAAACTGAAGAAATAGCAATGTACCAGTGTTGAATAAAAATGAACTTCAAAATACACATCATGTCCCATAGTAATCTACTTGAATTGATGTTAAACAGGGTCAGTTACTGTAGAAATGTTAGGATATGTATGCACCATTCAACGAAGTTAGTTTTCAGTACTAGGAAACAAGTATGTATTTTAGGTGGATGAGTATTTCTGAGAATAATCTTGTGAAAAGTTGATTATAAATCCACATACATGAATATAAATGAATTTAGGGAGTCTAAAATAAGACACATGTTTCATATTTTGAAAAATCTAGACAGAGTGCATATATATATATGTATATATATATACATATATATATATACACACACACACAGAGAGAGACATTAAAAATTGCAATATATATGCCAATTGAAATTTATCATGAAATATATATCATCATCAGATCCAAAAATATTAATTTCACTGAACATGGATTTTTGTATAAGGTTGTTCAAATAGGAAGATCACCCATGGGTTGTATTTTCAGTTCCAACAGCGTTTACGAGGAGTGGTCATTTCTCACAATTTGTATCTGCCAATCAGCCTCCTCATGAGACTGTATGTGTGATAACCAGGTAGGATTCTATATGTGCATATAAAAACACATGTTCTGAATAAGCTAGAGAGAATGGGAGACAGTAATTTACATATTTGTTAACTTTAAAAACACATGGAAAACTATTTCAATTAAAAATTGACTAGATTTATTACTCCTACCCTATATAATGCAAAAGGCAAGTCCAACTATACACCATGCCTCCTATGAAATGCTTGTATTTCTATTTTGTTTGAGTTATTTTTCTCCATCATATTAGGATTAGTAGTCAGAGTCTATTAGGATATGGGTTAATGTCAGGGATTCAGTATTTCAAATAAATGCTGCACACAAATTTTTGCACTCTCATACAGAAAAATGCCTTGACATTACCCTCGCCTGAAGTAAGACACAATTAGAGGAGAAGAGTTAAAAATTCTGTGAATACATATCTGGAATGGAATACGCTCAGGAGTTCACAACCTTGGAGGTGGTAGAGGAGTTTCCAAAAGTAAGGGACAGGGTAAACACTCAACAAACATGGAGCTCTGCTGGCCTAAAGACTTCTTGAGAAACTGCCTCTGAGGTTGCGCACTTGAAATATAAGTATTTGTCAGGAGCATCATTTGTAGTAAGACCATCAAAGCTGGGTGTGCATGTATGTGACCTGGAGGACATAGTTTCTTATTTTCCACTGAACATGAGGCAGCAGTGCTGATTTCTCTCTATGTAGGTTAACAGTGTCCACTGGGGGCTAAGTTTCTCTCTTTGTGGACTGTGAAGCCATTTGGTCATCCTCCACTTTTCGTGGTATTTCTTACTTCTGCACTGGGAGTTTGTTATTTGCTTCACGAAATACAAGTAGTTAACCTGGTACAGTGCTGGAGGGAGTTCTGTCACCTGTGGTGGGTAAGGGTCTGCAAGAGAATGCACCAACCATGCTTCTATCCCACATAGCTTTTCCCTTGACCATAGCATCCTGATTCTGAACATTGCCCTGAAACCTCTCCAAATAACAAGATGCCTTTACATATAAGGGTCTGCTGGCTGCACCATGTCAGTCACAAGCCATTTGGAAGACAATGGAAGATCCCCATGGCCCCACCACAGATGTTTTATCACACACCTGCCCTCCACTGCTCTAGGCCCACTACTCAGAAGGCTCCAACTTACTGGCATCTCTGTTCTACACCATTTGCATGAAACCCAGTGAATCAAGGCACTGTCTGTTATACTCATGATCAGAAACCGGACATCCAACCTTTCTCCAGTGGTACCTGGTCCTGGGAATTTCAAAAATTTCATGGTATTTATCTAGCCATTTTTCAAGGATGAAGTTGGAGGCACTGTGGGTTTCAATTCATTCAGGAACCTTTAAATTTTGAGAAAGCTGATTTCAATGAAATCTCTATAGAACTCTCACAGACAAGGCTTCTCAAAGAGTGGCCAAAAGGTCACATGAAACCAGGCCCATTGAGGTCTACAGTGTGAGTTTCATGTGTGTTTTGACTCTCAACTATGGCTGCCAAGTCATTCAGAATAAAATCATGTGATATCCTGGCTGAAATTTCCAATGCTCTGTGGAAAGGCACCCTGGGCCTAGATCTCAGTTTCCAAGGGCAACTCTCATGTGTGGCCTCTTATAATCCCAACACAATTCATGACACCTCTTCTCTGAGTTCAGTTCCAGAACTCAGTGTCTAAGGGGAATCACACCAGAGTTCACACCCAGGTGGACCCAGTCTGTTAGGGTAAAAGAAATTGAAGTTAAAGTGTAAAATAGCGGGTGTTGTAAAGTTTCTAAGCTGCAAAGCCTGAGTTAAAATGTAAAGGACCAGGTATTGTTAAGTTCCCATGCTAAACCTAAAACCTGAAATTCCTGTAGCTGTTAGGACAATTCCTTTCACTGCCCATTAAATATTCCCCCTGACCATCCAGTTGTTTAATAATCTAGGACCCTGTGCAGCTTGGCACCTAAGCATATCAGGGCCCAAACCAATCAGTTTGAATGTACCCCCCTCCTTAGGATCGACCTATCACCCCCGCCCGACCTGATTCCACCAATGAATGTGCTAATCAAGTTGGAGAGTTGTTGTTCGATTTTCCGGCTGATCAAGATGATTTCCTCTGATATATATAAAGCCTCTGCCTACCCAAAAAGTGTACTGAAGCACTGCTTAACCTCTTCTCGGGGATCTGGGCCACTGTTGCTTGTTGAGTGAGCATAGAGCCCCAGCGAACTGAATTGGATCCTCAATAAATCCCCATTGCTGTTGCATGAGCCAGTCTCTTGGTAGTCTCTTCCTCCGACGTCTGCTGGAATCTTACAAGTCATCTCTTCCAACTGCCACACAAATGACCACAATTAAAACCAAAACACTCCCACATGGCCCTCATATTCTTCCATATAGACACTCATCATATCCTCTGGCTAAAGGTTTCCATGAGGGGCACAGCCCAAGACAGTGTCCAAAATAAGCTCCCTTGCCTCTGGTTTGCCTAAAGTCAGGGTGGCCTGGACAACCTTCCGGTGAACCAGGAGTGGTCAAATAGGCCTGCCATTAATACTAATTCGGTTCACCAATTTGAGGCCTACTGACTGTGGGGTTTAGATTCTTTATGTGAATTGGAGTAATCAGAAAACCCAAGCACCTATGGGCTAGCCTCTGCAGGGCTTTTAAGAACTCAATTGACCCAAAGGATCCCTATTCTCACTTGATGGAGGTCAGGAACCTTACAAAGGAAGGTGAGAGACTTTATCCATAATGACTGCTCTTTTGGCCAGTTTGGTTTGAATGCATACATGGGATCATTCTTTAGATCCATCAGGTGCTGATAACCTAAGCCACAGACTCACAAAGGGCCAAAAGGCTGAATCAGACACATCTCCTTCCAAAGAAATTAAGAAAAGAGCCACAGGGGATGTCCATTCATTTCCATTTGAAAACTGTTTTCTTCAGGTTTCAAAAAGAGATGGCCTGAGGCAAAGACCTTGCTGACATTCAGGTCAACAGAACAATAGGTAAGCAAAAGGCCCAAAGCAGGGTTTCTCCAATGAGACTTAAATGGTCACTCTGATATCTGAGTATTCTGAGATGCTCTCCATTCCCTTCAGCTATCCAGTACATGGCCATGTCACAGAGCTTGGAGGTGGTACATATCTTGGAGAGAAAACCATGAGCCTATTCTGGATATTGGCCAGAATTCAGGAAGAAAACAGGAACTTAGAAAGATAGCAGGTGTTGCCCATCGATAAGGAAAGCCTCAGACCATTAATAAATTTGGCAGGATACACGCTGGGATGCGTTCTACTAGACAACACAAATCCATTGATCCATTCTCTTTTCAACTGTCTACAACCACGGACACAGTGGGATTCAGAGACATAGAAACACTCGCCTTGTCAAATGACTTACTAGAAACAGTTCACTCAAAACCAAACAAACCGCCGCTACTACCTATTCTCAGAACATGAGACAAAACCACAAACACACACACACATACAAAGACACCTCCTTCCCCCAAGTATGACTGTGACTATCCAGAGTGTCCTATGACTGGTGGGTCATACTATGTTCCACTGAAATGGCCTGTCCTTTCTCAGATCTGGTCTCCTTGTCCAACTCTGTGAAGTTGTCAGGAGCCAGTGGTGAGCCACTACCTGCTTTCTCAGAAAAGGCCCCTCTTCAGAGCTTTCCTGGCATTTGGCCATCCACACATCAGTAGTTACCAAGAAACTCTGACTCTCTCCTTCGTAAACCAAAAAAATTGAGACCCCTGGGACTGGGACTGTGACTGGCTCTGATTGCCTGGCTTCCTGGATACCAAGTTCAGACAGTTCCATCACCAAAGAAGTGTGATGAGGTCACTTCCTTAAGGAACTGAAAGAGGTCACTATCTTGGCAACCTCTTTGCCTTCACAGTTGCTTCCAAAGGTCCCATGATATGGAGGCTGCCCCTACTTCCTGTGATACTTTCACAGGTTAGAATGGTATATCAACCATAGGCACCTAGGGACAGCTCTCCACATAGGCCTGTTTTGGTCCATCTTATCTATATGAAAAAAAGAGAGGCTGATTCAGACACAACCCTTTATCCTGACCAGGTTATTCACCATGGAAGATGTCTTTTGCTCTCTCAGGTCCTTCATAGCTGCATACATCTTCTCCATGGATCATTTCTGCATGGGCCTTTTAGGTTCTCAGCAGGTGGAGAATCCCCTACATGCCTGTATTTTGAGACCAACTCTGTCCCTGCTCTTCTGAAAAGTTAGATTGAGGGATCAGTGTATGGTTAAGGTTAATAACATGTTTGATTTGGGTTAGGAATCATTCCGCTCAATTAATAATGGTATTGGGAACCTGTGACATTTTTAAGAATATATAGGTGAAATATAAGTATGAAAACAGAAATCTAGGTAAGATTTGAAGCCCAGAAGGGCATTGGGCCTTTGATTGGGATACTTAGCATTGAAATATGTTATGCACAGATGTCTCAGATAAATCGATATACAATGAAATAGGACCTTGTACCTTGGATGATTGAATGTAGAAGAGAACATCCAATCAAACAGGGATAGTCTGTAGGATCAGGAAGATAGTCGGTAGGTGTTGAAATGAGGGCGAGTATAGACTTTGGACCAAAAGTTCTTTAACAATAGGGTTTCGGTTAGAGAGTGAATGTCAATATCAGCACATGTGTAGGGTCACTCACAATGATGAACTGGGGAAAATATGTAGCAAAGCAGATATCAATAGAGACATTAGGAAATCAGGTATAGTACAAAGTGAGTGATAATATTAGACATTTTCAACAGGGTTGAACTTGACTGTATAATCTTAGGGAAAAATAAATATGGAGTCACAAATAGATTGACATTTGAGAGCATTAGGCAATTTAGACATAGATGTTTTAGTAATCCATGGTCAATTTCCATTTAGGCTTTGGTACAATCATAAAGGTGAACTTTGCATTTTGTGTCCAGATTATTACAGTGATAAAATGTATATGTAGATCAGGTGGAGTATTTCTTCCACTGTTTCTGGGAGCAATATTTTGAAGATGCATAAATTAGTATTGGGGGTACAAATGGGTGTACCATGTGTTTATGAATATTGAGATAATGCATGAAGAGACCATACTGAGAATTAAAAATATAACTGGTTCCAACTTTAAATAATGGAATGAATTGATATCTGAAAATATACATGAAATCTTATATTGATACACATACATTCATTACAACCATTTATACATCTAATGGAAATATTAGGGTTATGGATAATCATGAAAATTGTGTATATTTTGCTTCAAAAATCATTATGAAAATCAAAAATAATGTGTTTGGAAAGAAGTTTCATGATAAGACCAGTCAAGTAACCTGCAGGAATACGTGTGTTCTGAAGCAGGAAGTGATTGAAAGTGAAACAAATACCTGTAAATTTGATAACTTTTGGATTAAATATATATCCTATGATCTGCAAAAAAAGAAGAAATAGTAATTTACCACTGTTGAATAGAAATAAACGTCAAAATACATAACATGTCCCATAGGAATCAACTTGCTTTGATATTAAACTGGGTCAGTTACTATAAAAATATTAGGATTTGTGTGCACCGTTCACTGAAGTTAGCTTTCAGTACTAGGTAACAAATATGAATTTCAGGTGGATGAATATTTCTGGAATAATCTTCTGAAAAGTTGATTATAAATCCAAGTACATGAACATGAATAAATTTATGGAGTGTATAAAAGACACATATATTTCATGTTTTGAAGAACCTGGAGAATATATATATATATATATATATATATATACAAAAAACACACACAGAGACATTAAAAACTGGCAATATATATGCCAATAGAAATTCATCATGAAATATATATCATCCATTGAAGCAAAAATATTTATTTTACTAAACATGGATTTAAGTAAAATGTTGTTCAACTAGGAAGCTCACCCATAGGTTGAATTTTCAGTTCCAACAGTGTTTAGGAGGAGTGATCTCTTCTCACAATTTGTATCTGCCATGTCATCCACCTCACAAAAATATAAGTGTGATACCAGGTAGGATTCAATATGTGCATTAAAAATACATGTTCTGAATAGGCTTCAGAGAAAGGGAAACAAGAATTCACATATTTGTTAACTTTAAAAACACATGGAGAACTTTTTCATTTAAAAATTGACTAGATTTGTAACACCTACCCTTTATCAGGCAAAAGGCAAGTCCAACTATACAACAGGCCTCCTCTGAACTGGTTGTATTTCTATTTTGTTTGGGTTATTTTTCTCCATCATATTAGGATTAGTAGTGAGAGTCTAGTAGGGTATGGGTAAGTGTCAGGGATTCAGAATTTCGAATGGAAAATAGGAAAATTAATCTCATGTGTATTCAAATATGTGCTACACAAAAATCTCCCCACTCTGATCCAGAACAATGCCTTGACATTTCCTTCACCACAAGTAAGACACAATTAGAGGAGAAGAGTTAGAAAATTTGTGAATACATATCCGGAATGGAAAATGCTCAGGAGTTCACAACCTTGGAGTTGGGACAGGAGTATCCAAAAGTAAGGGATAGGGTAAACACTCCACAAACATGAAGTTCTTTTGGCCTAAAGACTTCTTGACAAACTGCCTCTGAGTTTGGGCACTTAAACTATATGTTGTTGTCAGGAGATTTAGCTTCCTTTGTAGTGAGACCATCAATCTGGAATGGCATCTATGTGACCTGGAGGACATGGTTTCTTGTTTTCCAATGAACATTAGGCAGCAGTGATGAATTCTATCTTTGTCAGCAAACTTTGGCCACCTGGGTCTAAGTGTCTGCCCGCGTGGACTGTGAAGTCATTTGGTCATCCTCCACTTTTCGTGGTGTTTCTGGCTGCTGCACTCGTAGTTTGGTGTTGCTTCAAAAAATACAAGGAGTTCATCAGGGACACAGTGCTGGAGGGAGTTCTGTCAGGTGTGGTGGGTCAGGGTTTACAGGAGAATGCACCAACCAGGCTTCTATCCCACATAGCTTGCCCCGTTGACAAGAGCAACCTGATTCTGAACATTGCCCTGAAACCCCTCTATATAATAAGATGCCTTTACATATAAGGGTCTGCTGGCAGCAGCATGTCAGTCACAAGCCATTTGGAAGTCAAAGACATATTCACATGGCCCCACCACAGATGTTTATCACACACCTTCACACCACAGCTCTAGGCCCACTACTCAGCAGGCTCCAACTTACAGGCATCTCTGTTCTACTCCATTTTCATGAAACCCAGTCAATCAAGGCATTGTCTGGTACACTCATGATCAGGAACCAGATATCCAAAGGTTCTCCAGTGCCACCTGGTCATGGGAATTTCAAAACTTGCATGGTATTTATCTAGCCATTTTTCAAAAATGAATTTGAGACACTCTGGGTTTCAATTAATTCAGGAACCATTAAATGGTGAGGAAGCTCATTTCAATGAAAGCTCTAGAGAACTCTCATAGGCAAGGCTACAGAAACAGAGGCCAAATGGTAACATAAGCAAGGCCCATTGAGGTCTACAATGTTAGGTCCATGTGTGTTTTGACTCTCAACGATGGCTGCCAAGTCTTTCAGAATAAAATCATGTGATATCCTTGCAAAGATTCCCAGTTTTCTGTGCAAAGCCACCCTGGGCCTAGATCACAGATACCAAGAGCGAATCTCATGCGTGGCCTCCTAAAATCTCAAAACAATTCATGGCAATACTTCACTGAGGTCAGTTCCAGAAAGCAGTCTCTAAGTGGAATCACACAAGAGTTCAAGCCCAGGTGAACACAGTTATCTCTTCCAACTGACACACAAATGACCACAATTAAAACCAAAACACTTCGACATGGCCCTCATTTTCTTCCATATAGACACTCATCATAACCTCTGGCTGGAGGTTTTCATGAGGAGCGCAGTCCAAGACAGTGTCCAAAATAAGCTCCCTTGCCACTCATTTGCTAAAGTCAGGGTGGCCTGGACATACTTTCTGTGAACCAGGCGTGATGAAATAGGCATGCTGTGAAGACTACACCGCTTCTCTACTTTGAGGCCAACTGACTCAGAGGTTAAGATTCTTTATGTGAATTGGAGTCATGAGAAAACCCAAGCACCTCTGCAGGGCTTTGGAGAACTCCTCTGACCCAAAGGATCCCTATTGATGGAAGTCAGGAACCTCACAGAGGAAGGCGAGACGTCATCCACAAGGACTGCTCTTTTGGCCATTTTGGTTTTGGATGCACACATGGGATCTTTCTTTAGATCCATCAGGTGCTGAGAATCTAAGCCACAGCCTCACACAGGACCAAGAGGCTAAATCACACACATCCCTTTCCAAAGCAATAAAGCAAAGGGCCACAGGTGATGCCCATTCATTTCCATTTGAAAACTGTTTTTCTCAGGCTTCACAAAGGGGTGGCCTGAGGCAAAGAACTTCTTGAAATTAAGGGCAACAGAACATTATGTAAGCAAAAGGCCCAAAGCAGGGTTTCTCCACTGATACTTTACTGGTCACACTGATATCTGAGTTTTCTGAGATGCTCGCCATTCCCTGCAGATATCCAGTACATGGCCATGTCACAGAGCTTGGAGGTGGTACATATCTTGGACAAAAAAACTGAGCCAATTCTGGAGATTGGAAAGAATTCAGGAAGAAAATTGGTAATTAGGAAGATAGTAGGTGTTGCCCATCCTTAAGGAAAGCCGCAACCCATTCATAAATTGGGCAGGTTGAATGCTGGGAAGCTTTCTACTAGACAGGACAAATACATTGATGCATTCTCGTTTCTAATGTATACAACCACGGACACAGTGGAATACACAGACATAGAAACACTCGCCTTGTCAAACAACTTACTAGAACAGTACACTCCAAAAAAAAAAAAAAAAAAAAAACTAACCGCCTTTCCTACCTATTCTCAGAAGATGAGACAAAATCATAAACCCACAACCACACCCACAAAGTCACCTCCTTCCCCCAAGTAGGTCTGTGACTCTACGGAGTGTCCTCTGACTGGTGGGCCACACAATGTTCCCCCGAAATGTCCTGTCCTGTCTCAGATCTGGTCTACTTGGCCAACTCTTTTAAGTTGTCAGAAGGGAATTTTGAGTCACTACCTGCTTTCTCAGGAAAGGCCCCTCTTCAAGCTCTCCTTGCTTTTGGCATCATAATATCAGTAGGAACAAAGAAAGACTGACTCTGTCTTTGGTAAATCCAAGCAAGTGAGCCCACTGGGACTGGGACTGGGACTGGCTCTGTGTACCTGGCTTCCAGGATCCCAAGTTCAGAGAGATCCATCACGAAGGAAGTGAGGTGAGGTCACTTCCTTCAGGAACTGAATGAATTCACTGTCTTGTAAACCATTTTGTCCTAATAGTTGCTTCCAAGGGTCCCATTAGATGGAGGGTTCCCCTGCTTCCTCTGAAATGTTCACAAGTTAGAATGGTATGTCAACCTTAGGAACCCGGGAATAGCTATCCACACAGGCCTGGTTTGGTCCTTCTTCTCTACATTAAGAAGAGAGAGGCTGATTCAGACACATCCCTTCATCCTGACCAGGGTGTTTGACATGGAAGATGACTTTTGCTCTCTCAGGTCCTTCATAGATGACTATATCTTCTCCAGGGTTCATTTCTACATGGATCTTTGAAGTTCTCAGCAGGTGGAAGATCCCCTACATTCCTGTATTGTAAGACCAACTCTGTCCCTGCTTTTCATTAAATTTAGATTGAGGGAACAGTGTATTCTTAGGGTTAATAAAATGTTTAAATTGGGTTAGGAATCATTCTGCGGGATGAATAATGGTATTGGGAACCTGCGATATTTATAAAAATATAGAGGTTAAATATATGAATAAAAACAGAAATCTAGGTAATTTTGAAGCCTAGAGGGCATTGGGCCCTTGATTGGGATACTTAACTTTGATTTACATTGTGCACAGATGTCTCAGAAAAATAGATATATAATGGCATAGAACCTTGTACCTTGGATGATTGAATGTCGAAGAGAACATCCAGTCAAAAACGGGTAGTCGGTAGGATTAGGTAGATAGTAGGTTTAGGAAAAAGTGTCAATATAGGATTTGGAATATATGTTCTATCGCAATAGTGTTTTGGTTAGAGAGTGAAAGTAAACATAACTTCATGTGAAGGGTCAGTCACAATGATGAACTGGGGAAAATATGTAGGAAACCACATATCAATAGAGACATAATGAAATCAGGCAAAGTATAAAGTGAGTGATATGATTAGGCATTTTCAACAGGGTAGAGTTTGAATATATAATCTTTGGAAGAAACAAATATGTAGTCACCAACAGGATTGATAATTGAGAGGATTAGGCAACATGGACAGGAATGTTTTTAGTAATCCATGTTCACTTTCCATTCAGACTCCGGTACAATCATAAGTGTGACATTTACTTTTTGTGTCCCGAATATTACTGTGATAAAATGTGTATGTAGATCTGGTGACATGAGTATTTCTTACACCATTTCTGGCAGTAATATTTAGAAGACATATACATAAGTATTGGTTGTACAAAGAGGTGTGCCCTGTGTCTATGAATATAGAGATAATGCATGAATTGACCACAGTGTGAATAAATAATATAGCTGATTCCACTTTAAATAATGGATGGAATTGATATCTGAAAATATTTAAGATATCTTATATTGATATAAAATCATTCATTCCAACCAGTTATACATCTATTGTTAATATTAGTGTTATTGTTTATCATGAACGGTGTCTGAGTTTCGCTTCAAAAATGATTATGAAAATTGAAAATAATGTGTTTTGTAAAGAAGTCTCATGAAAAGACCAGTCAAGAAACATGGATGAATACATGTGTTCTGAAGAAGGAATTGATTGAAAGTGAAACAAATGCCTATAAATTTGCGAAACTGTGGATGAAAAATATATCCTATGATGTGCATAAACTGAAGAAATCATAATGTACCAGTGTTGAATAAAAATGAACGTCAAAACACACAGCATGTCCCATTGGAATCTACTCGCATTGATGTTAAACTGGGTCAGTTACTGTAGAAATATTAGGATTTGTATGCAACATTCACTGAAGTTAGTTTTCACTAGTAGGAAAAAATATGTATTTCAGGTGGATGAATATTTCTGAGAATAATCATGTGAAAATTTGATTATAAATCCACATACATGAATATGAATGAATTTAGGAAGTGTGTAATAAGACAAATATATTTCATATTTTGAAAAATCTGGAGACTGTATATATATATATATATATATATATATATATATATATATATATACACACACACAGACATTATAAAGTAGCAATATATATGCCAATCGAAATTCACCATGAAATATAAATCATCCAAAATGCAAAAATATTTATTTTACTGAACATGGATTTATGTATAATGTTGTTCATCTAGGAAGCTCACCCATAGGTTTAATTTTCTGTTCCAACAGTGTTTAGGAGCTGTGATGTCTTCTCGCAATTTGTATCTGCCAAGTAAGCCACCTCACAAGATTGTACGAGTGGTACCAGGTAGGATTCTGTATGTGCATATAAAAATACATGTGCTGAATATGCTACGGAGAAAGGGAGACACGAATTCATACATTTGTTTACTTTAAAAACACATGGAGAACTCTTTCAATAAAAAAATTAACTAGTTTATACCTTCTACCCAATATAATGCAAAAGACAATTCCAACTACACACCATGCCTTCTCTGAACTGCTTGTATTTCTATTCCATTTGGGTTATTTTACTCCACCATATTAGGATTAGTAGTCAGAGTCTAATAGGGTATATGTTAGTGTCAGGGATTTAGTATTCTGAATGGAAAATTGGAAAATGAATCCAATGTGTATGCAAATATGTGCTACACAAAATTTTTCCCACTCTCATCCAGAACAATGCCTTGACAATACTTTCACCCCAAGTAAGACACAATTAGGGAAAAAGAGTTAGGAATTCTGAGAATACAAATCTGGAATGGAATATGATCAGGAGTTCACAAACTTGGAGGTGGTAGAGGAGTTTCCAAAAGTAAGGGACAGGGTCAAAACTCTCCATATAACAAGATGCCTTTACAAATAAGGGTCTGCTGGCTGCATCCTGTCAGTCACAAGGCATTTGGAAGCCAATGGCAGATCGAAATGGCCCCAGCGCATATTTTGTGTCACACACCTGCCCAACATTGCTCTAGGCCCACTGCTCAGCAGGCTCCAACTTACTGGCATATCTGATCTACACCATTTTCATGAAACCCAGTCAATCAAGGCACCGTCTGGTATACTCATGATCAGCAACAGGACATCCAAAGTTTCTCCAGTGCCACCTGGTCATGGGAATTTCAAAAATTTCATGGTATTTATCTAGCCATTTTTCAAGGATGAAGTTGGAGGCACTATGGGTTTCAATTAATTCAGGAACCATTAAATGGTGAGGAAGCTCATTTCAATGAATGCTCTGAAGAACTCTCACAGGCAAGTCTTCCCAAAGAGTGGCCAAAAGGTCACATGAAGCCAGACCCATTGAGGTCTACAATGTGAGTTCCATGTGTGTTTTGACTCTCAACTATGGCTGCCAAGTCTTTAAAAATAAAATCATGTTATATCCTGGCTGAGATTCCCAGTGCTCTGTGGAAATCCACACTGGCCTTAGATCTCAGTTTCCAAGGGTCACTCTCATGCGTGGCCTAATAAAATCCCGACAAAATTCATGGCAATACTGCTCTGAGGTCAGTTCCAGAACTCAGTCTCTAATGGGAGTCACACCAGAGTTCAAGCCCAGGTGGACCCAGTCATCTCTTCCAACCACGATACAAATGTCCACAATTAAAACCAAAACACTCCCACATGGCCCTCATCTTCTTCCATATAGACACTAATCATTACCTCTGGTAGCAGGTTTCCATGAGGGGCGCAGCCCACAACAGTGTCCAAAATAAGCTCCCTTTTTCCCTCATTTTCCTAAAGTCTGTGTGGCCTAGACACCCTTCCTGTTAACCAAGAGTGATCAAATAGGCATGCCGTTAATGCTGCTTTGCTTCTCCAATTTGAGGCCTAATTACTGTGCGGTTTAGATTCTTTATGTGAATTGGAATCATGAGAAAACCCATGCACCTATAGGCTAGCCTCTACAGGGCTTTAAATATCTCATTTGACCCAAAGTATCACTATTCTCACTTAATGGAGGTCAGGAACTTTACATAGAAAGGCGAGAGACTTCATCTACAATATCTGCTCTTTTAGCCATTTTTGTATTGGATGCACACATGAGATATTTCTTTGGATCCATCTAGTGCTGAGAATCTAAGCCACAGCCTCACACAGTGCCAAGAGGCGGATTCAGACACATCCCTTTCCAAAGCAATTAAGCACAGAGCCACAGGTGATGCCCATTCATTTCAATTTGAGAACTCTTTTCTTCAGGCTTCACAAAGGGGAGGCCTGAGGCAGAGACCTTCCTGACATTCAGGGCAATAAAACAATAGGTAAGCAAAAGGCACAAAGCAGGCTTTCTCCACTGAGACTTTACTGGTCATACTGATATCTGAGTTTTCTAAGAAGCTCGTCATTCCCTTCAGGTATCCAGTACATGTCCATGTCACAGAGCTTGGAGGTGGTACATATCTTGGACACAAAAGCATGAGCCTATTCTTTAGAGAGTCCAGAATTCAGGAAGAAAACAGGAACTTTGGAGGATAGCAGATGTTGCCCATCCATAAGTCAAGCAGCAGTCCATTCATAAATTGGGCAGTATGAAGGCTGGCAAGCTTTCTACTAGACAGGACACATCCATTGATGCATTCTCTCTTCTTATGTCTACAACCACGAACACCGTTTTATATACAGACATAAAAACACTCGCCTTGTCAAAGTACTTACCAGAAAGAGTTCACTGAATCCAAACAAACCGCCTTTGATACCTATTCTCAGAACAAGTGAAAACCACAAACCTACACCTACACCCATAAAGGCACCTCCTTTCCCTAAGTAATTTTGAGACTATTTGGAGTGTCCTCTGACTAGTGGGCCACAGTATGTTCCCTTTAAATGGCATGTTCTCTCTCAGATCTGTCCTCCTTAGCCAACTCTGTAAAGTTGTCAGGAGCCAGCATTGAGCAACTACCTTTTTCTCAGGAAAGGCCCCTCTTCAGAGCTCTCTTGGCATTTTGCCATCCTCACATCAGTAGGTACCAAGAAAGACTGACTCTGTCTTTGGTAAATCCAAACAAGTGAGACCACTGGGACTGGGACTGGGACTGGCTCTGTGTGCCTGGCTTCCTGGATCCCAAGTTCAGATAGTTCCATCAACAAGGAAGTGAGGTGAGGTCAATTCCTTCAGGAACTGAATGAGGTCACTGCCTTGGCAACCACTTTGTCCTAACATTTGCTTCCAAGGGTCCCATGAGATGCAGGCTGCCCCTACTACCTGTGACAGTTTCACAAGTTAGAATGGTATATCAACCATAGGCACCCGGGAACAACTCTCCAAGCAGGCCTGGTTTGGTCCATCTTCTCTACATTAATATTTGAGAGCCTGATTCAGACACAACCCTTCATACTGACCAGGTTGTTTTCCATGGAAGATGACTTTTGCTCTCTCAGGTCCTTCATAGCTGCCTACATCTTCTCCAGTGATCATATCTGCATGGATCTTTGAGGTTCTCAGCAGATGAACAATCCCCTACATTCCTGTATTGTAATACCAACTCTGTGCCTGCTCTTCTGTAAAGTTAGATTGAGGGAAGAGTGTATGGTTATGTTTAATAACATGTTTGATATGGGTTAGGAATTATTCTGCTGGATGAATAATGGTATTGGGAACCTGAGATATTTATAAGAATATAGAGTTGGAATATTGTAATGGTCGGGCAGGCATAGGAGAAAGAGACCACCAAGAGACTGTCTCATGCAACAACAAAGGGTTTATTGAGGGTCCAGCATGCTGGGGCTCAGAGCTCACTTGAATAGAGCAGAGAGTCCTGAGAAGAGCTTACACAGAGCTTATATACTTTCCTTGGAGAGGGCAGGGAGGGAAATTTATTGATGCGTCAGGGAGAGTGGGCAGTTTGCTTTCAACGGGATGATGGAGTACATTCTGAAGTTTGGCAGTTGGGGACAGCACATTCTGGGAACAAGATTAGCAAACAGTTCTCAAGATTTCAACAGTGTTTTATTAAGCATACAGAAAAATAGGAAGTGACAAGTACCTATTTTATTAACTTTTTATTCCCCAATTCTTCTTCTGGTTACTTTTAATCATGAAAGTGATCATTGAAGGGTGTCACATTTTATGTCTCCTAGTGGGGTATATTGTTGTCTGATTACCATAAGTTTAAATTGTCCAATTTGAGCTTCGAGAAAGGAAACTACATGGTTGAGCCAACAGGGTCCTATAGTTAGCAATAATATGAGGATTATTAATGGACAGGCCTGGGCTGATGAAAGCATAGTTAACCAGAGGGACTGTGTGAACCAAGACTCAAACCACCCTTTTTGGGCCTCTCTCTCTCGTTGACACTCTTAAAGGCATTTTCTTAATATACTCATAGGTTCTTATACAACTCCAGTATGGTCGGCATAAAAACAACCTTCTTCCCTCAATGCAGCACAAAGTCCCCCTTCTCTCATGAAGAGAAGGTTTAACCCTCGCCTGTTCTGTAAAACAAATTCAGAGAGAGAGGTTAAACATTCCTGTAAAGCTGTGATGGAGGTTTTATTATCTTTAATTTTTGGTCTATTGCTGCTTGTAATTGGGTCATTTGTTGTGTCCCATGGACTAGGGTTCCTGTGCTCACTCCTGCAGCAACTCCTATTCCTAATAGGATGGCGAAAGTGAGAGATACAGGTTCCTGGTGGAAACAGGTTGTATGCCCTCCGATTTGATCTTTAAATGAACATGCATCATCCTAGAACACTCTGGGAAACATCTGCACCATTACATAATTAATCACATCTGTTGACCATTTCATGAAAACATAAACAATGTTTAAGTATATACAATTATACTGTTGTAGGTACGGAAAAGGAAAGGAATCTAAGATAGCACCGAAGACAGGGAAACAGCCCTATTTGGTTGCAAACGGATTTAGAGGGTATTGCTTCTGTTGTAATCAATTAATCTTCTGAACCCCAAGTTTAGGTAGTTTCAGAATTTGTACCCAACATGTAAGGGAAGGGGCTCAGAAGTTCACAGTCTGCAGAAGTTCACAAAAAGCAGTTTTTGTTTCTGTTATTTTTTCCTCTGTTCTCGGCAAATTAACTTTTCAAGGACACTGGGACAGGGAGAGCTTTTTTTTTTCTCTTTTTTTTCTCCCTGCCAGCTGTTACCATGGAGCCTAGTTGGTAACTTCTTTACTTAGAATTGTAGCCATCTCTGTGAATCCCCAGCTCAAGGCCAGAGGCCTTGTTCACTTACTTTGTGAAAAACTCGTAAGGGGGTGTCTAGCTTAGGAGTGCTGATTTTTCCAGCCACTGGCCAAGTAGAACAGGGCGACATGAAAACACGGAGTTTATCTACATTGAATTCTTTTATAGGGACTCTTTTGCTGAAAGTCCTAAAGTCAGCAATGGTGAAGACTTCTGGAGAAGGTCATATAAGACTTTTCTGTGGGCCTGGTGAAGAGGGGCAAGACGTGGAAAGCAAGGCTGAGAGCAGCTCCGTTTATCTGACAATTAGGAAGGAGAGATGTAAAAGAATATTGGGAAAGGGGTTTGTGATTTTCCTGGCAACAAAAACTTGAGCAGTAGAACAGGTAGAGCAGAGGGGACGACAGGAGTGAGTATCCCAAAAAGCCTGTGAGGGACTTTAAATTCTTAGTCACCTGTTTTCAGTGATGACAAGGCAACTTTAAAGGTCACTTTCATTACATCTTGGATAGTGGTCTGAGGGATCTCCTCAGCTGGTTTGAGCTTTGGGTTAGCTGGTAAGAGGACCTGATGGGACCTGCTCTGGGCACTTACTGGAGAAAAGAGGACTGAGTGGGTGGAGGGGTACCTCAGTACCTGATACCTCAGCAAGGGCGCAATGGTCTGAGAACCGGCCGAGGTTTGGTTTTTTGATCTAGTAAATGGAGGGGAGAAATCAGGTTGCTGAGGTAGGAGTGAAAGCAGAGAGTCTGGAGCAGAAGGCTGAGGGTTAGGATCTTTTGGAGAAGCATAGTTCAGGACGTGAGTGAAGGAGGGAAAAGGTCTTCACATAGGGGAATCTCCTTCCACCCTTTTGATCACTTGTAGAAGTTAAAAATGTCATGCATAATTTGAGGATCTAGAGAGCCTTCTAGGGTCCATCGGTTTTGGTTGTCTAATTGGTAATATGGCCAATGCTGTGTACTGAATTTGATGGGGAGTTTGGGTTCCACCAGGCAGTCCCTGTATGCTACCATCCCCATGACTTACAGAAGAAGTTGGCTTTTTCCCCTCACAGCCGTGGCTCTTTGTGGCTTTGATAGTCTGCCATGCAAACATAGTAATCTGGGCTAGCCAACCTGCATCTTGCTCGCGTGTGCCTACATCCATAATGTTTGTTTCCATTATCGATGATACAGAAGGTATTTAATAGAATTTTAGTGGGATCCACTTTATCAGATATATCCCAATAGGAAAAACCTATAGCCAGCTGACAAATGTCTGGGTGGAGAGATGGCCACCAGGTCCCTATGGGGGCTGTAAGCGAGATAGACCATACTTCTTCTCTAGTAGGATTTGTGATCAGCCATCGCTGATGAACCACCTGATGAGGTTTAGGACTACTGGTGGCCAAGGGGAGAGTCTATAGCCTTATTTATATGGTGAATACACAATTTGAAAGGGTTACTAGTCATTTCCAGTTTCCAGCAAGAGTCTGGACAGAGCGCAGGCTTGAGATGAGAGGCATGGATCCAGGAATTGATTCCGTATACATTTACTGATGTAGGTGTTATAAGTAGTACCTGGTATGTTCCTTTCCATCGGGGTTCCAGGAATGAAACCTGATGTCTTCTTATGTAGATGAAGTCTCTTAAATTATATTGAAGTGGAGTCCCCTTGTCCCCAGTTTGGTAGGCCGTGGCCAGCTGTTTGAACAGATATCAATGAGTTCTTTCAAGAGCTTTAAGTCTGTCAAGCTAGGGGGTGTGGAAGGGATCCTTAGGTCTTAGAGTTGGGGTTAGGTCCCTTACTGGAGGAAGGGCACCATAGAGAATTTCACAGGTGGTGAGGTTACACAAAGAAACAGAGGGAGTATTTCTTGCATGAAACAGTGCATAAGGCAGGAGCATAGTCCAATCTTTTATGCAGGTCTCTAAGATTAATTTCGTAAAGGTCTATTTAATGGTTCTATTTATTTTTTCTACCTGTCCTGAGTTCTGGGGTCTATAAGCATAATGTAACTACCAATTAATAACCAGGGTACTGGTTAACCTATTCTCATAACATGAGACAAAACCAGAATCCCACACCCACACCCACAAAGGCACCTGCTTCCCCCAAGTACATCTGTGACTATCTGGAGTATTCTCTGACTGGTGGATCATACTATGTTCCCCAAAAATAGCCTGTCTTGTCTCAGATCTGGTCTTCGTGGCCAACTCTGTGAAGATTTCAGGAGCCAGCATGAGCCACTACCTGCTTTCTCAGGAAAGGCCCCTCTTCAGAGCTCTTCTGGCATTTGGCCATCCCCACATCAGTAGGTACCATGAAAGACTGACTCTGTCCCTGGTAAATCCAAAGAAGTGAGCCCACTAGGAGTAGGACTGGGACTGGCAATGGGTGCCTGGCTTCATGGATCCCAAGTTCAGAGAGTTCCAACACCAAGGAAGTGACGTGAGGTCACTTCCTTCAGAAACTGAAAGAGGTCACTCCCTTGGCAACCACTTTGTCCTAACAGTTGCTTCCTATGGTCTCTTGAGATGGAGGATGCCCCTACTTCCTGTGACACTTTCACAAGTTAGAATGGTATATAAACCATAGGCACTCAGGAATAGCTCTCCACACAGGCCTGGTTTGATCCATCTTCTCTACATTAATAAGAGAGAGGCTGATTCAGATACAATCCTTTATCCTGACCAGGTTGTTTGCCATGGAAGATGACTTTTGCTCTCTCAAGTCCTTCATTGCTGCCTACATCTTCTCCAGGAATGATTTCTGCATGGACCTTTGAGTTTCTAAGCAGGTGGAAGATCCCCTACATTCCTGTATTGTAAGACCAACACTGTCCCCGCTCTTCTGTAAAGTTAGATTGAGGGAACAGTGTATGTTAGGGTTAATAACATGTTCAATTTGGGTTAGGAATCATTCTTCGGGATGAATAATAGTATTGGGAAACTCTCTCAGATCTGGTCTCCTTGGCCAACTCAGTGAAGTTTTCAGGAGCCAGTGGTGAGACACTGCCTGCTTTCTCATGGACTGGCCCTCTTCAGAGCTCTCCTGGCATTTGGCCATCCTCACATCAGTAGGTACCAAGAAAGTCTGACTCTGTCCTTGGTAAATACAAACATGTGAGCCCACTGGGACTGGGACTGGGACTGACTCTGGGTGCCTGGCTTCTTGGATCCCCAGTTCAGAGAGTTCCATCACCAAAGAAGTGAGGTAGGTCACTTCATTCAGAAACTGAATGAGGTCACTGCCTTGGCAAACACTTTGTCCTAAAAGTTGCTTCCTAGGTTCCCATGAGATGGAGCCTGCCCCTACTTACTGTGACACTTCAAGCTAAGAATTGTATATCAAAAATAGGCACCCGGGAACAGCTCTCCACACATGCCTGATTTGGTCCAACTACTCTACATTAAGAAGAGAGAGGCTGATTCAGACACATCCCTTCATTTTGACCTGGTTGTTTTCCATGGAAAATGAATTTTTCTCTCTCAGGTCCTCCATAGCTGTCAACATCTTCTCCAGGGATCATTTCTGTAAGGACCTTTGAGGTTCTCAGCAGGTGGAAGATCCCCTACATTCCTGTATTGTAAGACAAACTGTGTCCCTACTCTTTTGTAAAGTTATATTGATGGAAGAGTGTATGGTTAGGATTAATAACATATTCGATTTGAGTTAGGAATCATTCTGCAGGATGAATAATGGTATTGGGAATCTGCGATATTTACAAGAATAAATAGGTGAAATGTAAGTATGAAAACAGAAATCTAGGTAAGATTTGAAGCCCAGAAGGGAATTGGGCCTTTGATTGTGACACTTAGCTTTGAATTATGTTCTGCACAGATGTCTCAGATAAATCGATATAAAATGGCATAGGACCTTGTACCTTGGATGATTGAATGTCGAAGAGAATATCCAGTCAAAAGGGGACAGTAGGTGGATTAGGAAGATAGTAAGTAAGTTTAGAAAAAAGAGTGAGTATAGGAATTGGACCAAAAGTTCTTTAGCAACAGGGTTTCGGTTAGTGAGTGAATGTCAATGTCAGCACATGTGAAGAATGAGTCACAATGATGAACTGGGGAAAATATGTAGGAAAGCAGATATCTATAGAGACATTATGAAATCAGACAAAGTATAAAGTGAGTGATAGTATTAGATATTTTCAACAGGGTTGAATTTGAATATATAATCTTAGGAAGAAACAAATATGTAATCATTAATAGGATTGACATTTGAGAGCATTAGCCAAATTGGACATGGATTTTTTTAGTAATCCATGTTTACATTCCATTTAGTCTTTGGTACAATCATAAGTGTGAACTTTGCATTTTGTGTCCAGAATATTACTGTGATAAAATGTATATGTAGATCAGTTGACAGAGTATTTCTTCCACCATTTCTGGGAGCAATATTTTGAAGACATATAAATTAATATTGGGGGTACAAAGAGGTGTACCCTGTGTCTATGTATGTAGAGATAATGCATGAAGAGACCATACTGTGAATAAATAATATAACTGATTACACTTTAAATAATCGATTGAATTTATATCTGAAAATATGCAGAAAATCTTATATTGATATACAATCATTAATTCCAACCAATTATACATATAATGGTAATATTACTTTAATGGTATATCAAGACGGGTGTGTGAGATTTGCTTCAAAGCGATAATGGAAATTGAAAATAATGTGTTTGGAAAGAAGTCTCATGAAACGAGCAGTCAAGAAACATTAAGGAATACATGTGTTCTGAATCAGGAAGTGATTGAAAGTGAAACAAATGCCTATCAATTTGATAAATTGTGGATGAAATATTTATCCTATGATGTGCATTAACTGAAGAAATAGTAATGTACCAGAGTTGAATAAAAATGAACGTCAAAATACACTTCATGTCCCATAGGAATCTATACACATTGATGTTAAACTGGGTGAGTTACTGTAGAAATATTAGGATTTGTGTGCACCATTCACTGAAGTTTGTTTTCAGTACTAGGAAACAAATATGTATTTCAGGTGGATGAGTATTTCTGATAATAATCTTGTGAAAAGTTGATCATAAATCCACATATATGAATATGAATGAATTTAGGGAGTGTATAATAAGACACATATATTTCATATTTTGAAAAATCTGGAGAGTATATATATATATATATATATATATATATATATATATATATATAAAACACACACACACAGACATTAAAAAGTAGCAATGTATATGGCAATCTAAATTAATCATGAAATATATATCATCCACAGATCCAAAAATATTCATTTTACTGAACATGGGTTTATGTATAATGTTGTTCAACTAGGAAGCTCACCCATAGGTTGAATTTTCAGTTCCAACAGCGTTTAGAATGAGTGATCTATTCTCACAAATTGTATCTGCCAATTCATCCACCTCACAAGAATGTACGTGTGGTACCAGGTAGGATTTGATATGTGCATATAAAAATACATGTGCTGAATAGGCTACAGAGAAAGGGAGACAGGAATTCAAATATTTGTTAACTTTCAAAACACATGGAGAACTATTTAAATTGAAAATTTGCTAGATTTATAACTCCTACACTACATAATGCAAAAGGCAAGTCCAACTATGCACCATGCCTGCTCTGAACTGCTTGTATTTCTATTTTGTTGGGGTAATTTATCTCCATCATATTTGCATTAGTAGTCAGAGTCCAGTAGGGTAGGTTTTAGTGTCAGGGATTAAGTATTTCGAATGAAAAATTAGATAATGAATCCAATGTGTATGCAAAAAATCTTCCCATTCTCATCCAGAACAATGCCTTGACATTACATTCGCCCCAAGTAATACACAATTAGAGGAGAAGAGTTAGAAAATCTGTGAATACATATCTGGAATGGAAAATGCTCAGGAGTTCACAAGCTTGGATGTGGAAGGGGAGTTTCCAAAAGTAAGGGACAGGGTTGATAGACCCAACCTGATCATTTATTAAAATTGGGAGCCCACTTGCCAGAAACCCATGAAAAGATAATTTTGGCTTTATTATAAATTACTGCAAATTCTGAACCTGCTTGGAATGTTTGCCCATGCCTTAAACTCACCCATGCCTGGCTCTCTGACCAGATTGCAGCCCTCTCTGAAACTTTAGTGACACCTCATAAATATTTTCTTTCCCTGGCCAGACAACGAGTCTCTGAGGCTCTAATGGTCCTCATAATTTCTGATGTTGGGGTGAGCTTAAAAAAAATGTAAACTACCGTTAGTGTGATGCTTGTTAAAGTTCTGTTATCTGTAACCCCCTTTTTGTGCATCTTTCTGGGCTATATAGCTGGGCTATAGGAAAGGTGGGTTTGCTGTCTTGCTTCTGCCATTTTGGGAGGGAGAGGTAGCCTTTCCCTTTGAAATAATTAGCTTGCCTTAATTTGATTTTACTAGGAGTCAGTGGTCTTTACATGCGTTCTTGGTCTAATATTTTGGAGTTCCCCAGTGAGATGACCCTGCCGGACAAGATCACAAGACCAGACTGCTGTAAATTCTGAAGTTGGCCTTCCTTCCAGGGCTCCAAGCTTGAGAGCAACTCTAGGGTTTGTGCAACTTGAGATGGTCCAAGGCCTTGGAGTTAGCCTTCAGTTCAGGGAGCACTGCAGTGAACCACCGCATTAAAACTATTAGCAAGCACCTGGTGGAGGAGGCATCCATAGGTAATTGGTGCCTTTATAACATCTGATATCCGGTTAAGGGAGATCTCTTCTGATGACAGAGAGGTGGACTGAGGAGGCTCACATATACTCCTGTCTGGGACAGTAACAAGAATCATTCTGTCATCTGTTCTGTTCTCTAGGGAATTCATCTGGAAGGGTAGAGAGGTGCCAACGGGCACGCATGCGCTCCTACGGGGAGCTTTAGGAAGACATTGCATTGCTCCTCTGTTTTCCTGTTTCGGCGCCGGATTTCTGTTTTTTTTTTTTGTTGTTGTTGTTTTGTTCTGTGTTCTATATGTTTTTTGTTTGTTTGTTTTTGTGCATTTTGTTGTGTGATTTCTGTGGTGAAAACTTAAGGATATCGGACATGAAAATAAAGCAAGTAAGCCTGACACCCTTTGGACTGAGTTTAAAGGAACTGCAATGAACTTTACACCTGTTTGTTAAGCAGTATGAGAGAAGCCCCTAGCTGGCTGCCTGGAGCACACTCACTGCAGAGGGCAGTGCCTGCGGGGGACCTAAGAACTGAGTATCTCCCAGGTTAATAAGTGAAACTTCTTTAAAATCCCTTGTCCCTCCAGATAAAGAGAGTCACAACCTTTTGGCAGAGTCCCTGTGTTTATCTTTGTTAGCAAAGCAATAAACCTTCGTTTTTCTTTTTCTCAAAACCCTGTCCTCATTTTTAAATTGGCATTAATTGGCTTCAAGTTCAGGAACCCAACTTTAAGTTACAAATTTTGATAACCCACCAGCACCCTGGAACTTTTTGAGAGCTGACTACAGAAATGTTAGGAGATGGAGCATGCTTGTGGTGGAACTGAACCAGAGGAGCAAATCCTGTAAGTAAAAGGAGGGACTGAGGGACTCCCAGCAGCTGCTGAAGCCTTATTTTTTCAGAGAATTCCCTAGGTCTTTCCCTGCAATTTAACGATAATGCCACCTCTGTCATCTTAAAAAAGAGGGAAAAAAAGGGGACACTAAATGCAGGAAAGTCACTATGGAGACCCTTGATTTTACATTTCAGGATGCTCCTCTGTGAAAACATCTGGTCCCCTTGTGGGGACATCTGTGGTGCAACTGGTGTAGGAGATTTTTCTCTTATCTGCTCTGTTTTAAAGGCTTCTGTCTGTCAGTCATAGTCTGAAGCTCCTTTCTGTCTGTCGTGTGTCTTTGTTTCTGGCACTTTAAGACATGTGCAATAATGTGTTGATATTATATATTGTTTCTTGGGAATGATTTTACCTGAATGTGTGTCTAAATGATGATGTTTTATTGTAACAATCTGGTAGCTTATTGGGTTTTTGAAGCATTGCAGAATCTTGCCGTTAAAAGTCAGATTCAGATAATTGTTTAGTTTATGATTTCAGATAATTCATGCCAGAGAACTTAAATACTTAGGATGGAAAACTGAAGAACTCTACTTCCAAGTTGGCAAGAAATTTTCCAATCATTCAGTCTTTTTTTTTTCACCAATTTTTAATTGGGTAGCCTGGGAAAATGTCACTGTGTGTACCAGTGCATTAATTTGGACAAGGATAGTAAATCATAGTATGGTATCTGTTGACAAGACAAGATGTAAAGATATAAAATTTTGTAAATTTTGTCTTAAACTTGTATCAAAATTTTCAACATCCTATCTGGAAAATTATGGTTAAAATGCGTTAGGCCTGAGGTGTCTGCTCAGAATAGCAGTTTTTTCCTGCTCCTTCCAGACCTCAGCCAGGACTTAGATTGAAATGCAAATGAAAGAAGCCTGCAAGATCAGTAGGAGACTGATATGAGGCTTAAGGAAAAAAAAAGTAAATAGTATGGTATTTACTAATTACTGGTCAGTTATTTTTTCTAGGACTCTTATTTTTTTCCTTAGATCCTTTAATTTTTCTAACTCATAATTTTGATCCTACAGGCCTAGGTTAATGTTTTTCTGATCAGTTCTATCTTTGACCAACTGTGGAGTTTTTAAAACATGGCAATGGAGATTTCACCTGCTAAAAGCTACAAGGCCTTTACTATTATTATGTGTGCACACTTTTGTTATTTGTTGTATGTCTATATATATATATATATATATATATATATATATATATATATATATATATATATTCTTAATCATATATATGATACAGAAATTAACATATATAAGGAGCGCTCATAATAAAAAAAGCACTCATAAAAACAAATTTTAAGGGATGCCCTCTCTCACCACTTCGGTTCAACATAGTTCTCGAATCACTGGCCAGAGCAATTAGACAGACGAAAGAAATTAAAGGCATAAAAATAGGAAAAGAACTCAAATTATCACTATTTGCAGATGACATGATTCTATACCTAGCAGACCCAAAAGGGTCTACAAAGAAACTACTAGAGCTAATAAATGAATTCAGCAAAGTGGCAGGATATAATATCAACACACATAAATCAAAGACATTCCTGTATATCAGCCACAAATCCTCTGAAATGGAAATGAGGACAACCACCCCATTCACAATATCCTCAAATAAAATAAAATACTTGGGAATCAACCTAATAAAAGAGGTGAAAGACTTATACAATGAAAACTACAGAAACCTAAAGAGAGAAATAGAAGAAGATCTTAGAAGATGGAAAAATATACCCTGTTCATGGATAGGTAGAACTAACATCATCAAAATGGCGATATTACCAAAAGTTCTCTATAGGTTTAATGCAATGCCAATCAAAATCCCAACGGCATTTCTTGTAGAAATAGAGAAAGCAATCATAAAATTCATATGGAAAAATAAAAGACCCAGAATAGCAAAAACAATGCTAAGCAGGAAGTGTGAATCAGGCGGGATAGCTATACCAGACTTCAAACTATACTACAGAGCAATAGTAACAAAAACAGCAGGGTACTGGTACCAAAACAGGTGGGTGGACCAATGGTACAGAATAGAGGACACAGAAACCAATCCACAAAACTACAACTATCTTATATTCGATAAAGGGGCTAAAAGCATGCAATTGAAGAAGGATAGCATCTTCAACAAATGGTGTTGGGAAAACTGGAAATCCATATGCAACAAAATGAAACTGAATCCCTTTCTCTTGCCATGCACAAAAGTTAACTCAAAGTGGATCAAGGAACTTGATATCAAATCAGAGACATGGCGTCTGATAGAAGAAAAAGTTGGCTATGATCTACATACTGTGGGATTGGGCTCCAAATTCCTCAATAGGACACCCATAGCACAAGTGTTAATAACTAGAATCAACAAATGGGACTTACTCAAACTAAAAAGTTTTCTCTCAGCAAAAGAAAGAATAAGAGAGGTAAATAGGGATCCTACGTCCTGGGAACAAATCTTTACTCCTCACACTTCACACAGAGCCCTAATATCCAGAATATACAAAGAACTCAAAAAATTAGACAATAAGATAACAAATAACCCAATCAACAAATGGGCCAAGGGCCTGAATAGAAATTTCTCAGAGGAGGACATACAATCAATCAACAAGTATATGAAAAAATGCTCACCATCTCTAGCAGTCAGAGAAATGCAAATCAAAACCACCCTAAGATACCATCTCACTCCAGTAAGATTAGCAGCCATTAGGAAGTCAAACAACAACAAGTGCTGGCGAGGATGTGGGGAAAAGGGTACTCTTGTACATTGCTGGTGGGACTGAAAATTGGTGCGGCCAATTTGGAAAGCAGTATGGAGATTTCTTGGAAAGCTGGGAATAAAACCACCATTTGATCCAGCTATTCCCCTACTCGGTCTATTCCCTAAAGACCTAAAAAGAGCACACTATAGGGACACTGCTACATCCATGTTCATAGCAGCACAATTCACAATAGCAAGACTGTGGAAGCAAAACCTAGATGCCATTCAATAGACGAATGGATAAAAAATATGTGGCATTTTTACACAATGGAGTATTACTCTGCATTAAGAAATGACAAAATCATAGAATTTGGAGAGAAATGGATGGCATTAGAGCAGATTATGCTAAGTGAAGCTAGCCAATCCCTCAAAAACAAATGCCAAATGTCTTCTTTGATATAAGGAGAGTAACTAAGAACAGAGTAGGGACGAAGAGCATGAGAAGAAGATTAATATTAAACAGGGATGAGAGGTGGGTGGGAAAGGGAGAGAGAAGGGAAATTTCCTGTAAATGGAAGGAGACCCTCAGGGGTATACAAAATTACATACAAGAGGAAGTGAGGGGAAAGGAGGAAAAATATGAGGGGGGAGAAATGAATTACAGTAGAGGGGGTAGAGAGAGAAGAGGGGAGGGGATGGGGGAGTGGGGATAGTAGAGGATAGGAAAGGCAGCAGAATACAACAGACACCAGAATGGCAATATGTAAATCAATGATTGTGCAACTGATGTGATTCTGCAATCTGTATATGGGGTAAAAACGGGAGTTCATATCCCACTTGAATCAAGTGTGAAATATAATATATCAAGAACTATGTAATGTTTTGAACAACCTACAATAAAAATTAATTTAAAAAAAGTGGATCCAAAGATCTTTAATTCACGTGATTAAAATTGTTCAATTTAAATTGCATAAACAGATAAAAATAAATGTTTTTAAATTTAAGCTTACAAGTTTTTATAGGTGTTCAAAAATCTAGCAAAATATTAATATCTACAAAATGTCTAAAATGCCTTGATTCTAGGACTTTTCCTTCAACAAAAAAATGGTTTACACTGTTCAATACATTTGTCTAATATTTTAATAAATAAGTAAAGTAAATTTGATGTGGAATTTCTCATTCTTGAGTACATTTGTTAGATACCCGATTGATTTACTAAGGTCTGTATCAGATTGTAAAAATCAGTCATGTGTTAAAGAGACAAAAATTTCTGAAAACATAAGTTTACCCATAACATTGTGTTTATTAAGTTTTATTTTTTCTAGAGCAAGCAACCATAAAAATTAAACAACTGATTAAATAAGAACTGTTATTTTAGAGCACTCTACTGCCATTTCTTTAAAAGCTAAACTTGGTTAATCTAGAAATATCAATGTAATATTGATGCTATTAATATGCTCATATCTTCCAGGTATACAAGTCTGTAAGTTAGAAACATTTAAAGAGCATTATATCAAGCTGGTATTCTGAAGTTGTATGGTAATAAAAATGTACTGGGGATTTATTTACCTGTTATCAATAAGATATGTAAAGTTTTATGTTACTTTTTTCATTGGGGAACAATTTAAATGTATTTTTAAGTTAATCAGAGCCTAATATATGTAAAGGTTAAAATCTTTCAGCCTTTCTTTAATCCATGTTTTAAATGTGATTTCATATGATGTTAGATAATGTTAATGTGACCTCAAACAATTTATGTAAACTTTGTAAAATGATATTTAAAAAACAATGATCAGCTTTAGAACTAAAACACTTAATATTTATAAAGAGGCCTGCCTTACCTGAGATAAGGCTCTGTGTCCCATCTTACTACATGTGAGAATGACTACAAAAGGAGTAGGTCAGATTTTATTTCATTTAAAGTTATGTTCAAAAGTTCTTTTGTTTTTCTGTGAAGATTACTAGGATCTCAAACAGGGCATATAATGTATAACTCAGCGAAAAAATTCAGGGTAGCTATTACAGAAACTAAGTATTTTTACTCTTGTTAAAAAATTTTATTTTTAAGTTGCTTATAAGTGATCTAAAGATTCCCTGTTAGTCTTTTACAGAAGTGTTGCTTTAATAACACAACATGGGTTAATTTAAGATAATAAGTCATCACCTACAAGACAGACAGAATAATACATATCCCAATTAATGAAAAGATAAATAATAATTAAGTTATAGATATTAAAGCCCAGTATTCTCAATATAAGGCTGTTAAAATTTATTTGCTGGATGTTTAAGATTAGGATTTAAAATTAAAGTTAAATGAATCGGCCAAGAAAACAAATATTAATATTTTAAGGTATACACTTTATGTTAGCCTCCCAAAATAAGTAAGACTGGAGGTTACAAAGAAGGATTCTCAGACAGGAATGCCTGATAACTATAAAAAGAGACTATTAAGAGGAGCTGCCAGAGGCAGAAAATTTAGTTTAGGGCCTACAGATATTCCTAACCTACAGAGGTAGGCTTGGTGTTTGCTAGTATGATTATCCAGCCCTGAGTAACAGAATTAAAGGTTTCTCTATTAGACACAGAGGTCATACTAGAAAAAGGATTTTGCAAGATCAGATGACATTAAATTAATAAACTGTATCTTATGGGGAGGGACAACTGTAAAACAAAAAATTAAATATTAAGTTGACAGTCCTGATAACTGAGGATATTAAAGAATGGTGAGGGAACTTCTATACGGTGACATGTTCCAGCTGCTGCAACATTTATTCATTACTCTTGGTTTTTGTTACTCTCATAGAAGAACCCATTCCCAGATGACTTTACAACCTGTTCTTCCCCAACCAGACTTCAAACCAAGCTGAAATCTAAAAGGCAACTCATGTCCCTCAACTAAATTCTAAAAGGCAACTCATGTCCCTCATGCCATGACCCTTACGTCACCCTCTCTCAGCGCAGAAGAATCCAAAATGCGTGAGGCCTCCCTTCTTACAACAATGGAGCCAAAAATAAATAGACTATCAATATACGTAATTAATTAAGTCAGGTAAAATCAGGGAGACCCGTTTTGGGTGAGTTCTAGAAATTTGGAGACTGTTACCTGAGGGATTTAAATTTCCTCAGTGCACTTCCCTTAATCTATCAAAGATTTGAAAGGAACACATAAGAAAAGGGGGGAATGATAGGCCCAACCTGATCTTTTATTAAAATTGGGAGCCATCTTGCCACAAAGCCATGATAAGATAATTTTGGCTTTACTATAAATTACTGCAAATTCTGAACCTGCTTGGAATGCCTGCCCATGCCTTGAACTCACCCATATCTGGCTCTCTGACCAGATAGCAGCACTCTGTGAAACATTAGTGACACATCATAAATATTGGCCTTCCCTGGACAGACAATGACCATCTCTGAGGGTCTAATGGTCCTCACAAATTCTGATGTTGGGGCCAGCAAAAAAAAAAAAAAAAAAAAAAAAATATATATATATATATATATATATATATATATATATATATATATATATAAAAACTACCATTAGTGTGATGCTTGTCCGAGTTCTGTTATCTCTAACCCCCCTTTTGTGTAACTTTCTGGGCTTTAAAGCTGGGCTGTAGGTAAGTTGGGGTTGCTGTCTTGTTCCGGCCGTTTTGGGAGGGAGAGTTAGCCTGGCTGGTGAAAATAATAAGCTTAGTTTAATTTGATTTTAATTGGAGTCACTGGTCTTTTCTTGCATCCTTGTCTAACAGGTAAACACTCCACAAACATGGAGCTCTGCTGGCCTAACGACTTTTTGAGAAACTGCCTCTGAGGTTGGGCACTTGAAATATATGTTGTTTTCAGGAGCTTTAGCTTCCTTTGTTGTGAGACCATCAAAGCTGGCTCTGCATCTATGTGACCTGAAGAAATTGGTTTCTTATTTTCCAATGAAAATGAGGCAAAGTGCTGAATTCTCTCTTTGTAGGTAAACTGTGGCCACTGAAGGCTAAGTGTCTCCCTGTGTGGACTGTGTACCCATTTAGTCATCCTCCACTATTCATGGTGTTTCTTGCTGCTGCACTGGGAGTTTGGTATTTGCTCTACGAAATACAAGAAGTTCAACTGGGACACAGTTCTGAAGGTAGTTCTGTCACGTGTGGTCGGTCAGAGTCTGCAGGAGAATGCACCAACCAGGATTCTATCCCACATAGCTTGCCCACTTGAAGATAGCAACCTGATTCGGAACATTGCCCTGAAACCTCTCCATATAACAAGATGCCTTTACATATAAGGGTCTGCTGGCTGCACCATGTCAGCCACAAGCCATTTGGAAGTCAATGGTAGATCCAAATGGCCCCAACACAAATGTTTTATCCCACACCTGCACACCACAGTTCTGGGCCCAATACTCAGCAGGCTCCAACATACTGGCATTTCAGTTCTACACCATTTTCATGAAACCCAGTCAATCAAACCACTGTCTGGAACACTCCTGATCAGCAACAGGACATCCAAATGTTCTCCTCTGACACCTGGTTATGGGAATTTCAAAAATTTCTTGGTATTTATCTAGCATTTTTCACGGATGAAGTTGGAGGCACTGTAGGTTTCAATTCTTTCAAGAACCATTAAATGGTATGGAAGCTCATTTCAATGAAAGCTCTGGAGAATTCTCACAGTCAAGGCTTCCCAAAGAGTGGCCAAAAGATCACATGAACCCAGGCCCATTGAGGTCTAGAGTGTGAGGTCCATGTTTTTTTTGAATCTCATCTATGGCTGCCAAGTCTTTCATAATAAAATCATGTGATATCCTGGCTGAGATTCCCGATGCTCTGTGGAAAGCCACCCTGGGACTTGATCTCAGTTTCCAAGGGCGACTCTAATGCGTGGCCTCCTAAAATCCCAAGAGAACTCATGGCAATATTTCTCTGAGGTCAGTTTCAGAACTCAGTCTGTAAGGGGAATCACACCAGACTTCAAGCCCAGGTGGACCCAGTCATCTATTTCAACCACCACACAAATGACCACAATTAAAACCAAAACACTCCCACATGGCCCTCATCTTCTTCCATATAGACACTCATCATAACCTCTGGCTGGGGTTTTCCATGAGGGGCAAAGCTCACGACAGTGTCCAAAATAAGCTCCCTTACCCCTCATTTGCCTAAAATCAGGGTGGCCTGGACACCCTTCCTGTGAACCAGTAGTGATCAAATATGCCTGCCATTTGTACTGCCCAGCTTCTCAAATATGAGGCCTACTGACTGTTTGGTATAGATTTTTTATGTGAATTGGAGTCATGAGAAAACCCAAGCAATTACGGGCTAGCCTCTGCAGGGTTTTGAAGAACTCATTTGACCCAATGGATCCCTCTTCTCACTTGATGTAGGTCAGAAACCTTACAGAGGAAGGCGAGGGACTTCAACCACAATGACTGCCCTTTTGGCCATTTTGGTTTTGGAAGCACAAAAGGAATGTTTCTTTAGATCCATCAGGTGCTGAGAATCTAAGCCACAGCCTCACACAGGGCCAAGAGGCTGATTCAGACACATCCCTTTTGGAAGAAATTAAGCAAAGAGCCACAAGTTATGCCCATTCATTTCCATTTGAAAACTGTTTTCTTCAGGCTTCACAAAGGGTTGGCCTGAGGCAAAGACCTTCCTGACATTCAGGGCAACAGAACATTATGTAAGAAAAGGCCCAAAGCAGGGTTTCTCCACTGAGATTTTACTGGTCACACTGATATCTGAGTTTTCTGAGATGCTCGCCATTCCCTTCAGCTATCCAGTACATGGCCATGTCACAGAGCTTGGAGGTGGTACATATCTTGGACTCAAAACCATGAGCCTGTTGTGGAGAGTGGCCAGAATTCAGGAAGAGTACAGGAACTTAGGAATATTGTAGGTGTTGCCCATCCATAAGGCAAGCCACAGTCCTTTCATAAATTGGGCAGGATGAATGCTGTTAAACTTTCTCCTGGAGAGGACAAATCCATTGATGCATTATCTTTTCTAATGTCTACAACCAGAGATACAGTGGGATACACAGATATAGAAACACTTGCCTTGTCAAACAACTTACTAGAAACAGTCCACTCAATACCAAACAAATAGCCTTTCCTACCTATCACGCCTTTCCTACTGTATCAACATACACTAGTTATTCATCACCCCCTGCCCCGGTTATTTTGCTGCAGTGGGACTGCTGCAGATGGTGGCCCATACAGGGAGCCCTGGGACACTTGGGGGTAAGTGACGAATAAAAGCTGCCCATCCATAGATAGGATGGGAGCAAATCTCCTCATCCCTAGGCAGATAGGGGGAGAGGAAAAACGGTCATTTCAAAAAATGGAGAAGATTGATACAGTATGATTGTGTCCTGTTTTATCTCAGTGTATTGTATTGTCTTTGTGATGAAAATAAGGAAGGGGTGAGAAGTAAATTGATAATCGAAAGAGGCACCCCAGTGGAAACAAGAGCAATTAGGGCATGTGTTGATGGAAGCCCAGGAAGTCTAATCAGAAAGAAAAAGAAAGTTAAGAAGAAGAAGGATTATCAGGAAAAAAGTTTCAGCAAAAGGCTGTTACTGAATACTTTTCGTTTCCGGAGTGTATGTGAATAGGCGCCTCGGCTGCCACATGCTCAAGCCAGTCACTGTGCAGCAAGGGCTTTTCAAGCAGTGGCAGCTGGCAATTCCCCGCCCCCAGCCTGGGGAGCGGGGCCCCGTGGCAGTTTGAGTCCTGGAAACTCCCCAGGGCCATCTGTGGCTGCCCAGGATGCTACAGCCAGCCATAGATGCTACTGGCTCCCTGATGTTTGGTCATTTTCAATGCCAATAACTAAGCTACAATGGTTCTCCCACACCCGGAAGATAATAAATAATAAGCACTATTAAGGCTTTTTTCAAATGTAAAAAAACCTTGAGATAATGTACTAAATTTTTCAGAAGGTTGTTTTCTTAGCACCTGTGGAATACTATAGGATTTTCTTTAGCCAGTGGTAGGAGTTCCTGCCTTCATCCCAGTGCCGGTGAGGACAAGGGTGGAAGAATTTTCAGTGTTGCTGAAAACCGGAGGAGACTTCGGCTGAGAAACGGAGGAGACTTTGGATCAAGCTAGCTGCCTTCAGAACTTTCCTGGGCTGTGATTTAAGCTAGCTGCCTGCAGAATTTACATGGACTGTGATTTAAGCTAGCTGCCTGCAGAACTTACCAGGACTGTGATTTAAGCTAGCTGCCTGCAGAACATACCTGGACTGTGGTTTACCTGAACTGTGAGTTAATCTATTGAGACACTGCTTTACCTGGACTGAGACAACAAACTGTAATCTATAACAAATTTTAACTCGGTGTCTTTGCTAACAGTGTCATTGCTGGTATTATTTCTCCAAGTGCTTCATCAATTGGCTTGTATTGTGACATTTTGTATCCTCCCTTTCTGTTTGTAGCAGGTTATTTATGGTGTTTCTGTAAAAACCACTGTGGTCTTTATTTAAATTAAATAAAAGGGGGAAATGTTAGAGTCTGTAAACATGTCAAAATAACACCTGGCATTTTGCCAGGGGAATGTTAGAGTGTGTAAACAAGTCTGGATGATGCCTGGCAAAATGCCAGAGGGAGTGGTTTGAGATGTAACAAAAGCGAGCCATTAAGTGTGGAGATTCCTGATTGGTTGGCTGCAGTATCTAGTTTATGTTAATTAGATAAGCTGGGTGGAATGTATAAATACCTCTATTGTCCTACAATAAATGGCTTCCACTCCTGCTATATCAACATACACATGTTATTCATAACCCCCACCCCCCGGTTATTTTGCTCCAACCGGACCGCGGCAGTATCTGCCAAGTCAAAAACCTCTCAAGTATGAACATGTGATACCAGGTAGGATTCTATATGTGCATATAAAAATACATGTGCTGAATAGGCTACACAAAAAGGGAGAGAGGAATTCACATATTTGTTAACTTTAAAAACACATGTAGAACTATTTTAATTAAAAATTGACTAGATTTATAACTCCTACCCTATATAATGCAAAAGGCAAGTCCAACTATACAACATGACTCCTCTGAACTGCTTGTATTTCTATTTTGTTTGGGTTATTAATCTCCATCATATTAGGATTAGTAGTCAGAGTCTAGTAGGGTATGGGTTAGTGTCCAAAATAAGCTCCCTTGCCCCTCATTTGCCTAAAGTCATGGTGGCCTGGACACCCTGCATGTGAACCAGGAGTGATAAAATAGGACTGCAGTTAATACGGCTCTGCTTCTCCAATTTGAGGCCTACTGACTGTCAGGTAACGATTCTTTATGTGATTTGGAGTCATAAGAAAACACAACCACTTCTTCAGGGCATTGAAGAATTCATTTGAACCAAAGGATTCCTATTCTCACTTGATGTAGGTCAGAAACCTAACAAAGGAACGCAAGAGACTTCATTCACCATAACAGATCTTTTTGCCATTTTGGTTATGGATGCACACATGGGATCTTTCTTTAGATCCATGAGGTGCTGAGAATCTAAGCCACAACCGCACACAGGGCCAAGAGGCTGATTCAGACACATCCCTTTCCAAAGAAATTAAGCAAAGAGCCACAGGTGATGCCCTTTCATTTACATTTGAAAACTGTTTTCTTCAGGCTTAACAAAGGGGTGGGCTGAGGGAAAGAACTTCCTGACATTCAGGGCAACAGAAATATAGGTAAGAGAATGGCCAAAGCAGGATTTCTCCACTGAGACTTTCCTGGTCACACGGATATCTGAGTTTTCTGTGATTCTCCCATTCCATTCAGCTGTCCAGTACATGGCCATGGCACAGAGCTTGGAGGTGGTATATATCTTGGACACAAAACCATGAGCCTATTCTGGAGAGTGGCCAGAATTCAGGAAGAAAACAGGAACTTAGGAAGATAGTAGGTGTTCCCCATCCATAAGACACACCACAGTCCATCCATCAGTTGAGCAGGATGAATGCTGGGAAGCTTTCTACTAGACAGGATACATCCATTGGTGCATTCTGTTTTTTAATGTCCAAAACCACGTACACAGTGGGATACACCGAACTAGAATCACTCACCTTGTCAAACGATTTACTAGAAACAGTCCATTCCAAACCAAACAAACCACCTTTCCTACCTATTTTCAGAACATGAGACAAAACCACAAACTCACACCCACACCCACAAAGGCATCTCCTTCCCACAAGTAAGTCTCTGACTCTCCAGTGTGTCCTCTGTCTGTTGAGCCAAACTATGTTCCCCGAAATGGCAAGTCCTGTCTCAGTTCTGGTTGCCTTGGCCAACTCTGTGAAGTTGTCAGGATCCAGTGGTGAGCCACTACCTGCTTTCTCAGGAAAGACCCTCTTCATATCTGTCCTGGCATTTGGCCGTTCTCTCAGCAGTAGGTAACAAGAAAGACTGACTCTGTCCTTGGTAAATCCAAACAACTGAGCCCAGTGGGAGTGGGACTGGGACTGGCTCTGGGTGTCTGGCATCTTGGATCCCAATTTCAGAGAGTTCCAATACCAAGGAAGTGAGGTAGGACACTTCCTTCAAGAACTGAATGAGGTCACTCCCTTGGCAACCACTTTGTCCTAACAGTTGCTTCCAAGGGTCCCATGAGATAGAGGCTGCCCCTACTTCCTGTGACACTTTTGCAAGTTAGAATGGTATATCAACCATAGGGACCCGGGAACATCCCTCAACAAAGGCCTGGTTTGGTCCACCTTCTCTACATTTAGAATAGAGAGACTGATTCAGACACGACCCTTCATCCTGACCAGGTGGTTTGCCATGCAAGGTGACTTTTGCTCTCTCAACTCCTTCATAGCTGCCTACATCTTCTCCAGGTATCATTTCTGCATGGACCTTTGAGGTTCTCAGCAGGTTTAAGATGACCTACATTCCTGTATTGTAAAAACAACTCTGTCCCTGCTCTTCTGTAAACTTAGATTGAGGGAAGAGTGTATGGTTAGGGTTAATAAAAGGTTCGATTTGGGTTAAGAATCATTCTGCAGGATGAATAATTGTATTGGGAACCTGTAATATTTACAAGAATGTAAAAGTGAAATATTAGAATGAAAACAGAAATCTAGGTAAGATTTGAAGCCCAGAAGGGTATTGGGCCCTTGATTGGGATACTTAGCTTTAAATTATGTTCTGCAGAGATGTCTCAGATAAATCGATGTACAATGGCATAGGACCTTGTACCTTGGATGATGGAATGTCGAAGAGAACTTCTAGTCAAAAAGGGATACTCGGTATTATTTGAAAGATAGTCAGTAGGTTTAGAAAGCAGAGAGAGTATAGGATTTAAACCAAAAGTTCTTTAGCAATAGGGTTTCGGGTAGAGAGTGAATGAAAATGTGAGCACATGTGAAGAGTCAGTCACAATGATAAACTGTGGAAAATATGTAGGAAAGCAGATATTAATAGAGACATTAGTAAATCAGGCAAATGATAAAGTGATTGATAGGATTAGACATTTTCAACAGGCTTGAGGTAAAATATATAATCTTAGGAAGAAACAAATATGTAGTGACCAATAGGATTGACATTTGAGAGCGTTAGGCAACCTGGACATGGATGTTTTTAGTAATGCATACTCACTTTCCATTAAGGCTTTGGTAAAAGCAAAGAGCCACAGGTGATGCCCATTCATTTTCATTTGAAAACTCCTTTTTTCAGGCTTCACATGAGGGTGGCCTGAGGCAAAGAACTTCCTGACATTCAGGGAAACAGATACATAGTAAGAGAATGGCCCATAGCAGGGTTTCTCCACTGAGACTTTCCTGGTCACACGGATATCTGAGTTTTCTGAGATTCTCCCATTCCCTTCAGCTGTCCAGTACATGGCCATTTAACAGAGCTTGAGGTGGTACATATCTTAAACACAAAACTATGTGCCTATTCGGGAGAGTGGCCAGAATTCAGGAAGAAAACAGGAACTTAGGCAGATAGTAGGTGTTGCCCATCCATGAGGCAAGCCGCAGTCCATTCATCAATTGGGTAGGATGAATGCTGCGAAGCTTTCTACTAGACAGAACACATCAACTGATACATTCTCTTTTCTAATGTCGACAACCACGGACACAGTGGGATACACAGACATAGAAAGACTCGCCTTGTCAAACGACTTACTAGAAACAGTTCACTACAATCCAATCAAACCGCCTTTCTTTCATATTCTCAGAACATGAGACAAAACCACAAACCCACACCCACACCCGCAAAGGCACCTCCTTCCCCCAAGTAGGTCTGTCATATCCGGAGTGTCCTCTGACTGGTGGGCCATACTATGTTCTCCCAAAATGGCCTGTCCTGTCTCAGATCTGCTCTACTTTGCCAACTCTGTGAAGTAGTCAGGAGCCAGCGGTGATCCACTACCTGCTTTATCAGGATAGGACCCTCTTCAGAGGTTTCCTGGCATTTGGCCATCCTCAAATCAGTAGGTACCAAGAAATATTGACTCTGTCCTTCGTAAATCCAAACAAGTTAGACCACTGGGACTTGGACGGGTTATGGCTCTGGGTGCCTGGCTTCCTGGATCCCAAGATCAGAGACTTCCATCACCAAGGAAGTGAGGTGAAGTCACTTCCTTGAGGAACTGAATGAGGTCACTGCCTTGGAAACCACGTTGTCCTAACATTTGCCTCCAAGGTTCCCATGAGATGGAGGATGCCCCTACATCCTGTGACACTTTCACAAGTTCGAATCGTATATCAAACATAGGGACCAGGGAACAGCTCTCCACACAGGCATGGTTTGGTCTATCTTCTCTGTATTAATAAGAATGAGGCTGATTCAGACACATTCCTTAATTCTACCAGGTTGTTTGCCATTGAGATGACTTTTGCTCTCTCAGGTCCTTCATCGCTGCCTACATCTTCTCCAGGGATCATTTCTGCATGTACCTTTGAGGTTCTCAGCAGGTGGAAGATCCCATGCATTCCTGAATTGTAAGACCAACACTGTCACTGCTCTTCTTTAAAGTTAGATTGAGGGAACAGTGTATGGTTAGGGTTAATAACATTTTCATTTTCGGTTAGGAAACATTCTGCTGGATGAATAATGTTATTGGAACCTGTGATATTTATTAGAATACAGACGTGAAATATATGTACATAAACAGAAATCTAAGTAAGATTTGAAGCCCAGAAATCATTGGGCCCTTGATTGGGATACCTATCGTTGAATTACATTCTGCAAAAATGTCTCAGAGAAATCGATATACAATGGCATAAGACCTTGTAACTGGATGATTGAATGTAGAAGAGAACCTCCAGTCAAAAAGTGATAGTCGGTAGGATTAGGAAGATAGTAGGTAGGTTTTAAGAAGAAGAGTGAATATAGGATTTGGACCAAAAGTTCTTTAGCAATAGGATTTTGATTAGAGTGTGAATGTAAGTTTCAGAACATGTGAAGATTTAGTCACAATGATGAACTGTGGAAAAGCAGATACCAATAGAGACATTACAAAAACAGGCAAAGTATAAAGTGAGTGAGAGGATTAGACATTTTCAACAGGGTTGAGTTTGAATATATAATCTTTGGAAGAAACTAATTTGTAGTTACCAATAGGATTTTCATTTGAGAGCATTAGGCAACCTGGATATGGATGTTTTTAGTAATCCATGTTCACTTTTCATTTAGCTTTGATACAATCATAAGTGTGACCTTTGCTTTTTGTGTCCAGAATATTTCAGTGATAAAATGCATATGTAGATCAGGTGACATGGGTATTTCTTCCAACATTTCTGGGAGCAATATTTTGAAGACGTATAAATTAGTGTTGGGGGTACAAAGAGGTGTACCCTGTGTCTATGAATATAGAGATAATGCATGAAAATACCACATTGTGAATAAATAATATAACTGGTTCCACTTTAAATAATGGATTGAATTGATATCTGAAACTAAGTAAGAAATCTTATATTGATATACAATCATTCATTCCAACCAGTTGTACATCTAATGGTAATATTAGGGTTATGGTTTATTATGAGGGGTGTGTGAGTTTTGCTTCAAATGTGATAATGGAAATCGAAAATAATGTGTTTGGAAAGAAGTTTCAAGAAAAGACCAGTCAGAAACGGAGGAATACATGTTTTCTGAAGCAGGAAGTGATTGAAAGTGAAATAAATGCCTATAAATTTGTGAACGTGTTGATGAAATATATATCCTATAATGTGCATAAACTCAAGAAATAGAAATGTACCAGTGTTGAATAAAAATAAACTTCAAAGTACATATCATGTCCCATAGGAATCTACTTGCATTGATGTTAAACTGGGTCAGTTACTGTAGAAATATTAGGATTTTTTTTTTTTTTTGGTGTTATACTACAATTTATTTTAGCACTAGAATGCCACAGAATGTAGAGGAAAGAGCAATGGATTTTTAGTTATAGCACTAATAATCTAACATTTAATGACTCTTTTGGGGAGTCTAGAAATTACATAAGGCTATGTAACATATATTTTATTATTTAACATTCATAAATGCTTGGGATTTTAGTAATATTTCTAGTTTTTTATTTTTTATTTTTTAAGTTGTTGATGGATCTTCATTATTTTTATTTGTTTATGTGGTGCTGAGAATAGAACCCAGTTCCTCACACATACTAGGCAAACATGTTAACACTGAATCACAAACCCAGCCGCTCCACTTTTGTCTTAACATCGAACACGCCTCTCCCTCTTCTTTATTCACTTTCTTCCTCATTTTTCCCCTTCTCTCTCTTCCTTTTTCGTTTTTCCTCCATATCTATTTTTCTCTCATGGCATTACAAACAGTTGTATGCTATGAAATTTAAATTTGAGACTGTTTTTTATAGTCACTATTTTTTTTAATTTAATAATTATAATCACCTGATAGATATATTACAATACATTTATTATACATATGTGTCTATATTCATGCATATGCATTACATATATTATGTATATATATATATACATATATATTTAAAAGTACTTTGATTAGCCTGTTAGAAATAATATACACCAAGACTTTCTTAATTCTGAAGTCTTCCAGAATTAACATCTTACAATGAAAATCAAATAAACATATTTAAGAAAAAAGGTATCATTCTTTATTATCAATATTGATAATTTAATATTTTTTATCACATTACGCTGTAATATGGCATATTATATCTTATGAATTAGAGAAATTTTTTTGAACAACCTATTATTTAAGGACCATATGCACTGACATTTTAAATGGCTTTCTTATGATTTCAATTTCTATCAATTATGTATTAATTGCCAAATACTTATTTTAGTACTTTTCATATTCATAATTGATATAAAGTGAATTGTTTAATTTTTCTGGTAATTAGTTACTTATTACAGTAGGGACATTATTAATAGTTCTAAATTTTTATAAGTAAATGGTACAAAGATATTTTCATGCAAAATTAAGAATAATTGCATGCTCTAAATGTTTGATTGTTGATACATATAATACAGAGCTTTTGATGAGTCTCTTCCCAGTAAAACATAAAATGCAAAGATATCGTTGGGTATGTATGTCCAAATAAAGATAATGAAAAATACACATTATCAGCTAGAAACTATTAAATAAAGGATGAAAAGAACAATCCAACACATTGTACCAACTTATCAGATGAGGCAGTATTCTGAAAGAATAGCCTAAGACTAGACCTGGTCCATGACAAAATATTTACCAAAAAATGAAATATGAAAAATATAGGAAATGCTATGAATTTTTCATGAAGGTAGGTGGATTATCCTTTAATCTCAATTAAGTGTATTTTCAAAAGCCAGTTTTCTGGTAAAATAAATTTGTGATAGATACAACTACACAAAACAAAGTTTCTGCTTAGCAAAATGAATGCATCTCAACACTTTTTTAGCTGATTTCTTGCCACTCAATTTTAAACCTTTATTTATTTATTTATTTTTATTGATTGTTCAAAACATTACAAAACTCATGATATATTATCTTTCATACATTTGACTCAATTGGGTTATGAACTCCCATTTTTCCCCAAATACGAATTGTAGAAGCACATTGGTTACACATTCACATTTGTACATAATGGCATAATAGTGATGTTGTATTCTATAACCTTTCTATCCCCTACTATCCCCCCTCACCTCCCCTCCCATCTTTCCTCTCTACCTCATCTGCTGTTGTTCAATTCTCTCCATTGTTTTCCCCCCATTTCCCCTCACAACCTCTTATATGTAATTTTGTGTAACATTGAGGGTCTCCTACCATTTCCATATGCTTTCCCTTCTCTCCCCCTTTCTATCCCCCCACTCGTCTTTGTTTAATGTTAATCTTTTTCTCATGCTCTTCCTCCCTGTTCTGTTCTTAGGTGCTCTCTTTATATCAAAGAAGTCATTTGGCATTTTTTTTAAGGATTGGTTAGCTTAGCTTAGCATAATCTGCTCTAATGCCATCCATTTCCTTGCAAAGTCTATGATTTTGCCATTTTTTAGTGCTGAGTAATACTCCATTGTGTATAGATGCCACAGTTTTTTAACCGTTCATCTATTGAAGGACATCTAGGTTGGTTCCACAGTCTAGCTATTGTGAATTGTGGCGCTATGATCATTGATGTGGCAGTATCCCTATAGTACGCTCTGTTAAGACCCTCTAGTCCGAGAAGGGTGATAGCTGGGTCAAATGGTGCATTCATTCCCAGCTTTCCAAGAAATCTCCATACTGCTTTACAAATTGGCCTTATGAATTTTCAGTACCACCAGTAGTGTACAAGTGTACCCTTTTCTCCACATCCTCGCCAACACTTATTGTTGTTTGACTTCATAATGGCTGCTAATCTTACTGGAGTGAGATGCTATCTTAGGGTGGTTTTGATTTGTATTTCTCTGACTGCTAGAGATGGTGAGCATTTTTTTTATGTACTTGTTGATTGATTGTATGTCCTCCTCTCTGAAGTGTCTGTTCAGGTCCTTGGCCCATTTGTTGATTGGGTTATTTGTTATCTTATTGTTTAATTTTTTGAGTTCTTTGTATATTCTGGATATTAGGGCTCTATCTGAAGTGTGAGGGGTAAAAAATTGTTCCCAGGATGTAGACTCTCTATTTACCTCTCTTATTGTTTCTCTTGCAGAGAAAAAACTTTTTAGTTTAAGTAAGTCCCATTTGTTTATTGTTGTTATTAACTCTTGGGCTATGGGTGTCCTATTAATGAATTTGGAGCCCGACCCCACAGTATGTAGATCATAGCCATCTTTTTCTTCTATCACATGCAGTGTCTCTGATTTCATCACTAGCTCCTTGATCCATTTTGAGTTAACTTTTGTGCATGGCGAGAGAAAGGGATTCAGTTTCATTTTGGTGCATATGGATTTCCAATTTTCCCAGCACCATTTGTTGAAGATGCTATCCATCTCCCAATATGCTTTTAGCCTCTTTATCATATATAAGAATGTTGTAATTTTGTGGATTGATTTCTGTGTCCTCTATTCTCTACCACTGATCCACCTGACTGTTTTGGTACCAGTACCACGCTGCTTTTATAACTATTGCTTTGTAGTACAGTTTGAACTCTGGTATCGCTATACCTCCAGATTCAAATTCCTGCTTAGAATTGCTTTTGCTATTCTGGGTCTTTTGTTTTTCCATATGAATTTTATGATTGCTTTATCATTTCTACAAGAAATGCCATTGGGATTTTGATTGGCATCCATTTTAACCTGTAGAGAACTTTGGGTAATATCACCATTTTGATGATGTTAGTTCTGCCTATCCATGAACAGGGTACATTTTTCCATCTTCTAAGATCTTCTTCTATCTCTCTCTTTAGGGTTCTGTAGTTTTCATTATATAAATCTTTCACCTCTTTTGTTAGGTTGATTTCCAAGTATCTTATTTTCTTTGAGGATATTGTGAATGGAGTGGTTTTCCTCCTTTCCATTTCAGAAGTTTTGCTCCTGATACACATAAATGCCTTTGATTTATGCGTGTTGATTTTATATCCTGCCACTTTGCTTAATTCATTTATTATCTCTAGCAGTTTCTTTGTAGACCCTTTTGGGTCTGTTATATATATTATCATGTCATCCACAAATAGTGATAATTTAAGTTCTTGTTTTCCTATTTTTATGCCTTTAATTTCTATTGTCTAATTGCTCTGGCTAGAATTTCAAGAACTAAATTGAATAGAAGTGGTGATAGAGGGCATCCCTGTCTTGTTCCAGATTTTAGAGGCAATCCCTTCAGTTTTTCTCCATTTAGGATGATGCTAGCCTGAGGTTTAGCATATATAGCTTTTACAATGTTGAGGTAAGTTCCTGTTATCATTAGTTTTTCTAGTGTTTTGAACATAAAGGGATGCTGTACTTTGTCAAATGTTTTTTTCTGCATCTATCGAGATGATCATATGGTTCTTGTCTTTAAGTCTATTGATGTGGTGAATAGTATTTATTGATTTCCGTATATTGAACCAGCCTTGCATCCCAGGGGTGAATCCTACTTGATCATGGTGCACAATTTTTTTTGATATGCTTTTGTATTCGATTCATCAGGATTTTATTGAGAATTTTTGTATCCAAGTTCATTAGAGATATTGGTCTGTAGTTTTGTTTCTTTGAAGTGTCTTAGTCTGATTTCAAGATCAGGGTGATTTTGGCCTCATAGAATGAATTTGAAAGAGCTCCTTCTTTTTCTATTTCTTGAAAGAGCTTGAAAAGAATCAGTATTAATTCTTCTTTGAAGGTTTTGTAGAACTCCGCTGTTTACCCATCCGGTCCAGGGCTTTTTTTTGTTGGTTATCTTTTGATGGCTTCTTCTATTTCTTCCTTTGTCATTGGTCTGTTTAAATTGTGTGTGTCTTCCTGACTCAATCTGGGCAGATCGTATGACTTAAGAAATTTATTGATATCTTCACTATCTTCTATTTTATTGGAATATAGGGTTTCAAAATACTTTCTAATTATCTTCTATATTTCTTTAGTGTCTGTTGTGGTATTGCATTTTTCACCCCCTATGTTAATAATTTGAGTTCTCTCTCTTCTTCTCTTCGTTATCATGGCTAAGGGCCTGTCAATCTTATTTATTTTTTCAAAGAACCAACTTTTAGTTTATCAATTTTTTCAATGATTTTTTGTTTCAATTTCGTTGATTTCTGCTCTTATTTTAATGTCGTCTACTACATTTGCTGTTGTTTTGCTCTTCCTTTTCTAGGTTTTTGAGGTGTAGTGTGAGTTCATTTATTTGTTGTTTTTTTTTTTCTTTTTTTGAGGAAAGAACTCCAAGAAATGAATTTTCCTCTTAAAACTGCTTTCATTGTGTCCCATAGATTACAGTAGGTTGTGTCTGTATGGTCATTTGTCTCTAAGAATTTTTTTGTCTCCTCCTTAATGTCTTCTGTAACCCATTGATCATTCAGTAGAATATTGTTCATTTTCCATGTGATGTAGGATTTTTCCTTCCTTCTTTTATCATTGATTTCCAGTTTCATTTCATTATGATCTGATATGGTGCATGGTATTATCTCCACGCCTTTATATTTACTAAGAGTTGCCCTATGACCTAATATATGGTCTATCTTTGAGTAGGATCCATCTGCTGCTGATAAGAAGGTGTATCCACTTGATGATGGTTGATATATTCTATATATGTCGGTTAAGTCTAGGTTATTGATTGTGCTGTTGAGTTCTATAGTTTCTTTATTCAGTTTTTGTCTAGTGGATGTGTCTAATGGTGAGAGCGGTCTGTTGACATCACCTATAATTATTATGTTGTAATCTATTTGACTCTTGAACTTGAGAAGAGTTTGTTTTATGAGTGTGGCAGCTCATTTATTTGCTGCATACAAATTGGTAATTGTTATGTTATGTTGGTGGATGGTTCCTTTTAACGTTATATAGTGTCCTTCTTTATCCCTTTTGATTAACGTAGGTTTGAAGTTGATTGTATTTGATATGCGTTTGGCCACTCCTGCTTGCTTCCGTGTGCCCTGTGAGTGGTATGATTTTTCCCAACCTTTTACTTTCAGCCTGTGTATGTCTTTACCTATCATATGAGTCTCCTGAAGGCAGCATATTGTTGGATTTGTTTTTTTGATCCAGGTTACTACCCTATGTCTCTTGAATGGTGAGTTTAGGCCATTAACATTTAAGGTTACAATTGAAATATGATTTGTACATCCATTCATGTTAATTTATTTATTTATTTTAGTTTGGCTAGTTTTTACTTTTTGGTTATTTTCCTCCCCCTTTACTGAGATACCTCCCACTGTTAGTTTGGGGCACTATTTTTCAATTCTTCTTCTTGTAGTATTTTGCCCAAAATCCTTTGCAGTGCTGGTGTTATGGGTGTGAATTCTTTTTGTATTTATTCATTGTGAAAGATTTTAATTTTATTGTCAAATCTGAAGCTTAATTTTGCTGGATACAGTATTCTTTGTTGGAATTCATTATTTTTCAGTGTTTGAAATACATTGTTCCAGGATCTTCTCACTTTCAAAGTTTGTGATGAAAAATCAGTCGTTAATCTAATTGGTTTACCCCTGAATGTAATCCGCCTCCTTTCTCTCTTAGCTTTTAATATTCTCTCCTTGTTCTGTATGTTGGCTATCTTCATAATTATATGTCTTGGAGTTGGTCTATTATGGTTTTGAATGTTTGGGGTACTGTAGGCTTCAAGGATTTAGCAATCCATTCCATCTTTCATCTCTGGGAAGTTTTCTAGAATTATTTCATTTAATATGTTGTCCATTCTTTCGGTTTGAATCTCTATGGCTTCTTCTATCCCGATGACTGTGAAATTTGTTTTTTTTATGACATCTCATATCTTTTGAATAGACTGCTCTTGGGACTTAAGCATCTTTTCTGTGTTGACTATATTCTTTTCAAGTTGATAAACGTTGTCATCATTATCTTATGTTCTGACTTCTATTTGATCTAGTCTATTTGTAATATTCTCGTTTGAGTTTTAATTAATAGTTTCCTGCATTTCTAGGATTACTGTTTGATTTTTTTTAAGATTTCTATCTCCTGGTAAAGCTTGTTCTTTGCCATTTGAATTTGTTTAATTCATTTTCAAAATATACTTTTATTGCTAGGACTTGCTGATTCATGTATTCTCTAATATCCCTTTCCATCTGAGTTAGGTAAGCCTTGAGTTTTTTTCCCTATCCCTGTTTATGATGATTCTAGGTCCTCCTGTAGAATTAAGTTGTCCTGCATTGTTTGTACACATTTTTTTCCTTTGTTTTTTCATGATGTTCACGTTGTTTTCCATCTCTATTTGATTGCTGTTTTTCTGCTCTATTCTATAGATTTGTTTTGGTTTAATATATCTGTTGTCTCTCCTTTGTGTTGGTAGACTATGCCTGCTAAAGTGAATTCTGCTTGGAAGGAATTGCGATGGCTGAGCTCCAGTGATGTCACCTGTCTTCTATGGTGGGCCCCAGGCTCCTTGCCAGGGTGTTCAAATGGGAGTGGGCTGGGACTGATCAGTCTCTGTTTGTTTTCAACTCCCGGTCGCCGGCGGGCGGGCGGTCTCCAGCTGTCCAGTCACACAGTCAGCGGGTGGGCTGTCACTGGTGGGCGGGAGATCTCTAGCCACCCAGTTGCACGTGCAGCCAGCTGGCGATTGGTCGCTGGTAGGCAGGCGGGCACCAGCCACCCAGTCGCACCAGCAGCGGGCTGTTTGTGACCAGTGGGCGGGCGTTCTCCAGCCGCCCAGTTATCTCCTGCTAGTCCTGGTTTCTCGTGATAGACCAGATTTCCCCTGAGTGATGCCTCTCGGCAGCTCATACTGTCCTATGGGCCTGCCGTTTCTTGGGTGTGGATGGTGTCTATGGGGAACCCCGGCACTCTATTGTTTTGATTTTTTCCTCTTGCCCCTCTCCCAGCTCTGGCTAGACAGGTTTCGTTTTCGCCTCTGATGGGAGGGGAAGTTGAAGGTCAGGTGCCTCTAGTTTTCCCGACGTCTTTATGCAGGCTCTCTCTGATAATCTCTCCAATGGAAAGCCTAAGAGAGATTTTATGTGAATTCCCTGCTGTGTGGGAGATGAGCTGAGTAACACAAACCTGTTTTATTGTTGCAATCTCTTGGAGAGTGGCGGTGGTTACTTCTGCTCTCCAAGATGGTGGCCGTTGGTTTCCTTGGTGGAGTTTTTATTGTGGGGGGATAGAACTGTAGCACTTCCTTCCCCGTCTGAAATCCCAAACTCAGCCCGGGGCTCAGTTGGAGGTCAGCCAGCAGGATTCCACAGAATCTGCAGCAACGTTTCTCCCTGCCGGCTGGTCGCTTCTAGGTGGTGCCCTGCTGTCTCTAGCCACGGGGCAGGCCACACAGATTTGTCAGCCCAGATCTCCGGTCGCACATTTGGCTCGTGTTTGAGACTCAATTACCGGACCTCATTGGTGGAAATCATTCTTCTAGGTTTCGGTGCACACCCATTTTTCTGTAAGATCCTAACAAGATAATTTTTTGTCGTTCTAACTCGTTATTCACCTGTGAAGTGGCGCAGTTCACAGGGTCTGAGTGGCAGTTTCAGAGACATCCCTTCATCCTGACCAGGTTGTTTGCCATGGAAGATGACTTTTGCTGTCTCAGGTCCTTCATAGCTGCCTACATCTTCTCCATGGCTTATTTCTCCATGGACCTTTGAGGTTCTCAGCAGGTGAAAGATCCCCTACATTCCTGTATTATAAGACCAACTCTGTCCGTGCTCTTCTTTAAAGTTAGATTGAGGGAACACTGTAGGGTTAGGGTTAATAACATGTTTGATTTGGGTTAGGAATCATTCTGTTTATGAATAATTCTATTGAGAAGCTGCGATATGTATAAGAATATACAGTTGAAATATATGTAGGAAAACAGAAATCTAAGTAAGATTTGAATCCCAGAATGGCATTGGGCCCTTAATTGGGATACTTAGCGTTGAATTACGTTCTGCACAGATGTCTCAGGTAAATTGATATACAATGCATAGGACCCTGTACCTTGGAAGATTGAATGTAGATGAGAACATCCATTTAAAAAGGTATAGTTGTTATTGAATGGTTAATTAAATAGGTACTTGTCACTTCCTGTTTTTCTCTATGCTTAACAAAACACTGTTGAAATCTTGAGAACTGTTTGCTAATCTTGTTCCCAGAATGTGCTGTCCCCAGTTTTCAAACTGCAGAATTTACTCTCTCACCTGGTTGCATGCAAACTGCCCACTCCCACTGACCCATCAATAAACTTCCCTCCTTGCCCTCGGCAAGGAAAGTATATAAGCTCTGCTCAAGCTCTTCTCAGGGCTCTCTGCTGTATTCAAGTGAGCTCTGAGCCCCAGCATGCTGGAACTCCAATAAACCCTTTGCTGTTTCATGAGTCAGTTTCTTGGTGGTCTCTTCCTCCAATGCACGCCCGACCTTTACACATGAAGTTTCCACTGATATCTGGCAGCGGCGGATGAGAGACCCCAACGGGCTACTCTTGGGGTAAGTAAGTCTCCTATTCCTGGTTTCAGGTTTCAGGTTAGGACTTGGAAAAATGGCTATTGATGAAGAGTGTGAGCTCTCTCCGACAGTGGCTGACAGACGTGTCACAGAGCCACAGGCCACGTTCCTGGAGGACGCCCCAGAGGACTTGGGAAATTTAGTTATAATAGATTCCTCGACTCAGTGATATTTTGTTTTGGATTCGGTATTGCCAGCCCATTGGTTATTGCCGGCTACTCAGTCCTGATCTCAGTGTTGGACGTCCATTGCCTGTCTTTATTGTCTTGTCTTGTCTGTTTCATGTGTCGTTGCTTTCACTGTTTGTGGATCTTTCATTATGGGACAGAGCACTTCAATGCTAGATCTCAGTTTAAAGGGCGACTCTTATGCGTGGTCTCATAAAATCCCAACACAATTAATGGCAATACTTCTCTGAGTTCAGTTCCAGAACTCAGTCTCTAAGGGGAATCACAACAGAGTTCAAGCCCAGGTGGACCCAGTCATCTCTTCCAAATGCCACACAAATGACCACAATTAAAACCAAAACACTCCCCAATGGCCCTCATCTTCTTCCATATAGACACTCATCATAACCTCTGCCTGGACGTTTCCATGAGGGGCATAGCCCAAGACAGTGTCCAAAACATGCTCCCTTGCCGCTAATTTGCCTAAAGTCAGGGGGGCCTGGAAACCCTTCCAGTGAACCAGGATTGATCAAATACGCCTGCCATTAATACTGATCTTCTTCTGCAATTTGAGGCCTACTGACTGTCAGGTGTAGATTCTTTATGTGAATTTCAGTCATAAGAAAACCCAACCACATCTGCAGTGCTTTGAAAAACTCATTTGACCCAAAGGATCCCAATTCTCACTTGATGGACGTCAAGAACCTAACAGAGGAAGGAGAGAAACTTCACCCACAATGACTGCTCTTTTGGCCATTTTGGTTTTGGATGCACACATGGGATCTTTCTTTAGATCTATCAGTTGCAGAGAATCTAAGACACAGCCTCACACAGGGCATAGAGTTGAATTCAGACACATCCATTTCCAAAGCAATTAAGCAAAGAGCCACAGGTTATGCCCATTCATTTCCATCTGAAAACTGTTTTCTTCAGGCTTCACAAAGGGGTGGTCCGAAACAAAGAACTTCTTGACATTCAAGGCAACAGAACATTATGTAAGCAAAAGGCTCAAAGAAGGGTTTCTCCACTGAGAGTTTACTGGTCACACTGATATCTGTGTTTTCTGAGATGCTCGCCATTCCCTTCATCTATCCAGTACATGGCCATGTCACAGATCTTGGAGGTGGTACATATCTTGGACACAAAACCATGAGCCTATTCTGGAGATTGGCCAGAATTCAGAAAGAAAATTGGAAATTACTAAGATCGTTGGTGTTGCCCATCCTTAAGGAAAGCTGCAATCCATTCATTAATTGGGCAGGATGAATGCTGGGAAGCTTTCTACAAGACAGGACAAATCCATTGATGCATTCTCTTTTCTAATGTCTACAACCACGGACATAGTGGGATACACAGACATAGAAACACTCGCCTTGTCAAACGTCTTACTAGAAACAGTTCAACCCAAAAAAACAAACCACCTTTCCTACCTATTCTCAGAACATGAGACAAAATCATAAACCCAAAACCACACCCATATTGGCACCTCCTTCCCCCAAGTAGGTCTGTGACTCTAGGGAGTGTCCTCTGACTGGTGGGCCATACAATTTTCCCCTGAAAAGTCCTGTCCTGTCTCAGGTCTGTTCTCCTTGACCAACTCTGTTAAGTTGTCAGAAGCTAGTGTTTAGCCACTACCTGCTTTCTCAGGAAAGGCCCTTCTTCAGAGCTCTCCTTGCTTTTGCCATCCTAACATCAGTAGGTACAAAGAAAGACTGACTCTGTCCTTGGTAAATCCAAACAAGTGAGCCCATTGGGACTGGGACTGGGACTGGCTCTATGTGCCTGGTTTCCAGTATCCCAAGTTCAGAGAGATCCATCACCAAGAAAGTGAGGTGAGTCACTCCCTTCAGGAACTGAATAAATTCACTGCCTTGTAAACCATTTTGTCCTAATAGTTGCTTCCAAGTGTCCCATTAGATGGAGGATTCCCCTACTCCTTTGAAACTTTCACAAGTTAGAATGGTATGTCAACCTTAGGAACCCGGGAATAGCTATCCACACAGGCCTGGTTTGGTCAATCTCCTCTACATTAAGAAGAGAGAGGCTGATTCAGACACATCCCTTCATCCTGACCAGGGTGATTGCCATGGAAGATGACTTTTGCTCTCGCAGATCCTTCATAGCTGACTATATCTTTTCCAGGATTCATTTCTGCATGAACTTTGGAGGTTCTCAGCAGGTGGAAGATCCCCTACATTCCTGTATTGTAAGACCAACTCTGTCCCTGCTTTTCTTTAAATTTAGGTTGATAGAACAGTGTATTCTTAGGGCTAATAAAATGTTTGATTTGAGTTAGGAATAATCCTGCAGGATGAATAATTGTATTGGGAACCTGAGATATTTATAAAAATATAGAGGTTAAATATATGAATGAAAACCGAAATCTAGGTAATTTTGAAGCCCAGAAGGGCATTGGGCCCTTGATTGGGATACTTAACTTTGATTTACATTGTGTACAGATGTCTCAGATAAATAGATATACAATGGCATCGGACCTTGTAGCTTGGATGATTGAATGTTGAAGAGAACATCCAGTCAAAAATGGATAGTAGGTAGAATTAGGTACAGAGTTGGTTTAGGAAGAAGAGTGAGTATAGGATTTGGAACAAAAGTTCTGGAGCATTAGGGTTGTGGTTAGAGAGTGAAAGTGAACATAAGTTCATGTGAAGGGTCAGTCACAATGGTGAACTGGTGAAAATATGCAGGAAACCACATATCTTTAGAGACATTATGAAATCAGGCAAAGTATAAAGTGAGTGATATGATTATGCATTTTCAACAGGGTTGAGTTTGAATATATAATCTTAGGAAGAAACAAATTTCCCCTTCCTCTCCTGTTTTCTCTTTTCTTTCCACTATACAAAGTCTAATCTGGGACAGAAAAGATCCGTCCTTTATAGGGCATATCAGGACATATACAGGATTGCCTGGAGCCCTTAGTTTGGGTAATGATTTAGCAGATAAAACTACGCATGACATACATATTTTCTCTACAGTAGAAGAAGCTACAAATTTTCATAAAAAATTCCATGTCAATGCTAATACTATACATAAGCGCTTTAAAATAACTAAGGAACAAGCTAGACAAATAATAAAACAATGTCAAAATTGTGTGACCATTTTACCACAAGTTAATCTTGGAGTCAATCCTAGAGGATTGATACCTAACCATATTTGGCAGATGGACGTCACAAACTTGCCAGAATTTGGAAAATTAAAATATTTGCATGTTACAGTTGATACTTCTTCTGAATTTTTGATGGACTCCCTTCATGCCGGAGAAAAAAAACTAAAGATGTTATAGCTCATTGCTTACAAAATTTTGCCACTGTGGGCATTCCAAAACAGTTAAAAACAGATGTTGCCCCTGGTTATACTTTTACCTCCTTTAAAGAATTTTGCTCATCATTTTGCATTACTCATATAACAGGAATCCCATACAATCCGCAGGGACAAGGCATAGTTAAATGAGCTCATCAAACTATTAAAACGTACTAATTAAACGAAAAAAAAAGGAATTGGGAAGGGGTATATATTCCCCAAAGATAAACTTAAAATAACCCTTTTTACTCTAAACTTTGGAAATTTGGATTCATCAGGGCTTAGTCCTGTGGAAAGGCATATGTGTCCAAAAAATGTACATAAGCCCAAGGTACTTTGGAAGGATATCCTAACAGGACAATGGAAATGTCCTGACCCAGTAATTGTCTGGAGTTGGAGGTCTGTTTGTGTGTTTCCACAGGGAGAACAGCAGCCGATTTGGATTCCAGAGAGACTAACTAAAGCGATTTCTACAGATTAAAAGAATATGATTTGGCTCAAATCCATAACAGCTGATATCCAGAACTCCAGTTTGGCTATTCTTACATCTGTGACAAATCCAGGATGCTTTTTTCAATATCTATTTTATTATTACCCTTTCCCATGTCATGAAGTTCTATTTTGTTTTTTGAGCTCATACAAACCTAGGTTAATGTTTTGCTGATCAGTTCTATTTTTGGACTATAGAGTTTTTAGACATTGCAATGGAGATTTCACCTGTAAAATGTTATAAGGCCTTTACTCTTATGTTATGTGTTGTATGTATTATATTACGTGTGCACACTTGTGTTTTTTGTTATATGTTTGAATGTACGTATGTCCATATATCATATATGATGAGCGCTCATGAAAAAATGGATCCAAATATATTTTTATACACTTGATGTAAATGTTTTAATTTAAATTGGGTAAACACCTGTTGAGGATTGTTTTAAAATGTGTACAAAAAAGGAGGTTAACAGATCTGTTTGTTTACTTTCACAATTTCTTTTCATTATATTTAATAATTCTCTTCAAGACAATGTAAATTGTTAAGAAAATTGTTTTCTTTTAGTACCTTCTGGAATGTTACATAATTTTTCTTTGGCCATTATTGCCAAAATTCCTATCTTCATCCCAGTGCCTGTAAAGACAAAGATAAAACCAATCTACAGCTTCTGCAATAGCCATCACTGAACTGCTTGCAGAACTTGCCTGGACTATGTATCACCTGTATGCATTGTGAACTCACCTGCATGCATTGTGAACAATATGTTGGTGAATTGACTTGTGGTAGTGTTGGGGTATTTTTGCTGATGATGTCATCGGTGGTACAATTTTTCCAAAAGGAGCCGTCAATTGGCTTGGTGTATCTTCCTCCCTTCTGCTGTCATGGTCGTTCAGCTAAAATTTGGGGGCCAACAGAGGTGAGACAAAGAACCTCACCCCCCGCTGGTACAAAGACCTCTCCACAGGTGTGACTGTATACTGGACCTGTAGTTAGTGACGGGTAAGATCCAACTGCAATGGTACCAAACTAAGACTGGAGGCTGATACCTTGAGGTCAGCTCATTCGATAATGGGTAAGCACCATATGTACTATTGGACAACCTAAGGCAGGCATGGTCCCTAAGCCACATGCTTGTTCTTTAAACAGAGAGGGGGAGGTGTTGAGAGGCACAGCCCAAGGGGCCAAACAAACTTTCAGACTGCCAGCTTATGATTGGCTAACAGCGGCCCCAGCAACATCAAGCTAATTGGCTCCTCTGCGGTGATGCTCATTGGAGATGCTCATTGAGCAGTTTCCCCACCCTTTCAGACTGCAAGCTGATGATTGGCTCACAGCAGCCCCGGCAATATCTAGCTGATTGGCTCCTCTGTGGTAATGCCATTGGGCTGTTTCCCCACCCTTTCAGACAATGGAGCTGCTCATTGTGGGACTTTTTGGGCTCTGCCCACACGACCCAGCCAATCGACCTCAAGAGAAGGAGTGTGGAGGTTGAGAGCTTGTGGGAAGCCAGTAGTGGCACTTGGGCTCTGAGGGTTTTTCCCGAGGAGCTAATTTTTAGTCATGTGTGATTCTAAAAGTAAGGTTAGTTTCTTTTGACAAGTGGCTCCTGAATTGTGCCCAGCCAGATTGCAGCAATCCTAAAGTGATGGAGAAAAAGAACCCAAACAGAATAGAAATACAAGGAGTTTAGAGAGGCATGGTGTATAGTTGGATTTACCTTTTGCATGATAAAGGGTAGGTGTTATAAATCTAGTCAATTTTAAATTGAAATAGTTCTCCATGTGTTTTATAGTTAACAAATATGTGAATTCCTATCTCCCTTTATCTGTAGCCTATTCAGCACATGTATTTTTGTATGTACATATAGAATCCTACCTGGTATCACATGTACATTTTTGTTAGATGGCTGACTTTGCAGATACAAATTTTTAGAAGTGGTCACTCCTCCTAAACGTTGTTGGAATTGAAAATTAAAACTATGGGTGAGCTTCCTTGTTGAACAATATAATACATAAATCCATGTTCAGTAAAATGAATAGTTTTGGATCTGTGGATGTTATATATTTCATGATGAATTTCGATTGGCATATATATTGCTACCTTTTAATGCCTCTCTCTCTCTCTCTCTCTCTCTCTCTCTCTCTCTATATATATATATATATATATATATATATATATATATATATATATATATACATACATACATACATACACACACACACACACACTCTCCAGATTTTTCAGAATGTAAAATATATGTGTCTTATTATACAATCCCTAAATGCATTCATATTCATGAATGTGGATTTATAACCAAATGTTCACAAAGTTATTTTCAGAAATATTCATCCACCTTAAATACATATTGTATCCTAGTACTGAAATCAAAATTCAGTGAATGGTGCATAGAAGTACTAATTTTTCTACAGTAACTGACCCACTTTAACATCAATGCAAGTAGATTTCTATGGGACATGATGTGTATTTTGACCTTCATTTTTATTCAACACTGTTACATGACTATTTCTTCAGTTTATGCACATCATAGGATATATATTTCATTCACAATTTTGCAAATTGATAGGCTTTTGTTTCACTTTTAATCACTTCTTGCTTCAGTACACAAGTATTCCTCTATGTTTTTTGACTGGTCTTTTCATGATACTTCATTTTATTTTAGATTTCAATAATCACTTTTAAAGCAAAACTCACACACTCTTCATGATAAACCATAAACCTAATATTACCATTAGATGAATAAATGGTTGTAATGAATGTATGTATCTCAATATAAGATTTCCTGTAAATTTGTAAATATCAATTCAATCCAATATTTAAAGTTGGAACCAGTAATATTATTTATTCACAGTATGGTCTATTCATTCATTTTATCTATATTCCTAGACACAGGGAACACCTATTTGTACACCCTATACTAATTTATACACTTTCAAAATATTGCCCACAGAAATGGTGGAAGAAATACTCATGTCCCCTGATCTACATATGCATTTTATCACAGTAATATTCTGGAAACAAAATGCAAAGTTCACACTTATGACTGTGCCAAAGCCTAAATGGAAAGTGTGCATGGATTACTAACAATATCCATGTCCAGATTGCCTAATTCTCTCAAATGTCAATCCTATTGGTGACTAAATATTTGATTCTTTCTAAGATTTTATACTCAACCTCTACCCTGTTGAAAATGTCTAATCCTATCACTCAATTTATACTTTGCCTGATTTCTTAATATCTCCATTGATATCTGCTTCCCCATATATTTTCCCCAGTTCATCATTGTGTCTGACTCTTCACATGTGGTGACATTTACATTCACTCTTTACCGCAAACCCTATTGCTAAAGAACTTTTTGTCCAAATCCTATACTCACTTTTCTTCCTAAACCTACTGACTATCTTCCTAATCCTACCAACTATGCCTATATGAGTGGATGTTTTCTTCTACATTCAATCATCCAATTTTCAAGGTCCTATGCCATTGTATATCGATTTATCTGAGACATCTGTTTAGAAGATATTTAAAAGCTAAGTATCCCAATCAAGGGCCCAATGCTCTTCTGGGCTTCAAATCTTACCTAGATTTCTGTTTTTATACTTATATTTCACCTATATATTCTTGTAAATATCACAGGTTCCCAATACCATTATTCATCCAGCAGAATGATTCCTATCCCAAATAAAACCTGTTATTACCCTAACCATACACTGTTCCCTCAATGTAACTTTACAGAATAGCAGGGAAAAAGTTGGTCTTACACTACAGGAATGTATGGGATCTTCAACCTGCTGAGATCCTCAAAGGACCATGCAGAAATGATTTCTGGAGAAGTTGTAGGCAGCTATGAAGGACCTGAGGGAGGAAAACTTAACTTCCATGGTAAACAACCTGGTCAGAATGAAGGGATGTGTCTTTATCAGCCTCTTTCATCTTAATGTAGAGAAGATTGTCCAAACCAGGCCTGTGTGGAGAGCTGTTCTCGGGTGCCTATGGTTGATATACCATTCCAACGTGTGAAAATGTCACAGGAAGTAGGGGCACCCTCCATCTCATGGGACCCTTGGAAGCAACTCTTAGGACAAAGTGGTTGCCAAGGCAGTGACTTCATTCACTTCCTGATTGAGGTTACCTCACATAACGTCCTGGGTGATGGAACTCTCTAAACGTGGGATTCAGAAAGCCAGGCAAGCACAACCAGTCCCAGTCCCAGTCCCAGTGGTCTCACTTTTTTTGGATTTACCAAGGACAGAGTCTGTCTTTCTTGGTACCTACTGATGTGAGGATGGCCAAAAGACAGGAAAGCTAAGAAGAGGGGCCTTTCCTGATAAAGCAGGTAGTAGCTCACCACTGGCTTCTGACAACTTCACACAACATTCTTCCCTCAATGCAGCACAAAGGTCCCTTTCACTCATGAAGAGGAGGTCCAACCCTCAACTGTTCTGTAAAAGAACTTCAGAGAGAGAGGTTAAAGATTCCTGCAAAGCTGTTATGGGGGTTTCTAATATATTTAAGTTTTGGTCTATTTCTGCTTCTAACTGGGTCATTTGTTGTGTCCCATGGACCAGGGCAGTGGTTCCTGTGCCCACCCTTGTGGCAACTCCTATTCTTTATAGGATGGCTAAAGTGAGGGACATATGTTCCCAGTGAAACCGGGTTGTATGTCCCACCTACTCGATCTTCAAATGAACCTGCGTCATGATAGAGCATTCTGGGTAACATATGCACCATTACACAATTAATCACATCCGTTTTTCATTTCATGAAAACATCAACAATGTTTTAGTATATAGAATTATACTGTTGTAGGGACGGACAAGGCAAGGCACCTAAGATAGCACCAAAGACAGTGAAACAGTCCTATTTGGTTGCACCCAGATTCAGAGGGCATTGCTTCGGTTGTAATCAATTAATCTTCTGAATTCCAAGTTTAGGTAGTTTCAGAATTTTGTACCCAACATGTAAGAGAAGTGGCTCAGAAGATCACACTCTGCAGAAGTTCACAAAAAGCTGTTTTTGTTTCTGTTTTTTTTTCTCTGTTCTGGGCAAGTTAACTTTTCAAGGACAACTGGGTGGGGGAGAGCTTTTACTTCCCTTTCTTTTTTTCCCCTTGCCAGCTGTTACCATGGAGCCCAGATGGTAACTTCTTTATCTTAGAAATGTTGCCATCTCTGTGAAGCCCCATTTCAAGGCCAGAGGAATTGTTCACATATTTTGTGAAAAACTAGTAAGGGGGTGTCTAGCTTAGGAGTGCTGATTATTTTTAGCCAGTGGCCAAGTGGAACAGGGCAACATTAAAAGAGGAAGGTTATCTACACTGAAATCGTTTATAGGGACTTTTTTGCTGAAAGTCCTAAAGTCAGCCATGGTGAAGACTCCTGGAGAAGGTCAGTGAAAACTTTTCTGTGGGCCTGGTACAGAGGGGGGAGACAGAGAAGTCGGGGCTTAGAGCAGCTTCATGGATCTGAGAATGAGAAAGGAGAGATGTAAAAGAATAATGGGAAAGGGGTTTGGGATATTCCTAGCAACAAAACTTGAGCAGTAGAACAGGTAGAGCAGAGGGGAAGAAGGGAGTGAGTATCCACAAAGCCTGTGAGGGACTTTAAATTTTTAGTAACCTGTTTTCAGTGATGAAAGAGCAACTTTAAAGGCCATTTTCATTACATTTGGATAAGGGTCTGAGGGCTCTCCTCAGCTGGTTTGAGCTATGGGTTAGCTGGAAAGAGGACCTGGTGGGACCCAGTGCGGGCAGTGACAAGAGAAGAGAGGAGTGAGTCGGTGGAGGGGTACCTCAGTACCTGCTTCTCAGCCAGGGGGCAATGGTCTGAGAACCGGTGTTGGTTTGGGTTTTTGATCTAGTAATTGAAGGGAAGAAATCAGGTTGCTGAGTTTGGAGTGACAGCAGATAGTCTGGAGAAGAAGGCTGAGGGTGAGGATCTATTGGAGAAGCATAGTTCAGGATGTGAGCGAAGGAGGGAAAAGGCCTCCACATAGGGGAATCTCCTTTTACCCTTTTGAGCACTTGCAGAAGTTAAAAAGGTCACACAGTATTTGAGGATCTAGAGACCCCTCTGGGGGCCATGGGTTTTGGTTATCTAATTGGTCATATGGCCAATGCTGTGTACAGAATTTGATGAGGAGTTCGGGTTCCATCAGGAAGCCCCTGTATGCTCACATCCCCATGACTTACAGAAGAAATTGGCTTTTCCTCCACACAGCTGTTGCTGTTTGTGGCTTTGATTGTCTGCCGGGCAAACATAGTAATCTAGGCTAGCCAACCTGCACCTGGCTTACCTGTCCCGACATCCATAATGTTTGTTTCCATTATTTATGGTACAAAAGGTATTTAATGGAATTTGAGTGGGATCCTCTTCATCAGGGATATCCTAATAGGAAAGACCTATAGCCAGCTAACAAATGTCTGGGTGGAGAAATGGCCACCAAGTCCCAAAGTGGGCTATATGTGAGATAGATTATACTTCTTCTCCAGTAGGATTTGTGATCAGCCATCGCTGCTGAAAGGGCTGATGAGGGTTAGAACTACTCGTGGTCAAGGAGAGACTCTATAGCTTCATCCACCTGGCGAATACACAATTTGAAAGGGTTACCAGTCTCTTCCAGTTTCCAGGCAGAGTCTGGACAGGGTGCAGGCTTGAGATGAGAGGCCAGGATCCAGGAAGTGATTCTGTCTACCTTTACCACTGTAGGTGTTATAAGTAGAACCTGGTATGGTCCTTTCCAGTGGGGTTCCAGGGATGACACCTGATGTTGTCTTACATAGACAAAGTCTCCTACTTGATATTGATGTGGAGTCCCCTCATCTCCAGGTTGGTAGGCAGTGCCCAGCTGTTTTCACAGGTATCGCTGAGTTCTTTCAACAGCTGTAAGTCTGTCAAGCATGGTGGTGTGGAAGGGATCGTTAGGTCTTAGAGTTGGGTTAGGTCCCTTACTGGAATAGGGGCCCCATAGGAAATTTCATAGTGGGTGAGGTTACACAAAGAAACAGAGAGAGAATTTCTTGCATGAAACATTGCATAAGGCAGAAGCATTGTCCAATCTTTTATGTCGGTCTCTAAGCTTAATTTCATTAAGGTCTCTTTAATGGTTCTATTCATTCATTCTACCTGTCCTGCACTCTGTGGTCTATAAGCACAATGTAATCCCCAGGGTACTGGCTAACCCCTAACGTACCTGTGTCATGAATGCAGGTCCATTATCAGACTCTGTTACCTTAGGCAGGTCGTATCTTGGAAAAAAATCTTCCAGGATCTTCTTGACCACCATTTCTGCTGTTTCTTTCTTTCTTTCTTTCTTTCTTTCTTTCTTTCTTTCTTTCTTTCTTTCTTTCTTTATTTCTTTCTTTTTTTTTTGGTGGGGAAGGCTTTAATCCATCCTGAAAATGTATCTACAAAGACTAGGAGATATTTAAGTCCATACCTTGCATGCTTAATTTCAGTAAAGTTCACTTCCCAGAATTGTCCTGGTCTTTTTCCTCCTAGGTGCTTTCCTCCAGAAAGCTTGGAAGGGTAAGCATAAACCAATTGATGGACCCGACAGGCTTTTGTTACCCATTCAGTCCTTTTGCTGTGATTTGGTCAGTGGAAAACTCTGTTCTTGATCCTTCAGGAATGCCTGCAGTTTCTTTGAACAAAGTTGAGTGAGTTGATGTACATTTTCTACTGACATAGTTAGAGCCATGACTATAGGAGTTTTTACTGAAGGATTTAGAAATCCCACTTGGTTGCCTTCAGGGTTAAAAGTTAATTTGGCCCAGAGCTTGGTGAGCAGATCTCTGCCCATCAATGGGGCCAGGCATTCTGTGATTACTAGGAAGGATTGATGGATTTTCCTTTTCCCAGGTCCATGGTCCTCTTAGTTGTCCAAGCCCGATACTTACTGCCATTTGCCCCTTGAACTAGAGACCTTTTATTTGATAGATGGCCCAATGGGGACTTAAGGGCTGAGTATATTGCCCCTGTATCCACTTCAAAGTTTACTGGGGTCCCCTACACTTCAAAAGTTACCCTGAGCTCCGGGAGGGGATGTTAGCCCCGACTTTTGGAGTCATCCTCAAGAGTCAGAATGGCTGGCAGGAGTGGATGTCTCTTTCTAGGGAACTCTTTGGCCCAGTGTCCTTTTTTTTACAGTAGGCACAGTGATCTGAGGCAAGGAGTGGCCTCTGGCGTGGGCCCAGGTATCCCTTCCTGTCTCCCTGTTTCTTAATTTCTGTCCTATTTGTTGTTGTGACCAGGACCTTAGTCAGCGCCTTAGTCTGTCTTTTGTTTCTTTTATCCTCCCTTTGTTCCCTTCTCTTCCTCAGTTTCTCTCTTAAAGTATACCTTCTCGGCTTCTCTGACTAAATCTCTCAAAGTCATATCTTGTAATCCATCTAAGCATTTTAACTTTCTTTTAATATCCGGGGCAGCTTGCCCAATAAAGGCCATTGTGACAGATGAGTTTTGATCCTCTGCCTGAGGATTGAAAGGAGTATATCTTCTATATGCCTCCATAATTCTCTCTAGAAACATAGAGAGAGGTTCTTCAGGCCCTTGAATAATCTCTCTTACCTTGGCCTAATTAGTTGGTCGCCTAGCGGCCGCACGGAATCCCACTATTAGAGCCCGGTGATAAGTGAACAGATGCTCCCTACCTTCAAAGATTTGGGGGCCACAGTTGGGTTGGTTCAAAGGAAAGCTGGCTTTGATTATCTTGGGAAGTTGTGTCAGTCACGCATCTGGTCAGAGGATATTTTTTTCCAGCTTCCAGGAGTATTCTATTTTGATCCCCTGTCATGAAGACAGTCCCTATGAGTTGTTGGCAGTCATCTCAAGTAGGCTAGTGTGAAAACATCAATGACTCAACCAGACCTGTGTGCCAGGTGGGGTGCTCAGAAAAAGGGGGATTGTTATATTTCCAATTATGTACGTCTGAAGAGGAGAATGGCCAAAACTGGTAGGCTTGCATTTTTTCCCCCATGGCCGTCGTCAATCTTTGGCCCATAGGGATGGAGGGGGAGCATCATGGGAGTTCCAGTGTTTTCAACTATTCACTGCTGGCGAGTTCCTATAGCCGGGCCAGCTTCCTCAAGGGAAGGAAGGGCTGTGTGTGCCACTGGGGAGCTATCTGGAGGGTGCTGTGATCCTCCAATTGCAGAGAGGCTGAGTCAGCAGCAGGGGAATTACTTAGAGGGTGTTGGGGATTGGGGGAATAGGGCAGGGGATAAGGAGGGGGAGGAGAATCCAGTAGAGTCAAATCTTGTGACTCAGGGAGAATAGAGGGTGGAGAAGGAAGAAGAGCAGAGGGTTTGAGAGATCATGGGGGAAGGAGTAGGAGCAGGGGCAGCGGTAAGGAAAGGCTTCACCCATGGAGGAGGAGATTTGCAGAGGTCCTGCAAAGTTAAGATATATGGCGGAATGATCCAGATGGCTATGTGGCCCTGGCTAAAAGACAATATCTCTAGCTTTTTAAATTAGTGGGAAGTAGAAAGATCCTTCTAGAGGCCATCCGACTCGAAAGGTGGGTCATTCTGAGGCACAGAGCGTCTTCCAGGTCCAGTGTTTTACTAAATAAAAAAGATTCTGAGCCCTTATGTGGACTTTGGGCCAGTGATCAATGGTCAGGGACAGAGGCATTGAAGTGCTCTGTCCCATAATGAAAGATACACAAATAGTGAAAGCCACGACACATGGGGTCTCACATTCGCCGCTGCTGGATTTCAGTGGAACCTCCATATGAAAAGGTCGGGCAAGCCTTGGAGGAAGAGACCACAAAGAGATTGTCACATGCAACAGCAAAGGGTTTATTGGGGGTCCAGCATGCTGGGGCTCAGAGCTCAATTGAAAAGAGATGAGAGCCCTGAGAACACCTTAAGCAGAGTTTATATAATTTTCTTGGAGAGGGCAGGGAGGAAAGTTTATTGATGGGTCCGGGTGAGTGGGCAGTGTGCGTGCACACGGGTGAGGGAGTACATTCTGCAGTTTGGCAGTTGGGGAGAGCACATTCTGGGAACAAGATTAGCAAAGAGTTCTCAAGATTTCAAAAGTGTTTTGTTAAGCATACAGAGAAACAGGAAGTGACAAGTACCTATTTTATTAACCTTTCACTACCGACTATCCCTTTTTGACTGGATGTTCTCTTCTACATTCAATCATCCAAGGTACAAGGTCCTAGGCCATTGAATATTGATTAATCTGACACATCTGTGCAGAACCTAATTCAAAGCTAAGTATCCCAATCAAGGGCCCAATTCTCTTCTGGGCTTCAAAACTTACCTAGATTTCTGTTTTCATACATGTATTTCACCTATATATTCTCATACATATCACAGGTTCCCAATACCATTATTCATCCAGCAGAATGATTCCTAACCCAAATCGAAAATGTTATTAACACTAACCGTACACTTTCCCCTCAATCTAACATTACAGAGAGGAGGGACAGAGTTAGTCTTACAATACAGGAATGTAGTGGATCTTCCACCTGCTGAGAACCTCAAAGGTCCATGCAGAAATGTCCTCTGGAGAAGACGTAGGCAGCTATGAAGGACCTGGGATAGTAAAAGTCATCTTACATGACAAACAACCTGGCCAGGATGAAGGGTTGTGTCCAAATCAGCCTCTCTCGTCCTAATGTAGAGAAGATGGACCAAACCAGGCCTCTGTGGAGAGCTGTTCCCAGGTTCCTATGGTTGATATACCAATGTAACTTGTGAAAGTGTCACAGGAAGTTGGGGCAGCCACCATCTCATGTGACCCTTGGAAGCAACTGTTAGGACAAAGTGGTTGCCAAGCCAGTGAACTCATTCAGTTCCTGAAGGAAGTGACCTCACCTCACTTCCGTGGTGATGGAACTCTCTGAACATGGGATCCAGGAAGCCAGGCATCCAAGCCAGTCTCAGTCACAGTCCCTGTGGGCTCACTTGTTTGGATTTACCAAGGACAGAGTCAATCTTTCTTGGTACCTACTGATGTGAGAATGGCCAAATACCAGAAAAGCTCTGAAGAGGGGCCATTCCTGAGAAAGCAGGTAGTGGCTCACCACTAGCTCCTGACAACTTCACAGAGTTGACCAAGGAGACCAGATCTGATAAAGGACAGGCCATTTTGGGAGAACATAGTATGGTCCAGAAGTCAGAGGACACTCTGGATAGTCACAGACCTACTTGAGGGAAGCAGGTGCCTTTTTGGGTGTTGGTGTGGGTTTGTGGTTTTGTATCATGTTCTGAGAATAGGTAGGAAAGACGGTTTTGTGGTTTGGAGTGAAATGTTTCTACTAAATCGTTTCACAGGGCGTGTGTTTCTATGTCTGTGTATCTCACTGTGTCCGTGGTTGTAGACATTAGAAAAAAAGAATGCATCAATGGATGTGTCCTGTCTATTAGAAAGCTTCCGAGCATTCATCCTGCCCAATTAATGAATGGACCAGGGCTTGCATAATCAATGGGTAACACCTGCTATCTTCCTAAGTTCCAGTTTTCTTCCTGAATTCTGGCCACTCTCCAGAATAGGCTCATGGTTTTGTGTCCAAGATATGTACCACCACCAAGCTCTGTCACATGGCCATATACTGGATAGCTGAAGGGAATGGCGAGCATCTCAGAAAACTCAGATATCAGTGTGACTACTAACATCTCAGTGGAGAAACCGTGGTTGGGCCTTTTGCTTAACAATTGTTCTTTTCCCCTGAGTCAGGAAGGACTTTGCCTCAGGCCAACCCGTTTGTGAAGCCTGAAGAAAACCGTTTTCAAATGGAAATGAATGGGCATCACCTGTGTCTCTTTGCTTAATTGCTTTGGAAAGGGATGTGTCTGAATCAGGCTCTTGGCCCAGTGTGAGGCTGTGGCTTAGATTGTCAGCACCTGATGGATGTAAAGAAAGATCCCATGTATGCATCCAACACCAAAATGGCCAAAAGAGCAGTCATTGTGGGTGAATTCTCTTGTCTTTCTCTGTAAGTTTCCTGACCTCCATCAAGTGAGAATAAGGATCCTTTGGGTCTATTGAGTTCTTTAAAGCCCTGCAGAGGCTAGCCCATTGGTGCTTAAGTTTTATCATGACTCCAATACACATAAATAATCTAAATCCCACAGTCAGTAGGCTTCAAATTGGAGAAGTGGAGCAGTATTAAATGCAGGCCTATTGGATCACTCCTGTTTCACAGGAAGGGTGTCCAGGCCACTCAAACTTTAGGCAAACGAAGGGCAAGGGAGCTTATTTTGGATACTGTCTTGTACTGTGCTCCTCCTGGAAACCTCTAGCAAGAGGTTATGTTCAGTGTCTATATGAAATAAAATGAGGGCCATGTGGGATTTTTTTTGGTTTCAATTGTTTTCATTTGTGTGGCGGTTGGAAGAGGTGACTGGGTCCACCTGGGCTTGAACAGTGGCGTGATTCCCCTTAGAGAGTGAGTTCTGAAACTGACCTCAGAGAAGTATTGCCATGACTTGTGTTGGGATTTTAGGAGGACACGCATGAGAGTCGCCCATGGAAACTGAGATATAGGCCCAGGGTACCTTTCCACAGAGCACTGGGAATCTCAGCCAGGATATCACATGATTTTATTCTTAAAGGCATGTCAGCCATAGTTGAGAATCAAAACAAACATGGACCTCACATTGTAGACCTCAATGAGCCTGGCTTCATGTGACCTTTTGGCCACTCTTTGGAAAGTCTTGCCTGTGAGAGTTCTCGATAGCGTTCATTGAAATGAGCATCCTCACCATTTCATGGTTCCCGAATGAATTAAAACCCACAGTGCCTCCAACTTCATCCTTGAAAAATGCCTAGATAAATACCATGAAATTTTTGAATTTCCCATGACCTGGTCGCACTGGGAACATTTGGATGTCCTACATCATTCATGAATCTATCAGACAGTGCCTTGATTGACTGGGATTCATAAAAATGGTGTAGAACAGAGATACCAGTAAGTTGGAGCCTACTGAGTGGTGGGCCTAGAGCAGAGGTGGGAAGGTGTATGATAAAACATCTTTGTGAGGCCATGTCAATCTGCCATTAGCTTCCAAATTGCTTGTGACTGACATGGTGCAGCCAGCAGAATGTTCAATGAAATGGCATATTGTTATATGGAGAGGTTTCAGGGCAATGTTCAGAACCAGGTTTCTATGGACAAGGGGGCAAGCTATGAGGGATAGAAGCCTGCTTGGTGCATTCTCCTGAGAACCCTGACCCACCGCACAAGACAGAACTCCCTCCACCACTGTGTCCCATTTGAACTCCTTGTATATCGTGAAGCAAATACCAAAGTCCCAGTGCAGCAGCAAGAAACACCATGAAAATTGGAGGATGACCAAATGGCTTCACAGTCCCCCAGGGAGACACTTAGCCCACAATGGCCACAGTTTACCTACAAAGAGAGAATTCAGCACTGCTACCTCATGTACATTGGAAAATAAGAATCCATGTCCTCCAGGTCACATAGATGCAGACCCAGCTTTGATGGTCTCACTAGAAAGAAATCAAAAGCTCCTGAAAACAATATATATTTCAAGTGCCCAACCACATAGGCAGTTTTCCAAGAAGTCTTTAGGGCACCAGAGCTCCACATTTGAGAAATGTTTACCGTGTCCCTTACTTTGGGAAACTCCTCTAACACCTCCAAGGTTGTGAACTCCTGAGCATATTCCATTACAGATATGTATTCACAGATTTTCAAACTCTTCTTCTCTAATTCTGTATTACTTGGGGCGGAGTTAATTACAATAAATTTTTCTGGAAGAGAATGGGAAGATTTTTGTGTAGCACATATTTGCATACACATTGTGTTCATTTTCCAATTTTCCATTCGAAATACTGATTCCCTGACACTAACCCATAGCTTGCTAGACTCTGACTACTAATCCTAATGTGATGGAGAAAAATAACTCAAACAGAATAGAAATACAAGCAGTTCAGAGGAGGGGTGGTGTATAGTTGGGCTTGCCTTTTGCAATATATAGGTTTGGAGTTATAAATCTAGTCAATTTTTAATTGAAGTAGTTCTCCGTGTGTTTTTAAAGTTAACAAATATGTGAATTCCTGTCTCCCTTTCTCTGTAGCCTATTAAGCACATGTATTTGTATATGCACATATTGAATCCTACCTGGCATCACACGTACATATTTGTGAGGTGGCCAACTTGACAGATACAAATTGTGGAACAGAAAATTCAACCTATGGGGGAGCTTCCTAGTTGAACAACATTATATATAAATTCATGTTCAGTAAAATAAATATTTTTGGATATGTGGATCATATAAATTTCACGATGAATTTTGATTGGCATATATATTGCTACTTTTTAATTGCTCTGTGTGGGTTTTGTGTGTGTGTATATATATATATTCTCCAGATTTTTCAAAATGTAAAATATATGTGTCTTATATACACTCCTAAATTCATTAATGTTCATATATTTGGATTTCTAATCAACTTTTCACAAGATTATTCTCAGAAATATTCATCCACCTGAACTACATATCTGTTTCCTAGTACTGAAAACTAAATTCAGTGAATGGTATATACAAATGCTTATATTTCTACAGTAACTTACCCAGTTTAACATCGGTGCAAGTAGATTCCTATGTTCCATGATGTCTATTTTGACGTTCATTTTTATTCAACACTGGTATATTAGTTTTCTTCATTTTATGCACATCATACGATATATATTTCTTCCACAATTTAGCAAATTTATAGGCATTTGTTTCACTTTCAATCACTTCCTGCTTCAGAACACATGTATTCCTCCAGCTTTCTTGACTGGTTTTTTCATGAGACTTCTTTCTGAACACATTGTTTTCGATTTCCATAATCACTTTTGGGGCAAACTCACACACCCATCATGATAAACCATAACTCTATTATTACCATTAGATGTATAACTGTTTGGAATGAATGATTGTATATCAACATAAAATTTCTTATGTATTTTCAGATATCAATTCAATCCAATATTAAAAGTGGAACCTGTTATATTATTTATTCACAGTATGGTCTATTAAGGCATCATCTCTATATTCATAGACCCAGGGTCTATGTATTTGTATCCCCAATACTAATTTATAAGTCTTTAAAATATTGCTTTCAGAAATGGTGGAAAAAATACTCTAGTCACCTGATATACATATACATTTCATCACAGTAATATTCCTGACACAAAATGCAAGGGTCACACTTATGACTGTACCAAAGCCTAAATTGAATGTGAGCATGTATTACTAACAACATCCATGTCCTGGTTCCCTAATGCTCTCAAATATTATTCCTATTGGTGACTACATATCTGTTTCTTCCTAAGATTATATATTCAAACTCAACCCTGTTAATAATGTCTTATGCTACCACTCACTTTGTACTTTGCCTGATTTCCTAATGTCTCCATTGATATCTGCTTTCAAATACCTTTTCTCCAGTTCATCATTGGGAATGACCCTTCAAATGTGCTGACATTTACATTTACTCTCTCACCAAAACCTTATTGCTAAAGAACTTTTGGTCCAACTCCTAGACTCACTCAAATGGGTTCTTCAAAGCCCTGCAGAGGGAAGCCCAGAGATTCTTGGGTTTTCTCATGACTCCAATTCACATAAAGTATCTAAACCCCACAGTCAGTAGGCCTCAAATTCGAGAAGCAGAGCAGCATTAATGGCAGGCCTATTTGATCACTCCTGGTTCACAGGAAGGGTGCCCAGGCCACCCTGACTTTAGGCAAATGAGGGGGAAGGGAGCTTATTTTGCACACTGTCTTGGACTGTGTCACTCATGGAAACCTCTAGCAAGGGATTATGATGAGTGTCTACATGGAAGAAAATGAGGGCCATGTGGGAGTGTTTTGTTTTTAATTGGGGTCACTTGTGTGGCGGTTGGAAGAGATGAATGGGTCCACCTGGGCTTGAACTCTGCTCTGATTCCCCTTAGAAACGGAGTTTTGGAAATGACCTTAGAGATGTATTGCTATAAATTGTGTTGGGATTTTTGGAGGCCAGGCATGAGAGTCGCCCATGCATGACAATACGCCTCAAATTGGAGAAGCAGAACTTAATGTCCAAATCCTTTACTCACCCTTCTTTTTAATCCTACCGTCTATCTTCCTAATCCCAGATAAATACCATGATATATTTGAAATTCCTATGACCAGGTGGCACTGGAGAATCTTTGGATGTCCTGTTTCTGATCATGAGTGTACCAGACAGTGGCTTAATTGACTTGGTTTTATGAAAATGGTGTAGAACAGAGATGCCAGTAAGTTGGAGCCTGCTGAGTAGTGGGCCTAGAGCAGTGGTGTGCAGATGTGTGATAAAATATCTGTGGTGGGGTCATGTGGATCTTCCATTGGCTTCCAAATGGCTTGTGACTGAAATAGTGTAGCCAGCAGACCCTTATATGTAAAGGCATCTCGTTATATGGAGAGGTTTAACGTCAATTTTAAGAAACAGGTTGCTATGGTCAAGGGGACAAGCTATGTTGGATAGAAGACTCGTTTTTGCATTCTCCTGGAGAACCTGACCCACCACACATGACAGAACTCACTCTAGCATTTTGTCCCAGTTGAACTCATTGTATTTCATTAAGTAAATACCATACTCCCAGTGCAGCAGCAAGAAACACCACAAAAAGTGGAGGATGACCAAATGGCTTCACAGTCCACATGGGGAGACACTTAGACCCGAGTGGCCACAGTTTACCTACAAAGAGAGAATTCAGCACTGCTCCCTTATGTTCATTAAAAAAAAAGAAACCATGTTCTCCAGGTCACATAGATGCAGACCCATCTTTGATGGTCTCACTACAAATGAAGCTAAAGCTCCTGACAACAACATATATTTCAAGTGCCCGAACTCAGAGACAGTTTCTCAAGAAGTTTTTAGGCCAGCAGAGCTCCATGTTTGTGGAGTGTTTACACTGACCCTAACTTTTGGAAACTCCTCTACCACCTCCAAGGTTGTGAACTCCTGATTATGTTCCATTCCATATATGTATTCACAGATTTTCTAACTCTTCTCCTCTAATTGTGTCTTATTTGGGGTGAAGGTAATGGCAATTCATTGTTCTGGATGAGAGTGGGAATATTTTTGTGTGGCACATATTTGCATACACATTGGATTCATTTTCTTATTTTCCAATCAAAATACTGAAACCATGACACTAACCCATAGCCTACTAGACTCTGACTACTAATCCTAATATGATGGAGGAAAAATAACCAAAACAAAATAGAAATACATGCAGTTCAGTGGAGGCATGGTGTATATTTGGACTTGCCTTTTACATGATAAAGGGTAGGTGTTATAAATCTAGTCAATTTTTGGTTAAAATAATTCTCCATGTGTTTTTAAAATTAACTAATATGTGAATTCCTGTCTCCCTTTCTCTATAGACTATTCAGCACATGTATATTTATATGCACATATAGAATCCTACCTGGTATCACAGGTTAATTTTTTTGTGTTGTCTGACTTGGAAGATACAAATTGTGAGAAGAGATCCCTCCTCCTAAACGCTGTTGAAACTGAAAATTCAACCTATGGGTGAGCTTCCTAATAGAAAAACATTATACAAAAATCCATGTTCAGTAAAATAATTATTTTTGCATATGTGAATTATATATATTCAATGATGAATTTCGATTAGCATATGTATTGCTACTTTTTATAGTCTGTGTGTATGTTTTGTGTGTATATATATATATATATATATATATATATATATATATACTCTCCAGATTTTTCAAAATATGAAATATATGTGTCTTATATATACTCCCTAAATTTATTCATGTTGATGTATTTAGATTTATAATCGATTTTTCACAAGATTATTCTCAGAATTATTCATCAACTGGAAATATATATTTGTTTCCTAGTACTGAAAACTGACTTCAGTGAAAGCTGCATACAAATCCTAATATTTCTAGAGTAACTGACCCAGTTTAATATCAACGCAAGTAGACTCCTATGGGACATGACATATAATTTGACGTTCATTTTTATTCAACAGTGGTACATTACTATTTCTGCAGTTTATGCACATCGTAGGATATATATTTTATCCACAAGTTCACAAATTTTTAGACATTTGTTTCAATGTCAATCACTTTCTGCTTCAGAACACAAGTATTCCTCCATGTTTCTTGACTGGTCTTTTCATGAGACTTCTTTCCAAAAATATTATATTTGATTTCCATAATCAGTTTGAAGCAAAACTCACACACACTTCAGGATAAACCACAACCCTAATATTACCATTAGACGTATTACTGGTTGAAATGAATGTATGTATATCAATATAAGATTTCCTGAATATTTTTAGATATCAATTTAATCCATTATTTAAAGTTGGAACAAGTAATATTATTTATTCACACTACGCTCTATTCATGCATTATCTCTATATTCATAGACACAGGGTACATCTATTTTTACCCACAATACTAATTTATACATCTTCAAAATATGGCTCCAAGAAATGGTGGAAGAAATACTCATGTTACCTGATCCACATATACATTTTATCACAGTAATATTCTGGTCAGAAAATGCAAACATCACACTTATGATTGTACCAAAGTCTAAATGGAAAATGAACATGGATTACTAAAAACATCCATGTCCAGGCTGCCTAATGCTCCCACTTGTCAATCTTTTTGGGGACTACATATTTGTTTTTTCCTAAGATTATATATTGAAACTCAATCATATTGAAAATGTCTAATCTAATCACTCACTTTACACTTTGCATGATTTCCTAATGTCTCTATGGATATCTGCTTTCCTACATATTTTCCCCAGTTCATCATTGTGACTGATTCTTCACACGTTCTGACATTCATATTCACTCTCTACCCGAAACCCTATTGCTAAAGAATTTTTGGTCCAAAACTTATACTCACTCTTCTTTTTAAACTTACAAACTGTCTTCCTAATACTACCAACTATCCCTTTTATCCTGGATGTTCTCTTCGACATTCAATCATCCAAGGTACAAGGTCCTATAACATTGTATATCGATTTATCTGAGACATCTGTGCAGAACATAATTCAAAGCTAAGTATCCCAATGAAGGTCCCAATGTCCTTCTGGGCTTCAAATCATACCTAGATTTCTGTTTCCATACTTATATTTTACCTATATATTCTTGTAAATATCGCAGGTTCCCAATACCATTATTCATCCAACAGAATGACTCCTCCCCAAAATCGAACCTGTTATTAACCCTAATCATACACTGTTCCCTCAATCTACCTTTACAGAAGAGCAGGGACAGAGTTTGTCTTACAATACAGGAATGTAGGGGATCTTCCACCTGCTTAGAAACTCAATGGTCCAAGCAGAAATGATCCCTGGAGAAGTATTAGGCAGCTATGTAGGACCTGAGAGAGCAAAAGTCATCTTCCATGGCAAACAACCTTGTCAGGATGAAGGGTTGTGTCTGAATCAGCCTCTCTATTCTTAATGGAGAGAATATGGACCAAACCAGGACAATGTGGAGAGCTGTTTCTGGTTCCATATGGTTAATATACCATTCTAACTAGTGAAAGTGTCAGAGGAAGTAGGGTATCCTCCATCTCATGGGACCCTTGGAAGCAACTGTTATAACAAAGTGGTTGCCAAGGCAGTGAACTCATTAAATTCTTGAAATAAGTGACCTACCTCACTTCCTTGGTGATGGAACTCTCTGAATTTGGGATCCAGGAAGCCAGGCACACAGAGCCAGTCCCAGTCTCAGTCCCAGTGGGCTCACATGTTTGGATTTACCAAGGACAGAGTCTGTCTTTTTTGGTACCTACTGATGTGAGGATGGCCAAATGCGAGGAGAGTTCTGAAGACAGGCCTTCCCTGAGAAAGCATGTAGTGGTCAGAACAGGCTCCTGACAACTTCACAGTGTTTGACAAGGAGACCAGATCTAAGACAAGACAGGCCTTTTCGGGGGAACATAAAATGGCCCACCAGTCAAAGGACACTCTGGATAGTCACAGACTTACTTGGGGGAAGGAGGTGCCTTTTTGAGTGTGTGTGTGAGTTTGTGGTTTTGTCTCATGTTCTGAGAATAGGTAGGAAAGGCGGTGTGTTTGGTTTGGAGTGGACTATTTCTAGAAAGAACTTTGACAAGGCAAGTGTTTCTGTGTCTGTGTCTCCCACTGTGTCCATGGTTGTAGACATTAGAAAAGAGAATGCATCAATGGATGTGTCCTGTCTAGTAGAAAGCTTCCCAGCATTCATCCTGTCCATTTTAGTAATGGACTGCAGGTTGCCTTATCGATGGGCAACACCTACTATCTTACTAAGTTTCTGTTTTCTTCCTGAATTTTGGCCACTCTCCAGAATAGGCTCATGGTTTTTTGTCCAAAATATGTACCACCTCCAAACTCTGTGACATGGCTATGTTCTGGATAGCTGGAGGGAATTGGAGCATCTCAGAAAACTCAGATATCAGTGTGACCAGAAAAGCCTCAGTGGAGAAACCCTGTTTTGGGCCTTTTGCTAACCTATTGATCTTTTGCCCTGAATGTCAGGAAGGTCTTTGCCTCAGGCCACCCCTTTGGGAAGCCTGAAGGAAACAGTTTTCAAATGGAAATGAATGGGCATCACCTGTGGCTCTTTGCTTAATTGCTTTGGAAAGCCATGTGTCTGAATCAGCCTCTTGGCCCTGTGAGAGGCTATGGCTTAGATTTTCAGCGCCTGATGGATCTAAAGAAACATCCAATGTGTGCATCCAAAACCAAAATGGCAAAAACATAAGTCATTGTGGATGATGTCTCTTGCCTTCCTCTGTTAGGTTCCTGACCTTCTTCAAGAAAGTATAGGGATTTTTTGGGTCAAATGAGTTCTTCCAAGCTCTTCAGAGGTGCTTGGGTTTAATCATGAATCCAAATCACATAAGGAATTTATACCTGACAGTCAGTAGGCCTCTAATTGGATAAGTAGAGCAGTATTAGCGGCAGACCTATGTGATCAATCCTAGTTCACAGGAAGGGTGTCCAGGCCACCCTGAGTTTAGGCAAATGAGGGGCAAGGAAGCTTATTTTGGACACTCTCTTGAGCTGCACCATTCAAGGAATCCTCCAGCCAGAGGTTATGATGAGTGACTCTATGGAAGAAGATGAGGGCCATGTGGGATTGTTTTGGTTTTAATTGTGGTCATTTATGTGGTGGTTGGAAAAGATGACTGGGTGCACCTAGCCTTGAACACTGGTGTGATTCTCCTCAGAGACTGAGTTCTGTAACTGACCTCAGAGTAGTAATTGCTTTGAAAATGGTTGTGTCTTAATTAGCCTCTTGGCCCTGTGTGAGGCTGTGACTTAGATTATCAGCACCAGATGGATCGAAAGAAAGATCCCATGTGTGCATCCAAAACCAAAATGGCCAAAAGAGCTGTCATTGTGGATTAAGTCTCTTGCCTTTCTCTGTAAGGTTCAGAAAGAATAAAAGAAATTGAAATTGAAATTGAAATGTAAAGAACCAGGTTTGTAAACTTTCCAAGCTGCACTTTCCTGTGGCAGTTTAGACAATTCCCGGATCTGCCCAATAGATGTGTGTTGAAATCTTCCCTGACTACCTAGTTACTTAACAACCCTTTCCCAGAATCCCTGCGGCTCAGCAAGTATACATCTCAGGTATTCAACCAATCAGTTTAAATGTATACCCCTTCTTAGGGCTGACCAATCACCCCCTGCCCGAATTGTTCCCGCAAATGAAAGTGCTAATCATGCTTTAGAGTTGTTATTTGATTTTCCCATGGTATATGATGAATTGCTAAAGGAGGCTATGATGTATGTAAAGTCCCTGCCCTCTCTAAAGAATGTATATAAACTCTGCTCAAGTTGTTCTCAGGGCTCTTTGTTCTTTGCTCCTCTAAAATGAGCTCTGAGCCCCAGCATGCTGGACCCCCAATAAAACCTTTGCTGTTGCATGAGAAAGCCTCTTGGTGGTCTTTTTCTCTGACGTTCGCCCCACCTATTCATCTGGAGGCCCCAGGTGAGATATCCGGCAGCGGCGGACGAAAGACCCCAATGGACTCCTCTCGGGGTAAGTAAGGCACCTCTTTCTGGTTTTGGGTTTCAGGTTATGGATTGGCAAAGTGGCTGTCAGTGAAGAGCAATAGTTCTCTCTGATGGTGGCTGACAGATGTGTCACAGAGCTACAGGCCACGTTCCTGGGGGACACTCCAGAGGACTAGAGAAATCAAGGAATACTAATTTCCTCAACTCGTTTATATTTTGCTTCAGGATTCGGTTCGCCAGCCCATCAGGTTTTGCCGGCTACTCAGTTTTGGTCATTGTTCTGAACTCATGTTGAGTTTACGGGCTGTCTTTATTGTCTAACCCATCAGGTTTTGGCAGTTACTCAGTTCTAATCTTTGTCTTGGACTCATGTTAAACGTTTACTGTTTGTCTTTGTCTGTGTTGCGTTTGTGTCTTCACTGTCCCTGTTTGAGTAACTCTCATTATGGGACAAAGCACTTCCACTTCTCTGTCCCTGACACTTGATCATTGGACTGATGTCCGCTCAAGGGCCCAGAATCTTTCTTTTTCAGTAAAATGCCGTACCTGGCAGATTCTCTGTGCTTCAGAATGGCCCATTCTCGGAGTCAGGTGGCCCCCCAGAAGGATCCTTCTACTTCCCTCTAATCCGAAAAGTCAGAGATATTGTCTTTCAGCCGGGGCCACGTGGCCACCCAGATCAACAGCCATATACCCCTTCCCCCAGCATCCTATCATTCAAACCTTCCACTCCTCCCCCTCTTCCTTCCATTCTCCCTGAGTCACAAGACTGGACACTCCTCCCCCTCCTTATCCTCTACCCTCGCTCTCCAACCCCCAACACGTTCCAGATGATATTCTCGCCGCTGACTCAGCCTCTCCGCCGCTAGAGGCAATTGGGCCAGACCCAAGCACTCCAGGGGACTTCTCTGCAGCAGCAGCAACCCCTCCTCCCCTGGAGGAAGCTGGGCCACCTAAAGGAACCCGCAGGTGACGGATAATAGAAAACTCGGAAGCCCCTATGATGCTTTCTCTCCGTCCCTACGGGCCAATGAACCGATCCAACTGGCACCCAAACACCTTTAAATGTAGGTAGCATCTGTCCACTTATCGCCAGACTCTAATAGCGGGTCTCCGAGTGGCCGCCAGAGGGCCGACTAATTTGGCCAAGGTAAGAGAGATTATCCAAGGGCCTAATGAGTCTCCCTCTATGTTTCTGGAGAGAATTATGGAAGCATATAGGAAATATACTCCTTTTGATCCTCAGGCAGAGGATGAACAAGCATCTGTTGCAATGGCCTTTATCGAGCAGGCTGCCCTAGATATTAAGAGAAAGTTACAACGTCTAGATGTATTACAAGATAAGACCTTGAGAGATTTAGTAAGAGATGCTGAGAAAGTATATTATAAGAGAGAAACTGAGGAGGAAACGGAACAGAGGAGAGAGACGGAAAGGGAACAAAAGGAGGATGAAAGGAGCAAAAGGCAGACTAAAGCATTGACTAAGGTTCTGGTCAGAGAACCAAATATGCCAGAAGTTAAAAAGCAGGGAGACAGAAAGGGATACCTGGGCCCCCGCCAATGGCTGCCCCTGGCCTCAGATCATTGTGCCTACTGTAAAGAAAACAGGACACTAGGCCAAAGAGTGCCCCCAAAAGAAGCAGAGATGCCAGTCCGCCGTGCTGACTCTAGAAGAGGACTATTAAAGTCGGGGCTCGGATCCCCTCTCCGAGCTCAGGGTAACATTTAAAGTGGAGGGGACCCCAGTGAACTTTGAAGTGGATACAGGAGCAGTATAATCAACCTTTAAGACCCCACTGGGCCCCCTATCAAATAAATGGTCCCCTGTTAAAGGTACTAATGGCAGTAGATATTGGGCTGGGACAACTAAGAGGACTATGGACCTAGGAAATGGAAAAGTCCACCACGCTTTCCAAGTAATTCAAGAATGCCCAGCCCCATTGATGGGCTAGGATCTGCTTACGAAACTCTGGGCTAGAATAACCTTTAACCCTGATGGTCCCCAAGTGGAGTTTCTAAAGCCTTCAGTAAAAACTCCCATAGTCATGGCTTTGACAACATCCGTAGAAGATGAACATCAACACTTCGCGCCTCCTATGACTGATCAAACAGGCAAACTACCCCAGAAATGGATAAAAGATTATCCTAATGCCTGGGCAGAAACTGCTGGGTTAGGTCTAGCCATATAACAACCTCCAATAGTAGTAGAATTAAAAGCCTCTATCTCTCCAATCAGTGTTAAACAATATCCTCTAATCAAAGAAGCTAAGGATGGGATAAGGGCCCATATTCAGAAATACCTGGCTCTTGGGGTCTTAAGGCCCTGTCATTTGTCCTAGAATATCCCCCTGCTACCAGTAAGAAAGCCAGGAACTGGGGACTACCGGACGCTTCAATACCTAAGAGAGATCAACAACAGAGTGCAGGACATTCACCCCACTGTACCGAATCCATATAATTTGCTTAGCGCTCTGAATCTGGAGCAGGAATGGTACACTGTGCTAGACTTAAAAGATGCTCACTTTTGCTTGCCCGTACATAAGGACAGTCAGTTGCTGTTTGCTTTTGAGTGGATAGACCCCGAAAAAGGAACATCTGTCCAACTAACCTGGACTAGACTCCCACAGGGGTTCAAAAACTCTCCCACTCTCTTTGATGAACCCCTCCACAAGGACTTCAATGACTTCAAAACTGCACACCCCGATGTCACCATACTCCAATATGTGGATGGTCTGCTACTGGCAGCCGACACCAAAGAGAACTATGAGTCTGGGACCCAAGCATTATTTTCCAAGCTTGCTCGGCTTGGATATAGGGCTTCTGCCAAAAAGGCCCAAATTTGTCAGCAAGAAGTAATCTTCCTGGGTTATTCTCTTAGGGGTGGCAAAGGATGGCTCACTGAGCCCACAAAACGAACCTTTGTGCAGATACTGCCCCCATCTAATAAGAGACAACTCAGGGAGTTTCTTGGGACTGCCGGCTTTTGCAGGTTATGGATTCCTGGGTTCCCGTCTCTGGCTGCCCCTTTATACCCGCTGATAAAGGGGGATGCCCACTTACAATGGACCCCTGAGCACCAACAAGCTTTTGATAATGTCAGAAAAAAGGTGCTGCTATCTGCTCCGGCCTTAGCACTCCCAGATATAGAAAAACCCTTCACTCTCTACATCGAGGAAAAGAAAGGAATAGCACGGGTTGTGCTCACTGAGACTTTGGGACCTTGGAAAAGGCCGGTAGAATACTTATCAAATAAACTGGACCCAGTGGCTAGTGGGTCGCCCCATTGCTTAAGAGCTATAGCAGCGGCAGCCCTTCTAATAAAAGATGCTGATAAATTAACGTTGGGACAGAAGCTAACGATTATAGTCCCCCATGCCCTGGAGTGCATCATCTGTCAGCCTCCAGAGATGTGGCTATCAAACTCTAGAATAACCCACTACCAGAACCTCTTGCTTGACAAAGACAGAATCACACTGGGACCCACTGCTCCACTCAACCCGGCTACACTGCTGCCAGAAGAATCATCAAGACCCGTCGCTCATGAGTGTCAACACATACTGGCAGAGTAAACCAGTATACGACGAGACTTGAAGGATCAGCCACTGCCTTGCCCTGAAGTTGTATGGTTTATGGATGGCAGCAGCTTCCTCCAAGATGGTAAGCGGTGGGCTGGAGAAGCAATAGTTAGCAAAATTAATGTCATCTGTTCCTCTGGTCTCCCAGAACTGACATCAGCCCAAAAAGCAGAACTGATTGCCCTTACGAAAGTATTGGAACTAGCAACAGGCAAAAGGGCCACCATATACACTGATAGCCGCTATGCATTTGCCACTGCAAATGTGCACGGGGCTATTTACCAGCAAAGGGGGTTATTAACCTCCACCTGGAAAGAAATAAAGAACAAAGATGAGATCCTCCAACTTCTCTCAGCAGTGCAGGGCCCTAAGGAACTAGCTATAGTGCACTGCCCAGGGCACCAGAAGGGAAACGAACCCGTGGCGGTTGGAAAAAGAAGGGCAGATGAGGAAGCTTAATTGGCAGCCCTAAATGGAGTGACTGTGTTAACTTTTTCCACACCAGGGGGAACAACAATCAGGAGACTTGGCCGCACCAGAACATTCAGGCAACTTATCATCTGAGGAGACAGATACAGAACTCTGGGATCCTACAGAGCCAAGTTTACAATTTCAAAAAGCCCACCTTTATGTCAAAGACGTACACCAGCTCACCCACTTAGACTCAGAGAAGATATAGGCACTCTTAAAGGACCAGAGAAAGGACTTATTATTGACTGACTCACAGAGGAAAGAAATAGCTGAGCAGGTGACTAGAGCTTGTCAAGTCTGCCAAGTAGTTAATGCTTACCCATCCAAGCTTCCTGCAGGGAAGCGCTTATGAGGAACCAGAAAAGGACAATTCTGGGAATTGAACTTTACTAAAATTAAGCCAGCAAGGTATGAACTTAAATATCTCCTAGTCTTTGTAGATACTTTTTCAGGATGGGTCGAAGCCTTCCCCATGAAGAAAGAAACAGCTCAGATGGTAGTCAAAAAGATCGTAGAAGACATTTTTCCAAGGTTCGGCCTGCCTAAGGTAATAGGGTCCGCTAACGGAACGGCATTCATGCCCCAGGAAAGTAAGGGATTTGCCAGGACCCTGGGGATTAATTGGAAGTTACATTGTGCTTATAGACCCTAGAGCTCAGGACAGGTAGAAAGGATGAATAGAACCATCAAAGAGTACTTAACAAAATTAAGCTTGGATACTGGCATAAAAAATTGGACTATGCTCCAACCTTATGCACTGTTTTGTGAAAGAACTACCCCCTCCGCCTCTTTGTGTAACCTCACCTCTTATGAAATTCTCAATGGTGCCCTTCCTCCAGTAGGGGACCTAATCCCAAATATGAGACTTAATGATTCCTTTCACACCCCCTTGCTTGACAGATTTAAAGCCCTTTAACAAACCCGGCACCCAGCGATACCTGTGGAAACATTTGGCCTCTGCTTATCAGACTGGAGACGAGGGAACCCCACATTGATATCAAGTGGGAGGCTTCGTCTACGTGAGATGGCGTCAGGTGTCATCCCTGGAACTCCACTGGAAAGGACCATACCAGGTGCTGCTTATAACACCCACAGTGGTGAAAGTGGATGGGATCACTTCCTGGATCAATGCCTTCCATCTCATGCCTGAGCCCTGTACAGACTCTGGCTGGAAACTTCTACAGACTGGTATCCATCTCAAGTTGCGTGTCCGTCATGTGGGTAGGGCTATGGATTCTTTCCATGACCACCAGCAGCCCTAATCCCCATCAGCGTGCTCAGCAACAAGGGCAAGTAATGAATCCTAATGGGCAAGTAGTGTGATCTATTTCACAAACAGCCACCTTATGGACTTGGTGGCCATCTCTCCACCCGGACATTTGTCAGCTTGCCATAGGCTTCCCTGACTGGAATGTCCCTGACATAGAGGACCCCACACAGATCCCACTCAAACCCTAACCAGGGCAACATAGACCACCTTAACCCATGAATTATGGATGTCATTTCCCCCAGCTCAGGTGTAAACTAGCCAGTCTTGACTATTATGTGTGCCCACCTGATTTCCAAAGTCATAAAACAGGCCCAAACCTGTGGAGGACCCAGTGACTTTTATTGTAGATCTTGGGGTTGTGAACAAACGAAAGCTGCATGGTGGAACCCAAACTCCCCAGAAAGGTATGATTCCAGTAGGATGAAATGACACCTGGATTGATCCCAAGAAATGTGCTGCTAGCCCAGTGGTGTCAAAAACTCGCTGTGGAAAGAATACTCTATGTTACCCCCTCAATATAACTTTCACTTCCAAAGGAAGGGGCTACCTCAGAAAAACCTGGCCTATGGGAAATACGTGGGGAATGCGATTCTATATTTATGGCCCAGGTGATGAATTTGGTCTCTGGTTCACCGTCTGGCTTAAAAAGAAAGAAAATCCCACAGCAATAGGACCCAATCCCCTCAAGCCAGGAATTAAGCCTCCTAAACCTTCCATGCCTAGATCTACCAGAACCCCTCTACCATCTAATACTTCCTGGATTCCGTCTTTGCCTACTTCCCCAGTCCAGAGTACATCTGACTCCTCCCCCTGGAAACTAATTAAAGGAACCTTTATGGTACTGAACTCCACACAGTCAGAACTCCTTGTATTTCAGCCCAGGTCTTTGACAGCCCTGTAAATTATTGTGTAATGGTGCAGATACTCTCCAGGGTACTCTATCATAATGCCTAATCATTTGAAGGTCTACTAGGGGGACAAACAACCCGATATCAAGGGGAACCATTGTCCCTTACTCTAGCCATCCTATTGGGGATAGGAGCTGCTGCAGGAGTGGGTATGGGAACAGCTTCTATGATGCGTGGTTAACAACAAATGGCCCAATTAGAAACAGCAATAAATCAACACTTGAAGACGTTAGAGGCCTCCATCACAGCTTTGCAGGAATCCTTAACCTCTCTCTCTGAAGTTGTTTTACAGAACAGGTGAGGATTAGACCTCCTCTTGATGAGGGAGAGGGCCTCTGTGTTGCACTGAGAGAAGAATGTTGTTTTTATGCTGACCATATTGGAGTTGCAAAATAATTCATGAGTAAATTAAGAAAATACCTTGAAGAGCGCCAGAGAGAATGGGAGATTCAACAAGATGCTTTGAGTCATGGTTAACCCAGTACCCCTGGTAACTACACTAATATCAGACTTAGCTGGACCCCTGATCATCCTTATGGTGTTGCTAACTGTGGGACCTTGTTTGCTTAAGCACATAGTTTCCTTTCTCCAGGCTCAGATTAGGTAGGTGAAACTCATGATAATCAGACAGAAATATGCTGCACTGGTAGGAATAGAATGTGAAACCCCACAATAATTTTGATTCATTACTTTTAAGATTAAAAGTAGTCAGAAAAAGGGGTGGGAAATGAAAGAATAAAAGAAATTGAAATTGAAACGTAAAGAACCAGGTTTTGTACATTTTCCAAGCTGCACTCAGAACCTGAAATTCCTGTGGCACTTAAGACAATTCCCGGATCTTCCCATTAGATGTGTGTTGAAATCTTCCCTGACCACCTCGTTACTTAACCACCCCTTCCCAGAAACCATGCAGATCTGCACGTATACATCTCAGTGCTTCAACCAATCAGTTTAAATGTATACTCCTTCTCACGGCTGACCAATCACCCGCTGCCCAACCTGTTCCCGCCAATGAATGTGCTAATCATGTTTTAGAGTTATTATTTGATTTTCCCGCGGTATATGATGATTTTCTAAAGGAGGCTATGATGTATGTAAAGTCCCTGCCCTCTCTAAAGAATGTATATAAACTCTGCTCAAGTTGTTCTCGGGGCTCTTTGTTCTTTGCTCCTCTGAAGTGAGCTCTGAACCTCAGCATGCTGGACCCCCAGTAAACCCTTTGCTGTGGCATGAGACAGTCTCTTGGTGGTCTTTTCCTCCGAAGTTCGCCCGACCTTTTCAGTTCCTGACTTCCGTCAAGTGAGAATAGGGATCATTTGGGTCAAATGAGTTATTCAAAGCCCTAGAGTGGATAGCCCATAGGTGCTTGGGTTTTCTCATGACTCCAAATCACATAGAAAATCTACACCTGACAGTCATTAGGCCTCAAATTGGAGAAGCAGAGCAGTATTAAAGGCAGGCTTATTTGATCACTCCTGGTTCAAAGGAAGGGTGTTTAGGCCACCCTGACTTTTGGCAAATGAGGGGCAATGGAGCTTATTTTGGACACTGTCTTGGGCTGCACCCCTCATGGAAACTTCCAGCCAGAGGTTATGATGCGTGTCTGTGTAGAAGAAGATGAGGCCCATGTGGGAGTGTTTTGATTTAAATTGTGGTCATATGTGTGGTAGCTGGAAGAGATTACTGGGTCCTCCCGCCCCTGAACTCTGGTGTGACTCCTTTTAGACACTGTGTCCTGGAACTGAGCTTAGTGAAGTATTGCCATGAGTTGTGTTGGGATTTGAGGAGGCCATGCATGAGAGTCGCCCTTGGAACCTGAGATGTAGGCCCAGGCTAGCTTTCCACAGAGCACTGGGAATCTCAGTCAGGATACCACAAGATTTTATTCTGAAAGACTTGGCAGCCATAGTTGAGATCAAAACACTCATGGATCTCAATTGTAGACCTCAATGAGCCTGGCTTCAGGTGACCTTTTGGACACTCTTTGGGAAGCCTTGCCTGTGAGAGTTCTCCAGAGTTTTCATTGAAATGATCATACTCACCATTTAATGGTTCCTGCATGAATTGAAATCCACTGTGCCTCCAACTTCATCCTTGATAAATGGCTAGATAAATAGTTTAAATTTTTGAAATTCCCATGAACAGGTGGCATACAGAACCTTTGGATGTCCTATTTCTGATCATGAGTGTACCAGACAGTGCCTTGATTGATTGGGTTTAATGAAAATGGTGTAGAACCGAGATGCCAGTAATTTGGAGCCTGATGAGTAGAGGGCCTAGAGCAGCGGTAGGCAGGTGTGTGATAAAACATCTGTGATGGGGCCATGTGGATCTGCCTTTGGATTCCAAATGTCATGAGACGGACATGGTGCAGCCAGGAGACCATTATAAGTAAACACATCTTGTTATATGGAGAGGTTTTAGGGTAATTTACAGAATCAGGTTGCTATGGTCAAGGGAGCAAGCTATGTGGTATAGAGGCCGGTTTCATGAATGCTCATGTGTGAGCCACCACATGTGATAGAACTCCCTCCAGCACTGTGTCCCAGTTGAACTCCTTGTATTTCATGAAGCAAATACAAAACTCGCAGTGCAGCAGCAAGAAACACCAGGAAAAGTGGAGGATTACTAAATGGCTTCACAGTCCACACGGGCTAGTTGAACTCCATGTATTTCGTGAAGCAAATACCAAAGTCGCAGTGCAGCAGCAAGAAACACAATGAAGAGTGGAAGAGGAACAAATGAATATACAGTCCACGCGGGGACACACTTAGCCCCAAGTGGCCATAGTATACCTACAAAGAGAGAATTCAGCACTGCTCCCTCATGTTCATTGGAATATTACAATTTATGTCCTCCAGGTCACATAGATGCTGACCCAGCTTTGATCGTCTCACTAGAAGGAAGCAAAAGCTCCTGAAAACAACATATATTTCAAGTGCCCAAACTCAGAGGCAGTTTCTCAAGAAGTCTTTAGGCCAGCAGAGCTCTGTGATTGTGGAGTGCTTACCCTGTCCCTTACTTTTGAAAACTCCTCTACCACCTCCATGGTTGTGAACTCCTGATCAAATTCCATTTCAGATATGTATTCACATAATTTCTATCTCTTTTCCTCTAATTGTGTCTTACTTGGGGCGAAGGTAATGTCAAGGGATTGTTCTGGATGACAGTGGGAAGATTTTTCTGAAGCACATATTTGCATACACATTGAATTCATTTTCCTATTTTCCATTCAAAATACTGAATCACTGACATTAACACATACCCTACTAGACTCTGACTACTAATCCTAATATGTTGGAGAAAAATACCCCCAAAAGAATAGAACTACAAGCAGTTCAGAGGAGGCATGGTGGATAGTTGGGCTTGCCTTTTGAATTATATAATGTAGGAGTTTTAAATCTTGTCAATTTTTTTTTGAAATAGTTCTCCATGTATTTTAAAAGTTAAGAAATATGTGAATTCCTGTCTCCCTTACTCTGAAGCCTATTCAGCACCTGTATTTTTATATGCACATTTAGAATCCTACCTGTTACCACACGTACATTCTTGTGTGGTGGCTGAATTGGCAGATACAAATTGTGAAAAGGGATCACTCCTCCTAAACGCTGTTGGAAATGAAAATTCAACCTGTGGGTGAGCTTCCTAGTTGAACAACATTATACATAAATCGATGTTCAGTAAAATGAATTTATTTGGATCTGTGGATGATATATATTTCATGGTGATTTTAAATTGGCATATAGTGCTACTTTTTAATGTCTGTGAATGTTTGTGTGTGTGTGTATATATATATATATATATATATACACTCTCCAGATTTTTCAAAATATGAAATATATGTGTATTATTTTACACATCCTAAATTTTTCATATTCATGAATGTGGATTTATAATCATCTTTTCACAAGATTATTATCAGAAATATTCACATACCCTACTAGACTCTGACTACTAATCCTAATATGATGGAGAAAAGTAACGCAAACAGAATAGAAATACAAGCATTTCAGAGGAGGCATGTTGTATATTTGGACTTGCCTTTTGCATGATAAATGGTAGGTGTTATAAATCTGGTCAATTTTCAATTGAAATAGTTCTCCATGTGTTTTTAAAATTAACAAATATATGAATTCCTGTCCCTTTCTCTGTAGCCTATTCATCACATGTATTTTTATATGCATTTATAGTATCCTACCTGGTATCACATGTACATTTTTGTGAGTTGGCTGACTTGGTAGATACAAATTGTGAGAAGAGATCACTCCTCCAAATCGTTGTTGGAACTGAAAATTCCACCTATAGGGGAGCTTCCTAGTAGAAAAACATTATACATAAACTCATGTTCAGTAAAATAAATATTTTTGCATCTTTGGATGATATATATTTATAGATGAATTTTGAGTGGCATATATATTGCTACTTTTTAATGTCTGTGTGTGTGTTTTGTGTAAATATATATATATATATATATATATATATATATATATATATACACTCTCCAGATTTTTGAAAATATGAAATATATGTGTCTTATTTACACTCGCTAAATTTATTCATGTTCATGGACTTGGATTTATAATCAACTTTTCACAAGATTATTCTCAGAAATATTCATCCACCTGAAAAACAGATTTAACTAATATTTCTACAGTAACTGACCAAGTTTAACATCAATGCACCTCGATTCCGATATGACAAGCTGTGCATTTTGACGTTCATTTTTATTAAACCCTGGTACATTAATATTTATTCGTATTATGGACATCATAGGATATATATTTCATCCACAAATTCACAAATTTATGGGCATTTGTTTCACTTTCAATCAATTCCCGCTTCAGAACACATGTATTCCTCCAGGTGTCTTGACTGGTCTTTTCATGTGACTTCTACCCAAACACATTATTTTCTATTTTCATAATCAATTTTGAAGCAAAACTCACACCCTTTATGATAAACCATAACCCTAATATTACAAATAGATGTATAATTGGTTTGAATGAATGTATGTTTATCAATATAAAATTTTCTTTATATTTTCAGATATCACTTCAATCCATTTTTTAAAGTTGAAACCAATTATATTCTTTATTCACACTATTGTCTATTCATACATTTTTTCTATATTCAGAGACACAGGGTGCACGTATTTGTACCCCCAATACTAATTTATATGTCTTCAACATATTGCTTCCAGAAATGGTGGAAGAAATACTCATGTCAACTGATATAAATATACATTTTTTCAGTGTAATATTCTGGACACAAAACGCAAATGTCACACTTTTGATTGTACCAAATCCTAAATAGGAAGTGAGCATGGATTACTAAAACCATCCATGTCCAGGTTGCCTAATGCTCTCAAATGTCTATCCTGTCGGTGACTACATATTTGTTTCTTCCTAAGATTATATATTAAATCTCAACCTGTTGAAAATGTCTAATCCTATCACTCACTTTATACTTTGCCTGATTTCCTAATGTTTCTATTGATAAATGCTTTCCTACATATTTTTTCCAGTTCATCACTGTGACCAACTCTTCACATGTGCTGACATTTACATTCACTCTCTAACCAAAACTCTATTGCTAAAGTACTTTTGGTCCAAATCCTATTCTCACTCTTCTATCTAAACCTACACTATCTTCCTAATCCTACCGACTATCCCTTTTTGACTGGATGTTTTCTTACACATTCAATCAACCAAGGTACATGGTCCTTTGCCATTATATATCGATTTATCTGAGATATCTGTGCAGAACATTGTTCAAAGCTAAGTTTCCCACTCCAGTGCCCAGTGCACTTCTGGGCTTCAAATCTTATCTAGAATTCCATTGTCATACTTATATTTCACCTCTATATTCTTATAAATACCACAGGATCCCAATATTCTTATTCATCCAGCAGAATGATTCCTAACACAAATCGAACCTGTTATTAACCCTAACCATATACTGTTCCCTCAATCTATCTTTACAAAAGAGCAGGACTGAGTTGGTCTTACAATACAAAAATGTAGGGAGACTTTCACCTGCTGAGAAGCTCAAAGGTCTATGCAGATATAATCCCTGGAGAAGATATAGGGAACTATGAAGTACCTGAGAGAGAAAAAGTCATCTTCAATTGCAAACAACCTGGTCATGATGAAGGGATGTGTCTGAATCAGCCTCTATCTTCTTAATGTAGAGAAGATGGACCAAACCAGGCCTATGTAGAGAGCTGTTCCCAGGTGCCTATGGTTGATATAACTTTCTATCTTGTGAAATTGTAACAGGAAATAGGGGCAGCCTCCATCTCATGAGACCCTTGGAAGCAACTGTTAGGACAAAGTGGTTGCAAAGGCATCAAATTCAATCAGTTCCAGAAAGAAGTGACCTCATCTAATTTTCTTGGTGAAGGAACACTCTAAACTTGGAATCCAGGCACCCAGAGGCAGTCCCAGTTCCAGTCCCAGTGGGCTCACTTGTTTAGATTTACAGAGGACAGAGTCCGTCTTTCTTGGTAAATACTGATATGAGTATGGCCAAATGCCAGGTGAGCTCTGAAGAGGGGCCTTTCCTGAGAAAGCAGGTAGTGTCTCACTGCTGGTCCCGGACAATTTCACAGAGTTAGCCAAAGAGACCTGATCTGAGACAGGACAGGCCGTTTCGGGGGAACATAAAATGGTCCACCAGTCAGAGGGCTCTGCAGATAGTCACATACCTACTTGGAGGAAGGAGGTGCCTTTGTGGTTGTGGGTGTGAGTTTGTGGTTTTGTCTCATGTTCTGAGAATAGGTAGGAAAGGCAGTTTGTTTGGTTTGGAATGGACTGTGTCTACTGAGTGCTTTGACAAGGCAAGTGTTTCTATGTCTGTGTATCCCACCGTGTCTGTGGTTGTAGACATTAGAAAAGAGAATGCATCAATGGATTTGTCATGTCTAGTAGAAAGCTTCTCAGCATTCATCCTGCCTAATTTATGAATGGACTGTGGATTGCCTTATGGATGTGCAACACCTACTATCTTCCAAAGTTCCTGTTTTCTTCGTAGAATTATGGCCACTCTTCAGAATAGGCTTATGATTTTATGTCCACCATATGAACCACCTCCAAGATCTGTGACATGGCTATGTACTGGATAGCTGAAGGGAATGAGAGCATGTCAGAAAACACAGATATCATTGGGATCAGGAGAGTCTCAATGGAGAAACCCTGCTTTGGGTCTTTTGCTTACCTATTTGTCTGTTGCCCTGAATGTCAGGAAGTTCTTTGACTCAGGCCACCCCTTTTTGAAGCCTGAAGAAAACAGTTTTCAAATGAAAATGAATGGGCATCACCTTGGGCTCTTTGCTTAATTGCTTTAGAATGGGATTTGTCTGAATCAGCCTCTTGGCCCTGTGTGAGGCTGTGGCTTTGATTCTCAGCACCTGATGGGTCTAAAGAAGGATCCCATGTGTGCATCCAAAACCAAATTGGCCAAAAGTGCGGTCATTGTGGATGGAGTCTCTCGTCTTCCTCTGTAATGTTCCTGCCTCCATCAAGTGAGAATAGGGATCCTTTGGGTCAAATGAGTTCTTCAAAGCCCTGCAGAGTCTAGCCCATAGGTGCTTGGGTTTTCTCATGACTCCCATTTACAAAAAGAATCTAAACCCCACAGTCACTAGGCCACAAATTGCAGAAGTGGAGCAGTATTAACGGCAGGCCTATTTGATCACTCCTGGTTCACAGGAAGGGAGTCCGGGCCTTTAGGCATATGAGGGGTAAGGAAGCTTCTTTTGGACATTGTCTTGGGCTGTGCCCCTCATAGAATCCTCCAGCCAGAGGTAATGATGAGTGTCTATATGGAAGAAGATGAGGTCCATGTGGGAGTGTTTTGGTTTTAATTGTGGTCACTTGTGTGGCGGTTGGAAGAGATGAATTGGTCCACGTGGGCTGGAACTCTGGCGTAATTACCCTTAGAGACTGCATTCTGGAACTGATCTTAGAGAAGTATTGCAATGAGTTGTGTTGGGATTTTAGGAGGCCACGCATGAGGGTAGTCCTTGGAAAATGAGTCTTGACCCAGGGTTGCTTTCCACAGAGCACTGGGAATCTCAGCCAGGATATCACATGATTTTATTCTGAAAGACTTGGCAGCAATAGTTGAGAGTCAAAACAAACATGGACCTCATATTGTAGACCTCAATGGGCCTGGCTTCATGTGAACTTTTGGCCACTCTTTTGGAAGCCTTGCCTGTGAGAGTTCTCGAGAGCTTTCATTAAAATGAGTTTCCTCAACATTTAATGGTTCCTGAATGAATTGAAACCCACAGTGCCTCCAACTTCATCCTTTAAAAATGGTTAGATAAATACCATGAAATGTTTAAAATTCCCATGAGCAGGTGGCACTGGAAAACCTTTGGCTGTCCTGTTTCTGATTATGAATATACCAGAAGGTGCCTTGATTGACTGGTTTTCATGAAAATGGTATAGAAAAGAGATGCAAGTAAGTTCGAGCCTGCTGAGTAGTGGACCTAGAGAAGTTGTGGGCAGGTGTGTGATAAAAAATCTGTGGTTTGGCCATGTGGATCTGCCTTTGGCTTCCAAATGGATTATGACTGATATGGTGCAGCCAGCAGACCCTTCTCTGAAAAGGCATCTTGTTATATGTAGGAGTTTCAGGGCAATGTTCAGAATCAGGTTGCTATGCTCAAGGAGGCAAGCTGGTGGGATAGAAGCATGGTTGGTGCATTTTCCTGCAGACCCTGACCCACCACACGTGACAGAACTCGCTCCAGCACTGTGTCCCAGTTGAACTCCTTGTTTCATGAAGCAAATGCCAAATTGCGAGTGCAGCAGCAAGAAACAGCACGAAAACTGGAGGATGACCAAATGGGTTCACAGTGCACACGGGGAGACACTTAGCCCCCATTGGTCACAGTTTACCTACAAAGAGAGAATTTAGCAATGCTGCCTCATTTTCATTGGAAAACAAGAAACCATGTGCTCACAAAGGTCACAAAAATGCAGACCCAGCTTGGATGGTCTCACTACAATGGAAGCTAAAGCTCCTGACAACAACATATATTTCATGTGCCCAACCTCAGAGGCAGTTTCTTAATAACTATTTAGGCCAGCAGAGCTCCATGTTTGTGGAGAGTTTACATTGTCCCTTAATTTTGGAAACTCCTCTACCTTCTCCAAATTTGTGAAAATTGAGCAGTTTCCATTGCAGATATGTATTCACAGATTTTCTAACTCTTCTCCTCTAATTGTGTCATACATGGGGCGAAGGTAATGTCAAGGCATTGCTCTGGATGAGAGTGGGAAGATATTTGTGTAGCACATATTTGCATACACATTGCATTCATTTTCAATTTTCTATTCGAAATACTGAATCCCTGACACTATCCCATACCCTACTATGCTCTGACTACTAATCCTAATATGATGGAGAAAAATACCCAAACAGAATAGAAATACAAGCAGTTCAGAGGAGGCATGCTGCATACTTGGACTTACCTTTTGCATGATAAATGGTAGGTGTTATAAATCTGGTCAATTTTCAATTGAAATAGTTCACCATGTGTTTTTAAATTAAACAAATATATGAATTCCTGTCTCCCTTTCTCTGTAGCCTATTCATCACATGTATTTTCATATGCACTTATAGAATCCTACCTGGTATCACATGTACATTTTTGTGAGGTGGCTGACTTGGCAGATACAAATTGTGAGAAGAGATCACTCCTCCAAATTGCTGTTGGAACTGAAAATTCCACCTATAGGGGAACTTCCTAGTAGAACATCATTATACATAAACTCATGTTCAGTAAAATAAATATTTTTGCATCTGTGGATGATATATATTTAAAGATGAATTTCGATTGGCATATATATTGCTACTTTTAAATGTCTGTGTGTGTTTTTTTTGTGTGTGTGTGTGGGTATGTGTGTGTGTGTGTGTGTGTGTGTGTGTGTATATATATATACACACTCTCCAGATTTTTCAAAATATGAAATATATGTGTCTTATATACACTCTCTAAATTCATTCATGTTCATGCATGTAGATTTATAATAAACTTTCCAAAATATTAGTCTCAGAAATATTCATCCACCTTAAATACATATTTGTTTCCTAGTACTGAAAACTAACTTCACTGAATGGTGCATACAAATGTTAATAATTCTACAGGAACTGATCCAGTCTATCACCAATGCAAGTAGATCCCAATGGGACATGATATATAATATGATGTTCATTTATATTCAACACTGGTACATTATTATTTCTTCAGTTTTTGCTCATCATAAGATATGTATTTCATCCACAAGTTCACAAATTTGTAGGCATTTCTTTAAACTTTAATCACTTCCTACTTCACAACACATGTATTGTCAGGGTTTCTTGACTGGTCTTTTCATGAGACTTCTTTCCAAACACATTATTTTCGATTTCCATAATCACTTTTGAAGTAAAACTCACACACTCTTCATGATAAACCAAAACACTAATATTGACATTAGATGAATAACTGGTTGGAATGAATGATTGTATATGCATATAAGATTTCCAGTAATTTTTCAGATATCAGTTCATCCCATTATATTAAGTTGGAACAAGTTATATTACTTATTCACAGTATGGTCTATTCATGCTTTATCTCTATATTCATAGACATAGGGTACACCTCTTTGTACGCCCAATACTAATTTTATGTCTTCAGTATATTGCTACCAAAAATGGTGGAAGAAATACTTATGTCACCTGATCTACATATACATATTATCACAATAATATTCTGGACAAAAATGTAAATGTTACACTTATGATTGAACCAAGCAAAGCCTAAATGAAAAGTGAACATAGATTACTAAAAACATCCATGTCCAGGGTGCCTAATGCTCTCAAATGTCAATATTATTGGTGACTTCATATTTGTTTCTTTCTAAGATTCAACCTCAAGCCTGTTGAAAATGTCTAATCCTCTCACTCACTTTATACTTTCCCTGATTTTGTAATATCTTTATTGATATCTTCTTTTCTACATGTTTTCCCCACTTCATCCTCGTGACTGGCTCTTCATATGTGCTGACATATACATTCACTCTCTAACTGAAATCCTATTGCTAAAGAACTTTTGTTCCAAATCATATACTCACTCTTCTTCCTAAAACGGCCGACTATCTTCCTAATCCTACCGACTATCCCTTTTTGAAGGGATGTTCTCTTCTACATTCAATCTTCCAAGGTACAAGGTCCTATGCCATTGTATATCAAATTATCTGAGACATCTGTGCAGAACATAATTCAAAGCTAAGTATCCCAATCAAGGGCCCAATGCCCTTATGGGTTTAAAATCATACCTGGATTTCTGTTTTCATACTTATGTTTCACCTCTACATTCTTGTAAATATACCAGGTTCCCAATACCATTATTCATCCAGAAGAATGATTCCTAACACAAATCGAAATCAAACCTGTTATTAACCCTAAACATACACTGTTCCCTCAATCTCATTTTACAGAAGAGCAGGGACAAAGTTGTTCTTACAATACAGAAAAGTAGGGGACCTTCCACCTGCTGAGATCCTCAAAGTTCCATGCAGAAATGATACCTGGAGAAGTTGTAGACAGGTATGAAGGACCTGAAAGAGCAAAAGTCATCTTCGATGACAAACCACCTGGTCAGGATGAAGGGATGTGTCTGAATCAGCCTCTCTCTTCTTATTGTGGAGAAGATGGACCAAACCAGGCCTGTGTGTGTGCCTATGGTTGATATACCATTCTAAATTGTGAAAGTGTCAGAGGAAGAAGGGGCAGCCTCCATCTCATGGGGCCCTTGGAAGCAACTGTTAGAACCAAGTGGTTGCCAAGGCAGTGACCTCATTCAGTTCCAAAGAAAGTGTCATACCTCATTTCCTTGGTGATGGAACTCTCTGAACTTGGTATCCAAGAAGCCAGGCACCCAGATGCAGTTCCAGTCCCAGTCCCAGTGGGCTCACTTGTTTGGATTTACCAAGGACAGAGTCAGTCTTTCTTGGTACCTACTGATGTGAGGATGGCCAAATGCCAGGAGAGCTCTGAAGAGGGACCTTTCCTGAGAAAGCAGGTAGTGGCTCACCACTTTTTCCTGACAAATTCACATAGTTGGCCAAGGAAACCAGATCTGAGAGAATACAGGCCATTTCGGGGGAACATAGTATTGCCCACCAGTCAGAGGACACTCCGGATAGTCACAGACCTACTTAGGGGAAGGAGGTGCCATTGTGAGTGTGGGTGTGTGGTTTTGTCTCTTGTTCTGAGAATAGGTAGGAAAGGCGGTTTGTTTGGTTTTCAGTGAACTATTTCTAGTAAGTCATTTGACAAGGTGAGTGTTTCTATGTCTGTGTATCCCACTGTGTCCGTGGTTGTAGACATGAGAAAAGACAATGCAACAATGGATGTGTCCTGTGTAGTAGAAAGATTCCCAGAATTCATCCTGCCCAATTTATGAATGGACTGCAGCTTGCCTTATGGATTGGCAAAACCTACTACTTTCCTAAGTCAAAGTTTTCTTCCTGAATTCTGGCAACTCTCCAGAATAGTCCCATTGTTTTGTTTCCAAGATATGTACCAACTCCAACGTCTTTGACATGTCCATGTACTGGATACCTGAAGGGAATGGCCAGTATCTCAGAAAACTCAGATATGAGTGTGACCAGAAAAGTCTCAGTGGAGATACCATGCTTTGGGCCTTTTGCTTACCTATTGTTCTGTTGCCCTGAATGTCAGGAAGATGTTGGGCTCAGGCTACCCCTTTGTGAAGCCTGAAGAAAACAGTTTTCAAATGGAAATGAATGGGCATCACCTGTGGCTCTTGCTAAATTGCTTCGGAAAGGGATGTGTCTGAATCAGGCTCTTGGCCCTGTGTGAGGCTGTGACTTAGATTCTCAGCACCTGATGGATCTAAAGAAAGATCCCATGTGTGAAACCAAAACCAAATTCGCAAAAAATTTCAGTCATTGTGAATGAATTCTATTGCCTTTCTCTGTTAGGTTCCTGAAATCAATCAAGTGAGAATAGCGATCCTTTTGGTCAAATGAGTTCTTCAAATCTCTGCAGAGGTGCTTGTCTTTTCTCATGACTCCAGTTCACATAAAGAATCTAAACCCCACAGTCAGAAGGCCTCAAATTGGAAAAGCGGAGCAGTATTAATGACAGGCCTATTTGATCACTCCTGGTTCACAGGAAGTGTGTCCTTCCCACCCTGACTTGAGCCAAATGAGGGGCAAGGGAGCTTATTTTGGACACTCTTTTGGAATGTGCCCCTCATGGAAAGCTCCAACCAGAGGTTATGATGAGTGTCTATAAGGAAGAAGATGGGGCCATGTGATAGTGTTTTGTTTTTAATTGTGTTCATTTGATTGGCGGTGTGAAGAGATGACTGGGTCAACCTGGGCTTGAACTCTGGTTTGATTCCCCTTAGAGACTGTGTTCTGGAATTGACCTCAGAGAAGTATTGCCATGAAAAGTGTTGGGATTTTAGGAGGCCACGCATGAAAGTCACCCTTGGAATCTGAGATCTAGGCCCAGGGTGGTTTTCCAAAGAGTACTGGGAATCTCAGCCAGTATATCACATGATTTTATTCTGAAAGACTTGGCATGGATAGTTTTGAGTCAAAACACACATGGACCTCACATTGGAGACCTCAATGCGCCTGGCTTCATGTGACCTTTTGGCCACTCTTTTGGAAGCCTTGCCTGTGAGAGTTCTCCAGAGCTTTCTTTGAAATGAACTTCCTCAACATTTAATGGTTCCTGAATGAATTGAAAGCCACAGTGCCTCCAACTTCATCCTTGAAAAATGGCCAGATAAATACCATGAAATTTTTAAAATTCCCATGACCAGGTGGCACTGGAGAACCTTTGGATGTCCTGTTGCTGATCTTGAGTGTACCAGACCCTGCCTTAATTCACTGGGTTTCATGAAAATGGTGTAGAACAGAGATGCCATGGAGTTATAGCCTGCAGAGTTGTGGGCCTAGAGAAATGGTGTGCAGTTTTGTGATAATACATCTGTATTGTGACCATGTGGTTCTGCCATTGGCTTCCAAATTCATTGTGACTGCCATGGTGCAGCCAGGAGACCCGTATATGTAAAAGCATGTTTTTATATTGAAAGATTTCAGGGCCATGTTCAGAATCAAGTTGCTATGGACATGGGGGCAAGCAAGTTAGAGCCTGCAGAGTATTGGGCCTAGAGAAGTGGTCTTCAGTTGTGTGATAATACATCTGTGTTATGGCCATGTGGATTTCTCATTGGCTTCCAAATTTTTTGTGACTAACATGGTGCAGCCAGGAGACCCGAATATGTAAAAGCATGTTTTTATATGGAGAGGATTCAGGGCCATGTTCAGAATCAAGTTGCTATGGAAAAGGGGGCAAGGTATGTGGGAAAGAAGCCTGGTTGTTGCATTCTCCTGCAGACCCTGACCCACAACACGTGACAGAACTCCCTCCAGCACTGTATCCCTGTTGAACTTCTTGTATTTTGTGAAGCAAATACCAAACTCCCAGTGCAACAGCAGGAAACACCATGAAAAGTGGAGGATGACCAAATGGCTCCACAGTCCACATGGGGAGACAATTAGACCCCAGTGGCCACTGTTTACCTACAAAGAGTGAATTCAGCACTGCTGCCTCATGTTCACTGGAAAATAAGAAACCATATCCTCCAGGTCACATAGATGCAGACCCAGATTTTATTGTCTCACTACAAAGGAAGCTAAAGCTCCTGAAAATAACGTATGTTTCAAGTGCCCAACCTCAGAGGCAGTTTCTCAAGATGTCTTTACGCCAGCAGACCTCCATGTTAGAGTAGTGTTTACCATGTCCCTTACTTTTGGAAACTCCTCTACCACCTCCAAGGTTCTGAACTCTGAGCATTTTCCACTCAAGATATGTATTCACAGATTTTCTAACTCTTCTATTCTAATTGTGACTTACTTCAGGCGAAGGTAATGTCAAGGATTTGTTCTGGATGAGAGTGGGAAGATTTTTGTGTAGCATATATTTGCATACACATTTGATTCATTATTCTATTTTCAATTTGAAATACTGATCCCTGACACTAACTCATAACCTACTGGACTCTGACTACTACTCCTAATATGATGGAGAAAAATAACCCAAACAGAATAGAAATCCAAGCAGTTCAGAGGAGGCATGGTGTATAGTTGGACTTGCCTTTTGCATAAAAAAAGGGTAGGTGTTATAAATCTAGTCAATTTTCTGTTGAAATAGTTATCCATGTGTTTTTAAAGTTAACAAATATGTGAATTCCTGTCTCCCTCTCTCTGTAGCCTATTCAGCACATGTATTTTTATATGCACATATAGAATCCTACCTGGTATCACACGTACATTCTTGTGAGGTGGCTGACTTGGCAGATACAAAATGTGAGAAGAGATTACTCCTCCTAAATGCTGTTGGAACTGAAAATTCAATGTATGGGTAAACTTCCTAGTTAAACAACATTATACATAAATCTATCTTCAGTAACATGAATATTTTTGAATCTGTGGATGATGTATATTTCATGGTGAATTTCAATTGGCATATATATTGCTATTTTTATAGTCTCAGTTTGTGTGTGTGTGTGTGTGTGTGTGTGTGTGTGTGTGTGTGTATATATATATATATATATATATATATATATATATATATATACTCTCCAGATTTTTCAAAATATGAAATGTATGAGTCTTATTATACACTCCCTGAATTCATTCATGTTCATGTATGTGGATTTATAATCAACTTTTCACAAGATTTTTCTCAGAAATACTCATCTACCTGAAATACATATTTGTTTCCTAGTACTGAAAACTAACTTCAGTGAATGGTGCATACAAATTCTAATATTTCTACATTAACGGACGCAGTTTAACATCAATTCAAGTAGATTCCTATGGGGCATGATGTGTATTTTAACGTTCATTTTTATTCAACACTGGTACATTACTATTTCTTCAATTTCTGCACATCATCGTATATATTTATCATCCACAAGTTAGCAAATATATAGGCGTTTGTTTCACTTTAAATCACTTTCTGCTTCAGAACACATGCATACCTCCAGGTTTCTGGACTGGTCTTTTCATGAGACTTCTTTCCAAACACATTATTTTCAATTTCCATAATCACTTTTGAAGCAAAACACAAACACTCTTCATGAAAATCCATAACCCTAATATTTCATTCAGATGTATAACGGGTAGGATTAAATGTAGTATATCAATATAAGGTTTCCTGTATATTTTCAGATATCAATTCAATCCATTATTTAAAGTTTGAACCAGTAATATTATTAATTCACAGTATTGTCTATTCATGCATTATCTCTATATTCATAGACAAATGGTACACCTATTTCTACCCAAAATACTAATTCATATATCTTCAAAATATTGCTCCCAGAAATGGTGGAAGAAAAACTCCTATTACCTGATCTACATATATTATTTATTATAGTAATATTCTGGACACACATAGGAATGTTCACACTTATGATTGTACCAATGTAAAGGTCGGGCGAGCATCGGAAAAGAGACCACGAAGAGACTGTCTCATGCAACAGCAAAGGGTTTATTGGGGGTCCAGCATGCTGGGGCTCAGAGCTCACTTGAATAGAGAAGAGAGCCCTAAGAACAGCTTAAGCAGAGCTTATGCAATTTACGTGGTGAGAGCAGGGAGGGAAATTTATTGATTGGTCAGGTCGAGTGAGTGGTTTGCATGCCAATGAGAGAGGGAGTACATTCAACAGTTTGGCAATTGGGGACAGCACATTCTGGGAACAAGATTAGCAAACAGTTTTCAAGATTTCATCAGTATTTTGTGAAGCATACAGAAAAACAAGAAGTTAAAAGTACATATTTTATTAACCTTTCATTCCCCACTTCTTATTCTGGTTAATTTTAATCATAAAAATGAGCATTGCGGGGTCTCACATTTTATGTCTTCTAGTGAGGTATATTGTTGTCTGATTACCATAAGTTTAACTTATCCAATTTAAGCTTGTAGAAAGGAAACTAGATGGTTGAGCAAACAGGGTCCTACAATTAGCAATGAAATGAGGATAATTAATGGACTGGCCAGGGCTGATAAAAGCGTAGTTAACCAGGGGGACTGTGTGAACAAATACTCAAACCACCCTTTTTGTGCATCTCTCTCTTGTTGATGTTCTTCTAGGCGTCTTCTTAATTTACTCATAGATTTTTTTACAACTCCAGTATGGTCGGCATAAAATCAACTTTTTCCCTCAATACAGCACGAAAGCCCCCTTCTCTCACGAAGAGGAGGTCCAACCCTCGCATGTTCTGTAAAACAATTTCAGAGAGAGAGGTTAAAGATTCCTATAAAACTGTGACGGAGGTTTTTAATATCTTTAAATTTTGGTCTATTGCTGCTTCTCATCGGGTCATTTGTTGTGTCACATGGACTAGGACAGTGATTCCTGTGCCCACACCTGCAGCAGCTCCTTTTCCTAATAGGATGGCTAAAGTGAGGGATACAGGTTCCCAGAGGAACCGGGTTGTATGCCCCCCTATTTGATATTTAAATTAACCTGCCTCATGATAGAGCACTCTGGGAAACATCTGAACATTACATAATTAATCACATCTGTTGACCATTTTATGAAAACATAAACAATGTTTAAGTATATAGAATTATACTGTTGTAAGGACGGACAAGTCAAGGCACCTAACATAGCACCGAAGACAGCAAAACATACCTATTTGGTTGCAACGGATTTAGAGGGCATTGCTTCTGTTGTAATCAATTAGTCACCTGATCTCCAAATTTAGGTAGTTTCCGAATTTTGTACCCAACATGTAAGGGAAGGGGCTCAGAAGTTCACAGTCTGCATAAGTTCACAAAAAGAAGTTTTCGTTTCTATCGTTTTTTTCATCTGTTCTGGGCAAGTTAACATTTTAAGGACACCTGGAGTGGGAGAGCTTTTTTCTTCTCTCTTTTTTTTTTCTCACTGCCAGCTGTAACAATGGAGCTCATTTGGTAACTTATTTATCTTAGAAATGTAACCATGTCTGTGAAGCCCCAGCTCAAGGCCAGAGGCCTTGTTCACATGTTTTGTGAAAAACTAGTAAGGGGGAGTCTAGCTTAGGAGTGCTGATTTTTCCAGCCAGTGGCCAAATAGAACAGGGAAACACGAAAAGGGGAAGTTTATCTACATTGAACTCTTTTATAGGGACTCTTTGGCTGAAAGTCCTAAAGTCAGCCATGGTGAAGACTGCTGGAGAAGGTCAGTTAAGACTTTTCTGTGGGCCTGGTATAGACGGGGAAGACAGGGAAGGCGGGTCTGAGAGCAGCACCTTGGGTCTGAGCATGAGGAAGGAGAGATGTAAAAGAATAATGGGAAAGGGGTTTGGAATTTTCCAGGCAACAAAACTTGAGCAGTAGAACAGATAGAGCAGAGGGGAAGATGAAAGTTTGTATCCCAAAAAGCCTGTAAGGGACTTTAAATTCTTAGTAACCTGTTTTCAGTGATGACAGAGCAACTTTAAAGGCCATTTTCATTACATCTTGTATAGGGGTCTGAGGGCTCTCCTTAGCTGGTTTGAGCTTTGGGTTAGCTGGTAAGAGGACCTGGTGGGACCTGGTGCGGGCACTGACAGGAGAAGAGAGTAGTGAGTGGGTGGAGGGGTACCTCAGTACCTGCTACCTCAGCAAGGGGGCAATAATCTGAGAACCGGCGGTTTGGGTTTTTGATCTAGTAATTGGAGGGAAGAAATCAGGTTGCTGAGGTGGGAGTGACAGCAGAGAGTCTGGAGCAGAAAGCTGAGGGTGAGGATCTATTGGATAAGCATAGTTCAGGATGTGAGCGAAGGAGGGAAAATGCCTCCACTTAGGGGAATTTCCTTCCACCCTTTGAGCACTTGCCGAAGTTAAAAAGGTCACGGAGAATTTTAGGATCTAGAGACCCCTCTGGGGGCCATCGGTATTGGTTGTGTAATTGGTAATATGGCCAATGCTGTGTATTGAATTTGATGAGGAGTTTGGGTTCCACCAGGCACCACTGTATGCTCACATTCCCATGACTTACAGAAGAAGTCGGCATTTCCCCCACACAGCCATGTCTGTTTGTGGCTTTGATAGTCCGCTGGGCAAACATAGTAATCTAGGCTAGCCAACCTGCATCTGGCTCTCGTGTCCCTACATCCATAATGTTTGTTTCTATTACCTATGATACGGAAAGGATTTATTGTAATTTTAGTTGGATCCCCTTCATCAGGGATATCCCAATAGGAAAGACCTATAGCCAGCTGACAAATGTCTGGGTGGAGAGATGGCCACCATGTCCCTAAAGGGGCTGTATGCAAGATAGACCATACTTCTTGTACAGTAGGATTTGTGATCAGCCATTACTGCTGAACAGGCTGATGAGGGTTAGGACTACTCTTGGCCAAGGGGAGAGTCTGTAGCCTTATCCACATGGCGAATACGCAATTTGAAAGTGTTACCAGTCTTTTCCAGTTTCCAGTCAGATTTTGGACAGGGCGCAGGCCAGAGATGAGAGGCATGGATCCATGAAGTGATTCCGTCTACATTTACCACTGTAGGTGTTATATGTAGCACCTTATATGGTCCTTTCCAGTGGGGTTCCAGGGATGACACCTGATGTCGTCTAATGTAGACGAAGTCTCCTACTTGGTATCGATATGGAGTCCCCTCGTCCCCAGGTTGGTCGGCAGTGGCCAGATGTTTCCACAGATATTGCTGATTTCTTTCAAGAGCTTTAAGTCTGTCAAGCAAGGGGGTGTGGAAGGGATCGTTAGGTCTTAGAGTTTGGGTTAGGTCCCTTACTGGAGGAGGGACCATAGAGAATTTCATAGGGGGTGAGGTTACACAAGGAAACAGAGGAGTATGAGTATTTCTTGCATGAAACAGTGCATAAAGCAGGAGAATAGATCGATCTTTTATGCCGATCTCTAAGCTTGATTTTGTTAAGTCTCTTTAATGGTTCTATTATTTTTTTTTTACCTGTACTGAGCTCTGGGGTCTATAAGCACAATGTAATTTCCAATTAATCCCCAGGGTCCTGGCTAATCCCTGACTTACCAGGGCAATTAACGCCAGTCCATTATCAGACCCTATTGCCTTAGCCAGTCCGTATCTTAGAAAAATATCTTTCAGGATCTTCTTGACCACCATTTGTGCCACTTATTTTGTTGTTGTTGTTGTTTTTTTTTGTGTGTGTGTGTGTGGGGGGGGAAGGCTTCAATTAATTCATCCTGAAAATGTATCTACAAAGACTAGGAGATATTTAAGTCCATAACTTCCTGGCTTAATTTCAGTAATGTCCACTTCCAAGAATTGTCCTGGTCTGGTTTCTTGTAGGTGCTTTCCTGCAGGAAAGTTGGAAGGGTAAGCATTAACCAATTGACAGACCCGGCAGGCTTTTGTTACCCGTTCAGTTATTTCTTTCGCTCTGAGTCGGTTAGTGGAAAACTCTGTTCTTTATCCTTCAGGAATGCCTGCAGTTTCTTTGAACCAAGGTGAGTGAGTTGATGTACATTTTTAACTTAGTTTAGGGCTTTCTGAAAATGCAAGCTGGGCTCAGTGAAGTTGAGGGTTTCAGTGTCAGTGTCCTTAGATGTTATCAAAAGCTTGCTGGTGCTCAGGGGTCCATTAGAATTGGGCAACTCTCTTTAACAGCGGGTATAAAGGAGCAGCTAAGGACGCAAACCCAGGTATCCATAAGCTGCATAAGCCAGCAGTCCCAAGAAACTCTCTGAGTTGTCTGCTGTTAGATGGGGGTGGTATCTGCTCAATGGATTGTTTTCTGGTCTCAGTGAGCCATCGCTTACTGCCCCTAAGGGAATAGTCCAGGAAGATTACTTCTTGCTGGCAAATTTGGGCTTTTTTGGCAGAAGCACTATACCAGAGTTGAGCAAGCTCGTATAATAATAATTGGGTTCCAGACTCACAGTTTTTCTTGGTGTTGGCTGCCAGTTGCAGGTCATCGACATATTGAAGCAGGGTGACGTCAGGGTGCATAGTTCTGAAGTTGTTGGGGTCTCTGTGGAGGGCTTCATCAAAGAGAGTGGGGGAGTTTTTGAACCCCTGTGGGAGTCTAGTCCATGTTAGTTGACCAGACGTCCCGGTTTCTGGGTCTACCCCCTCGAAATCAAATAGCAACTGACTATCTTTATGCAGAGGCAAGCAAAAGAAAGCATCTTTTAAGTCCAGAACAGTATACCATTTCCGCTCATGGTTCAGAGTGCTAAGCAGATTGTACAGATTATGTACTGTGGGGTGAATTTCCTGCACTCTGTTGTAGATCTCTCTTTGGTCTTGAACGGTGCGATAGTCCCCGGTTCCTGGATTTTTATACTGGTAACAGGGCAGTGTTCCAGTTCAAATGACAGGGCCTTAGGACCCTTAAGGCCAGATATTTCTGAATATGGGGCCTTATCCCATCTTTAGCTTTTTTGCTCAGAGGATATTTTTTGACATTGATGGGGGGGCTGAAGTTTTTAACTCCACTGTTATTGGAGGATGTTTCACGGCTACGTGTAACCCAGCAGTTTTTTTCCTAGGCATCTGCGTAATCTGTTATCCATTTCCGGGGTAGCTTGCCTGTTTGATCAGTCTTGGGGGGTTTGACAAGTTGATGTTCATCTTCTACTGACATAGTAAAAGCCGTGACTATAGGAGTTTTTACTGAAAAATTTAGAAATTTCACTTGGGGGCCTTCAGGGTTAAAAGTTATTCTGGCCTGGAGCTTTTTGAGCAGATGTGTGCCCATCAATGGGCTCGGGCATTCTGGGATTACTAGGAACGAGTGATGGATTTTTTCTTTCCCCAGGTCCATGGTCCTCTTAGTTGTCTAAGCCCCATATTTACTGCCATTAGCCCCTTGAACTAGAGTCCTTTTTGTTTGATAGATGGCCCAATGGGGCCTTAAGGGCTGAGTATACTTACCCTGTATCCACTTCAAAGTTTAACCCCCCCGGCGAGTACTTTGTGTTCTTTTGGCCGGGCCAGCTACCTCCAAGGAAGGAGGGGCTGTGTGTGCCGTGGGGTAGTCACCTGGAGGGCGCTGGGCTGGCCTATATTCCTCCAATGGTGGAGAGTCTGAGTCAGCAGCAGGGGAATCACTTAGAGGTTGTTTGGGGTTGGAGGACAAGGGCAGGGCATAAGGAGGGGGAAGAGAGTCCAGTAGAGTCTTGAGACTCAGGGACAACAGAGGGTGGAGGAGGGGGAGCAGAGGGTTTGAGAGATAGAAAAGTGGGAGAACCAGTAGGAGCGGGGACAGGGACAAGGAAAGGCTTCAACCATGGAAGAGGAGATTTGCAGAGGTCCTGCAAACTAAAGATATATTGCTGTTGATCTGGATGGCTATGTGGCCCTGACTGAAAGACAATATCTCTGAGTTTTTGAATTAGTGTGAAGTAGAAAGATCCTTCTGGGGGCCATCCGACTCCAAAGGTGGGTCATTCTGAGACACATAGAGTCTTCCAGATCTGACGTTTTACTGAAAAAAAGAAGATTCTGAGCCTTTAAGCAGACTTTGGTCCAGTGATCAAGGTTCAGGGACAGAGGCATTGAAGTGCTCTGTCCCATATGAAAGATACACAAATAGTGAAAGCAATGACACACGACACAGACAAGACAAGACAATAAAGACAGGCAATGGACGTCCAATACTGAGAACAGGACTGAGTAGCCAGGAAAACCTGATGGGCTGACAATACCGAATCCAAAACAAAATATCACTGAGTTTAGGAGACTATTGTTACTCGGTTTCCCGAGTTCTCTGGGGCGTCCCCCAGAGACGTGGCCTGTGGCTCTGTGACACTTCTGTCAGCCACCGTCAGAGAGAGCTCATGCTCATCACCAATAGCCATTTTGCCCATCCGTAACCTGAAACCTGAAACAAGAAAGTGGCGCCTTACTTAACCTGAGATGAGCCTATTGGGGGTCTTTCGTCCAACGCTGCTGGAACTCGCTGGGGCCCTCAGATGTAATGGTCAGGCGACTATTGGAGGAAGAGACCACCAAGACACTGTCTCATGCAACAGCAAAGCGTCCAAAATTCTGGGGCTCAGACCTCACTTGAATAGAGCAGAGAGCACTGAGAACAGCTTAAGCAGAGCTTATATACTTTTCTTGAAGAGGGCAGGGAGGGAAGTTTATTGATGGGTCAGGGCAAGTGGGCGGTTTGCATGTAAACGGGTGAGGGTGTACATTCTGCAGTTTGGCAGTTGGGGACAGCACATTCTGGGAACAAGATTAGCAAAAAGTTTTCAAGATTTCAAGAGTGTTTTCTTAAGCATACAGAATAACAGGAAGAGACAAGTACCTATTTTATTTATTTTCAACAAAGCCTAAATGGAAAGTGAGCATGAATTACTAAAAACATTCATGTCCAGGTTGCCTAATGCTCTCAAATGTCAATTCTATTGGTGACTACATATTTCTTTCTTCCTATGGTTATATATTCAACCTCAACCCTGTTGAAAATGCCTAATCCTATGACTCACTTAATAATTTGCCTGATTTCCTAAGGTCTCTATTGATACCTCCTTTCCTACATATTTTCCCAAATTCATTATTGTGACTGACACTTAACATGGGCTGACATTAATATTCACTCTCTAACCGAAACCCTATTGGTAAAGAACTTTTTTCCAAATCTTATTATCACCCTTCTTTCTAAACCTACTGACTATCTTCCTAATTCCACCGACTATCCCTTTTTGACTGGAGGTTCTCTTCGACATTCAATCATCCAAGGTACAACGTCCTATGCCATTGTGTATGGATTTATCTGAGACATTTGTGCAGAAAGTATAACATTGCTAAGTATCCCAATCAAGGTCTCAATGCCCTTCTGGGATGCAAATCTTACCTAGATTTCTGTTTCCATACTTTTAACTCACGTCTATATTCTTATAAATATCACAGATTCCCAATACCATTATTCATCCTGCAGAATGATTCCTAACCCAAATCGAAACTGTTATTAACCATAACCACACAGTGATCTCTCAATCTAACTTTAGAGAAGAGCAGGGACAGAGTTGGCCTTAAAATATAGGGATGTAGGGGATCTTCCACTTGCTGAGAACCTCAAAGGTCCATGCAGAAATGATCCCTGAAGAAGATGTAGGCAGCTATGAAGGACCTGAGAGAGCAAAAGTCATCTTCCATTGCCAAAAAACCTGGTCAGGATGAAGGGATGTGGCTGAATCAGCCTCTCTCTTAATGTACAGGAGACGGACCAAACCAGGCCTTTGTGGAGCACTGTTTCTTGGTGCCTTTGATTTATATATCATTCTAACTTGTGAAAATGTCACAGGAAGTAGGGGCAGCCTCCATCTCATGGAACCCTTGGAAGCAACTGTTAGGACAATGTGTTTGCCAAGGCAGTGACCTCATTAAATTCCTGAAGGAAGTAACCTACCTCACTTCCTTGGTGATGGAACACCTTAAACTTGGGATCCAGGAAGCCAGGCACTGAGAGCCAATCCAAGTCCCAGTCCCAGTGGGCTCACTTGTTTGGTGTTACTAAGGACAGAGTCAGTCTTTCTTGGTACCTACTGATGTGAGGATGGCCACATGCCAGGGACCTTTCCTGAGAAAGTAGGTAGTGGCTCTCCACATGCTCCTGACAACGTCACAGAGTTGGCCAAGGAGACCAGATCTGAGAATGGATAGGCCATATCAGGGGAACATAGTATGATCCACCAGTCAAAGGACACTCTGGATAGTTACAAACCTACTTGGGGGAAGGAGGTGCCTTTGTGGGTGTGGGTGTGAGTTTGTGGTTTTGTCTCATGTTCTGAGAATAGGTAGGAAAGGTGGTTTGTTTGGATTGGAATGGACTTTTTCTAGTAAATTGTTTGACAAGGCGAGTGTTTCTATGTCTGTTTCTCCCACTGTGTCCGTGGTTGTAGACATTAGAAAAGAAAATGCATCAATGGATGTTTCCTGTCTTGTAGAAAGCTTCCCAGCATTCATCCTGCCCAATTAACGCATGGACTGTGACTTGCCTTATTAATGGGCAACACCTACTATCTTACTACGTTTCTGTTTTCTTCCTGAATTCTGGCCACTCTCAAGAATTGGCTCATGGTTTTGTGTCCAAGATATGTACCACCTCCAAGCACTGTGACATGGCCATGTACATGATAACTGAAGGGAATGGGAGGATCTCAGAAAACTCAGATATCAATGTGACCAATAAAGTCTCAGTGGAGAATCCTTGCTTTGGGCCATTTGCTTACCTATTGCTTCATTGCCCTGAATGTCAGGAAGGTCTTTGCCTCAGGCCACCCCTTTGTGAAGCCTTAAGAAAACAGTTTTCAAATGGAAATGAATGGGCATCACCTGTGGCTCTTTGCTTAATTGCTTCCAAAAGGGATGTGTCTGAATCAGCCTCGTGAACCTGTGTGAGGCTGCTGCTTAGATTATTAACACCTGATGGATCTAAGGTAAGATTCCATGTGTGCTACAAATACAAAATGGTCAAAATAGAAGTCATTGTGTATGAAGTCTCTCGCCATCTTCTGTAAGGTTCCTGACCTCCATCCTGGCCTGCAAAGGCTAGACCATAGATGCTTGGGTTTTTTCATGACTCCCATTCATATAAAGAATTTATACCTGGCAGTCAGTAGGCCTCAAATTGGAGAAGTGGAGCAGTAATAAGGTCAGGCCTATTTGATCACTTCTGGTTCACAGGAAAGGTGTTTAGGCCACACTGACCTTAGGCAAAATAGGGGCGAGGGAGCATATTTTGGACAGGGTCTTGGACTTCACCCCTTTTAGAAACGTCCAGACAGAGGATTTGATGAGTGTCTACATGGAAGAAGACGAGGGCTATGTGAAAGTGTTTTGGTTTTAATTGTGGTCATTTGTGTGGCAGTTGGAAGACATAACTGTGTCCACCATGGCTTGAACTTTGGTGTGATTCCCCTTAGAGACTGCGTTCTGGACCTGACCTCAGAGAAGAATTGCCATGAATTGTGTTGGGATTTCAGGAGGCCACGCATGAGAGTCCCCATTGGAAACTGAGATATAGGCCCAGGTGGCTCTCCACAGAACACTGGGAATCTCAGCTACGATATCACATGATTTTATTCTGAAAGACTTGGCAACCATAGTTGAGATTCAAAACACACATGGACGTAGCATTGTAGACCTCAATGGGCCTGGCTTCATGTGACCTTTTGGCCACTCCATGGGAAGCCTTGCCTGTGAGAGTCCTCCAGAGCTTTCATTGAAATGAAATTCCTCACCATTTAATGGTTCCTGAAAGAATTGAAACTCACAGTGCCTCCAACTTCATCCTTGAAAAATGGCTAGATAAATACCATGAAATTTTTGAAATTCTTATGACCAAGTGGCACTGAAGAACATTTGGATGTCCAGTTGCTGATCATGAGTGTACCAGAGAGTGCCTTGATTGACTGGGTTTCATGAAAATGGTGTAGAAGAAAGAATCCTGTATGTTGGCGCCTGCTGAGTAGTGACCCAGAGCTGTGGTGTGCAGTTGTGTCATAAAATATCTCTGGTGGGGCCATTTGGATCTGCCATTGACTTCCAAATGTCTTGTGGCAGACATGGTGCAGCCAGTAATCCCTATATGTCTGATCTCTTCATATAAAGGCATCTTGTTATATGGAGAGGTTTCAGGGCCGTGTTCAGAATCAGGTTGCAATGGTTGAGGGGGCAAGCTATGTGAAATATAAGCCTCATTGGTGGATTCTCCTGGAGACCCTGACGCACCACACGTGTGAGAAATCCCTCCAGCACTGAGTCCCTGTTGATCTCCTTGTATTTCATGAAGCAAATACTAAACCCGCAGTGCAGCAGCAAGAAACACCATGAAATGTGGAATATGCGCAAATGGCTTCACATACCACATGGGGAGACACTTAGCCTTCAGTGACAACAGTTTCCCTACAAAGAGAGAATTGTGCACTCCTGCCTCATGTTCATTGGAAAATAAGAAACCATGTCCTCCAGGTCACATAGATGCAGACCCAGCTCTGATGGTCTCACTACAAAGAAGCTAAAGCTCCTGACAACAACATATATTTCAAGTGCCCAAGGTCAGGGAGAGTTTCTCAATAAGTTTTAGGCCGGCAGAGCTCCATGTTTGTGGAGTGTTTACCTGTTTGACCAGGACAGGAGAAAAGATCACTGACTCCAATTAAAATCAAATTAAAGCAAGCTTATTATTTTTCCACTGGCTGAGCTGCCTATCCCTCTCAAAATGGCAGAAACAAGACAGCAACCCCTCCTTTCCTACAGCCCAGCTTTATAGTCCAGTAAGTTACACAAAAGGGGGGTTACAGATAACAGAACTCGGAGAAGCATCACGCTATTGCTAGTTTACAATTTTTTTTTTGCTGGCCCCATCATCAGAATTTATGAGGACCATTAGAGACTCACGAGAGTCGTTGTCTGGCCAGAGAAGGCCAATATTTATGAGGTGTCACTAAATTTTCAGAGAGGGCTGCTATCTGGTCAGAGAGCCAGGCATGGGTGAGTTCAAGGCACGGACAGGCATTCCAAGCAGATTCAGAATTTGCAGTAATTTATAGGAAAGCAAAATTATTTTTCATGACTTTGTGGCAAGATGGCTCCCAATTTTAATAAATGATCAGGTTGGGTTTATCATTCCCCCCCATTTTTTTTGCTTTTTAATATTTTTTAAATTAATTTTTATTGTAGGTTGTTCAAAACATTACATAGTTCTTGATATATCATATTTCACACTTTGATTCAAGTGGGATATGAGCTCCCATTTTTACCCCATATACAGATTGCAAAATCACATCAGTTGCAGAACCATTGATTTACATATTGCCATTATGGTGTCTGTTGTATTCTGCTGCCTTTCCTATCCTCTACTATCCCCCCTCCCCCCTCCCCTCCCCTCTTCTCTCTCTACCCCCTCTACTGTAGTTCATTTCTCCCCCTTATATTTTTCTCCTTTCCCCTCACTTCCTCTTTTATGTAATTTTGTATACCCCTGAGGGTCTCCTTCCATTTACATGCAATTTCCATTCTCTCTCCCTTTCCCTTTCACCTCTCATCCCTGTTTAATGTTAATCTTCTTCTCATGCTCTTCATCCCTACTCTGTTCTTAGTTACTCTCCTTATATCAAAGAAGACATTTGGCATTTGTTTTTAAGGGATTGGCTAGCTTCACTTAGCATAATCTGCTCTAATGCCATCCATTTCCCTCCAAATTCTATGATTTTGTCATTTCTTAATGCAGAGTAATACTCCATTGTGTATAAATGCCACATTTTTTTTATCCATTCGTCTATTGAAGGGCATCTAGGTTGGTTCCACAGTCTTGCTATTGTGAATTGTGCTGCTATGAACATGGATGTAGCAGTGTCCCTAATGTGTGCTCTTTTTAGGTCTTTAGGGAATAGACCGAGTAGGGGAATAGCTGGATCAAATGGTGGTTCCATTCCGAGCTTTCCAAGAAATCTCCATACTGCTTTCCAAATTGGCCGCACCAATTTTCAGTCCCACCAGCAATGTACAAGAGTACCCTTTTCCCCACATCCTCGCCAGCACTTGTTGCTGTTTGACTTCCTAATGGCTGCCAATCTTACTGGAGTGAGATTTGCAACAAAATGAAACTGAATCCCTTACTCTCTCCATGCACAAAAGTTAACTCAAAGTGGATCAAGGAACTTGATATCAAATCAGAGACATGGCGTTTGATAGAAGAAAAAGTTGGCTATGATCTACATACTGTGGGGTCGGGCTCCAAATTCCTCAATAGGACACCCATAGCACAACAGTTAATAACTAGAATCAACAAATGGGACTTACTCAAACTAAAAAGTTTTTTCTCAGCAAAAGAAACAATAAGAGAGGTAAATAGGGAGCCTACGTCCTGGGAACAAATCTTTACTCCTCACACTTCAGACAGAGCGCTAATATTCAGAATATACAAAGAACTGAAAAAATTAGACAATGAGATAACGAATAACCCAATCAACAAATGGGCCAAGGACCTGAACAGAAATTTCTCAGAGGAGGACATACAATCAATCAACAAGTATATGAAAAAATGCTCACCATCTCTAGCAGTCAGAGAAATGCAAATCATTCCCCCTTTTTTAATATGTCCCTTCCAAATTTTTGATAGGGTAGGGAAAGAGCAATGAGGGAATTTTAATCCCTCAGGTAACAGTCTCCAAATTTTTAGAACTCACCCAAAATTGGATTCCTGGTTTTACCTGACTTAATTAATTACTTATATTGATATTCTATTTATTTTTGGCTCCATAGTTGTAAGACGAGAGGCGTCACTCATTTTGGCTTCTTCTGAGCTGAGAGAGAGTGACGTGAGTGGGCACAGTATAAGGGACATGAGTTGCCTTTTAGAAGTCAGTTGAGGGACATGAGTTGCCTTTTAGAAATCAGTTCGTTTTGAAGTCTGGTTGGGGAAGAACAGGTTGTAAATTCATCTGGGGATGGGTTCTTCTGTGTGAGAAACAAGAACCATGAGTACTGAAAAAATGTTGCAGCAGCTGGAACATGTCACTGTATAGAGGTTCCCTCAGCAGGCTTTAATATTCCCAGTTATCAGGACTGTCAACTTAATATTTAACATTTAGTGTTACAGTTATCCCTCTCCATAAGATACAGTTTAATGATTTAATATCATCTGATCTTGCAAAATCATTTTACTAGTATGACCTCTGTGTGTAATAGAGAAACCTTTAATTCTGTTACTCAGGGCTGGATAATCGTACTAGCAAACACCATCCCTACCTGTAGGATAGGAATATCTGTAGGCCTTAAACTAAAAATTTCTGCCTCTGGCAGCTCCTCTTGATAGTCTCTTTTTTTAGTTATCAGGCATTCCTTTCTGGGAATCCTTCTTTGTAGCCTCCAGTCTTACTTATTTGGGGAGGCTAACATAATGTGTATAAAAAATTATTATTATTATTATTAATATTATTATTTAAAATGCCCAGGAATGGCTGTATTTTGGTTTTAACTGTCTTTCCTAAGTGTTTATCATGAAACAGTCAAACTGACTTTTGTTTCTATCTATTGTTAACAGTCAGCTGAGCTTTTATGGGAGTCATTCCTGGGGAAACTTGAGAGCAGCTTCTCAGTTCTGCTAGTGCCATTTGCGCTAGGTGGGTCCAGGTCTTGCTTGACCATGTGGCTACCCTTGGAAGCATCAGGGATGTCTCCCTTCTCTGATGACTCTCCTCTTCTTAGCAAATGCACTGATTGGCTTTCTGTTCTCCAGGGGTCTCATTAATCTCCCTAATTGGGAAGATATGAGGCCCAAAGTTGCAAAGCTCTTTGAGAAGTCCCTTGTTCCCTGGATTCAGACTGACTCAGAGGGCAAGAGCCAAATATTGGTTTTCTTGTCCCTTTTCATGTAACTTTAATATAAATCCTAATCTTAATCATCCAGCAAATAAATTTTAACAGCCTTATATTAAGAGTACTGGGCTTTAATGTCTATAACTTTATAATTATTTATCTTTTTTATTAACTGGGATCTGTATTATTCTGTCTGTCTTGTAGGTGATGACTTATTATCTTAAATTAACCCATGTTGTGTTCTTAAAGCAACACTTCTGTAAAACACTAACAAGGAATCTTTAGATCACTTATAAGGAAATTACAAAATAAAATTTTTTAACAAGAGTAAAAATACTTAGTTCGTGTAATAGCTACCCTGAAGTTTTAAGCTGAGTTATACATTATATCCCCTGTTTGAGATCCTAGAAATCTGGACAGAAAAAAAAACAACTTTTGAACATAACTTTAAATGAAATAATATCTGACCTACTGCTTTCGTAGTCATTCTCACATATAGTAAGATGGGACACAGAGCCTTATCTCAGGTAAGGCAGGACTCTTTATAAAACTTAAGTGTTTTACTTCTAAAGATGATCTTTGTTTTTTTAAATATCATTTTACAAAGATTACATATATTATTTGAGGTCACATGAACATTAGTTAACACCATATGATATCACATTTAAAACATGAATTTAAGAAAGGCTGAAAGTTTTTAACCTTTATATAGATTAGACTCTCATTAACATAAAAATACATTTAAATTGTCCCCCAATGTAAAAAGTAACATACAACTTTACATATCTTATTGATAAGAAGTAAATGAATGCCCAATATATTTTTTTACCATACAACTTCAGAACACCAGCTTGAAATAATGCTCTTTTAAAGTTTCTACCTTACAGATTCGTATACCTGAAAGATATGAGCACATTAATAGCATCACAATTACATTGAAGTTTCTACATTAACCAAGTTTAGCTTTTAAATAAATGGCAGTACAGTGCTCTAAAATAACAGTTCTTATTTAATCAGTTGTTTAATTTTTATGGTTGCTTGCTCTAGAAAAAATAAAACTTAATAAACACAATGTTATGGGTAAACTTATGTTTTAAGAAATTTTTGTCTCTTTAACACATGACTGATTATTACAATCTTATACAGACATTGGTACAAACTTATACAGACCTTAGTAAATCAATCAGATATCTAACAAAAGTACTCATGAATGAGTAATCCCATATCAAATTTACTTTACTTATTTATCAATATATTAGACAAATATATTGAACAGTGTAAACCATTTTTTTGTTGAAGGAAAAGTCTTAGAACCAAGGCATATTAGAACATTTGTAGACATTAATATTTTATTAGATTTTTGAACACCTAGAAAAACTTGTAAGCTTAAATTTAAAGACATTTATTTTTATCTCTTTATCCAATTTAAATTCAACTATTTAAATCACTTGAATTAAAGATCTTTGGATCCACTTTTTAAAATTTGTTTTTATGAGCGTTTTTGTTTTAATGAGTGCTCTTTAAAAATGTTAATTTGTGTATCATATATATGATAAACGGACATATGAATATATAGACATACAACACATAACAAAATTGTGCACACATAATAATAGTAAAGGCCTTGTAGCTTTTCCAAGTGAAATATCCATTGCAATGTTTCAAAAACTACACAGTTATTCAAAGATAGAACTGGTCAGAAAAACATCATCCTAGGTCTTTAGGATCAAAATCATGAGCTCAAAAAAAAAAAAAATAAAGAATCTAAGGAAAAAATAAGAGTCCTAGAAAAATTGACTGGCCATTAATTAGTAAATACCATACAATTTAATTTTTTTTAGGCCTCAGATCACTCTCCTACTGAGCTTGCAGGCCTCTTTCTTTTGCCATTCAACATAAGTCCTGGCTGAGGTCTGGAAGGAGCAGGAAAAAGCTGCTATTCTGAGCAGACACCTCAGGCCTAAGGCATTTCAACCATAATTTTCAGGTTCAGATGTTGAAAATTATAATACAATTTTAAGACAAAATTCACAAAATTTTATGATACAAGTTTAAGACACAGTTTACAAAATTTTACATCTTTATATCTTGTTTTGTCAACAGATACCATACTATGATTTACTATCCTTGTCCAAATTAATGCACTGGTACACACAGTGACATTTTCCCAGGCTACCCAATTAAAAATTGGTGAAAAAAAAGCCTGAATGATTGGGAAGTTACTTGCCAACTTGGAAGTAGAGTTCTCTAGTTTTCCATCCTAAGTATTTAAGTTCTCTGGCATGAATTATCTGAAATCATAAACTAAACAATTTCCTAAACCCGACTTTTAACTGCAAGATTGTGCAATGCTTCAAAAACCCATTCAGATGCCAGATTGTTACAATAAAACATCATCATTTAGATACACATTCAGCTAAGATCATTCCCAAGAAATGATTTATAATATCAACACATTATTCCACATGTCTTAAAGATCCAGAAACAAAGACATAAGACAGACTGAAAAGAGCTCCAGACTATGGCTTACAGACAGAAGCCTTTAAACCAGAGCAGATAAGAGAAAAATCTCCTACACCAGTGGCACCATAGATTTTCCCACAAGGGAACCAGATGTTTTCACAGAGGGACAACCTGAAATGTAAAATCAAGGGTCTCCATGGTGACTTTACTGTATTTAGTGTCCCCTTTTTCTTTTTCTCTTTTTTAAGAAAACAGAGATGGCAAAATCCTTACAGTGCAGGGAAGGAAGTAGGTAATTCTCTGAAGCAACAGGGCTTGGGCAGCTGCTGGAAGTCCCTCAGTCCCTCCTTTCACTTAAAGGATTAGCTCCTCTTATTCGGTTCCACCCCAAGCATGCTCCGTCTCCTAACATTTCAGTAGTCAGCTCTCAAAGAGTTCCGGGGTGTGGGGGGTACCAAAAATTGTAACTTAAAGTTTGGTTCCTGATTTTGAAGCCAATTAATACCAATTTAATAATGAGGACAGGGTTTGAGAAAAAGAAAAAGGGAGATTTACTGCTTTGCTAACAAAGGAGAAAAACAGGGGTCTCTGCCCAATGGTTGTGATTCTATCGATCTGAAGGGACAAGGGGTTTTAAGGAGTTTCACGTGTTAACCTGGGAGATACTCAGTTCTTAGGTCCCCAGCAGGCATTGCCCTCTGCAGTGGGTGTGCTCCAGGCAGCCAGCTAGGGGCTTCTCTCATCCTGCTTAACAAAGGGTATTAAAGTTCATCACAGTTCTTTAAAACACAGTCCAAATGGGTGTCAGTTTACTTGCTTTATTACCCATTTTCAGTTAAGTTTTACCACAGAAATCACACAACAAAACACACTAAAACAAACCAAAAAAAAAAAAAACATATGAAACACAGAACAAAACACACAAAAAAACAGAAAACCAGCGCAGAAACAGAAAAACAGAGGAACTATGCAACGTCTTGCTAAAGCTCTGGAATAGGAGCTCCTGCGTGCCCATTGGCACCTCTCTATGCTTTCAGAGGAATTCCCTACAGAACATAACAGAGGACAGAATGATTCTCGTTACTGTACCAGACAGGAGTATATGTGTGTCTCCCCAGGACACCACTCTGTCATCAGAAGAGATCTCCCTTAACCGGATATCAGATGTTATATAGGCGCCACTTACCTATGGAGGCCTCCTCCACCATGTGCTTGCTAATAGTTTTAGGGCGGTGGTTCACTGCAGTGCTCCCTGGACCAAAATCTCACACCAAGGCCTTGGAAATTGCCTCTCCATGCCGGAGCCCTGGAGGGAAGGCCAGCTTCAGAATTTCCAGTAGTCTGGTCTTGTGATCTATTGGGGCAGGGTCATCTCGATGGGAAACTACAAAATATTACACCAGGATGCAAGAAAAGACCACTGACTCCAATTAAAATCAAATTAAGGCAAGCTTACTATTTCAAAGTGGATCCAAAGATCTTTAATTCACGTGATTTAAATGGTTCAATTTAAATTGGATAAACAGATAAATATAAATGTCTTTAAATTTAAACTTACAAATTTTTCTAGGTGTTTAAAATCTTATAAAATATTAATGTCTACAAAAGGTCTAATATACCTTTGTTCTAGGACTTTTTCTTCAACAACAACAAAAAAAATGGTTTAAACAGTCTCCTACTCTAAGCCATTTTCTACCATCAATGGACCCTTCAGGGGGAAACCATGGACACAATTCTCCTATGTATGAAAAGAATAATTTTAAGTCCTTTTTCTTAACATGTGCCCCCTATGTCTTGAGGGCCTCCTTGAGGCCTGACAAAAACAAATCATGTGACGAAACTGCTTGTCCCATGGTGGGTCACTCACCATGTGTCATCCCCACTCTCCTCCTGGATCTGTCTTTCGGTGTTGTCTGCTGAGGCAATCGCAAGCTCCGCTTTTTTAAGTCTTCCCTGAGGACAGGTTTCCCCCTCAGTCAAAGGCTCGAGCCCCAGTAGGTAGGTGCCAGATATCCCGGCCGGCAGGACACATCAACGGGGGTGGTGAACCTAGATGGGGAGTAATGAAGGGACAAGAGACACGAGAGATGACAGCAAGACAGGAGTTTTAATCAAGCTGCAAATTTTTATTGTTCACACAGGGGTATTTATATACTGGGTATGGGAAAGCTCTCTTATTGGCAGTTCCTGGATGTCTTCACAAGGTGAGATAACCTCAGGATGTTTCAGTAAGACAGATGGCCCCATGATGTCTCAGGGAGACAGATGGTTACAGGATATCTCCTAGGCAGGATGTCTCCAAGGGGGCTGTTTCTTGTAAGTGTCAGGCTATTCTATGAAGGAGAAATTCCTTCTACCCCTGACAGTCAGGGATTTAGTATTTTAAATGGAAATTTGGAAAATGAATCCAAAGTGTATGCAAATATGTGCTACACAAAAATCTTCCCACTCTCATTCAGAACAATTCCTTGACATTACCTTCGCACCAAGTAAGACACAATTAGAGAAGAAAAGTTAGAAAATCTGTGAATACATATCTGCAATGGAAAATGTTCAGGAGTTCACATCTTTGGAGGTTGTAGAGGAGATTCCAAAAGTAAGAAACAGGGTAAAAATACCACAAACATGGAACTCTGCAATCCTAAAGACTGCTTGAGAAACTTCCTCTGAGGTTGGCACTTGAGATATATGTTGTTGTCAGGAGCTTTAGCTTCCTTTGTCGTGAGACCATCAGACCTGGGTCTGCATATATGTGACCTGGAGGACATGTTTTTTTTATTTTCCAGTGGACATGAGGCAGAAGTGCTGAAATCTCTCTTTGTAGGTAAACTGTTGCCACTGGGGGCTAAAAGTCTCCCAGTGTAGACTGTGAAGCCATTTGGTCATCCTCAAATTTTTGTCGTGTTTCTAGCTGCTGCACTGGGAGTTTGGTATTTGCTTCATGAAATACAAGGAGTTCAACTGGGACACAGTGCTGGAGGGAGTTCTGTCACGTGTTGTGAGTCAGGGTCTGCAGGAGAATGCACCAACCAGACTTCTATCCCACATAGCTTGCCCGCTTGACCAAAGCAACCTGATTCTGAACATTGCCCTGAATACTCTCCAGGTAACAAGATGCCTTTACATGCAAGGGTCTGCTGGCTGCACCATGTCAGTCACAAGCCATTTGGAAGCCAATGGCAGATTTACATGGCCCCACCACACATGTTTCATCACACACCTGCACACCACAGCTCTGGCCCCACTACTCAGCAGGCTCCAACTAACTAGCATCTCTGTTATACACCATTTTTATGAAACCCAGTCAATCAAGGCACTGTCTGGTACACTTTTGATCAGCAACAGGATATCAAAAGTTTCTCCCATGCCACATGGTCATGGGAATTAAAAAAATTTCATGGTATTTATCTAGTCATTTTTCAACGATGAAGTTGGAGGCACTGTGGGTTTCAATTCTTTCAGGAACCATTAAATGGTGAGGAAGTTCATTTCAATGAAATCTCTGGAGAACTCTCACTGTCAAGGCATCCAAATGAATGGCCAAAAGGTCCCATGAAGCAAGGCCCATAGAGATCTACAATGTGAGGTCCATGTGTGTTTTGACTCTAAACTATGGCTGCCAAGTCTTTCAGAATAAAATCATGTGATATCCTGGCTGAGATTCCCAGTGCTCTCTAGAAAACCAACCAGTGCTTAGATCTCAGTTTCCAAGGGGGAGTCTCTTGTGTGGCCTCCTAAAATTCCAACACAATTCATGGCAATACTTCTCTGAGGTCACTTCCAGAAATCAGTCTCTAAGAGGAATCACACCAGAGTTCAAGCCCAGGTGGACACAGTCATTTCTTCCAACTGCCAAACAAATGACCACAATTAAAACCAAAACACTCCCACATGGTCTTCAACTTCTTCCATAAAGACACTCATCATAACTTCTGGATGGAGGTTTCAATGAGGGGCGGAGCCCAAAAGAGCGTCCAAATAAGCCCCCTTGCCCCTCATTTGCCTAAAGTCAGGGTGGCCTGCACACCCTTTCTGTGAACCAGGAGTGATCAAATAGACATACCGTTAATACTGCTCTGCTTCTCCAATTTGAGGCCTATGACAGTCAGGTATAGATTCTTTATGTGAATTGGAGTCATGAGAAACCCCAAGCACCTATTAGCTAGCCTCTGCATGGCTTTTAAGAACTAATTTGACACAAAGTATCCCTATTCTCACTTGATGGAAGTCAGGAACCTTACAGAGGAAGGTGAGAGACTTCATCCACAATGACTGCTCTTTTGGCCATTTTGGTTTTGGATGCACACATGGGATCTTTCTTTAGATCCATCAGATGCTGAGAATCTAAGCTGCAGCCACTCACATGGCTAAGAGACTTATTAAGACATATTCCTTTCCCAAGCAATTAACCAAAGAGCCACAGGTGATGCCCATTCATTTCCATTTGAAAACTGTTTTCTTCAGGCTTCACTAAGGTGTCGCCTGAGGTAAATACCTTCCTGACATTCAGGGCAACAGAACCATAGGTAAGCAAATAGCCAAAAAAGGGTTTCTCCACTGAGACTTTCTTGGTCACACTGATATCTGAGTTTTCTGAGATGCTCGCCATTTCCTTCAGCTATCCAGTAAAAGGCCATTTCACAGAGCTTGGAGGTGGTACATACCTTGGACACAAAACCATGAACTTATTCTGGTGAGTGGCCAGAATTCAGGAAGAAAACAGGAACCTTGGAATAAGAGGTGTTGCCCATCCATAAGTTAAGCCGATGTCCATTCATAAATTGGGCAGGTTGAATGCTGGGAAGCTTTGTACTAGACAGGACACATCTATTGATGCATTCTCTTTTCCAATGTCTAGAACCACGGACACAGTGGGATACACAGACATAGAAACACTTGCCTTGTGAAATGACGTACAAGAAACTGTTCACTCCAAACCAAACAAACTGCCTTTCTTACAAATACTCAGAACATGAGACAAAACCACAAACCCACACCCACACCCACAAAGGCACCTCCTTCCCCCAAGTAGGTCTGTGACTATTTGGAGTGTGCTCTGACTGGTGGGCCATACTATGTTCCCTCGTAGTAGCCTGTCCTGTCTCAGATCTGGTCTCCTTGGCCAACTCTGTGAATTTGTCAGGAGACTGCAGTGAACAACTGACTTTTTCTCAGGAAAGGCCTGTCTTCAGAGCTCTCCTAGCATTAGGCCAACCTCACATCAGTAGGCACCAAGAAAGACTGACTCTGTCCTTGGTAAATCCAAACAAGTGAGCCTACAGGGACTGGTACTGGGACTGGCTCTGGGTGCCTGGCTTCTGGGATCCCAATTTCAGAGAGTTCCATCACCAAGGAAGAGAGGTGAGGTGTCTTCCTTCAGTAAGTGAATGAGGTCACTGCCGGGGCAACCACTTTGTCCTAACAGCTGCCTCCAAGAGTCCCATGAGATGGAGGCTGCCCCTACTACCTGGGACAGTTTCACAAGTTAGAATGGTATATCAACCATTGGCACCCTGGAACAGCTCTCCACACAGGTCTCCTTTGGTCCATCTTCTCTACATTAAGAAGAGAGAGGCTGATTCAGACACAACCCTTCATCCTGATCAGGTTCTTTGCAATGGAAGAAGACTTTTGCTCTCTCAGGTCATTCATAGATGCCTACATCTTCTCCAGGGATCATTTCTGCATGGACCTTTGAGGTTCTCAACAGATGGAAGATACCCTACATTCCTGTATTTTAAGAACACTCTGTCCCTGTTCTTCTGTAAAGTTAGATTGAGGGAACAGTGTATGGTTAGGGTTAATAACATGTTCGATTTTGGTTAGGAATCATTCTGAAAGATGAATGTCGAAGAGAACATCCATTCAAAGTAGGATAGTCGGTAGGATTTTGAAGAAAGATGGTAGGTTCAGAAAGAAGAGTGAGTATAGGATTTGTAGGAAAAGTTCTTTAGCAATAGGGTTTCGGCTAGAGTGAATGTAAATGTCAGCACATGTGAAGAGTCAGTCACAATATTGAACTGGGGTAAATATGTAGGAAAGCAAATATCAGTATAGACATTAGGAAATCAGGCAAAGTATAAATTGAGTGATAGGATTAGACATTTTCAACAGGGTTGAGGTTGAATGTATAATCTTAGGAAGAAACAAATATGTAGTCACTAATAGGATTGACATTTGAGAGCATTAGGCAACCTGGACATGGATGTTTTTAGTAATGCATGCTCATTTCCGTTTAGGCTTTGGTACAATCAGAAGAGTGACCTTTGCATTTTGTGTCCTGAATATTACTGTGACAAAATGTATATGTAGATCAAATGACATGAGTATTTCTTCCACCATTTCTGAGAGCAGTATTTTGAAGACGTATAAATTAGTATTGGGGGTACAAAGAGGTGTACCCTGTGTCTATGAATATAGAGATAATGTATGAATAGACCATTGTATGAATAAATAATATAACTGGTTCCCCTTTAAATAATAGATGGAATTGATATCTGAAAATATATAAGGAATCTTATATTGATATACAATCATTCATTGTAATCAGTTATACATCTATTGGTTATATTAGGATTATTGTTTATCATGAATGATGTGTGAGTTTTGCTTCAAAAGTGATTATGGAATTTGAAAATAATATGTATGGAAAGAGTTCTTATGAAAATACCAGGCAAGAAACATGGAGGAATTCATGGGTTCTAAAGCAGGACGTGATTGAAAGTGAAACAAATGCCTATAAATTTGCTAACTTGTGAATAAAATATACATCCGATGATGTGCATAAACTGCAGAAATAGTAATGTACCCGTGTTGAATAAAAATGAACATCAAAATACACATCATGTCCCATAGGAATCTACTTGCATTGATGTTAAACTGGGTCAGTTATGATAGAAATATTAGGATTTGTATGCACCATTCACTGAAGTTAGTTTTCAGTACTAAGAAACAAATATGTACTTCAGGTGGATGAATATTTCTGAGAATAACCATGTGAAAGTTGATTATAAATCCATATACATGAATATGAATGAATTTATGGATTGTATAATAAGACACATATATTTCATATTTTGAAAAATCTGTAGAGTGTATATTTATACACACACACACACACACACACACACAGAGACATTAAAAAGTAGCAATATATACACCAATCGAAATTCATCATGAAATATATATAATCCACAGATCCAAAAGTATTCATTTTTGTGAAAATGGATTTACGTATAATGTTGTTCAACTAGGAAGCTAACCCATAGGCTGAATATTCAATTCCAACAGCGTTTTGTAGGAGTGGTCTCTTATCACAATTTGTATCTGCGAAGTCAGCCACCTCACCAGAATGTACGTGTGGCACCAGGTAGGATTCTATATGTTCATATTAAAATACATGTGCTGAATAGGCTACAGAGAAAGGGAGACAGGTATTCACATATTTGTTAAGTTTAAAAACACATGGAAATCTATTTCAAGAAATACTTGAGTAGATTTTTAACTCCTACGCTATATCATGAAAAAGGCAACTCCAACTATACAACATACCTCCTCTGAACTGCTTGTATTTCTATTTTGTTTGGTTTATTTTTCTCCATCATATTATGATTTGTAGTTGGAACCCTGGGCTTGTTCTGCCGGTCGGTCGCAGGTCTGGCTACCTTGCAGGCACGTTCGGCCTCTCTGCTCTGCCCTTACTTTAATTGGGGTGACGTGTCTACCACGCCAGCGGGTCACTGGGCCTGTTCCGGGCGTGGGCGACGACTCTGCTCTGCCACTACTCCAATTGGGGTGACGTGTCTACCATGCAGGCAGGCCGCCTGGCCTGTTCTGCCAGTCAGTCGCAGGTCTGCCTACCTTGCGGGCACGGGCAGCGGCTCTGCTCTGCCCCTACTCCAATTGGGGTGATGTGTCTACCATGCCGGCAGGCTGCTGGGCCTGTTCCGCAGGTCCGTTGCAGGTCTGACTACTTCGCGGGCTCGGGCTGTGGCTCTGCTCTGCCCCTACTCCAATTGGGGTCACGTGACAACCACGCCTGCGGGTCACTGGGCCTGTTCCGGGCACAGGCAGCGGCAATGCTCTGCCCCTACGAGAATTGTGGTGACGTGACTACCACGCTGGTGGGTCGCTGGGCCTCTTCCAGGCGCAGGCTGCAGCTCTGCTCTGCCCCTCTGGCTTGATGACAAAGTGAGAGAGACTTGGGTGTTTGTGAGTCACTTTCTTTACCAACAGACCAACTGTTTCTGTCGTCACTGGTATAGATGAAGTTATCTCCTCCACCGCTTTGTGATGACATCAGATCTCTGCCATGTTGGTATCCCATGCGAACGGCAGCATTTAGTTCCGTTTGCCAGGTGACCAAAGCAACGGGTGAGTCCTGACTGGCCCTCACAAGCCCCATCTCAATCCTGTTGCCACTGCCTATGAAGGATCGGTTGGTATTTACCTCCACAGTATTCAGCAGGACCCGGACCGAGAAGCAGTTTCTGCGGGTTCTTTAGCCCTGGGCCAGAGCAGTTCCAGGAGCCGGAATTTGGCCGCTCCGTGCTCGGTGTATGTTTTGATAGGAGCAGGCTCTAAGAAGAAATTTCTGTGCGTTCTTTAGCACTGAGCCTGAGTAATTTGTCTGCGAGATGCAGGTGAATGGCAGCCTGAAATTACCTGTTCTATAGCTGAATGAGATGCGATCAGTCGAAAACAGCGATAGTGATGTCAGCTCTCCAAGATGGTGGCCGCTGGCTTCCTCTGTGGTATGACCGGTGTGGAGAACCGAATTGGACTGCTTCCTTTCCCCGTCTCAAACCCAGAATTAAGCACTGACCACAGTGATTGCACAGCTGGCAGAAGCCCACAGAATTTTCAGTGCTGTATCTTTGCGTTGCTATCTGGTCGTTTCCCGGTGCGCACAGCAGATTCTAGCCGCAGGGTGATTTGCTGAATAAGCAGCGTGACCCTCCGTGTGGACAAATCACTCAAGTTTGAGCGCCTGTAGCTGATTAGCCAGTGATGGAAATCCTTCCTCTAGGTTTTGGAGCACCTCAATTTTGCTGAAAATTCCTAACAAGATAGCTTTTAGCCTTTCTAACTCGTCATTCTCCACACAGTGATGTGGTACACGGGGATGATGAACTCCCATTGGGGCCATCATATGATCCCCTGAAGTTAGTTGTCAGTACTAGGAAAAAACAAATGTGTATTTCAGGTGGATGAATATTTCTGAGAATAATCTTGTGAAAAGATGATTATAAATCCACATACGTGAATATGAATGAATTTAGGGAGTGTAGAATAAGACACATATACTTCATATTTCGAAAAATCTGGAGAGTGAATACATATATATATACATATATATATATATATATATATATATATATATATATAATACACACACACAGAGACATTAAAAAGTAGCATTATGTATGCCAATCGAAATTCACCATGAAATATATATCATCCACAGATGCAAAAATATTCATTTTACTGAACATGGATTTATGTTGTTCAAATAGGAAGCTCACCCATAGTTTGAATTTTCAGTTTGAACAGCATTTAGGAGGAGTGATCTCGTCTAACAGTTTGCATCTGCCAAGTCAGCCAACTCACAAATATGTACGTGTGATACCACGAAGGATTCTATATGTGCATATAAAAATACATGTGCTGAATAGGCTACAGAGAAAGGAAGACAGGAATTCACATATTTGTTAAATTTAAAAACACATAGAGAACTATTTCAATAAAAAATTGACTAGATTTATAACACCAAGCCTTCATCACGCAAAAGGCAAGTCCAACTATACACCATGCCTGCTCTGAACTGCATGTATTTCTATTCTGTTTGGGTTATTTTTCTCCATCATATTAGGATTAGTAGTCAGAGTCTAGTAGGGTATGTTTTAGTGTCAGGGATTCAGTATTACGAATAGAAAATAGGAAAATGAATTCAATGTGTATGCATATATGTGCTACACAAGAAACTTCCCACTCTCATCCAGAACAATGCCTTCACATTACCTTGTCCCAAAGTAAGACATAATTAGAGGAGAAGAATTAGAAAATCTGTGAATACATATCTGGAATGGAAAATGCTCAGGAGTTCAAAACCTTGGGGGTGGTAGAGGAGTTTCCAAAAGTAAGGGACAGGGTAAACCCTCCACAAACATGGAGTTCTGCTGGCCTAAAGACTTCTTGAGTAACTGCCTCTGAGGTTGGGCACTTGAAATATATGTTGTTGTCAGGAGCTTTAGTTTCCTTTGTAGTGAGACCATCAAAGCTGGATCTACATCTATGTGACCTGGAGGACATGTTTTCTTATTTTCCAATGAACATGGCACAGCACAGATTAATTCTCTTTTTGTAGGTAAACTAAGGCCATTGGGGCTAAATGTCTCCCCGTGTGGACTGTGAAGCCCTTTGGTCATTCTCCACTTTTCATGGTCTTTCTTGCTGATACACTGGGAGTTTGGTATTTGTTTCATGAAATAGAAGGAGTTGAAATCGTCCCCGTGTTGGAGGGAATTCTGTTACGTTTGGTGGATCAGTGTCTACAGGAGAATGCACCAGTCAGGCTTCTATCCCACATAGCTTGCCCCCTTGTCCAGAGCAACCTGATTCTCAACATTGCCCAGAATTGTCTCCATATAACAAGATGCCTTTTCATATAAAGGTCTGCTGGCTGCACCATGTCAGTCACAAGCCATTTGAAAGCCAATGGCAGATCCAGATGGCCACAACACAGATGTATTATCACACACCCGCACACCACTGCTCTTGGCCCACTACTCAGAAGGCTCCAACTTACTGGCATCTCTGTTCTACACCATTTTCTTGAAACCCAGTCAATCAAGGCACTGTCTGGTACACTCATGATCAGCAATAGAACATTGAAAGGTTTTCTAGTGCCCGCTGGTCATGGGAATGTCCAAAATTTCATGATATTTATCTAGGCATTTTCAAGGATGAAGTTGGAGCCACTGTGGGTTTCCCATTCATCCAGGAAACATAAAATTTTGAGGAAGCTCATTTGAAAGAAAGCTCTGGAGAACTCTCACAGGCAAGGATTCCCAAATAGGGGCCAAAAGGTCACATAAAGCCAGGCCCATTGAGGTCTACAATGTGAGATCCATGTGTGTTTTCTCTCTTAACTATGGCTGCCAACTATTTAGGAATAAAATCATATGATATCCTGGATGAGATTCCAAGTGTGATTTTGAAATCCATCATGGGCCTAGAACTCAGTTTACAAGGGTGACTCTCATGTGTGGCCTCCTAAAATCCCAACACAATTCATGGAAATACTAGTCTGAAGTCAGTTTCAGAACTCAGACTTATGGGGAATCACACCAGAGTCCAAGCCCAGTTGGAACAAGTCATCTTTTCCAACCACCACACAAATGACCACAATTAAAACCAAAAAACTCCCACATGGCACTGAACTTCTTCCATATAGACATTCATCATAACCTTTGGCTGGAGTATTCCATGAGGGGCACAGCCCAAGACAGTGTCCAAAATGAGCTCCCATGCACCTCATTTGACAAACTTCAGGGTGGCCTGGATATACTTCCTGTGAACCAGGAGTGGTCAAATAGGCCTGCCCTTAATACTGATCTGCTTCTCAAATTTGAGGCCTTCTGACTGTGGGGTTTAGATTCTTTATGTGAATTGGAGTCATGAGAAAACCCCAGCAGCTCTGCAGGGCTTTGAATAACACATTTGACCCATAGGATCCCTATTCTCACTTGATGGAGGTCAGGAACCTAACAGAGGAAAGCAAGAGACTTCATCCACAATGACCGATATTTTTACCATTTTGGTTTTAGATACACACGTGGGAACTTTCTTTAGATCCATCAGGTGCTGAGAATCTAAGCCATAGCCTGACAGAGGGTCAAGAGGCTTATTCAGACACATCCCTTTCCAAAGCAATTAAGCAAAGAACCACAGGTGATGCCCATTCATTTCCAATTGAAAATGGTTTTCTTCAGGTTTCACAAAGGGGTGGCCTGAGGCAAAGACCTTCCTAACATTCAGGGCAATAGAACAATAGGTAAGCAAAAGGTCCAAAGTAGGGTTTCTCCACTGAGACTTTCCTGGTCACACTGATATCTGCGTTTTCTGTGATGCTCGCCATTCCATTCTGCTATCCATTACATGGCCATGTCAAAGAGCTTGGAGGTGGTACATATATTGGACACAAATCCATAAGCCTATTCTGAATAGTGGCCAGAATGCGGGAAGAAAACCAAAACTTAGGAAGATAGTAGGGGTTGCTCATCTATAGGGCAAGCTGCAATCCATTCACAAATTGGGTAGGATGAATGCTGGGAAGCTTTCTACTAGATAGGACATATCCATTGTTGCATTCTCTTTCACATGTCTACAACCACGGACAGTGTTGGATACATTTACATAGAAACACTCGCCTTGTCAAATGACTTTCTAGAAACAGTCCACTCCAAACCAAACAAACCGCCTTTCCTACCTATTCTCAAAACATGAGATAAAACCACAAACCCACACCCACACACACAAAGGCAACTCCTTCCCCAAGTAGATCTCTGACGATCCAGAGTGTCTTCTGACTGGTGGGCCATTCTATGTTTCAATGAAATGGCCTGTCCTGTCTCAGATCTGGTCTCCTTGGCCATCTCTGTGAAGTTGTGAGGATCCAGTAGTGAACCACTTCCTGCTTTCTCAGGATAGGCCCCCTCTTCATAGCTCTCTTGGCATTTGGCCTTCCTCACATCTGTAGGTACCAAGAAAGATTGACTCTGTCCTTGGTAAATCAAAACAAGTGAGCCCACTGGGACTGGGACTTGGAATGGCTCTGGGTGCCTGGTTTCCTGGATTCCAAGTTCAGAGAGTTTCCTCACCAAAGAAGTGGGGTAGGTCACTTCTTTATGGAACTGAATGAGGTCACTGCCTTGACAACCACTTTGTCTTAACAGTTGCTTCCAAGGGTCCCATGAGATGGAGGCTGCCCCTACTTTCTCTGACACTTTCACAAGTTAGAATGGTATATCAAACATAGGCTCCTGGGAGCAGCTCTCCACACAGGCCTGGTTTTGACCATCCTCTCTACATTAAGAAGAGAGAGGCTGATTCAGACACATCCTTTCATCCTGACATCTTTGTTTGCCATGGAAGATAACTTTTGCTCTCTCAGGTCCTTCATAGCTGCCTACGTCTTCTCCAGGGATCATTTCTGCTTGGACATTTGAGATTTTCAGCAGGTGGTAGATACCCTACATTGCTGTATTGTAAGATAAACTCTGTCCCTGCTCATCTGTAAAATTAGATTGAGTGAACAGTGTATTGTTAGGGTTAATAACATGTTCCATTTGTGTTAGGAATCATTCTGTGGGATGAATAATGGTATTTGGAACCTGGTATATTTATAAGAGTATGTAGTCGAAATATAAATATGAAAACAGAAGTCTAGGTAAGATTTGAATCCCAGAAGGGCATTGGGCCCTTGATTTAAATACTTAGCTTTGAATTAAGTCCTGCACAGTTGTTTCAGATCAATTGGTATACAATGGCATAGGACCATGTACCTTGAATGATTGAATGTTGAAGAGAACATCCATTCAAAAAGGGATAGTAGGTAGGATTAGGAAGATAGTCATTAGGTTTAGAATCAAGAGTGAGTATAGGATTTGGACTAAAATTTCTTTAGCAATAGGGTTTCAGGTAGAGAATGAATGTAAATGTCAGCACATGTGAAGAGTCAGTCACAGTGATGAACTGGGGAAAATATGTAGGAAAGCAGATATCAATAGAGACATTAGGAAATCAGGCAAAGTATAAAGTGAGTGATAGGATTAGATATTTTCAACAGGATTGAGGTTGAATATTTAATCTTCAGGAGAAACAAATATTTAGTCACCAATAGGATTGACATTTGAGAGCATTAGTCAACCTGGACATGGATGTTTTTAGAAATACATGCTCACTTTCCATTTAGACTTTGGTACAATTATGTGTACACGGTGTCTATGAATATAGAGATAATGAATGAATAGATCATAATGTGAATATATAATATAACTGGTTTCAACTTTCAATAATGGACTGAATTGATATCTGAAAATATACAGGAAATCTTATATTAATATACAATAATTCATTCCATCCAGTTATACTTCTAATGGTAATATTAGGGTAATGAGTTTTCATGAAGAGTGTGTGAGTTTTGCTTCAAAAGTGATTATGTAAATCGAAAATAATGTGTTTGGAAAGAAATCTCATTAAAAGCCCAGTCACGAAACCTGGAGGTCTACATGTGTTTTGAAGCAGGAATTGATTGAAAATGAAACAAATTCCTATAAATTTGTGAACTTGTGGATGAAATATATATCCTATGATGTGCGAAAACTGAATAAAATAGTAATGTACCAGTGTTGAATAAAAATAAACGTCAGAATACACATCATGTCCCATAGAAATCTACTTGCATTGAAGCTAAACTGGGTCAGTTACTGTAGAATTATTAGGATTTCTATGCACTATTCACTGAAGTTAATTTTCAGTACTAGAAAACAAATATGTATTTCAGGTGGATGAATCTTTCTGAGAATAATCTTGTGAAAAGTTGATTATTAATCCACATACATGAACATGAATGAATTTAGGGAGTGTATAATAAGACAAATATATTTCATATTTTTAATAATCTGTAGAGTATATATATATATATATATATATATATATATATATATATATATATATATACACACACACAAAACACACACAGACATTAAAAAGTAGCAATTTATATGCCAATTGAAATTCACTATGAAATATATATTATCCACAGATCCAAAAATATTCATTTTACTGAACATGGATTTATGTATAATGTTTTGCAACTAGGAAGGTAACCCATATGTTGACTTTTCAGTTCCAAAATCGTTTAGGAGGAGGGATCTCTTCTCACAATTTTTATCTGCCAATTCAGCCAAACTCACAAGAATGTACGTGTGATACCATGTAGGATTCAATATGTGCATATAAAAATACATGTTCTGAATAGGCTACAGAGAAATGGAGACAGGAATTCACATATTTGTTAACTTTAAAAACACATTGAGAGGGTGAGGGGCAGAGCCTCCGCCCATGCCTCCAAGGCAGATGGACCTCTGACCCACTCATAGAACAGGCCCAGCACCCGCAGAGTGGCAGAGCCACCGCCCACACCTGTAAGGTCGGCGGACCTGCTACTGACCTTCAGAACAAGCCCAGTGGCCTGCCGGGTTGGTAGGCACATTGCCCCTATTGTAGGAGGGGCAGACCCTCAACTGCACCTGCAAGGGAGACTTTGCAAGGATACAAGAGCAATATAAATATATGGGGGAATTTTCAATAACACAACAGTTTCAACAAGCAGAAAGAAATGCGAACAGTATGAAAAGACAAGGAAAGACAGGACCACAAGCAATGCAGCTCAACTCAAGGTTAGAAGAGGTTATATCTGCAGCATATGGAATGTCTTGAGTGGTCAACAGGTCACATGAAGCCAGGCCCATTGGAGTACACAGTATGAGGTCCATGTGTGTTTTGACTGTCAACTATGGCTGCCAAGTCTTTCAGAATAAAATCATGTGATATCCTGGCTGGATTCCCAGCACTCTGGGGAAAGCCACCCTGGGGCTAGCTCTCAGTTTCCAAGGGCGACTCTCAGGCATGGCCTCCTAAAATCCTAACAAAATTCATGGCAATACTTCTCTGAGATCAGAATCAGAAATCAGTTTCAAAGGGGAATCACACCAGAGTTCAAGCCCAGGTGGACCCAGTCATCTCTTCCAACCACCACACAAATGAACACAATTAAATCCAAAACACTCCCACATGTCACTCATCTTCTTCCATATACACACTCATCATTACCTCTGGCTGGAGGTGTCCATGAGGGGCCCAGCCCAAGACAGTGTGCAAAATAACCTCCCTTGCCCCTCATTGGCCTAAAGTCAGGGTGGCCTGGACACTCTTCCTGTGAACCAGGATGGATCAAATAGGCCTGCATTTAATATTGCTCCACTTCTCCAATTTGAGGCCTTCTGACTCTGGGGTTTAGAGTCTTTATGTGAATTGGCATCATGACAATATCCAAGCACCTATGGGCCAGGCTCTGCAGGGATTAGAAGAACTCATTTGATGCAAAGGATCCCTATTCTCACTTGATAGAAGTCAAGAACCTTACAGAGGAAGGTGAGAGACTTCATCAACAATAACTGCTCTTTTGGCCATTATGGTTTAGGATGGACACATGGGATCTTTCTTTAGATCAATCAGGTGGTGGGAATATAAGCCAAAGCCTCACACAGGGCCAAGAGGCTGATTCAGACCCATCCCTTACCAAAGCAATTAAGCAAAGAGCCACAGGTTATGCCCATTCATTTCCATTTGAAAACTGTTTTCTTCAGGCTTCACAAAGTTTGGCCTGAGGCAAAGACCTACCTGACTTTCAGGACAACAGCAGGCCCAAAGCTGGGTTTCTCAATTGAGACTTTACTGGTCACACTGATATCTGAGTTTTCTGAGATACTCCCAATTAAATTCAGCTATCCAGTACATGGCCATGTCACAGAGCTTGAAGGTGGTACATATCTTGGACACAAAACCATGAGCCTATTCTGGAGAGTGGCCAGAATTCATGAAGAAAACAGGAACTTAAGAAGATAGCAGGTTTGGCCCAACCATAAGGCAAGCCACAGTCCATTATCAACTGGGCATGATGAATGCAGGGAAGCTTTCTACTAGACAGGAGACATCCATTGATGCATTCTCTTTTCTAGTGTCTACAACCACGGACACAGTGAGATACACAGACATAGAAACACTCGTCTTGTCAAACGACTTACTAGACACAGTCCACTCCAAACCAAACAAACTGCCTTACCTACCTATTCTCAGAACATGAGGCAAAACCTCAAACTCACACCCACACCCACAAAGGCACCTCCTTACCCCAAGTAGAACTGTAACTATCCGGAGAGGTCTCTGACTGGTGAGCCATACTATGTTCCCACAAAATTGCCTGTCCTGTCTCAGATCTGGTCTCCTTAGACAATTTGATGAAGTTGTCATGAGCCAGCAGTGAGACACTACCTGATTTCTCAAGAAAGGCCCCTCTTGAGTGCTCTCCTGGCATGTAGTCATCCTGACATCAGTAGGTACCAAGAAAGACTGACTCTGTCTGTGGTAAATCCAAACAAGTGAGCCCACTTGGACTGGGACTGCCTCTGGCTCTGGGTGCCTGGTTTCTTGGATTCAAAGTTCAGAGAGTTCCATCACCAAGGAAATGAGGTAGGACACTTCCTTCAGGAACTGAATGAGGTCACTGCCTTGGCAACAACTTGGTTCTAACTGTTGCTTCCAAGGGTCCCATGAACTGGAGGCTCCCCCTACTACCTGTGACACTTTCACAAGTTAGAATGGTATATCAACCATAAGCACCCGGGAACAGCTCTCCACACAGGCCTGGTTTTGTCCATCTTGTCTACATTAAGAAGAGAGAGGCTGATTCAGACGCATCCCTTCTTCCTGACCAGATTGTTTACCATGGAAGTTGACTTTTGCTCTCTCAGGTCCTTCATAGCGGCCTACATCTTTTCCAAGGATCATATCTGCATGGACATTTGTGGTTCTCAGCAGGTGATAGATCCCCCACATTTCTGTATTCTAATACCAACCCTGTGCCTGCTCCTCTGTAAAGTTAGATTAAGGAAACAGTTTATGGTTAGGGTAAATAAGAGGTTTGATTTTGGTTAAGAAACAATCTGTGGGATGAATAATGATATGGGAACTTGTGATATTTATAAGAATATAGAAGGGAAATATATGTATGAAAACAGAAATCTAGGTAAGATTTGAAGCCCAGAAGGGCATTCAGCCCTTGATTGGGATACTTAGCTTTGATTTACGTTCTGTACAGATATCTCAGATAAATCGATATACAATGACATAGGACATTGTACCTTGGATGATTGAATGTAGAAGACAACATCCAGTAAAAAAGGGATAGTCAGTAGGATTAGGAAGAGTGTCAGTAGGTTTAGGAAGAAGAATGAGTATAGAATTTGGAACAAAAGTTCTTTAGTCATAGGATTTCGCTAAGAGATTGAATGTAAGTATCAGCACATGTGAAGAGTCTGTCACAATGATGAACTGGGAAAAATATGTAGGAAAGCAGATATCAATAGAGACCTTACGAAATCAGGCAAAGTATAAAGTGAGTGATAGGATTAGACATTTTCAACAGGGTTGAGTTTGAATATATAATCTTAAAAAGAAACAAATATGTGGTCACAAATAGGATTGAAATTTGAGAGCATTAGACAACCTGGACATGGATGTTTTTATTAAACCATGTTCACTTTCCATTTAGGGTTTTGTACAATCAAAAGTGTGTAGTTTGCATTTTGTGTCCAGAATATTACTGTAATAGAATGTATATGTAGATCAGGTGATATAAATATATCTTCCAGCATTTCTGAGAGCAATATTTTGAAGATGTATAAATTATTATTGGTGGTACAAAGAGGTGTACCCTCTGTCTATAAATATTGAGATAATGCATGAATAGTCAATTCTGTGAATAAATAATATAACTAGTTCCACTTTTAATAATGGATTGAATTGATATCTGAAAATATCTTAAAAATCTTATAATGATATACAATCATTCATTCCAACCACTTATACTTCTAATGTAATGTTAGGGTTATGGTTTATCATGAAGGGTGTGTGAGTTTTGCTTCAAAAGTGATTATGGAATTCGAAAATAATGTGTTTAGAAAGAAGTCTCATGAAAAAACCAGTCAAGAAACATGGAGGAATACATTTGTTCTGAATCAGGAAGTGATGGAAAGTGAAACAAATGCCTATAAATTTGCGAACTTGTGGATGAAATATATATCCTATGATGTGCATAAAGTGAAGAAATAATAATGTACCAGTGTTGAATAAAAATGAATGCCAAAATACACTTCACGTCCCATTGGAATCTACTTGCATTGATGTTCAACTGAGAAAGTTACTGTAGAAATATTAGGATTTGTAAGCACCAGTCTCTGAAGATAGTTGTCAGTACTAAGAAACAAATATGCAGTTCATGTGGATGAATATTTCTGAGAATAATCTTGTGAAAGTTTATTATAAATCCACATAGGGGAATATAATGAATTTTAGGAGTGAACAATAAGACACATATATTTCATATTTTGAAAAATCTGGAGACTGTATATATATATATATATATATATATATATATATATATATATATATATATATATATACAAACACACACAGAGACATTATAAAGCAGCAATATTATGCCAATCGAAATTCACCATGAAATATATATCATCCACTGATCCAAAAATATTCATTTTACTGAATATGGATTTATGTATAATGTTGTTCAACTAGGAAGCTCACCCATAGGTTGAATTTAAAGTTGCAAAAGCGTTTAGGAGGAGTGATCTCTTCTCACAATTTGTATCTGCCAAGTAAGCCACCTCACATGAATGTAAGTGTGGTACCAGGTATGATTCTATATGTGCATATAAAAATACATTTGCTGAATAGGCTACAAAGAAAGGGAGACAGGAATTCATATATGTGTTAACTTTAAAAACACACGGAGAACTATTTCAACAAAAAAATTGACTAGATTTATAACTCCTACCCTATATAATGCAAAAGGCAATCCAACTATACACCATGCCTCCTCTGAACTGCTTGTATTTAATTCTGTTTGGGTTATTTTTCTCCATCATATTAGGATTAGTAGTCAGAGTCTAGTAGGCTATCGGTTAGTGTCAGGGATTCAGTATTTCGAATGGAAAATTGGTAAATGAATCAAATGTGTATGTAAATATGTGCTACACAAAAAACCTTTCCACGCTCCTTGAGAACATTACCTTCGCCTCAAGTAAGACACACTTAGAGGAGAAGAGTGAGAAAATCTGTGAATACATATCTGGAATGGAATATGCTCAGGAGTACACTTTAGAAGAGGTAGAGGAGTTTCCAAAACTAAGGGACAGGGTAAATACTCCACAAACATGGAGCTCTTTGGCCTAAAGACTTCTTGAGAAACTGCCTCTGTGATTGAGCACTTGAAATATATGTAGTTGTCAGGATCTTTAGCTTCCTTTGTAGTTACATCATCAAAGCTGGGTCTGCATCTACGTGACCTGGACGACATGGTTTATTATTTTCCAATGAACATGAGGCAGCAGTGCTGAATTTTCTCTTTGTAGGTAAACTGTGGCCACTGGGGGCTAATTTTCTCCCCGTGTGGACTGTGAAGCCATATGGTCGTCCACCGCTTTTCATGGTGTTTTTTGCTGCTGCACTGGAGTTTTGTATTTGCTTCATGAAATAAAAGGAGTTCAACTGGGATACAGTGCTGGAGGGAGTTCTGTCACGTGTAGTGGGTCAGGGTCTGCAGGAGAATGCACCAAGCAGGCTTCTATCCCACATAGCTTGCCCCCTTGACCATAGCAACCTGATTCTGAACATTGCCCTGAAACATCTCCATATAACAAGATGCCTTTACATATAAGGGTCTGCTGACTGCACCATGTCAGTAACATGCCTTTTGGAAGCCAATGGCAGATCCACATGGGCCCACCACAGACGTTTTATCACACACCTGCCCACCATTGCTCTAGACCCACTACTCAGGCTCCAACTTACTGGCATCTCTTTTCTACACCATTTTCATGAAACCCAGTCAATCAAGGCACTGTCTGGCATACTCATGATCAGCAACAGGACAACCAAAGTTTCTCCAGTGCTACCTGGTCATGAGAATTTCAAACACTTCATGGTATTTATCTAGCTATTTTTCAAGTATGAAGTTGGAGTCATTGTGGGCTTCAATTCATTCAGAAACCATTAAATGATTAGGAGGCTCATTTCAATAAACGCTCTGGAGAACTCTCACAGGTAAGTCTCCCCAAAGAGTGGCCAAAAGGTCACATGAAGCCAGGCCCATTGAGGTCTACAATGTGAGGTCCATGTGTGTTTAGACTCTCAAATATTTCTGCCAAGTTTTTCAGAATAAAATCATGTGATATGCTGGCAGATATTCCCAGTGCTCTGTGGAAAGCCAACCTGGGCATAGATCTCAGATTTCAAGGGCGACTCTCATGTGTGGCCTCCTAATATCCCAACACAATTCATGGCCATGCTTCTCTGAGGTCAGTTCCAGAACGCACTCTCTAAGGGGAATCACACCAGAGTTTAAGCCCAGGTGGACCCAGTCATCTCTTCCAACTGCCACAAAAATGACCACAATTAAAACTAAAACACTCCCACATGACCCTCATCTTCTTGCATATATACACTCATCATCACCTCTGGCTGGAGGTTTCCTTGAGTGGTGCAGCTCAAGACAGTGTCCAAAATAAGCTCCCTTGCCCCTCATTTGCCTAATGTCAGGGTGGCCTGGACACCCTTCCTGTGAACCAGGAGTGATCAAATAGGCCTGCCATTAATACTGCTCTGCTTCTACAATTTGGGGCCTACTGACTGTCGGGTATATATTCTTAATGTGATTTGGAGTCATGATAAAACTCAAGCAACTCTGCATGGCTTTGAATATCTTATTTGACCCAAAGGATCCCTATTCTCACTTGATGGAAGTCAGGAACCTTACAAAGGAAGGCGAGAGACTTCATCCAAAATGAGTGCTCTTTTGGCAATTTTAATTTTAGATGCACACATGGGAACTTTTCTAGATCCATCAGGTGCTGAGAATCTAAGCCACATCCTCAAACAGGGCCAGAGGCTGATTGAGACACATCTGTTTCCAATGCAATTAAGCAATTAGCAACAGGTGATGGCCATTCAATTCCATTTGAAAACTGTTTTCTTCAGGCATCACAAATGGGTGGCCTGAGGCCAAGACATTCCTGACATTTGGGCAACAGAATAATAGGTAAGAAAAAGGCCAAAAGCAGGGTTTCTCCACTGAGATTTTACTTGTCACACTGATATCTGTGTTTTGTGAGATGTTCGCCATTCCCTTCAGCTATGCAGTACATGGCCATGTCACAGAGCTTGGATGTGGTACATATCATAGACACAAAACCATAAGCCTATTCTGGAGAGTGGCCAGAATTCAGGAAGAAAACAGGAACTTAGGAAGATAGCAGGTGTTACCATTCAATAAGGCAACCCACAGTCCATTCATAAATTAGGCAGGATGAATGATGGGAAGCTTTCTACTAGACAGGACACATCCAATGATGCATTCTCTTTTTTAAAGTCTAAAACAATGGAAACAGTGGGAAACACAGACTTAGAAACACTCGCCTTGTCAAACGACTTACTAGAAACAGTTTACTCCAAACCAAACAAACCGCCTTTCCTACCTATTCTCAGAACATCAGACAAAACCACAAAAACACACCCAAACCCACAAAGGCACCTCCTTCCCCCAAGTAGGTCTGTGACTTTCCGGACTGTCCTCTGACTGGTGGGCCATATTATGTTCCGACATCATGGCCTGTCCTGTCTCAGATCTGGTCTCCTTGGCCAACTCTGTGAAGTTGTCAGGAGCCAGCGGTGAGCCACTACCTACTTTCTCAGGAATGGCCTCTCTTCAGAGCTTTCCTGGCATTTGGCCATCCTCACATCAGTAGGTAATAAGAAAAACAGATTCTGTCCTTGGTAAATCCAAACAAGGGAGACCACTGGGTTGGGAGTGGGACTGCCTTTGTGTGCCTGGCTTCCTAAATCCCAAGTTCAGAGAGTTCCATTACCAAGGAAGTGAGGTAGGTCACTTCCTTCAGGAACTGAATGAGGTCACTGCCTTTTCAATGACTTTGTCCTAAGAGTTGCTTCAAAGGGTATCATTAGATGGAGGCTGCCTCTACTTCCTGTGACACTTTCACAAGTTAGAATGGTATATCAACATTAGGAACCCAGGAACAGCTCTCCACAAATGTCTGGTTTGGTCCATCTTCTCTACAATAAGAAGAGAGAGGCTGATTCAGCCACAACCCTTGATCCTGACAGGGATGTTTGCTATTGAAGATGACTTTTGCTCTTTCAGGTCCTTCATAGCTGCCTACATCTTCTCCAGATATAATTTCTGAACGGATCTTTGAGGTTCTCAGCAGGTGGAAGATCCCCTACTTTCCTGTATTATAAGACCAACTCTTTCCCTGTGCTTCAGTAAAGTTAGATTGAGGGAACAGTGTAGGGTTAGAGTTAATAACATGATAGATTTGGGTTAGGAATCATTCTGCTGGATGAATAATGGTATTGGGAACCTGCGATATTTATAAGAATATAGAGGTGAAATATATGTATGAAAACAGAAATCTATTTAAGATTTGAAGCCCAGAAGGGCATTGGGCCATTGATTGTGATACTTAGCATTGAATTATGTTCCTCATAGATGTCTCAGATAAATCGATATACAATGGCATAGGACCTTGTACCTTGATTGATTGAATGTAGAAGATAACATCCAGTCAAAAACGATAGTCTACAGGATTAGGATGATACTCGGTAGGATTAGGAAGAAGAGTGAGTTTAGGATTTGGACCAAAAGTTCTTTAGCAATAGGGTTTCGGGTAGAGAATGAAGGTAAATGTCAACACATGTGAAGAGTCATTCGAATTATGACCTGGGAAAAATATATAGGAAAGCAGATATCAATAGCGACATTACAAAATCAGGCAAAGTATAAAGTGATTGATAGGATTATTCATTTTCAACCGGGTTGAGTTTCAATATATAATCTTAGGAAGAAACAAATATGTAGTCACCAATAGCATTGACATTTGAGAGCATTAGGCAACCTGGAAATGGATGTTTTTATCAATCCATATTCACTTTCCATTTAGGCTTTGGTACAATCATAAGTGTGACCTTTGCACATTTTGTCCAGAATATTACTGTGATAAAATATATATGTAGATCAGGTGACATGAGTATTTCTTCCAACACTTCTGGGAGCAATATTTTGAAGATGAATAAATTAGTGGGAGTACAAATAGGTGGACCATGTGTATATGAATATAGAGATAATGCATGAATAGAACATACTGTGAATAAATAATATAACTGGTTCCAACTTTAAATAACGGTTTGAATTGATATCTGAAAATAAACAGGAAATCTTATATTGATATACAAACATTCATTCCAACCAGATATTCATCTAATGGTAATATTTGAGTTATGGTTTATCATGAAGAGTGTGTGTGTTTTGCTTCAATACCGATTATGGAAATCAAAATAAGGTGTTTGAAACAAAATCTCATGAAAAGACCAGTCAAGAATCATGAAGGAATACATGTGTTCTGAATCAGGAAGTGATTGAAAGTGAAACAAATGCCTATAAATTTGTGAACTTGTGGATGAAATATATATCCTCTCATGTGCAATCCTGAAGAAATAGTAATGCACCAGTGTTGAATAAAAATGAACATCAAAAGACACATCATGTCCCATAGGAATCTACTTGCATTGATGTTAATCTGGGTCAGGTACTGTAGCATTATTAGGATTTGTATGCACCATTCACTGAAGTTAGTTTTCAGTACTAGGAAGATAATATAAATTTCAGGTGGATGAATATTTCTGAGAATAATCTAGTGAAAAGTTGATTATAAATCCACATAAATGAATATGAATGAATTTAGGGAGTGTATATAAGACACATATATAAAATATTTTGAGAAATTTGGAGAATATATATATATATATATATATATATATATATATATATATATACAAAACACAAACACAGGCATTGAAAAGTAGCAATATATGTGCCAAACGAAATTCATCATGAAATATATATCGTCCACAGATGCAAAAATATTTATTTTACTCAACATGGATATGAATAATACTGTATTACTAGGAAGTTAAAACATTGGTTGAATTTTCAGTTCCAACAGCGTTTAGGAGGAGTTTTCTCTTCTCACAATTTGTATCTGCCAAGTCAGCCATCTCACAATAGTATACGTGTGATGCCAGGTAGGATTCTATATGTGCATATAAAAATACATGTGCTGAATAGGCTACAGAGAAAGGGAGACAGGAATTCACATATTTGTTAACTTTAAAAACACATGGAGATCTATTTCAATTAAAAATTAAGTACATTTATAACACCTACCCTTTATCATGCAAAAGGCAAGTTCAACTATACACCATGCCCCCTCTGAACTGCTTGTATTTCTATTCAGCTTGGTTTATTTTTCTCCATCATATTAGGATTAGTAGTCAGAATCTAGTAGGTTTTGGGTTAGTATCAGGAATTCAGTATTTCTAATGGAAAATAAAAAAATGTATCCAATGTTTATGGAAATATGTTCCACACAAAAATCTTCCCACTCTCATTCAGAGCCATGCATTGACATTACCTTCACCCCAAGAAAGACACAATTAGAGGAGAAGAGATAGAAAATCTGTGAATACATATCTGGAATGGAATATGCTCAGGAGTTCAAAACCTTGGAGTTGGTAGATGAGTTTCCAAAAGTAAGGGACAGTGTAAACACTCCACAAACATGGAGCTCTGCTGGCCTAAAGACTTCTGCAGAAAATGCCTCTGAGGTTGGGCACTTGAAATATACGTTGTTTTCAGGAGCTTTAGTTTCCTTTGTAGTGAGACCATCAAAGCTAGATCTGCATCTACGTGACCTGGAGGACATGGTTTCTTATTTACCAATGAACATGAGGCAGCAGTGTTGAATTCTCTCTTCGTTGGTAAACTGTGGCAGCTGGGGCCTAAGTGTCTCCCCATTTGGACTGTGAATCCTCTTGGTCATCCTATACTTTTCGTGGTGTTTCTTGTTGTTGCACTAGGAGTTTGGTATTTGCTCCATGAAATAAAAGGAGTTGAACTGGGACAAAGTGCTGGAGGGAGTTGTGTCACGTGTTGTGGGTCAGGGTCTGCAGGAGAATGCACTAACCAGGCTTATATCCCACAATGCTTTGCCCCTTGACCATAGCAAACTTATTCTGAACATTGCCCTGAAACCTCTCCATATAACAAGATGCCTTTTCATACAAGCGTCTGCTATCTGCACCATGTCACTCACAAGCAATTTGGTAGGCAATGGCAGATTCACATAGCCACAACACAGATGTTTTATCACACACCTGCACACCACTACTCTAGGGCCACTACTCAGCAGGCTCCAACTTACTGGCATCTCTGTGCTACATAATTTTCACCAAACCCAGTCAATCAAGACACTGTCTGGTATGCTCATGATCAGCAACAGGACATCCAAAGTTTCTCCAGTGCCAACTGGTCATGGGAATTTAAAAAATTTATGATATTTATGTATCCACTTTTCAAGGTTGAAGTTGGAGGCACTGTGGGTTTCAATTCATTCAGGAAACATGAAATGCTGAGTAAGCTCATTTCAATGAAAGATCTGAAGAACTCTCACAGGCAAGGCTTCCCAAAGAGTGGCCAAAAGGTCACAAGAAGCCAGGCCTATTGAGTTCTACAATGTGAGGTGTATGTGTGTTTTGACTCTAAACTATGGCTGCCAAGTCTTTCAGAATAAAATCATGTGATATGCTGGCTGAGATTTCCAGTGCTCTGTGGAAAGCCATCCTGGGCCTATATCTCAGTTTCCAAGGGCGACTCTCATGCGTGGTCTCCTAAAATTGCAACAAAATTCATGGCAGTACTTCTCTGAGGTCAGTTCCAGAACTCAGTCTCTAAGGGGAATCACACCAGAGTTCAAGCCTATGTTGACCCACACATCTCTTCCAACACCCACACAAATGACCACATTTAAAACCAAAACACTCCAACATGACCCTCATCTTATTCCATCTAGACACTCATTTTTATCTCTGGCTGGAGTTTTCCATGAAGGACGCAGGCCAAGGCAGTGTCCAAAATAAGCTCCCTTGCCCCTCATTTGCCTAAAGTCAGGGTGCCCTGGACATCCTTCTTGTAATCCAGGAGTGAACAAAAGACCTGCTGTTAATACTGCTCTGCTTCTCCAAATTGAGGACTACTGACTCTGGGGTTTAGCTTTTTTATGTGAATTGGAGTCATGAGAAAACCCAAGCACCTATGGGCTAGCCTCTGCAGGGATTTGAAGAACTAATTTGAAACAAAGGATCCCTATTCTCACTTGATGGAGGTCAGGAGCCTTACAGAGGAAGGCGAAAGACTTCATCCACAATGACTACTCTTTTGCCCATTTTGGTTTTGGATGCACACATGGGATCTTTCTTTATATATATCAGGTGCTGAGAATCTAAGCCACAGCCTCACACAGCGCCAAGAGGCTGATTCAGACACATCCCTTTCCAATGCAATTAAGCAAAGAGCCACAGGTGAGGCCCATTAATTTCTATTTAAAAAATGTTTTCTTCAGGCTTCACAAAGCTGTGGTCTGAGGCAAAGACTTTGCTGACATACATGGGAAGAGAACAAAAGGTAAGAAAAAGGCCCAAAGCAGGGTTTCTCCACTGAAACTTACTGGTCACACTGATATCTGAGTTTTCTGAGATGCTCGCCATTCCTTCAGCTATCCAGTACATGGCCATGTCACAGAGCTTGGACGTAGTACATATCTTGGACACACAACCATGAGCCTATTCTGGAGAGTGGCCAGTATTCGGGAAGAAAACAGCAACTTAGGAATATAGCAGGTGTTGCCCATTGATAAGGCAAGCTGCATTGCATTCATAAATTTGGCAGGATGAATGCTGGAACGCTTTCTACTAGACAGGACACATCCATTGATGCATTCTCTTTTCTAATGTCTACAACCACGGACACATTGGGATACACAGAAATAGAAACAGTCACCTTGTCAAATCACTTATTAGAAACAGTTCACTCCAAACCACACAAACCACCTTTCCTACCTATTCTCAGAACATGAGACAAAACCACAAACACACACCCACACCCACAAAGGCACCTCTTTTCCCCAAGTAGGTTTCTGACTATCCGGTGTGTCCTCTGACTGGTGGGCCATACAATGTTTTCCCAAAATGGCCTGTCCTTTCTCAGATCTGGTCTCCTTGGTGAACTCCATGAAGTTGTCAGGAGCCAACAGTGAGCCAATACATGCTTTCTCAGGAAAGGCCACTCTTCAGAGCTTTCCTGGCATTTGGCCATGCACACATCAGTAGGTAATAAGAAAGACTGACTCTGTCCTTGGTAAATCCAAAGAAGTGAGAACACAGGGACAGGGACTGGGACTGGATTTGGGTGCCTGGCTTCCTGAATCCCAAGTTCAGAGATTTTCATCACCAAGAATGTGAGGTGAGGTCACTTCCATCAGGAACTGAATGAGGTCACTGCCTTGGCAACCATGTTGTCCTAACAGTTGCTTCCAAGGGTACCATGAAATGGAGGCTACCCCTACTTCCTGTGACACTTTCACAAGTTAGAATGGTATATCAACCATAGGCAACTGGAAACAGCTCTCCACACAGGCCTGGTTTGGTCCTTCTTCTCTACATTAAGAAGAGAGTGGCTGATTCAGACACATCCCTTCATCCTGACCAGGTTGTTTGCAATGGAAGATGACTTTTGCTCTCTCAGTTCCTTCATAGTTACCCAGTTAGCCACTACTTCTTCAGGGATCATTTTTGCATGGACCTTTGAGTTTCTCGGCAGTTAGAACATCCCCTACATTCCTGTATTGTAAGACCAACTCTGTCTCTGCTCTTCTGTAAATTTAGATTGTGGGAACAGTGTATGGTTACGGTTAATAACAGGTTTGATTTGGATTAGGAATCATTCTGCTGGATGTATAATTGTATTGGGAACCTGCAATATTTACAAGAATATATAGGTAAAATATAAGTATGAAAAGAGAAATCGAGGTAAGATTTGAAGCCCAGAAGGGCATTGGGCCCTTGATTGTGATACTTAGCTTTGTTTTATTTTCTGCACTGATGTCTCAGATAAATCGATATACAATTGCATTGGACCTTGTACCTTGGATGATTGATTGTCAAAAAGAACTTTCAGTTAAAAAGGGATAGTCGGTAGGATTAGAAAGATAGTCGGTAGGTTTAGAAAGGAGAGTGAGTATAGTATTTGGACCAAAAGTTATTTAGCTATAGGGTTTTTTGTATAGAGTGAATGTAAATGTCCACACATGTGAAGAGTCAGTCACAATGATGAACTGTTGAAAATATGTAGGAAATATATCAGATATCAATAGAGACATTAGGAAATCTGGTAAAGTATATTCGGTAGTGAGTGTTTAACAAAATAGGTACTTGTCACTCCCTGTTATCCTGTATGCTTAATAAAACACTGTTGAAATCTTGAGAACTGTTTCCTAATCTTGTTTCCCGAATGTGCTGACCCCAACTGCCAAACTGCAGAATGTACTCCCTCGCTCGTTTGCACGCAAACATCTCACTCACCCGGACCCATCAATAAACTTCCCTCCCTGCCCTCTCCAATTAAAATATATAAGCTCTGCTTAAGCTGTTCTCAGGGCTCTCTGCTCTATTCAAGTGAGCTCTGAGCCGCCGCATGCTGGACCCCCAATAAACCCTTTGCTTTTGCATGAGACAGTCTCTTGGTGGTCTCTTCCCGTGACGCTCACCCGACCTTTACATATGGATGTTCCACCGAGATCCGGCAGCGGCGGACGAGAGACCCCAACAGGCTTCTCTTGGGGTATGTAAGGTGCCTCTTTCTGGTTTCAGGTTTCAGGTTATGGCTTGGCAAAATGGCTGTCAATGAAGAGTGTGAGCTCTCTCCGATGGTGGCTGACAGACGTGTCACAGAGCCACAGGCCACGTACCTGGGGGACGCCGCTGAGGATTCTGGAATCGAGGAACAATAGTCTCTTCGAATCAGTGATATTTAGTTTCAGATTCGGTATTGCCAGCCCATCGGGTTTTGCCGGCTACTCAGTCCTGGTCTCAGTGTTGGACGTCCATTGCGTGTCTTTATTTTCTTGTCTTGTCTGTGTCGTGTGTCGTTGCTTTTACTGTTTGTGTATCTTTCATTATGGGACAGAGCACTTCAATGCCTCTGTCCCTGACCCTTGATCACTGGACCAAAGTACACTTAAGGGCTCAGAGTCTTTCTTTTTCAGTAAAACCCTGGACCTAGCAGACTCTCTGTGACTCAGAATGGCCCACCTTTAGATTCGGATGGCCCCTAGAAGGATCTTTCTACTTCCCATTAATTTAAAAAGTAAGAGATATTGTCTTTCAGCCAGGGAAACATAGCCATCCAGATCAACAGTCATATATCTTTACTTGGAAGGACCTCTGCAAATATCCTCCTCCATGAGTGAGGCCTTTCCTTGCCCCTGCCCCTGCTCCTACTCCTTCCCCCATGATCTCTCAAACCCTCTGCTCCTCCTCCTCCTCCACCCTGTGTTCTCCCTGAGTCAAAGATTTGACTCTACTGGACTCTCCTCCCCCTCCTTATCTCCTGCCCACATTCCCCAACTCCCAACACCCTCTAAGTGATTCCTCTGCTGCTGACTCAGCCTCTCCACCATTGGAGGAAGCTAAGCCAGCCCAGCGCCCGCCAGATAACTCCCCCGCTGCACACACAGCCCCTCCTCCGCTGGAGGAAACTGGTCCAGCTAAAGGAACTCGCCGGCGGTGAATATTTGAAAATGCTGGAACTCCCGTGATGCTCCCCCTCTATCCCTACGGGCCAGTGACTGTCGACGTCCTTGGGGGAAAAATGCAAGACTATCAATATTGGCCTTTCTCCTCTTCAGACCTATATAACTGGAAAAATAACAATCCCCCTTTTACCGAGGACCCCACCCGGCTATCAGGTGTGGTTGAGTCATTGATGTTTTCACACCAGCCTAATTGGGATGACTGCCAACAACACCTAGGGACTCTCTTCATGACAGAGGAACAAAAGAGAATCCTCCTGGAAGCTTGAAAAAAATATTCTCGGACCAGATGGGTGACCGACACAACTTCCCAAAATATTCAACACGGCTTTCCCTTGAACCAACCCAACTGGGCCCCCAACACCTTTGAAGGTAGGGAGCATTTGTCCACTTATCACCGGGTTCTAATTGCGGGTATTTTAGTGGCCGCTAGGTGACCAACAAATTTGGCCAAGGTAAGAGAGATTATTCAAGGGCCTGATGATTCCCCCTCTATGTGTCTAGAGAGAATTATGGAGGCATATAGGAGATATACTCCTTTCAATCCTCAGGCAGAGGATCAAAATGCATACGCATGATGGCCTTTATTGGGCAAGCTGCCCTGGATATTAAAATAAAGTTACAATGCTTAGATGGATTACAAGATATGACTTTGAGAGATTTAGTCTGAGAAGCCAAGAAGGTATACTATAAGGTAGACACTGAGGAAGAGTAGGGAGCAGAGGGAGGATAAAAGAAAAAGACAGACTAAGGCATTGACTAAGGTCTTGGTCTCAAAAACAAATAGGCCAGAAATAAGAAACATGGAGACAGGAAGGAATACCTGGGCCCACACTACAGGCCACCCCTGGGCTCAGATCCATGTGCCTACTGTAAAGAAAATGGACTCTGGGTCAAAGAGGGCCCTAGAAAGAGACAGCCATGCCAGCCAGCCATTCTGACTCTGGAGGATGACTAAGAACGTCGGGGTTCAGATCTCCTCACAGAGGTCAGGGTAACTTTTGAAGTAGAGGGTACCCCAGTAAACTATGAAGTAGATACAGGGGCAATATACTCAGCCCTTAAGGCCCCATTGGGATCTCTTTCAAATAAAAGGTCTCTAATTCAAGGGGCTAATTACAGTAAATATCGAGCTTGGACAACTAAGAGGACCATGGACCAGGGGAAAAAATATCCATCACTCCTTTTTAGTAATCCAAGAATGCCCTGCCCCATTGATGGGCAGAGATCTGCTCACCAAGCTCCGGGCCAAAATAACTTTTAACCCTGAAGGCCCCCAATTGGAATTTCTAAATCCTTCAGTAAAAACTCCTATAATTACGGCTCTAAATATGACAGTAGAAAATGTACATCAACTCACTCACCTTGGTTCAAAGAAATTGCATTCATTCCTGAAGGATCAAGAACAGAGTTTTCCACTAACCGACTCACAGCGAAAGAAAATAACTAAACGGGTTACAAAAGCCTTTCGGGTCCATCAATTGGTTAATGCTTACCCTTCCAAGCTTCCTGCAGGAAAGCACCTACGAGGAGCCAGACCAGGACAATTCTGGGAAGTGGACTTAACTAAAATTAAGCCAGCAAGGGATGGACTGAAATATCTCCTAGTCTTTGTAGATACATTTTCAGGATGGATTGAAGCCCTCCCCAGGAAAAAAAAAAAAGAAAAAAGAAAAAAAAAGAAACAACACAAATGGTGGTCAAATGATCCTGGAAGATATTTTTTCAAGAAACGGCCTCCCTAAAGTAATAGGGTCTGATAATGCACTGGCGTTTGTGGCTCAGGTAAGTCAGGGGTTTGCCAGGACCCTGGGGATTAATTGGAAGTTACATTGTGCTTATAGACCACCGAGTTCAGTACAGGTAGAAAGAATGAATAGAACCATTAAAGAGACCATAACAAAATTAAGCTTAGAGACCGGCATAAAAGATTGGACTATGCTCCTGCCTTATGCACTGTTTAATGCAAGAAATACTCCCTCTGTTTCTTTGTGTAACCTCACCCCCTATGAAATTCTCTATGGTGCCTCTCCTCCAGGACGGGACCTAACCCCAACTCTAAGACCTAACGATCCCTTCCACACCCCCTTGCTTGAAAGACTTAAAGTTCTTAAAAGAACTCAGGGATACCTGCGAAAACAGATGGCCACTGCCTACCAAACTGGGGAAGAGGGAACTGCACATCGATATCAAGTAAGAGACTTCGTCTAGGTAACATGACATCAGGTGTCATCCCTGGAACCCCGCTGGAAAGAACCATAGCAGGTGCTACTTATAACACCTACAGCAGTAAAGGTAGACAGAATCTCTTCCTGTATCCATATCTCTCATCTCAAGCCTGCGGCCTGTCCAGACACTGACTGGAAACTGGAAAAGACTGGTAACACTTTCAAAATGTGTATTCGAAATGTGGATAAGGCTATAGACTCTCCCCTTCACCACCAGTAGTACTAACCCTCATCAGCCCGTTCAGCAGCGATGGCTGATCACAATCCTACTGGAAAAGAAGTATGGTCTATCTTGCATACAGCCCATTTAGGGACCTGGTGGCCATCTCTCCCCCCAGATATTTGTCAGCTGGGTATAGGTCTTTCCTATTGGGATATCCCTGATGAAGAGGATCCCACTAAAATTCCATTAAATCCCTTCTACACAATAGATAATGGAAACAATCATTATGGATGTAGCGACACGTGAGCCAGATGCAGGTTGGCTTGCCTAGATTACTGTTTGCCCGGCGGTCTATCAAAGACACAAAACTCACGGCTGTGTTGGGGGATAGCCGACTTCTTCTGTAAGTCATGGGGATGTGAGCATACAGGAAGTGCCTGATGGAACCCAAACTCCTAATCAATTTCTGTACAAAGCATTGGCCATATTACCAATTAGATAACCAAAACTGATGGCCCACAGAGGGGTCTCTTGATCCTCAAATCTGCATGACCTTTTTAACTTCTGCAAATGATCAAAAAGGTGAAAGGTGATTCCCCTATGTGGAGGCCTTTTCCCTCCTTTGCTCACATCCTGAACTATGCTTCTCCAATAGATCCTCACACACAGCCTTCTGCTCCAGACCTGCAGCGGTCACTCCCACCTCAGCAACATGATTTCTCCCCTCCAATTTCTAGATCAAAAACCCAAACCTCCGCCAATTCTCAGACCATTACTCTCTTGCTGAGGTAGCAGGTACATAGGTACCCCTCCACCCACTCACTAATCTCTTCTCCTGTCAGAGCCCACATCGGGTCCCAGCAGGTCCTCTTACCAGTTAACCCAAAGCTCAAATCAGCTGAGGAGAGCCCTTAGACCCCTATCCAAAATGAAATGAAAATGGCCTTTAAAATTTCTTTGTCATCACTGAAAACAGGTTACTAAGAATTTAAAGTCCCTCACAGTTTTTTAGGGATACTAACTCCCGTCTTCCCCTTTGCTCTACCTGTTCTACTGCTCAACTTTTTGTTTCTAGGAAAATCCCAGACCCCTTTCCCATTATTCTTTTACATCTCTCCTACCTCATTCAGATCAATGGAGCTGCTCACAGCCACACCTTCCCTGTCTTCCCCCTCTGTACCAGGCCCTCAGAAAAGTCTTAACTGACCTTCTCCAGAAGTCTTCACCATGGCTGACTTTAGGGCTTTCAGAAAAAGAGTCCCTATAAAAGAGTTCAGAGTAGATAAACTTCCTCTTTTAGTGTTGCCCTCTTCTACTTGGCCACTGGCTAAAACAATCAGCACTCCTACGCTAGACACCTCATTACTAGTTTTTCACAAAATATGTGAACAAGGCCTCTGGCCTTGAGCTGGGGCTTCACAGAGATGGATAGATTTTTATGATAAAGATGTTACCAACTGGGCTAAATGGTAACAGCTGGCAGGGGGAAAATATAAAGGGAAGAAAAAGCTCTCCCTCACCCAGGTGTCCTTGAAAAGTTAACTTGCCCAGAACAGAGGAAAAAGCAGGAAAAAAACTGCCTTTTGTGAACTTCTGCAGACTGTGAACTTCTGAGCCCCTTCCCTTACATGTTGGGTACAAAATTCTGAAACTACCGAAACTTGGGTTTCAGGGGATTAGTTGATTACAACAGAAGTAATGCCCTCTGAAACCGTTTGCAACAAACAAGACTGTCTCCCTGTCTTTGGTACTATCTTAGGTGCCTTGCCTTGTCCGTGCCTAAAACAGTATAATTCTATATACTTAAACATTGTTTATGTTTTCATCAAATGGTCAACAGCTGGGATTAATTGTGTAATGCTGCAGATGTTTCCCAGAGTGCTTTCTTATGACGCAGGCTCATTTGAAGATCAAATAGGTGGCCATAAAACCCGGTTCCACTGGGAACATATATCCCTCACTTTAGCCATCCTATTAGGAATAGGAGTTGCTGCAGGGGTGGGCACAAGAACTACTGCCTTGGTCCATGAGACACATCAAATGACCCAATAAGAAGCAACAATACACCAAAACTTAAAGATATTAGAAACCTCTATCACAGCTTTTCAGGAATTTTTAACCTCTCTCTCTGAAGTTGTTTTACAGAACAGTCGAGTGTTGATCCTCCTCTTCATGAGAGAAGGGGTCCTTTGTTCTGCATCGATGGAAGAATGTTGTGTTTATGCTGACCATAGTGGAGTTGTTAAAAAATCTATGAGTAAATTAAAAAATGCCTTGAAGAGTGTCAACGAGAGAGGGAGGCCCATAAAGGGTGGTTTGAGTCTTGGTTCACACAGTCCCCTCGTTAACTATGAATTTATCAACCCTGGCCAGTCCAATAATAATCCTCATATTATTGCTAACTATAAAATCCTGTTTGCTAAACCGTGTAATTTCTTTTCTCTAAGCTCAAATTGGACAAGTTGAACTTATGGTAATACCCCACTAGCAGACATAGAATGTGACACCCGGCAATGATCACTTTTATGATTAAAAGTAGCCAGAAGAAGAATTGGGGGATGAAAGGTTAATAAAATAGGCACTTGTTACTTCCTTTTTTTCTGTACGCTTAACAAAACACTGTTGAATTCTTGAGAAATGTTTGCTAATCTTGTTCCCATAATGTGCTGTCCCCAACTGACAAACTGCAGAATGTACTCCCTCACCCGGTTGCACGCAAACTGCCCACTTGCCCTGACCCATAAATAAACTTCCCTCCGTGCCATCACAAAGGAAAGTATATAAGCTCTGCTTAAGCTTTTCTCAGGGCTCTCTACTGTATTCAAGTGAGCTCTGAGTACCAGCATGCTGGACCCCCAATAAACCCTTTGCTGTTTCATGAGATAGTCTCTTGGTGGACTCTTCCTCCAACGCTCGACTGACCTTTACTTGGATGATTGAATGTTGAAGAGAACATCCATTCAAAAAGGGATAGTCGGTAGGATTAGAAATATAGCTGGTAGGATTAGGACGAAGAGTGAGTATAGGATGAACTGGAGAAAATACGTAGGAAAGCAGATATCAATAGAGACATTATGAAATCAGGCAACGTATAAAGTGAGTGATAGGATTAGACATTATCAACAGTGTTGAGTTTCAATATATAAACTTAGGAAGAAACAAATATGTACTAACCAATATCATTGACATTTGAGAGCAATAGGCAACCTGGACATGAATGTTTTTAGTAATCCAGGATTGCTTTCCATTTAGGCTTTGGTACAATCATAAGTGTGACCTTTGCATTTTGTGATCTGAATATTACTGGGATAAAATGTATATGTAGATCAGGTGACATGAGTATTTCTTCTAACATTTTGGGAGCAATATTTTGAAGACATATAAATTAGTATTGGGGGTACAAAAGTTGTACCCTGTGTCTATGAATATAGAAGTAATGCATGAATTGACAATACTGTGAATAAATAATATAACTGTTTCAACTTTAAATAATGGATTGAATTGATATCTGAAAATATATAAGGAATCTTATATTGATATACAATCATTCATTCCATCGAGTTATACATCAAATGGTAATATTAGGGTTATGTTTTATCATGAAGGGTGTGTGAGTTTTGCTTCAAAAGTGATTATGGAAATGGAAAATAATGTATTTGGAATGAAGTCTCATGAAAAGACGAGTCAAGAAACATAGAGGAATACATGTGTTCTGAAGCAGGAAGTGATTGTAAGTATAACAAAAGCCTATAAATTTACTAACTTGTGGATGAAATATATATCCTATGATGTGCAAAAACCGAAAAAATAGTATGTAACAGTGTTTAATTAAAATGAACGTCAAAATACACATCATGTCCCATTGGAATCTACTTGCATTGATGTGAAACTGGGTCAGTTACTGTAGAAACAATAGGATTTGTAAGGACCATTTAATAAAGTTAGTTTTCAGTACTAGGAAACAAAAATATATTCCAGGTGGATGAATATATCTGAGCATAAACTTGTGAAAATTTGATTATAAATCCACATTAATTAACATGAATGAATTTAGGGAGTGTATATATGACACAAATATTACATATTTTGAAAAGTCAGGAGAGTGTATATATATATATATATATATATATATATATACAAAAAACACACACAGACACATTAAAAAGTAGCAATATATATGCCAAACAAAATTCATCATGAAATATACATAATCCACAGGTTCAAATATATTCATTATACTGAACATGGATTTATGTATAATCTTGTTCAACTAGGAAGCTCACCCATAGGTTGAATTTTCAGTTCCAAAAGCATTTAGGAGGAGTGATCTATTCTCAGAATTTCTTTCTGCCAAGTCAGCCACTTCACAAAAATGTATGAGTGATACTAAGTAGGATTCTATTTGTGCGTATAAAAATACATGTGCTGAATAGGCTCCAGAGAAATGGAGACAGGAATTCACACATAAGTGAACTTTAAAATCAATGGAGAACTATTTCAATTAAAAATTCACTAGATTTGTATCACCTACGAAAAATCATGCAAAAAGGCAGTCCAACTATACATGATGCCTCTCCTGAACTGCTTGTATTTCTCTAGTGTTTGGGATATTTGCCTCCATCATATTAGGATTAGTATTCAGAGTCTAGAAGGGTGTGGGTTAGTGTCAGGGATTCAGTATTTCGTATGAAAAATAGGAAAATGAATGCAATGTGTATGCAAATATGTGCTACACAAAATCTTCCCACTCTCATCCAGAACAATGCCTAGACATCACCTTCGCCCCAAGTAAGACACAATTACAGGAGAAGAGTTAGAAAATCTTTGAATACATATCTGCAATGGAAAATTATCAGGAGTTCACAACCTTGGATATGGTAGAGGAATTTCCAAAAGTAAGAGACAGGGTAAACCACTCCACAAACATGGACCTTTGCCTGCCTAAAGACTTCTTGATAAACTGCCTCTAAGGATGGGCACTTGAAATATATGTTGTTGTCAGGAGCTTTAGCTTCCTTTCTAGTGAGACCATCAAAGCTAGGTCTGATTCTCTGTGACCTGGAGGATATGCTTTCTTATTTTCCAATGAACATGAGGCAGTAGTGCTGAATTCTCTCTTTGTAGGCAAATTGTTGCCACGGGGGCTAAGTGTATCCACATGTTGACTGTGAGTCCATTTGGTCATCCTCCACATTTCGTGGTGTTTCTTGGTGCTGCACTGGGAATTTGGTATTTGCTTCACGGAATACAAGGAGCTCAACTGGGACTCAGAGCTGGAGGGAGTTCTGTCAGGTATGGTGGGTCAGGATCTGCAGGAGAATGCACCAATCAGGCTTCTATCCCACATAGTTTGCCCCCTTGACCATAATAACCTGATTGTGAACATTTCGGTTAAACCTCTCCTTATAAAAAGATGCCTTTACATATAAGAGTCTGCAGGATGCACCATGTCAGCCACAAGCCATTTGGAAGTCAATGGCAGATCCACAAGGCCCCAGGACAGAAATTTTATCACAAAACTGCACACCACTGCTCTTTGTCAACTACTCAGTAGGCTCCAACTTACTGGCATCTCTGTTCTACACCATTTTCATGAAACCCAGTCAATCAAGGCATTGTCTGGTACACTCAGGATCAGCAACAGTGCATCCAAAGGTTCTCCTGTACCACCTGGTCAAGGGAATTTCAAAAATGTCATGGTATTTATCTAGCCATTTTTCAAGGATGATATTGGAGGCACTGTGAGTTCCAATTATTTTAGGAACCATTCAATGGTGAGGAAGCTCATTTCAATGAATGCTCTGGAGAACTCTCAAAGGCAAGTCATCCAAAAAAGTGGCAAAATGGTCACGTTAATCCAGGCCCATTGAGGTCTACAAAGTCAGGTCCATGTTTGTTTTGACTCTCAACTATGTCTGCCAAGACTTTCAGAAAAAAATCATGTGATATCCTGGCTGAGATTCCCAGTGCTGTGTGGAAAGCCACCCTGAGCCTAGATCTCAGTTTCCAATGGCGACTCTCATGCGTGGCCTCCTAAAATCCCAACGCAATTCATGGCAATACTTGTATGAGTTCAGTTCCAGAACTCAGTCTCTTAGGGGAAACACACCAGAGTTCCAGCTGAGGTGGACCAAGTAATCTCTTCCAACCACAATTAAAACCAAAACACTCCCACATGGCCCACATCTTCTTCCATTGAGACACTCATCAAAACCTCTGGCTGAAGGTTTACATGATGGGTGCAGCCCAAGACAGTGTCCAAAATATGCTCCCTTGCCCCTCTTTTGCCTAAAGTAAGGGTGGACTGGACCCCTTTCCTCTGAACCTGGAGTGATCAAATAAGCCTGCCGTTAATACTGCTCTGATTCTCCAATTTGAGGCCTACTGACTGTCAGGTATAGATTCTTTATGTGATTTGGAGTAATGAGGAAACACAAGCACCTATTGTCTACCCTCTGCAGGCCTTTGAAGAACTCATTTTAACCAAAGGATCCCTATTCTCACTTGATGGAGGTCAGGAACCTAACAGAGAAAGGCAAGAGATTTCTTCCAGAATGACTGATATTTTTACATTTCGGTTTTCGATACACACATGGGAACGTACTTTAGATCCATCAGGTGCTGAGAATCTAACTCATAGCCTGACACAGGGACAAGAGGCTTATTCAGACACATCCTTTTCCAAAGCAATTAACCAAAGAGCTACAGGTGATGCCCATTAATTTCCATTTGAAAACTGTTTTCTTCAGGCTTCAAAAAGGGGTGGCCTGAGGCAAGAAACTTTCTTACACTCAGGGCAACAGAACAATAGGTAAGCAAAAGGCCCAAAGCAGGGTTTCTCCACTGAGACTTTCCTGGTCACATTGATATCTGCATTTTCTGCGATGCTCGCCACTCCATTCTGCTATCCAGTACATGGTCATGTCACAGAGCTTGGAGGTGGCACATATCTTGGACACAAAAACATGAGCCTATTCTGGATAGTGGCCAGAATTCGGGAAGAAAACAGGAACATAGGAGGATAGTAGGGGTTGCTCATCCATAAGTCAAGCTACAATCCACTCATAAATTGAGTAGGATGAATGCTGGGAAGCTTTCTACTAGACAGGACGTATTCATTGATGCATTCTCTTTTCTCATGTCTACAAACACGGACACAGTGGGATACACAGACACTAGCCTTGTCAAACGGCTTTCTAGAAGTACTCCACTCCATACCAAACAAACTGCCTTTCCTACCTATTCTGAGAACATGAATAAAAACCACAAACTTACACCAACAACCACAAAGGCACTTCCTACCCCCAATAAGTCTTTGACTATCCAGAGTGTCCTCGGACTGGTCGACCATAGTATGTTACCCTGAATTGGCCTGTCCTGTCTCAGATCTGGTCTCCTCGGCCAACTCTGTGAAGTTGTCAGGAACCAACTGTGAGCGACTACCTGCTTTCTTAGGAAAGGTCCCTCTACAGAGCTCTCCTGGCATTTGTCCATCTTCACATCAGTAGATACCAAAAAAGACTGTCTGTCCTTGGTAAATCGAAACAAGTTATCCCACTGGGACAGTGACTGGGACTATCTCTGGGTGCCTGGCTTCCTGGATCCCAAGTTCAGAGAGTTCCATCACCAAGTAAGTGAGGTGAAGTCACTTTCTTCAAAAATGAATGAGGTCACTGCCCTGGCAACCACTTTGTTCTAACAGTTGCTTCAAATGGTCCCATGAGATGGAGGGTGCTCCTACTTTCTGTGACACTTTCACAAGTCAGAATGGTATATCAACCATAGTCAACGGGGATCTTCTCTCCACACAGGCCTGCTTTGGTCCATCTTCTCTACATTAAGAAGAGAGAGGCTGATTCAGACACATCCTTTCATCCTCTCCAGGTTGTTTGCCATGTAAAATAAGTTTTGCTCTCTCAGGTCCTTCATAGCTGCCTACAACTTTTCCAAGGATCATATCTGCATGGAACTCTGAGGTTCTCAGCAGGTGGAAGATCACCTACATTCCTCTATTGTAAGACCAACTCTGTCCATGCTCTTCTGTAGTTAGATTGAGGGAAGAGTGTATGCTTAGGATTAACAACAGGTTCGATTTGGGTTAGAAATAATTTGGGGGATGAATAATGGTATTTGGAACCTGCGATATTTAAAAGAATATACAGGTGAAATGTAAGTATGAAAACCGAAATGTACGTAAGATTTGAAGCCCGGACGGCTATTGAGCCCTTGATTGGGATACTTAGCTTTGAATTATGTTCTGCACAGATGTCTCTGATAAATCGATATACAATGGCATAGGACCTTGTGCCTTGGATGACTGAATGTGGAAGACAACATCCAGTCAAAAAGTGAGAGTCGGTAGGATTAGGAAGATAGTCGGAAGGTTTAGAAAGAAGAGTGAATATAGGATCTGGACCAAAAGTTCTTCAGCAATAGGGTTTCGGGTAGAGAGTGAATGTAAATATCAGCACATGTGAAGAGTCAGTCACATTGATGAACTGGGGAAAATATGTAGGAAAGCAGATATCAATAGAGACATTAGGAAATCAGACAAATTATAAAGTGAGTAATAGGATTAAACATTTTCACAGGGTTGAGGTTGAATATATAATCTAAGGAAGAAACAAACATGTAGTCACCAATAGGATTGACATTTGAGAGCATTAAGTAACCTGGACATGGATGTTTTTAGTAATTCATGCTCACTTTCCATTTAGGCTTTGTTACAATCATCAGTGTGATCTTTGCATTTTGTGTCCAGAATATCACTGTGATAAAATGTATATGTAGATCAGGTGACATGAGTATTTCTTCCACCATTTCTGGGAGCAATATTTTGAACATGTATCAATTAGTATTGGGAGTACAAATAGGTGTAATTTGTGTACTTCTAATGGTAACATTAGGGTTACGGTTTATCATGAAGTGTGTGTGAGTTTTGCTTCAAAAATGATTAAAGAATCGAAAATAATATGTTTAGAAAGAAGTCTAGTGAAAAGACCACTAAATAATCATAAAGGAATACATGTTTTCTGAAAGAGGAAGTGATTGAAAGTGAACCAAATGCCTATAAATTTGTGAACTTGTGGATGAAAGGATATATCCTATGATGTCCATAAACTGAAGAAAAAGTAATGTACCAGTGTTGAATAAAAACAAACTTCAAAATACATATCATGTCCCATAGGAATCTAACTGCATTGATGTTAATCCTGGTCAGTTACTATAGAAATATTAGGATATATAAGGACCATTCACTGAAGTTAGTTTTCAGTACTAGTAAACAAATATGTATTTCAGGTGGTTGAATATTTCTGAGAATAATCTTGTGAAATGTGAAATGTTGATTATAAATCCACATACACGAACTAGAATGAATTTACGGAGTGTATAATAAGACACATATATTTCATATTTTGGAAAATCTGGAGATATATATATATATATATATATATATATATATATATATATATATATATATATATACACACACACACACACACACACACATTAAAATGTAGCAATATATATGCCAATCGAAATTTATCATGAAACATATATCATCCACATACCTAAAAATATTAATTTTACTGAACATGGATTTATGTTTAATGTTGTTCACTAGGAAGCTCACCCATAGGTTGAATTTTCAGTTCCATCAGTATTTAGGTGCAGTGATGTATTCTCATAATTTGTAAATTCCAAAGTCAGTTTGCTCACAAGAATGTACGTGTGATACCAGGTAGAAGTCTATATATGCATAAAAATATACATGTTCTGAATAGGCTACACAGAAAAGGAGACAGGAATTTACATATGTGTTAACTTTAAAAACTCATGGAGAAATATTCCAATGAAAGATTGACAAGAATGATAACACATACCCTTGATAAAGCAGAAGGAAAATCCAAGTATACACCATGCCTCCTATGAAAGGCCTGTATTTCTATCCTGTTAGGTTTCTTTTTCTCCATCATTTTAGGATAAGTAGTCAGAGTCTATTAGGGTATGGGTTAGTGTCAGGGATTCAGTATTTCAAATGGTAAATAGGATAATGAATCCAATGTGTATGCAAATATGTGCTACACAATAAACTTCCAACTCTCATCCAGAACAATGCCTTGACATTACCTTTGGCCCAGTGAGACACAATTAGAGGGGAAGAGTTTGAAAATCTGTGAATACAAATCTGGAATGGAAAATGCTCAGGAGTTCCCAACCTGGGAGCTGGTAGAGGAGTTTCCAAAAGTACGGGACAGTGTAAACACTACACAACCATGGAGCTCTGCTGGCCAAAAGAATTCTGGAGAAACTGCCTCTGAGGTGTGGCACTTGAAATATATGTTGTTGTCAGGAGCTTTATCTTCATTTGTCATGAAACCATCAAAGCTGGGTCTGCATCTATGTTACCTGGAGAACATGGTTTCTTATTTTCCAATGATCATGAGGCAGCGGTGCTGAATTCTCTCTTTGTAGGTAAACTGAGGCCACTGGGCCGAAGTGTCTCCCATGTGGACTGTGAAGCCATTTGGTCATCCTCCAATTTTCGTGGTGTTTCTTGCTGCTGCACTGGGAGATTGGTATTTGCTTCAGGAAATACAAGGAGTTCAACTGGGACACAGTGTTGGAGGGAGTTTTGTGACATGTGGTGGTTCAGAGTCTGCAGGAGAACGCACCAACCATGCTTCTATCCCATATGCTTGCCCCCTTGATGATAGCAAACTGATTCTAAACATTGCCCTGAAACCTCTCCATATAACAAGACACCTTTACATATAAGGGTCTGCTTGGTGCACCATATCAGCTAAAAGCCATTTGGAAGTCAATGGCAGATCCACATGGCACCACCACAAATATTTTATCACACACCTGCACATCACTACTCTGGGCCAACTACTCTGCAGTTTTCAACTAACCGGCATCTCAGTTCTACACCATTTTCATTATACCCATCAATCAAGGCACTGTCTGGTATAATAATGATCAGCAACAGGACATCCAAATGTTCTTCATTGCCACCTCGTCATGCGAATTTCAAAAATTTCATGGTATTCATCTATCCATTTTACAAGGTTGAAGTTGGAGCCATTGTGGCTTACAATTCATTCAGGAACCATTAAATGGTGAGGAAGCTCATTTCAATGAAAGCTCTGGTACAATCATAAGTGTAAACTTTGCTTTTTGTGTCCAGAATATTACTGTGATAAAATGTATAAGGAGATCAGGTGACATGAGTATTTCTTCCACCATTTCTTTGAGCAATATTTTGAAGACGTATAAATTAGTATTGGGGGTACAATAGGTGTACCCCGTGTCTTTGGATATAGAGATAATGCATGAATAGACCATACTGAGAATAAATAATATAACTGGTTCCAATTTTAAATAATTTTTTGAATTGATACATGAAAATATACAGAAAATCTTATATTGATATACAATCATTCATTCCAACCAGTTCCACATTTAATGGTAATATTAGGGTTATGGTTTATCATGAACAGTGTGTGAGTTTTGCTTCAAAAGTGATTATGGAAATCAATAATAATGTGTTTGGCAAGAAGTCTCATGAAAAGACCAGTCAAGAGACCTGGAGGAATACATGTGTTCTGAAGAAGGAATTGATTGAACGTGAAACAAATGCCTGTAAATTTGTGAAATCGTGGATGAAATATATATACTATGATATATATATATATATATATATATATATATAAAACATAGGTGAAATATATGTATGAAAACAGAAATCTAAATAAGATTTGAAGCCCAGAAGGGCATTGGGCCCCTGATTGATATCCATATCTTTGAATTACTTTCTGCAAAGTTGTCTCAGATAAATCCATATACAGGGGCATAGGACCTTGTACCTTGGATGATTGAATGTAGAAGAGAACATCCAGTAAAAAAGGGATAGTCAGTAGTGAAAGCTTAATAAAATAGGTACTTGTCACTTCCTGTTTTTCTGTATGCTTAACAAAACACTTTTGAAATTTTGAGAATATTTGCTAATCTTGTTCCCAGAATGTGCCGTTCCCTACTGCCAAACTGCAGAATGTACTCCCTCACCTGGTTGCACGCAAACCGCCCAGTCGCCCAGACTCATCAATAAACTTCCCTCTCTGCCCTCTCCAAGGAAAGTATATAAGCTCTACTTAAGCTGTTCTCAGGGCTCTCTGCTCTGTTCAAGTGAGTTCTGAGCTCAAACATGCTGGACCCCCAGTAAATCCTTTGCTGTTGCATGATAAAGTCTCTTGGTTGTCCCTTCTTCTGACGCTAGCCCGACCTTTACATATGGAGGTTCCACCTTGATCGAGCAGTTGTGGACGAGAGATCCCAAAGGACCCCTCTCAGGTAAGTAAGGCGCCTCTTTCTGGTTTCAGGTTTCAGGTTAGGGCTTGGCAAATTGACTGTCAATGAAGAGTGTGAGCTCTCTCTGACGATGCCTGACAGTGGTGTTACAGAACTCAAGCCATGTCTCTGGAGGACACCACAGAGGACTCCGGAAATTGAAGAACAATAGTCTCCTCGACTCAGTGATATTTTGATTCGGATTCGGTATTGCCAGCCCATCGGGTTTTGCTGGCAAATCAGTCCTGGTCTCAGTGTTGGACGTCCATTGCCTGTCTTTATTGTCTTGTCTTGTCTGTGTCATGTGTCGTTGCTTTCACTGTTTGTGTATCTTTCATTATGGGACAGCGCACTTCAATGCCTTTTTCCCTGACCCTTGATCACTGCACCAAAGTCCGCTTAAGGGCTCAGAATCTTTCTTTTTTAGTAAAGTGCCGGATGTTGCAGATTCTCTGTACCTCAGAATGGCCAACATTTGGAGGTGAATGGCCCCTAGAAGAATCTTTCTACTTCCCACTAATTTAAAAAGTCAGAGATATTGGCTTTTAGCCAGGGCCACATAGCCATCTGGATCAACAGCCATGTATCTTAACTCAGCAGGACCTCTGCAAAGCTCCTCCTCCATTGGTGAAGCCTATCCTTGCCGCTGCCCCTGCTCCAACTTCTTCCCCCAGGAACTCTCAAACACTCTTCTTCTTCTTCTCCTCCACCCTCTGTTCTCCCTGAGTCACCAGATTTGACTCTACTGGACTCTCCTCCCCCTCCTTATCCCCTGCCCTGGTTCCCCAGCCCCCAACACACTCTAAGTGATTCCCCTGCTGCTGACTCAGCCTCTCGTCCATTGCAGGAAGCTAAGCCGGCCCAGCGCCCTCAAGATAATTTCCCTGTGGCACACACAGCACCTTCTCCCATGGAGGAAGCTGGCCCAGCTAAAGGAATGCGCTGGTGGCAAAAGATTGAAAACCCTGGAACTCTCGGGATGCTCCCCCTCCTTCCCTAGAGGCCAATGGTTATCGATGGCCATGGGGGAAAAATGCAAGCCTACCAGTATTGGCCTCTCTCCAGACCTATATAACTTAAAAAATTACAATCCCCCTTTTCCGAGTACCCAACACAGCTCTCAGGTGTGGTTGAGTCATTAATGTTTTCACAACAGCCTACTTCAGAAGACTGCCAACAACTCCTAGGAACTCTCTTCAAGACAGAGGAACAAAAGGGAATCCTCCAGGAACCTAGAAAAAAATATCCTCGGACCAGATGTTCATACGACACAACTACCCAACATAATCAAAGCCGGCTTTCCCTTTAACCGACCCAACTGTGACCCCAACACCTTTGAAAGTAGGGAGCTTCTGTCCACTTATAGCTGGGTTCTAATACTGGGTCTCCAAACAGCCGCTAGTGACCAACTAATTTGGCCAAGGTAAGAGAGATTATTCAAGGGCCAGATGAATCTCCCTCTATGTTTCTAGAGAGAATTATGGAGTCATATAGGACATATATTCCTTTCGATCCTCAGGCAGAGAATCAGAAGGCATCTGTCATGATGGGCAAACTGCAATCGATATTAAAACAAATTTACAAAGCTTAGATTGATTACAAGATATCACTTTGAGAGATTTCGTCAGAGAATCTGAGAAGATATACTGTAAGAGAGAAACTGAGGAAGAGAAGGGAGCAAAGTGAGGTTAATGAAGCAAAAGGCAGACTAAGGTGTTGACTAAGGTCCTGGTCACAACAACAAATAGGCCAGAAATTAAGAAACAGGGAGACAAGAAGGGATAAGTTGGCCCACGACAGAGGCCACCCCTGGCCTCAGATCAATGTGCCTACTCTAAAGAAAAAGGACACTGGGTCAAAATTGCCTTAGAAAGTGACAGCCAGGCCAGCCAGCCATTCTGACTCTGGAGGATGACTAAGAAAGTCGGGTCTCATATCCCTTCCCCGAGCTCAGGGAAACTTTTGAAGTGGAGGAGACCCCAGTAAACTGGATACCGGGGCAATATACTCAGCCCTTAAAGCCACAATAGGCGCTCTATCTAATAAAAGGTCTCTAGTTCAAAAAACTAATGGCAGTAAATATCGGACTTGGACAACTAAGAGGACCATTGACTTGGGGAAAGGAAAAATCCATCATTTCTCCCTAGTAATCCCAGAATGCCTGGCCCCATTGATGGACAGAGATCTGCTCACCAAGCTCTGGGCCAAAATAACTTTTAACCCTGAAGCCCCCCAAGTGGAATTTCTAAATCCTTCAGTAGAAATTCCAAGAGTCACGGCTCTAACTATGTCAGTAGAAAATGTACATCAACTCACTCACCATGGTTCAAAGAATCTGCAGGCATTCCTGAAGGATCAAGAACAGAGTTTTCCACTAACCGACTCACAGTGAAGGAAATAACTGAATGGGTAACAAAAGCCTGTCGGGTCCATCAATTAGTTAATGCTTACCCTTCCAAGCTTCCTGCAGGAAAGCACCTACGGGGTACCAAACCAGGACAATTCTGGGAAGTGAACTTTACTTAAATTAAGCCAGCAAGGTATAGACTTAAATATCTCCTAGTCTTTGTAGGTACATTTTAAGGATGGATTGAAGCCTTCCCCTCAAAATAAAAGAAAAAAGAAAAGAAAAGAAATAGCGCAAATTTTGGTCAAGAAGATCCTAGAAGATATTTTTCCAAGATATGGCCTGCCTAAGTTAAAAGGGTCTGATACTGGACCAGCGTTCGTGGGCCAGATAAGTAAGGGGTTAGCCAGGACCCTGGGGATTAATTGGAAGTTACATTGTGCTTATATACCCCAGAGTTTAGGACAGGTGGAAAGAATGAATATAACCATTAAACAGACCTTAAAAAATTAAGCTTAGAGACCGGAATAAAAGATTGTACTATGCTACTGCCTTATGCACTGTTTCATGAAGGAAATACTCACTCTGTTTTTTGTGTAACCTCACCCCCTATGAAATTCTCTATGGTGCCCCTCCTCCAGGAAGGGACCTAACCCCAACTCTAAGACCTAACGATCCCTTTCACACCCCTTGCTTGACAGATTTAAAGCTCTTGAAAGAACTCAGGGATACCTGTGAAAACGGCTGGCCACTGCCTACCAACCTGGGGACAAGGGGACTCCACATCGATATCAAGTAAGAGACTTTGTCTACGTAAGATGACATCAGGTGTCATCCCTGGAACCCCACTGGAAAGGACCATACCAGGTGGTACTTATAACACCTACAGAAATAACAAAAAGATAAAAATTGAAAATAAAGAAAGGAAGAAATTAAAAAAAATAATAATGATAATAAAAAAATGAAAATTAAAATTTAAAGAAATAATACTACTAATAATAAAATAAAAAAAATTGAAAACATAAAATAAGTTAAAGAACAACTACACCAACAAAAAATAAAAATGAAAGAAAAAGAAAAAAAAAACATAAATGCAGTCATAGATTTCGATTAACTTCTCTTAAAGTAGGTGGTGCTGTGCCCACTGGGCCAAGCTTCTCCTCTCAAAGGTGGGAACCATTAACTGTGCAGCAGCTCTAAGTCCCAGACTGGGTGGGTCTCCAATCCTGAGTGCCTAGGGCCTTCTCTTGTGTTTCCTCAAACCAGGCCCCGCTCACCACAATACTGGCTACACGCCAGTTCTGCTGCTCCTGGGAGCCCTGTTTTCATGAATACCTGGGCACACTCTCCCTGTTTGCCTCCCTCAGCCCCTAAGTTTGTAGAGCTTGGGGCTGAGAACCCTCAGCAAATTTGCTTGCCCTCCAGGAGCCACGCCCCTGGTAGCTGGTGCAAGAGACCTCAGTTGTCTGCACTGGTGGGAGCGGTAGCCGAGAGCTCCTGAACGCAAGTCCAATGCCACTCCTGATTCCCTCGGTCTGGCTATGGAGCTCACAGGAGAGCTAGGAGGGGCCCTTATGAAAGAGCTGGGAAGGGCTCTTAAGGTTTCTCCACTGTGTGGAGAGAGATGGCTAGGGGATTAAACACCTGTCACAAAGGTTTCAATGAAGATATCTCCTCCACTCCTGATGTCAGTTCTCTGCCATGGTGGTATCTCGTGCAAATGGTGACCGTTCTTTCCCTTTGCCGGGTGACCAATGCAACGGGTGAGTCCTGACTGACTTTCCCAAGCCCCATTTCAGTCCTTTGGCCACTGCCTATGAAGGCTCAGTTGGCTTTTACCTCTGTAAATTCAGAAGGGCCGACCAATTATTTCAGCGGGATCTTTAGTGCTGAGTCATGAGAAGCAGGCGAACTGGAGGTTGAATGCAGCATATCCGGACTCGGTGTGTGTGTTCTGAGGGGCCCAGATTGTACGCCCCAGATCCACATCAGCTGAGCATTGCCTAGTGATCCTGAGCAAACAGCATTTAGACAGTTTACGGCTCCCTATGCCCGCACATTTGAAGATGTCAGAGACTTGATCTCTCTGCACCTGCCACCATGTTAGATCTCCTCAATGATATTGATGTTACCCTTACAGCTTCCTGGCATAAGCAAGTTCTTGGGATTGTAACACTACTGCTTCTGTTTCCAGTCCAGATTTCTAGAAATGAATCCTTGCCGCCATTGCCTCTGCCTCTGGACCATGCTCACGTTAGCTGCGCTCATGGGTGCTGCGCTCGACTGTGACTATAGCGGAACCACCGCGGCCTCCATTGCTCCTCAGCCCGGTGCCCATCCCCTGGGGCCCAAGCAGCTGCCACCATGGCTCTCCGGACCCCTCCTCCAGAGCACAGGTCCCTTAGCAGGGGAATGCAGAATGACCCCAGAGACAGGCTCTGCCCGAAGGTGCAGTGGCGAACAGGCTACCTAGGCGCTCGAGGCCACGGTCCAGCCTTCAGAGGACAGGACTCGGCCCTTAGCCCAGCTCCAACCTCTAGATGCGGCAGCCGGACAATTTAGACAGAGTCATCAAGACAGCCAGCAGAAAGCAAATGGTGGCTCCTGAGGAGTGGATTTTCGGCACAGAAACCACAGCCCAGCGAACAATCCCAGTCCATAAACTCTCCCTGTATATAAAAATATTTTAAAAAAGGGGGCGGAAGTAACTGAACTTTCTTTGCATCAGGTACTTACAATCCACTGCTGATTACACATTCAGGTTCTCTGCCTGGAGCGAAGCGAAAGAGGAAGCAGATGCGCGCAAAGCGCCCATGGCTTTGAGCAGCCAAGCGTCTCTTTTTCCATCTCTTTGTTCTTCCTGCTGCTTGGCAAGTGGTCTACTACAGATTAACTGTAAAAGGAGCTCTAACCAACTGCACGAAATCTCAGTTAAAGCCGCTGCACTGAGCACCACACTCAGCATTTCAGCAACCCCCGTACGCAGCGGCCATCTTCCCTACCAGGTTTGGTTTTTCGGTTTTCGGTTTTTGTTGGCAGAGTGGCTGCCAGCAGAGAGCGTAAGTTCCCACTGGCGGTGGTGGACAGATGTGTCCTGAAGCCACAGACCACGTCCTTGCAAGGGACTCCTTGGACGATTCGGGGAGGGACGGATGTTTCCTAATTAGGTGACTCTGCTGCCAACCTGACAGGTCTTGCTGGCTACTTATGTCTCTCAGGTTGAATTCACTGTCTGTCTTTGTGGTCTAACCCATCAGGTTTTGCCAGTTACTAGGTTCTAATCTCTCCTTCTGAACTCGTGTTAAACGTTAACTGTGTGTCCGTGTTTGTGTCACGTTTGTATTGTCGTTGTCTCTGTTTGAGTAACTCTCATTACGGGCCAAAGCCATTTCATGCCTCTGTCCTTGAAGCCTTTTCTGGTCCCTGGCTCCAACCTGACCCCTTTGCCCACGATCCTATCACTCAAACCTTCTGCACCTCCCCCTCTTCCCTCCATTCTCACTGAGTCACAAGTTTGAAAGTCTTAGGGTTGTGAACAAACGGGAGCTGCATGATGGTCTTTGTGTGTCTTTTTGTCTGTGTTTCTGTTAAATGTGATGGCATTGTGTGGACCGATGCAGAGTCCCGTGTTCCAACCTGCCTTAGATGTGTGGAAGTAACTTTAGCTAAATTTTAACCTAATGCTTCTCCTGTGAGGGACCAAAAGTCAATAGAACCGCCAGCTTTTCTGTTCTCACCTTTTACACCTCTCTTAGCTGTGTTTTAAAGAACTTTGATGTACTTTACTCCCCTTTGTTAAGCGAGATTAGGGAAGCACTGTTTTCTTTTCTTTCCATAGTTGGGTTGAGCACGCCAACTGCAGAGGGAAATGCCTGGGGTCTAAGAACTTTGATATCTCGCATAAACTTTTCTCAAAACCCTGTCCTCATTATTAAATTGGCATTAATTGGATTTGGGGATGGGATCCAAACCTTCAGTCATAAATTTTGACACCCCAGAGTGGACTTTAAAGGAGTCCCCACTCTGCCCTCTTGGGGAAGCCTAGAACTCAAAAAACTGCAAGCAGAAAATGAACTATTTGGGAGCTGACTACTGAAAAGTTGGGAGATATAGAATATGCCTGGTGCCTGGGGTCAAACCGAACCAGAGGAACTAATCCTGTAAGTAAAAAGTGAGGCTAAGGGACTCGCAGCAGCTGCCCGAGCCATTTTGCTGTGGGGAACTCCCTTATTCCTTACCTGCACTTTAAGGATTACTCCACCTCTGTTTGCTTAACAAAAGGGAGAATGAATGCAGTAATATGTTGATATTATAGATTGTTTCTTGGGGATGATCTTGGCTGAATGTGTATCTAAAAGATGATTTATTATTGTAACAATCTGGTATCTAAATGGGTTTCTAAAGCATTGCACTATCTTACAGTATAAAATTGGGTTTAAACAATTGTTTAGTTTGATTTCAGATAGTTCATGATAGAAACCTTAAATACTTAGGATTAAAAAAAATATTAAAGAGTTTAAATTTTTAACTAGGTAGACTGAGAAAATTCCACTAGATATACCAGTGCATTAACTTGGGCAAAGAAAATAAATTATGATATGGTATCTGTTCCCCTCAGTGTGTAAGATTTAAAAAAAAATGGTGCTAAATTAAAAGGTTCGTCTGGCTTATTGAAATGGCATTAATTAGCAACAATCTTGGAAATATTTAAAGCTTAATTTCGGATACCCAAGGCAGTGTGTGGTTTTTTAAAAAATTTTTCAGCCAATTTAATGTAACTTAATACTACTTTTGAAATTTCAGAACAAAGAAAGTGGGTTATTATCTTATAGAAACTTTTTTGTGATGGTGCCATTTATATTATCAAAAAATGATCCAATTTTTAGTTTTGTGTGAGCAAATTTTTCTAGTTTAGAAAAATCTAAAGATATAAAATTTTGAGAATTACATCTTGAACTTGCATCATAATTTTCAACATTCAAACCTGGAAATTATGACATAGCTATAATGCCTTAGGCATGAGGTTTCTGCTCAAAATTTGCGTCTTTCCAGTTTTCGAGATGTCAGTCAGGACTTAAGTTGATATGCAATCAGGAAGAGACAGATAAAAAGGAGTAAAAGTTTATGTTTACCTGAACTCAAACTAGACTCAACGAATAAGTACATTATATGGTATTTACTAATTACTGAATAGTCATCTTTTTTAGGACTCCTGCTTTTTCTTAGATTCTGTATTTTTTTTTCGTTTTTTGAGCTCATAATCTTTATCCTGCAGATCGGTAAATGTTTTCGGATCAGATCTATTTTTGATCAACTGTGGAGTTTTTAAACATTGCAATGGAGATTTCACCTGAAAAAGCTACAAGGCCTTTACTATTGTGTTATGTGTTACATTTGTGTTATGTGTTGTATGTCGGTATGCCTGTATGTGTGTAAGTCAATATATAATGCAGTGATATGACAATTGATAGATGAGGAGCGCTCATGAGAAATTTAAAAATGGATTCAAATATCTTTGATTCATGTGATTCAAATGGTTCAATTCAAATTGGGTAAAAAGATAAAAATAAAGATGTCTTTAAAAATAGGCCTATAAGTTTTCTAGGTGTTCAAAAACGCCCTAGTATAATGTTGATGTCTATAAAATAATCTGCTTAAATTCAGAAATTTACATGTATTGTTTCAAAATGTGAACAGACAGAGGTTAACAAATGGAAAAGAGAAACTAAAAGGTTCTAGATATAGATTTAATAGAGGGAAAATGTGTTTCTGGATAAGAGAGTCTATATGATTAAGTAATTAAAAGGTTTAATAATAAAAAAGTTTTGTGTAAGTTGGTTATATGTGTAAGTTTTGAGCAAGTAATCTTAAAAAATTAAACAGCTGGTTAAACTAGTACTGGTTTTACAAAATTGTGCCATGTTATTTCTTTAAAAAGCTAAACTTGGTTAATACAAAAACATCAATGTAATTGTGGTGTTAATGTGTTCATATCTTCCAGGTATACAAGTCTGTCAGGTAGAAGCTTCAAAAGAGCATTGTATCAAGCTGGTGTTCTAAGGTTGTATGGTAATTCTAGGCTTAAAAGTAAAACATGTTGGAGATTTATGTCTGTCATTTGTGTTCTATAATTGGACTTCTTTTCAATAAGATATTTACAGTTCCATCATACTTTCTACACTGAGATACAATCTAAATGTATTTTTAAGTTTATGAGAGCCTAAACTCTGAAGGTATTATTGTAAAACACAAAGGTAATTCCCATTCATTTCCATGTGAAAACTGTTTTCTTCTGGCTTCACAAAGGGGTGGCCTGAGGCAAAGACTTTCCTGATATTCAGGGCAACATAACAATAGGTAATCAAAAGGACCAAAGCAGGGTTTCTCCACTGAGACTTTACTGGTCACATTGATATCTGAGTTTTCTGAGATGCTTGCCATTCCCTTCAGGTATCCAAAACATGGCCATGTCACAGAGCTTGGAAGGGGTCCATATCTTGGACACAAAACCATGAGCCTATTCTGGAGAGTGGCCAGAATTCAGGAAGAATACAGGAACGTAGGAAGATAGTAGGTGTTTCCCAGTGATAAGGAAAGCCACAGTCCATTCATGAATTGGGCAGGATGAATGTTGGGAAGTTTTCTCCTTGACAGGACACACCCACTGAGACATTCTCTTTTTTAATGTCTACAACTACGGACACACTGGGATACACAGACATAGAAACACTCACCTTTTCAAAGGACTAACTAGAAACAGTTCACTAGAAACCAAACAAACCACCTTTTCTAACTATTCTCAGGACATGAGAAAAAACCACAAACCCACACCCACACGCACAAAGGCACCTCCTTCCCCATGTTCGTTTGGAGCTATCCAGAGTGTCCTCTAACTGGAGCACCATACTATGTTCCCCAGAAATGGCCTGTCCTGTCTCAGATCTGGTCTCCTTGGACAACTCTGTGAAGTTGTCAGGAGCCAGCAGTGAGCCTTTACATGCTTTCTCTGAAAGGGCCCCCCTTCAGAATTTCCTGACATTTGGCCATCCTCACATAAGTAGGTACCATGAAAGACTGATTCTGTCCTTGGTAAATCCAAACAATTGGGATCACTGGGACTGGGGCTGGGACTGGGTCTGGGTGCCTGGCTTCCTGGAACTCAAATTCGGAGAGTTCCATCAACAAGGATGTGAAGTGAGGTTACTTCCTTCAGGAACTGAATGACGTCACTGCCTTGGCAACCACTTTTTCCTAACATTTGCTTCCTAGGGTCTCATAAGATGGAGGATGCCCCATCTTCCTGTGACACTTTCACAAGTTAGAATGGTTTAAAAACCATAGGCACCTGGGAACACCTGTCTGCACAGGCCTAGTTTGGTCAATATTCCCTACATTAAGAAGAGAGAGGATGATTCAGACACATCCTTTCATCCTGACTGGGTTGTTTGCCATGAAAGAATACTTTTGCTCTCTCAGGTCTTTTATTGCTGCCTACATCTTCTCCAGGAATCATTTTTGCATGGACCTTTGATGTTCTCAGCAGTTGGAAGGTCCCCTACATTCCTGTATTGTAAGATCAACTCTGTCCCTGCTCTTCTGTAAAGTGAGATTGAGGGAATTGTGTATAGTTAGGATTAATAACATGTTCGATTTGTATTAGGAATCATTCTGCTGGATGAATAATGGTATTGGAAACCTGCAATATTTATAAGAATATATAGGTGAATATAAGTATGAAAACAGAAATCTAGGTAAGATTTGAAGCGCTGAGAGGTATTGGGCCCTTGATTGGGATACTTAGCTTTGAATTACATTCTGCACTGAGGTCTGAGATAAATTGATATAGAATGGAATAAAACACTATACCTCAGATGATTGAATGTAGAAGAGAACATCCAGTCAAGAAGTGGTAGTCGGGAGGATTAGGAAGATAGTAAGTTTTGGAAGAAGAGTGAGTCTAGGAGTTGGACCAAGACTTTTTTAGTAATAGGGTTTTTGTTAGAGAATGAATGTAAATGTCAGCAAATGTGAAGAATCAGTCACTATGATGAACTGGGCAAAATATGTAGGAAAATAGATATCAATAGTGACATTAAGAAATAAGGCAAAGTATAAAGTGAGTGAGAGGATTAGACATTTTCAACAGGGTTGAGGTTGAATATATAATCTTAGCATGAAACAAATATCTCCTCACCAATAGGATTGACATTTGAGAGCCTTAGGCATCCTGGACATGGATGTTTTTAGTAATTCTTACTCACATTCAATTTAGGCGTTGGTACAAACATAAGTGTGACCTTTGAATTTTTTATCCAGAATATTACTATGATAAAATATATATGTAGATCTGGTGACATGAGTATTTCTCCCACCATTAAAGGGAGCTATATTCTGAAAACTCAAAAATTAGTATTTGGAATAAAAAAGTTGTACCCTGTGTCTATGAATATAGAGATAATGGATGAATAGTCCATACTGTGAATAAATAATATAACTGGTTTCAACTTTAGAAATTGGAATAAATTGATATCTGAAAATATACAGGAAATCTTATATTGATATACAATCATTCATTCCAACCAATTATACATCTAATGGTAATATTAGTGTTATGGTTTATCATAAAGAGTGTGTGAGTTTTGCTTCAAAATAATTATGGAAATCAAATATAATGCGTTAGGAAGAAGTATCATGAAAAGACCAGTCAAAAAAAAAAGGAGGAATACGTGTGATCTGAAGCAGGAAGTGATTGAAAGTGTACCAAATGCCTTTAAATTTGTGAAATGCGGATGAAATGTATTTTCTAAGTTGTCCATAAATTGAAGAAATAGTAATGTACCAGTGTTGAATAAAAATGAACATTAAAATACACAACATTTCCCATAGGAATATACTTGCATTGATGTTAAACTGGGTCAGTTACTTTAGAACTATAAGGATTCGTATGCACCTTTCACTGAAGTGAGTGTTCAGTACTAGAAAAAAAAATATGTACTTGAGGTGGATGAATATTTCTGAATATAATCTTGTGAAAATTTGATTATAAAACCACATACATGAACATGAATGAATTTAGGGAGTGTATAATAAGAGACATATATTTCATATTTTGAAAAATATAGAGAGTGTAGATTTTTCACAAAACACACAGAGATATTAAAAAGCAGCAATATATATGACAATCGAAATTCATCATGAAATACATATCATACACAGATCCAAAAATATTTATTTTACTGAACATGGATTTATGTACAATGTTGTTCAACTAGGAAGCTCACCCATAGGTTGACTTCTCAGTTCCAACAGCGTTTAGGAGGAGTGATCTCTTCTCACAATCTTTATCTGCCACGTCAGCCATCTCACAAGAATTTACGTGTGGTACCAGGTAGCATTCTATATGTGCATATAAAAATACATGTGCTAAATAGGCAACAGATAAAGGGAGACAGGAATTCACATATTTGATACCTTTCAAAACACATGGAGAAATATTTCAATTAAAAATTTACCAGATTTATAACACCTACACTTTATCATGCAAAAGGCAAGTCCAACAATACACCATGCCTCCTCTGAACTGCTTGTATTTCTATTCTGCTTGGGTTATTTTTCTCCATCATATTAGGATTAGTGGGCAGACTCTAGTAGGGTATGGGTTGGTGTCAGATTTCAGTAATTTGAATGGAAAATAGGAAAATGAATCCATTGTGTATGCAAATATGTGCTACAAAAAATCTACCCATTCTCATTCAGAACAATGCCTTGACATTACCTTCACCCCAAGTAAGACACAGTTAGAGGAGAAGAATTAGTAAATCGGTGAATACATATCTGGAATAGAAAATGCTCAGGAGATCACAACCTTGGGGGTTGTAGAGGAGTTTTCAAAAGTAAGGGACAGGATGAACACTCCACAATCGTGGAACTTTGTTGGCCTAAAGACTTCTTGAGAAACTGCCCCTGAGGTTGGGCACTTGAAATATATGTTGTTGTCAGGAGCTTTAGCTTCCTTTGTAGTGATACCATCAAAGATGGGTCTGCATTTATGTGACCTGGAGGACTTGGTTTCTTATTATCCAAAGAACATGAGGCAGCAGTGCTGTATTCTCTCTTTGTAGGTAAACTGTGGACACTGGGGGCTAAGTGTCTCCCTTTCTTGACTGTGAAGCCAATTGTTCCTCCTACAATTTTCGTGATGTTTCTTGTTTCTGCACTGGTATTTTGGCATTTGCTTCATGAAATACAAGGAGTTCAACTGGGAAACAGTGCTGGAGGGAGTTATGTCATGTGTAGAGGGTCAGGGTCTGCAGACGAATTCACCAACCAGCCTTCTATCCCACATAGCTTGGCCCCTTGTCCATAACAAACTGATTCTGATCATTGCCCTAAAACCTCTCCATATAACAAGATGCCTTTACATATAAGGGTCTGCTGGCTGCACCATGTCAGCCAAAATCCATTTGGAAGTCAATGGCAGAACCACATGGCCCCACCACAGATGTTTTATCATACACCTGCTCACCACAGCTCTGGGCCTACTTCTCAGCAGGCTACAACTTACTGGCATCTTTGTTCTACACAATTTTTAAGAAAACAAGTCAAACAAGGCACTGTCTGGTACACTCATGATCAGCAAGAAGACTTCCAAAGGTTCTCTAGTGACACCTGGTCATGGGAATTTCAAACATTTTATGGTATTTACTGAGCCATTTTTCAAGGATGACGTTGGAGGCACTGTGGGTTACAATTCATTCAGGAACCATTAAATGTTGAGGAAGCTCATTTCAATGAAAGCTCTACAGAACTCTCACAGGTAAGGCTTCCAAAAGAGTGGCCAAAAGACACATATATTTCATATTTAGTAAAATCTGGACAGTGTGTGTGTATATATATATACACACACACACACACACACACACACACACACACACACACACACACATTAAAAACTAGCAATATATATGCCAATCGAAATTAATCGTGAAATATATATCATCCACGTATCCAAAAGTATTCATTCATTTTACTGAACATGGATTTATGTATAAGTTGTTCAACTAGGAAGCCCACCCATAGGTTGAATTTTCAGTTCCAACAGCATTTAGGAGGAGTGATCTCTTCTCACAATTTGTATCTGCCAAGTCAGCCACCTCACAAGAAAATACGTGTGATACAAGGTATGATTCTATATGTGCATTTAAAAATACATGTACTGAATAGGATACAGAGAAATGGGAGAGACAGGAATTCATATATTTGATAAGTGTAAAAACACATGGAAAACTCTTTCAACAAAAAATTGACTAGACTTATAACTCCTACGCTATATAATAGAAAAGGCAAGTTCAACTATACAACACGACTCTTTGATTTGCTTGTATTTCTATTCTGTTTGGGTTATTTTTCTCCATCATGTTAGGATTAGTAGTCAGAGTCTAGTAGGGTATGGGATAGTATCAGGGATTGAGTATTTCGAATGGAAAATTGGAAAATGAATCCAATGTGTATGCAAATATGTGCTACACAAAAATCTTCCCACTCTCATCCAGAACAATGCCTTGATATTACCTTCGCCCCAAATACCACATTTAGAGGAGATGAGTTAGAAAATCTGTGAATACATATCTGGAATTGAATATGCTCCGGAGTTCACAACCTTAGAGGTGGAAGAGGAGTTTCCAAAAGTAAGTGACATGGTAAACACTCCACAAACATGGAGCTCTGCTGGCCCAAAGACTTCTGGAGAAAATGCCTCTGAGGTTGGGCACTTGAAATATACGTTGTCAGGAGATTTAGCTTCCTTTGTAGTGAGACCATCAAAGCTGTGTCTACATCTATGTGACCTGGAGGTCATGGTATCTTATTTTCCAATGAACATGAGGCAGCAGTGCTGAATTCTCTCTTTGTAGGTCAACTGTGGCCACTGGTGTCTAAGTGTCTCCTCGTGTGGACTGTGAAGCCATTTGGTCATCCTCCAATTTTCATGGTTTTTCTTCCTGATGCACTGGGAGTTCGGTAATTGCTTCACGAAATACAAGGAGTTCAACTGGGACACAGTGCTGGATGGAGTTTTGTCACGTGTGGTGGGACAGGGTCTGTAGGATTATGCACCAACCAGGCTTCTGTCCAACATAGCTTGCCCCCTTTACCAAAGCATCCTGATTCTGAACATTGCCCTGAAACCTATCCATACAACATGATGCCTTTACATATAAGGGTCTGCTGACTGCACAATGTTAGTCGAAGTCATTTGGAAGCCAATGGTAGATCCACATGAAACTACCATAGCTGTTTTATTTCACACCTGGCCACCTTTGTTCTAGGCCCACTACTCAGCAGGGTCCAACTAACTGGCATCTCTGATCTTCACAATTTTCGTGAAACCCAGTCAATCAAGGCACTGTCTGGTACACTCATGATCAGCAACAGGATATCCAATGGTTCTCCAGTGCCACCTGGTCATGGGAATTACAAAAAGTTCATGTTATATATTGAGCCATATTTCAAGAATGAAGTTGGAGGCACTGAGTTTTTCAATTAATTCAATAACCATCAAATGGTGAGGAAGCTAATTTCAATGAAAGCTCTGGAGGACTATCACAGGAGAGGCTTCACAAAGAGTGGCCAAAAGTTCACATGAACCCAGGCCCATTGAGGTCTACAATGTGAAGTCCATGTGTGTTTTGACTCTCAACTATGGCTGTCAAATCTTTCACAATAAAATCATGTGATATCCTGGCTGAGATTCCCAGTGCTCTGTGGAAAGCCACTCTGGGCGTAGATCTCAGTTTCCAAGGGCCAATCTTATGTGTGGCCTCCTAATATGCCAACACAATTCATGGCAATACTTGTTTGAGGTCAATTCCAGAACTCAGTCTTTATGGGGAATCACACCAGAGTTCAAGCCCAGGTGGACCCAGTCATCTCTTCCTACCACCACACAAATGACCACAATTAAAACCAAAAAACTCCCACATTGCCCTCATCTTCTTATATATAGACACTCATCATAACCTCTGGCTGGAGGTTTCCTTGAGGGGTGCAGCCCAAGGCAGTGTACAAAATAAGCTCCCGTGCCCCTCATTTGCCTAAAGTCATGGTGGCCTGGACATGCTTCCTGTGAACCAGGAGTGATCAAATAGGCCTGCCATTAATACTGCTCCGCTTCTCCAATTTGAGGCCTACTGACTGTGCGTTTTAGATTCTTTATGTGAATTAATGTCATGAGAAAACCCAAGCAACTATGAGCTAGCCTCTGTAGGATTTAAAGAATTCACTTGACCCAAAGGATCTCTATTCTCACTTAATTGAGATCAGGAACCTTACAGAGGAAGTCAAGAGACTCTATCCACAATGACTGTTCTTTTAGCCATAGCAGGAGTTGGCCATCCATAAGGCAAGCGGCAGTCCATTCCTAAATTTGGTAGAATGAATGCTGGGGAGCTTTCTCATAGACAGGACACATCCACTGATGCATTATCTTTTCTAATGTCTACAACCACGGACAGTGAATTACAGACATAGAAACACTCACATTGTCAAAAGACTTACTAGAAATAGTTCACTCCAAACCAAACAAACCGCCTTTCCTACCTATTCTCAGAACATGAGACAAAACCCCAAACTCATACCCAAACCCACAAAGGCACCTCCTTCCCACAAGTAGGTCTGTGACTATTCGGAGTGTCCTCTGACTGGAGGGCCATACAATGTTCCTCCAAAATAGCCTGTCCTGTCTCAGATCTTGTGTCTTTGGCCAACTTTCTGAAGTTGTCAAGGAGTCAGCGGTGAGGCACTACCTTCTTTCTCAGGAAAGGCACCTCTTCAGAGCTTTTCTGCCATTTAGACATCCTAACATCAGTAGTTAGCAAGAAAGAATGACCCTGTCCTAGGGAAATCCAAAAAGTGAGAACACTGGGACTGGAACTAGGACTGACACTGTTTAACTGGCTTCCTGGATCCCAAGATCAGAGAGTTCCATCACCAAGGAAGTGAGGTGAGGTCACTTCCTTCAGGAACAGAATGAGTTCACTGCCTTGGCAACCATTTTGTCTTAACAGTTGCTTCCAAGGGTCCCATGAGATGGAGGCTGCCCCTGGTTCCTGTGACACATTCACAAGTTAGAATGGTATATCAACCATAGGCACCTGGGAACAACTCTCCACACAGGTCTCATTTGGTCCATCTTCTCTACATTAAGAATAGAGAGGCTGATTCAGACACAACCCTTCATCCTGACCAGGTTGTTCGCCATGGAAGATGACTTTTGCTCAATCAGGTCCTTCAAAGCTGCCTACATCTTCTTCAGGGATCATTTTTGCATGGATCTTTGAGGTTCTCAGCAGATGGAAGATCCCCTACATTCCTGGATTGTAAGACCAACTCTGTCCCTGCTCTTCTGAAAAGTTAGATTGAGGTAACAGTATATGGTCAGGGTTGATAACATGTTCGATTTGGGTTAGGAATCATTCTGCTGCATGAATAATGGTATTGGGGGATGCCACCGAGGACTTGAGAAATCGAGGAACAATTGTCTCCTGGACTCAGTGATTTTTTGTTTCAGATTCGGTATTGCCAGCCCATAGGGTTTTGCCTGCTATGCAGTCCTGGTCTCAGTTTTGGACGTCCATTGCCTGTCTTTATTGTCTTGTCTTGTCTGTGTTGTGTGTTGTTGCATTCACTGTTTGTGTATCTTTCAATATGGGAAAGAGCACTTCAATGTCTCTGTCCCTGACCCTTGATCACTGGACCAAAGTTCGCTTAAGGGCTCAGAATCTTTCTTTTTCAGTAAAACTCCAGACTTGCCAGACTGTCTGTGCCTCAGAATGTTTCACCTTTCAAGTCGGATTGCCCCTAGAAGCATCTTTCTTCTTCCCACTAATTTAAAAAGTCAGAGATATTGTCTTTCAGCTGCGCACACATAGCCATCCTGATCAACAGCCATGTATCTTAACTTTGCAGGACCTCTGCAAGTCTCCTCCTCCATGCGTGAAGCCTTTCCTTGTCCCTTTCCCTGCTCGTACTGCTTCCCCCATGATCTCTCAAACCCTCTGCTTCTCCTCCTCCACCACCCTCTGTTCTCCCTGAGTCACAAGATTTGACTCTACTGGACTCTCATCCCCCTCCTTATACCCTGCCCTCATCCCCCAACCACCAACCCCCTCTAAGTTATTCCCCTGCAGCTGACTCAGCCTCTCCGCCATTGGAGGAAGCTAAGCTGGCCCTACGCCCTCCAGATAACTCCCCCACAGCACACACAGCCCCACCTCCCCAGGAGGAAGCTGGCCCGGCTAAGGGAACTCGCTGGCTTCGAATGATTGAAAACCCTGGAACTCCCGTGATGCTTTCAGAACATGAGAGAAAACCACAAACTCACACCCACACCCACAAAGACACCTCCTTCCCACAAGTAGGTCTGTGACTATCCGGAGTGTCCTGTGACTGGAGGGCCATACAATGTTCCCCCAAAATGGCCTGTGTGTCTCAGATCTTTTGTCTTTGGTCACCTCTCTGAAGTTGTCAGGAGCCAGCAGTGAGGCACTACCTTCTTTCTCTGGAAAGGCCCTTCTTCAGAGCTTTCCTGTTATTTGGCCATCCTAACATCAGTAGTTAGCAGGAAAGAATGACTCTGTCCTCGGGAAATCCAAAAAGTGAAAACACTGAGACTGGGACTAGGACTGGCACTGTTTAAGTGGCTTCCTGGATCCCAAGTTCAGAGAGTTCCATCACCAAGGAAATGAGGTTAGGTCACTTCCTTCAGGAACAGAATGATTTCACTGCCTTGGCAACCATTTTGTCCTAACAGTTGCTTCCAAGAATCCCATGAGATGGAGGCCATGCGTGTTTTGAATCTTAATTATGGCTGCCAAGTCTTTAAGAATAAAAGCATATAATATCCTGGCTGAGATTCCCAGTGTCCTGTGGAAAGCCACCCTCGAACTAGATCTCAGTTTCCTAGGGCGACTCTCATGCGTGGCCTCTTAAATCCCAACACAATTCATGGCAATACTCCTCTGAGGTCAGTTCCAGAACTCAGTCTCTAAGGGGAATCACAGCAAGTTCAAGCCCAGGTGGACCCAGTCATCTCTTCCAACTGCCACACAAATGACCACAAATAAAATCAAAACACTCCCACATGGCCCTCATGTTCTGCCATATAGACACTCATCATAAACTCTGGCTGGAGGTTTACATGAGGGGCGCAGCCCAAGTCAGTATCCAAAATAAGCTCCCCAGCCCCTCATTTGCCTAAATCTGGGTGGCCGGGACACCCTTCTTGTGAACCAGGAATGATCAAATAGGCCTGCCGTTAATACTGCTCTGCTTCTCCAACTTGAGGACTACCTACCTTGGGGATTAGATTGTTAATGTCAATTGGTGTCATGAGAAAGCCCTAGCAGCTATGGGCTGGCCTCTGCAGGGCTTGGAAGAACTCATTTGACCCAAAGATTCCTATTCTCACTTGATGGAAGTCAGGAACCTTACAGAGGAATGCGAGATACTTCACCCACAGTGACTGCTCTTTTGGCCATTTTGGTTTTGGATGCGCACATAAAATCTTTCTTTAGATCCATCAGGTGCTGAGAATCTAAGCCATAGCCTCACACAGGCCAAGAGGCTGATTCAGACACATCCCTCTCCAAAGCAATTAAGCAAAGAGCCACAGATGCTGCCCATTCATTTCCATTTGAAAACTCTTTCTTCAGGCTTTCTAAAGGGTTGGCCTGAGGCAAAGACCTTACTGAAATTCAGGGCAACAGAACAATAGGTAATTAGAAGGAACAAACCAGGGTTTCTTTACTGAGAAATGTAAAATCCATTGGTGTGCCACTACCTGCTTTCTCAGGAAAGGCCCCTATTCAGAGCATCCCTGGCATTTGGCCATCCTCACATCTGTAGGTACCAAGATAGCTTGACTCTGTCCTTGGTAAATCCAACAAGTGAGACCAATTGGAGTGGAACTGGGACTGGCTCTGTGTGCCTGGCTTCCTGGATCCCACATTCCATCACCAAGGAAGTGAGGTCAGGTCACTTCCTTCAGGAACTGAATGAGGTCACTGCCTTGGCAACCATTTTGTCCTAACAGTTGCTTCCAAGGGTCCCTTTAGATGGAGGCTGCCCCTGCTTACTGTGACACATTCACAAGTTAGAATGGTATATCAACCATAGGCACCCGGGAACAGCTTTCCACACAGGTCTCATTTTTCCATCTTTTCTACATTAAGAATAGAGAGGCTGATTCAGACACAACCCTTCATCATGACCAGGTTGTTCGCCATGGAAGATGACTTTTTCTCAATCCGGTCCTTCAGAGGTGCCTACATCTTCTTCAGGGATCATTACTGCATATACCTTTGAGGTTCTCAGCACGTGGAAGATCCCCTACATCCCTGTATTGTAAGACCAACTCTGTCCCTGCTCTTCTCTAAAGTTAGATTGAGGTAACAGTGTATGGTTAGGATTGATAACATATTCGATTCGGGGTTAGGAATCATTCTGCTGAATGAATAATGGTATTGGGAACCTGCAATATGTATAAGAATGTACATAGGAAATATATGTATGAAAACAGATATCTAAGTAACATTTGAAGCCCAGAAAAACATTGGGCCCTTGATTGGGATACTTAGCTTTGAATAAATCGATATACAATGACATAGAACCTTGTACCTTGGATAATTGAATGTAGAAGAGAACATCCAGTCCAAAAGGATAGTCGGTAGTGAAAGGTTATTAAAATAGTTAATTGTCACTTCCTGTTTTTCTGTATGCTTAACAAAACACTGTTGAAATCTTGAGAACTGTTTGCTAATCTTGTTCCCAGAATGTACTGTCCCCAACTGCCAAACTGTAGAATATGCTCCCTCACCAGGTTGCATGTAAACCGCCCACTCGCCCTTACCCATCAGTATACTTCCTCCCTGCCCTCTCAAGGAAAGTAAATAATCCCTGCTTAAACTGTTGTCAGGGCTCTCTGCTCTATTCAAGTGAGCTCTGAGCCCCAGCATGCTGGACCCCAAATAAACCCTTTGCTGTTGCATGAGACAGTCTCTTGGTGGTCTCTTCCTCTGACACTCGCCGGACCTTTACATATTGACGTTCCACCGAGTTCCGTCACTGGCGGACGAGAGACCCCAAAGGGCTCCTCTCGGAGCAAGTAAGGCACCTCTTTCTGGTTTCAGGATTCATGTTAGGGCTTGGCAATATCGCTTGCGATGAAGAGCCTGAGTTCTCTCCGACTTTGGCTGAGAGACCTCTCACAGAGACACAGGGCACCTCCCTGGGGGACGCCGCAGAGGACTCAGGAAATCAAGGAACAATTGTCTCCTCGATTCAGTGATATTTTGTTTCGGATTCGGTATTGCCATTCCATCGGGTTTTGCTGTCTACTGATTCCTGGTCTCAGTGATGTACGTCCATTGCCTGTCTTTATGGTCTTGTTATATCTGTGTCGTGTGTCGTTGCATTTAGTTTGTGTATCGTTCATCATGGGACAGAGCACTTCAATGCCTCTGTCCCTGACCCTTGATCACTGGACCAAAATTCGCTTAAGGGCTCAGAATCTTTCTTTTTTTAGTAAAACGCTAGACCTGGCAGACTCTCTGTGCCTCAGAATGGCCCACCTTTAGAGTCGTATGGCCCCTAGAAGGATCTTTCTACTTACCACTAATTTAAGAAGTCAGAGATATTGTCTTTCAGCAGGGGCCACATAGTCATCCAGATCAACAGCCATATATCTTAACTTTTCAGGACCTCTGCAAATCTCCTCCTCCATGGGTGAAGCCTTTTTTTGCCCTTGCCTCTGCTCCTACTCCTTCCCCCATGATCTCTCAAACCCTCTACTACTCCTCCTCCTGCAAACTCTGTTCTTCCTGAGTCACAAGATTTGACTCTACTGGACTCTTCTCCCCCTCCTTATCCGCTGCACTCGTCCTCTAACCCACAACACCCTCTAAGTGATTCCCGTGCTGCTGACTCAGCCTCTCTACCATTGGAGGAAGCTAAGCTGGTAATAGGGTCTGATAATGAACCCGTGTTCATGGTCCAGGTAAGTCAGGGGTTAGCCAGGAAACAGGGGATTAATTGGAAGTTATATTGTGCTTATAGACCCCAGAGTTCAGGACAGGTAGAAAGAATGAATAGAACCACTAAAGAGATTTAACGAAATTAAGCATAGAGACCAACATAAAAGATTGTATTATGCTCTTGCCTTATGCAATGTTTCATGCAAGAAATACTCCCTCTCTTTCTTTGAGTAACCGTACCCCCTGTGAAATTCTCTATGGTGGCCCTCCTCCAATAAGGGACCTAATCCCAACTCTAAGACCTAACCATCACTTTTATACCCCCTTGCTTGACAGACTTAAAGCTCTTAAAAGAACTCAGTGATACCTGTGAAAAAAGCTGGCCAGTGCCTACCAAACTGGAAATGAGGGGACTCCACATCGATATCAAATAAGAGGGTTCATCTACTTAAGACGACATCAGGTGTCATCCCCGGAACCCCGCTGGAAAGGACCATACCAGGTGCTACTTATAACACCTACAGTGGTAAAGGTAGACAGAATCACTTCCTGGATCCATGCCTCTCATCCCAAGCCTGCGCCCTGTCCAGACTCTGGCTGGAAACTGGAAAAGACTGGTAATACTTTCAAATTGCATATTCGCCATGTGGATAAGGTTATAGACTCTCCCCTTGGCCACAAGTAGTCTTAACCCTCATCAGCCCATTCAGCAGCGATGGCTGATCATAAATTCTACTGGAAAAGAAGTATAATCAGTCTCACAAAGAGTCAACTTAGGGACCTGGTGGCCATCTCTCCACCCAGACATTTGTCAGCTGGCTATATGTCATTCCTATTGAGATAACCCTGATGAAGAGGATCCCAATAAAATTCCATTAAATCCCTTCTGTATCATAGATAATGGAAACAAACATTATGGATGTAGGGACACACAACCAGATGCAGGTTGGCTAGGCTAGATTACTATGGTTGCCTGGCAGACTATCAAAAACACAAAACGTCACGGATGGGTGGGGAAAAAGCCGACTTCTTCTGTATGTCATCGGGATGTGAGCATACAGGGGCTGCCTGATGGAATCCAAACTCCTCATCAAACTCAGTACACAGCATTGGCTATAGTACCAATTAGATAACCAAAACCGATGGCCCCCAGAGGGGTCTCTAGATCCTCAAATTCTGGGTGACCTTTTTAACTTCTGCAAGTGCTCAAAAGTGTGAAAGGCGATTCCCCTATGTGGAAGCCTTTTCCCTCCTTCACTCACATCCTGAACAATGCTTCTCCAATAGATCCTCACTCTCAGCCTTCTGCTCCAGACTCTCTGCTGTCACTCCCACCTCAGAAACCTGATTTCTCTCCTCGAATTACTAGATCAAAACCCCCTAACTTCGCCGGTTCTCAGGTAGCAGGTACTAAGGCACCCCTGTACCCACTCACTCCTCTCTTCTCCTGTCAGTGCCTGCACCGGGTCCCACCAGGACCTCTTACTAGCTAACCCAAAGCTCAAACCAGCTGAGGAGAGCCCTCAGACCCCTATCCAAGATGTAATAAAAATGGCCTTTAAAGTTGCTTTGTCATCACTGAAAACAGTTTACTAAGAATTTGAAGTGTCTCACAGGGTTTTGGGATACTCACTCCCATCTTCCCCTCTACTCTACCTGTTCCACTGCTCATGTTTTTGTTGCTAAGAAATCCCAAACCCCTTTCCCATTATTCTTTTACATCTCTCCTTCCTCATTCTCAGATCCTCGGAGCTGCTCTCAGCCCCACTTTCCCCGTGTTTCCCCTCTGTGCCAGGCCCACAGAAAAGTATTAACTGACCTTCTCCAGAAGTCTTCACCATGGCTGACTTTAGAACTTTCAGCAAAAGGCTCCATATAAAAGAGTTCAATGTAGATAAACTTTCACTTTTTGTATTGCCCTGTTCTACTTGGCCACTGGCTAAAAAACTCAGCACTTCTAAGCTAGACAACCCCTTACTAGTTTCTCCCAAAATATGTGAACAATGCCTCTGGCCTTGAGCTGGCACTTCACAGAGATGCCTACATTTGTAAGATTAAGAAGTTACCAACTAGGCTCCTTGGTAACAGCTGGCAGGGGGGAAAAAGAAAGGGAAGAAAAAGCTCTCACCCTCCCAGGCATCCTTTAAAAGTAAACTTGCACAGAATAAAGAAAAAAACAGAAACAAAATTTGCTTTTTGTTAACTTCTGCAAACTGTGAACTTCTGAGCCCCTTCCCTTACATGTTGGGTACAAAATTCTGAAACTATCTAAACTTGGGGTTCAGGGGATGAATTGATTACAACAGAAGCAATGCCCTCTGAATCCGGTTGCACCCAATTAGGACTGTTTCCCTGTTTTTGGTGCTATCTTAGGTTGCCTTGCCTCGTCCGTCCCTACAACAGTATTATTCTATATACTTAAATATTGTTTATGTTTTCATGAAATGGTCAACAGATATGATTAATTATGTAATGGTGCAGATGTTTTCCAGAGTGCACTATCATAACACAGGTTCATTTGAAATCAAATAGGGGGGGCATAGAACCCGGTTCCCCTGGGAACATATACCCTCACTTTAGCCATCCTGTTAGGAATAGGAGTTGCTGCAGGGGTGGGCACAGGAACCACTGCCCTGGTCCATGGGACACAACAAATGACCCAATTAGAAGCAGCAATAGACCAAAACTAAGATATTAGAAACCTCCATCAGAGCTTTGCAGGAATCTTTTACCTGTCTCTCTGAACTTATTTTACAGAACAGTCGAGGGTTGGACCTCCACTTCATGAGAGAAGGAGGCCTTTGTGCTGCATTGAGGGAAGAATGTTGTTTCTATGCCGACAATACTGGAGTTGTAAAAAAATCTATGAGTAAATTAAAAAGACAACTTGAAGAGAAACAACCAGAGATAGAGGCCCAAAAATGGTTGTTTGAGTCTTGGTTCACACAGTCTTCATGGTTAACTATGCTTTTATCAACCCTGGCCGGTCCAATAATACTCTTCATATTGTTGCTAACTATAAAACCATGTTTGCTCAACCGTGTAATTTCTTTTGTCCAAGCTCAAATTGGACAAGTTAAACTTATGGCAATACCCCACTAGCAGACATAGAATGTACACCCAAAAATGATCACTTTTATGACTAAAAGTAGCCAGAAGAAGAAGTGGAGAATAAAAGGTTAATAAAATTAGTACTTGTCACTTCCTGTTTTTCTGTATGCTTAACAAAACACTGTTGAAATATTGACAACTGTTTGCTAATCTTGTTCCCAGAATGTGCTGTCCCCAACTGCCAAATTGTAGAATGTACTCCCTCACCAGTTGCATGAAAACTGCCCACTCGCCTTGACCCATCAATAAACATTCCTCCATGCCCTCTCCAAGGAAAGTTTATAAGATTTGCTTAAGCTGTTCTCAGGGCTCTCTGCTCTATTCAAGTGAGCACTGAGCCCCAGCATGCTGGACCCCCAATAAACCCTTAGCTGTTGCATGAGACAGTCTCTTGGTGGTATCTTCCTCTGCCGCTCACCCGACATTTATTGGATGATTGAATGTAGAAGAGAACATCCTGTCAAAAAGGTATAGTTCGTAGGATTAGGAAGATAGTTGGTAGGTTTAGGAAGAAGCGTGAGTATAGGATTTGGAAAAAAAGTTCTTTAGCAATAGGGTTTCATTTAGAGAGTGAAGTTAAATGTCAGCACACGTGAAGAGTCAGTCACAATGACAAACTGGACAAAATATGTAGGAAAGCAGATATCAATGGAAACATTACAAAATCAGGCAAAGTATAAAGTGATTGACAGGATTAGAGATTTTCAAGAGGGTTGAGTTTGAATATATAATCTTGGGAAGAAACAAATATGTAGTCACCAATAGGATTGACATTTGAGAGCACTAGGCAACCTAGACATGGAAGTTTTTAGTAATACATGTTCACTTTACATTGTGGCTTTGGTACAATCATAAGCATGACATTTGCATTTTGTGTCCAGAATATTACTGTGATTAAATGTATATTTAGATCAGGGGCCATGAGTATTTCTTCCACCATATCTGGGAGCAATATTTGAAGATGTATAAATTCATATTGGGGAAACAAAGAGGTGTACCCTGTGACTATGAAAATAGAGATAATGCATGAGTAGACATTACTGTGAATATATAATGAAACTGGTTCCACTTTTAATAATGATTTGAATTGATATCTGAAAACTTATAAGAAATCTTATATTGATATACAATCATTCATTCCAACCTGTTACACAAATAATGGTAATATTAGGGTTATGGTTTATCATGAAGAATGTGTGAGTTTTGCTACAAAAGTGATTATGGAAATCAAAAATAATATGTGTGGAAATAAGTCTCATGAAAAGACAAGCCAAGAAAGATGGAAGAATACATGTGTTCTGAAGCAGGAAGTGATTGAAAGTGAAAAAAATTGTCTATAAATTTTCTAACTTGTGCTTGAAATATATATATCCTATGATATGTATGAACTGAAGAAATAGTAATGTACCAGTGTTGAATAAAAATGAATGTTAAACTACACATCATGTCCCATCAGAATCTACTTGCATTGATGTTAAACTTACTGTAGAAATATTAGGATTTGTATGCACCATTCACTGAAATTAGTTTTCAGTAATAGGAAACAAATATGTATTTCAGGTGGATGAATATTTCTGAGAATAATTTTGTGAAAAGTTGATTATAAATCCACATACAAGAATATGAATGAATTTAGGGAGTATTTGAAAAATCTGGAGAGTATTATATATATATATATATATATATATATATATATATATATATATATATATACAGAGAGACATTAAAAATAGCAATATATATTCCAATGGACAATCACCATGAAATATACATCATCCACAGATGCAAAAATATTCATTTTGCTGAACATGGATTTATGTATAATGTTGTTAAACCAGGAAGCTCACCCATAGTTTGAATTTTCAGTTCAAACAGCATTTAGGAGGAGTGATCTCTTCTCACAATTTGTACCTGCAAAGTCAGCCAGCTGAAAAGAATGTACATGTGATACCAGGTAGGATTCTATATGTGCATATAAAATTGCATGTGCTTAACAGGCTACAGAGAAATGGAGACAGGAATTCACATATTTTTTAACTTTACATACACATGGTGAACTATTTCAACAAATAATTGACTAGATTTATAACTCCTACCCTATATAACACAAAAGGCAAGTGCAAAAATACAACATGCCTCCTCTGAACTGCTTGCATTTCTATTCTGTTTTGGTTAATTTTCTCCATCATATTAGAATTAGTAGTCAGAGACTATTAGGTAATGGGTTTGTGTCAGGGTTTCAGTATTTAGAATGGAAAATTGGAAAATGAATCCAACGTGTATGTTAATATGTGCTACCAAAAATCTTCCCACTCTCATCCAGAACAACGCCTTGACATTACCATCAATCCCAAGTAAGACACAATTAGAGAAAAGTTAGAAAATCTGTGAATATATTTATGGAATGGAAAATGCTGAGGATTTCACAACCTTGGAGGTGGTAGAGGAGTCTCCAAAAGTAAGGGACAGGGTAAACACTCCACAAACATGGAGTGCTGCTGGCCTAAAGTCTTCTAGAGAAACTGCATCTGAGGGTGGGTACTTGAAATATATGTTGTTGTCAGGAGCTTTAGCTTCCTTTGTAGTGAGACCAACAAAGCTGTGTCTGCATCTATGTGACCTGGAGGACATGGGATGTTATTTTCCAATGAACCTGAGGCAGCAGTGCTGAATTCTCTCTTTGTGGCCAGTGGGGGCTAAGTGTTTCCCCGTGTGGACTATGAAGCCATTTGGTCATCCTCCACTTTTCCTGGTTTTTTTTTTTGCTGCTGCACTGGGAGTTAAGTATTTTCTTCATGAAATACAAGGAGTTCAACTGGCACACAGTGCTGGAGAGAGTTCTGTCACTTGTGGTGGATCAGGGTATGCAGGAGAAAGCACAAACCAGGCTTCTATCTCACATAGCAACCTGAACCACCTTGAACATAGCAACCTGATTCTGAACATTGCCCTGAAAACTCTCCATATAACAAGATGCCTTTGCATAGAAGGGTCTGCTAGCTGCACCATGTCAGTCAAAAGCCATTTGGAAGCCAATGGCGGATCCACATGGCCCCACCACAGATGTTTTACCACACTCCTGCCCACCAATTCTCTAGGCCCACTAGTCAACAGGCTCCAAGTTACTGACATCTCTCTTCTTCACCATTTTCATGAAACCCAGTCAATCTAGGCACTGTCTGGTATACTCATGATCAGAAACAGGACATCCAAAGTTTCTCCAGTGCCACCTGGGTATGGGAATTTCAAAAATTTCAAGGTATTTATCTAACCATTTTTCAAGGATGAAGTTGGAGGCACTGTGGGTTTCAATTCATTCAGGAACCATTAAATGGTGAGGAAGCTCATTTCAATGAAATCTCAGGAGAACTCTCACAGGCAAGGCTTCCCAAAGAGTTCCAAATGGTCACATGAAGCCAGGCACATTGAGGTCTACTATGTGAGGTCCATGTGTGTTTTGGGGTGTGTTTAAGGCTGCCAAGTCTTTAAGAATAAAATCATATAATATCCTGGCAGAGATTCCCAGTGTCCTGTGGAAAGCTACCCTCGAACTAGATCTCAGTTTCCAAGGGCGACTCTCATGCGTGGCCTCTTAAATCCCAACACAATTCATGGCAATACTCCTCTGAGGTCAGTTCCAGAACTCAGTCTCTAAGGGGAATCAGAGCAAGCCCATGTGGACGCAGTCATCTCTTCCAACTGCCACACAAATGACCACAAATAAAATCAAAACACTCCCACATGGCCCTCATGTTCTGCCATATAGACACTCATCATAAACTCTGGCTGGAGGTTTCCATGAGGGGCGCAGCCCAAGTCAGTATCCAAAATAAGCTCCCCAGCCCCTCATTTGCCTAACATCTAGGTGGCCTGGACACCCTACCTGTGAAACAGGAATGATCAAATAGGCCTGCCGTTAATACTGCTCTGCTTCTCCAAATTGAGGACTACCTACCGTGGGGATTAGATTCTGTATGTGAATTGGTGTCATGAGAAAACCCTAGCAGCTATGGGCTAGCCTCTGCAGGGCTTAGAAGAACTCATTTGACCCAAAGATCCCTAATCTCACTTGATGAAAGTCAGGAACCTTACAGAGAAATGCGAGATACTTCATCCACAGTGACTGCTCTTTTGGCCATTTTGGTTTTGGATGCGCACATGGGATCTTTCTTTAGATCCATCAGGTGCTGAGAATCTAAGCCACAGCCTCACACAGGGCCAAGAGGCTGATTCAGACACATCCCTTTCCAAAGAAATTAAGCAAAGAGCCACAGATGATGCCCATTCATTTTTTTTTAATTAATTTTTATTGTAGGTTGTTCAAAACATTACATAGTTCTTGATATATCATATTTCATACTTTGATTCAAGTGGGATATGAGCTCCCATTTTTACCCCATATACAGATTGCAGAATCACTTCAGTTGCACAACCATTGATTTACATATTGCCATTCTGGAGCCCATTCATTTTCATTTGAAAACTTTTTCATCAGGCTTCATAAAGGGTTGGCCTGAGGCAAAGACCTTACTGACATTCAGGGCAACAGAACAATAGGTAATTAGAAGGCACAAACCAGGGTTTCTTCACTGAGACTTTTCAAAATCCAGTGGTGTGCCACTACCTGCTTTCTCAGAAAAGGCCCGTCTTCAGAGCTTTCCTTCCGTTTGGCCATCCTCACATCTCTAGGTACCAAGATAGCCTGACTCAGCCTTTGGTAAATCCAAACAAGTGAGACCACTGGGAGTGGAACTGGGACTGGCTCTGTGTGCCTGGCTTCCTGGATCCCACATTCCATCACCAAGGAAGTGAGGTCAGGTCACTTCCTTCAGGAACTGAATGAGGTCACTGCCTTGGCAACCACTTTGTCCTCACAGTTGCTTCCAAGGGTCCCATGAGATGGAGGCTTCCCCTACGTCCTGTGACACTTTCACAAGTTAGAATGGTATATCAACCATAGGCAACCGGAATCAGCTCTCCACACAGGCCTCCTTTGGTCCATCTTCTCTACATTAAGAAGAGAGAGGCTGATTCAGACACAACCCTTCATCCTGACCAGGTTGTTTGCCATGGAAGATGACTTTTGGTCTCTCAGGTCCTTCATAGCTGCCTACATCTTGGACCTTTGAGGTTCTCAGCAGGTAGAAGATCTCCTACATTCCAGTATTATAAGACCAACTCTGTCCCTGCTCTTCTGTAAAGTAAGATTGAGGGAACACTGTATGATTAGGGTTAATAACAGGTTCGATTTGGGTTAGGAATCATTTTGCTGGATGAATAATGGTATTGGGAACCTGCAATATTGATAAGAATATAGAGGTGAAATGTACTCATGAAAACAGAAGTCTAAGTAAGATTTGATGCTCAGAAGGGTATTGGGCCCTTGATTGGGTTACTTACCATTGAATTACGTTCTGCACAGATGTCTCAGATAAATCCATATACAATGGCATAGGACCTTGTACCTTGGATGACTAAATGTCGAAGAGAACATCCAGTCAAAAAGGGATAGTCGGTAGGATTAGGAAGATAGTAGGTAGGTTTAGGAAGAAGAGTGAGTGTAGGATTTGGAACACATGTTATTTAGCAATAGTTACAGAATGAATTTAAATGTCAGCACATGTGAAGAGTCAATCACAATGATGAACTTGGGAAAATATTTAGGTAAGCAGATATCAATAGAGACATTATGAAATGAAGCAAAGTATAAAGTGAGAGATAGGCTTAGATATTTTCAACAGGGTTGAGTTTGAATATATAATCTTAGGAAGAAACAAATATGTAGTCACCAATAGGTTTGTCATTTGAGAGCATTAGGCAACTTGGACATGGATGTTTTTAGTAATCTATGTTCACTTTCCATTTAGGCTTTGGTACAATAAAAAATGTGAACTTTGAATTTTGTGTCCAGAATATTTTTGTGATTAAATGTACATGTAGATCTGGTGACATGAGTATTTCTTCCACCATTTCTGGGAGCAATATTGACTGACTACTACTGACTGATAGGTATAGATTCTTTATGTGATTTGGAGTCATGAGAAAACCCAAGCACCTCTTCAGGGTTTCAAGAACTCATTTGACCCAAAGGATCCCTATTCTCACTTGATGGAGGTCAGGAACCTAACAGAGGAAGGAAAGAGACTTCATTCAAAATTACTGAACTTTTTGCCATTTTGGTTTTGGATGCACACATGGAATCTTTCTTTAGATCCATCAGGTGCTGAGAATCTAAGTCACACAGGGCCAAGAGGCTGATTCAGACACATCCTGTTCCAAAGCAATTAAGCAAAGAGCCACAGGTGATGCTCATTCATTTCCATTTGAAAACTGTTTTGTTCAGGCTTCACAAAGGGGTGGCCTGAGGCAAAGACCTTCCTGACATTCAGGACAACAGAACAATAGGTAAGCAAAAGGTCCAAAGCAGGGTTTCTCCACTGAGACTTTCCTGGTCACACTGTCCCTGCTCTTCTGTAAAGTTAGATTGAGGGAACATTGTATGGTTAGAATTAATAGCACATTCGATTTGGGTTAGGAATCATTCTGCAGGATGAATAATGGTATCAGGAACCTGCAATATTTACAAGAATATATAGATGAAATATGAGTAGGAAAACAAAAATCTACGTAAGATTTGAAGCCCAGAAGGACATTGGGCCCTTTAGTGGGTTACTTAGCTTTGAATTATGTTCTTCACAGATGTCTCAGATAAATTGATACACAATGGCATAATACCTTGTACCTTGGATGACTGAATGTCGAAGAGAACATCCAGTCAAAAAGGGAAAGTCAGTAGAATTAGGAAGATAGTTGCTAGGTTTAGAAACAACAGTGAGTATAGAATTTGGACCAAAAGTTCTTTAGCAATAGCTTTTCAATAAGAGAGTGAATGTAAATGTCAGGACATGTGAAGAATCAGTTACAATGATGAACTGGGGAAAACATGTAGGTTAGCAGATATCAATAGAGACATTAAAAATCAGGCAAAGTATAAAGTGAGGGATAGAATTAGAAATTTTCAACAGGCTTGAGGTTGAATACATAATCTTAGGAAGAAACAAATATATAGCGACCAATAGGAATTACATTTGAGACAATTTGGCAACCTGGACATGGATGTTTTTAGTAATCCATGCTCACTTTTCATTAAGGCTTTGGTACAAACATAAGAGTGACCTTTGCTTTCTGTGTCCAGAGTATTACTGTGGTATAATGTATATGTAGATCAGGTGACATAAGTATTTCTTTCACCATTACTGGGAGCAATATTTTGAAGACATATAAATTCATATTGGGGGAACAAAGCGGTGTACTCTGTGTCAATGAATATAGAAATAATTCATGAATAGACCATACTGTGAATAAATAATACAAATGATTCCAACATTAAATAATGAATTGATTTGATATCTGAAAATATACAGAAAATCTTTAATTGATATACATACATTCATTACAACCAGTTATACATCTAACAGTAATATGAGGGTTATGGTTTATCATGAAGAGTGTGTGAGTTTTGCTTCAAAAATGATTATGGAAATCGAAAATAATGTGTTTTGAAAGAAGTCTCATGAAAAGACCAGTCAAGAAACCTGGATGAATATATGAGTTCTGAAGCAGGAGGTGATTGAAATTGAAACAAATGTCTATAAATTTGTGAACTTGTGGAAGAAATATATATGCTATGATGTGCATAAACTGAAGAAATATTAATATACCACTGTTTAATAAAAATGAACTGCAAAATACACATCATGTCCCATAGGAAACTGCATGCATTGATGTTAAACTGGGTATTACTGTAGAAATATTAGGATTTGTATGCACCATTCTCTCAAGTTAGTTTTCAGTACTAGGAAACAAATATGTATTTCAGGTGGATGTATATTTCTGAGAATAATCTTGTGAATAGTTGATCATAAATTCACATACATGAATATGAATGATTTTAAGGAATGTATAATAAGACTCATATATTTGATAATTAGAAAAATTTGGAGAGTGTGTGTATACACACACACACACACACACACATATACATATATATACACACACACAGACACACACACAGAGAAATTAAAATCTAGCAATATATATGCCAATCGAAATTTATCATAAAATATATACCATCCACAGATGCAAAAATAATTATTTCACTAAAAATGTTTTTATGTATAATGGTGTTCTACTAGGAAGCTCACCCATAGGTTGAATTTTCAGTTCCAACAGCGTTTAGGAAGAGTGATCTCTTCTCATAACTTCTATTGGCCAAGTCACAAACCTCACTAAAACGTACGTGTGATAACAGGTAGGATTCTACATGTGCATATAAAAATACATGTGTTGAATAGGCTACAGAGAAAGGAGACAGGAATTTGTTGAGAGCCACATATGAAGGGGCCCCAGCAAACTTCCAGCTGGCAGCAAATTTCCAGCTGTTGGATGATTATTGGCTAACAGTGGCCCCAGCAACATCTAGCTCATTGGAGATTCTCATTGAACTGTTTCCCCGCCCTTTCAGACTGCAAGCTGATGATTGGCTCACAGCGGCCCCAGCAACATCTAGCTGATTGGCTCCTCTGTGGTGATGCTCATTGGACAGTTTCCCTGCCCTTTCAGACCACGGAGCTGCTCATTGGGGGACTTTTTTGGCTCCACCCACGCAACCCAACCAATCGGACTCAAGAGCAGGAGAATTGTGGAAGGTGGAGAGGCTTGTGGGAGTGACAGAGACTTTATAAGGAAGCCAGTGGTGGCAGTTGGGCTCTGAGGGTTTTTCCTGAGGAGCTGTTTTGTATGGCGTGTGTTTTTGTAAAAATAAAGCTCATTTCTTTTGACAAGTGGCTCCTAACTCTTCCCAGCCAGACTGCAGCATTTCCTCGCTTGCACAGGGAACGACTGAGGGTAAGTGATAAGGTAAACTGCTAGCCCCTGAGGGCAGGGCAAGAGGATGGGTAGCCATTTTAAGATTCCTCTTTAGTTTTGCTTCACTTTTGTTTTAAGCTGCCTGTCCATGGAGATGATTGAGACGGAAGAAAAACCACTCACATATGAGGAAAAACTATTCACGTCTGAGGAACAGATAGGGAGAAAGTACGGACACACATGTCAGGAGGAAAGAAAGGCTATAATGACTTTTTGTTGTTCCCTTTTTATTTCAGTCTGTCTCTGTTTTGTTTGGAGTCATCTTGTTGGGTTTTATTATAGTAGAAATACGGGATCAGAAATTAGTAAAAAACAAACTGAAAGAGTGTTAAGTAAATTGTTAGAGGAAGGAGGTGTATCAGTAAAATCAAGAACAGTCAGGGCATACAGTGATAAAATACAAAAATGTACCCCATGGCCTTTTAAGGAGGAGTTGTTAAGTATATCATAATGGAACCATCATGGTGAAGATTTCAAAAGAGTAGAAAAGAACAGCCCAGGGACTCAGCCAGTTGGCACATTGCCATTGTGGACGTTCATATCTGCTTTGCTTAGTCCAAAGCATTCAGTTAAGACACAGATAGAGGAATAAAGCTTAGAGCAGAAAAAGCCATCAGGGGCAAAGTTACAAAAGGAGACTGCTACTAACATCTTTCTATCACCAGAGGGCATAAGTGTCCAACAACAGCGCCACCTCTACAGGAAACTGTTACTAACACCTTTCTATCACCAGAGGATGTAAATGTCCAACTAACAAGGCCACCTCCATATGCTGGGAGGCCCCCAAACCCCGCAGTTGATAGTTCGGTTCCTGAGACAGGATCTCAAGTATTTACATGCCCGGTATTTTAGGTAGGAGGGCAGAGAATTCACCTTGCTTTAAATTTTAAAATAGTGAAGCAGCTAAAAGTGGCTGTAACAACCTATGGTCCTCAAGCACCCTTCATTGTAAGCTTGGTCCAATCTATTAACAACTTAAATGTGATGCCAGTAGATTGGGCTAATATGTGTAAAGCTGTGCTAAAGGGAGGACAATACCTGTTATGGAAGGTTGCCAATGAGAAATTTTGCAAGGAGACGGCTAGGCGAAATGCAGCAGCTGGTTATCCTCAGAGAAATCTAGATATGTTGTTAGGAAAGGGACCTAATGAGGATCAGCAGCAACAAATTCCATATGATCATGGTATATACGAATTAATTGCTGTAGAAGTGGTTAGGGCATGGAAGACTTCACAAGAACTTGGAGGATTACAAGGTCAATTATCTAAGGTAATACAAGGAGCTAATGAATCTTATGCTGAATTTGTAGATAGGCTTATTAAAACAGCTACCAGAGTTTTTGGGAATACAGAACAAGCAATTCCATTAATAAAACAACTGGCTTATGACCAAGGGAATTGTTGGTGCAGAGATATCATTAGACCATGGAAACATGAAGATTTAAACACATATATTAAATTATGTAGAGACATTAATGAATAAGAGCAACTCGTTGCAGCTACAGTAAAACAGGCTTTAGATGCCAGGCCAAGAACATGCTAGAATTGTGAAGAAAAGGACATTTTAAAAGGAATTGCCCCATAGGAGGAGGGTTTAACAAAACTAGGAATCAAAGGAGTAGAATACCGTGTATTTGCCCACGATGCCATAGAGGAAGACATTGGGCTAATGAATGTCATTCTCAAACAAACGTAGAAGGTACTTCATTTTCAAAAAATGAACAAAGACTAGGTGTTTATCCACAATATTATGGAGAAAGGCATCGGGCTCCACTGCCAAAAAATGGAGAGGTGGGCCCAATGCTCTGGGTCCCAAAACCACAAATATATGGAGCACTGGAGGAACCCAGCAACCCCATCAGGATAGTGCACAGGACACATTTTTTATCAGATCCCTCGTCAGACAAACCAGAGGGAGTACAGGGTTGGACATCAGCGCCTCCGCCAGATCAGTACTAATTCCAGAGATGAGAGTTCAAATAATTCCCACAGGGCTGAAAGTACCTCTTCCCAAAGGAACAGTAGGCTTATTATTAGGATGCAGCTCTTCTACTCTAAAAGGACTTAGGATAATTCCTTGGGTGATTGTTTCCGATTATGAAGGTGAAATAAAAATTATAGCCAGTTCTCCAAAGGATTTATCAGTAATTTCACCAGGAGATAGAATAGCACAGTTATTAATAATACTCAGCCTACATAATAAATTTTCTAGTCATTCTGTAGAAAGAGGTTCCATGGGATTAGACTACACAGGTGTAGATTGGGCTATGCTTTCTTTAAATTTAGATTCTCGCCCCATGCTAAAACTAAATATTCAAGGACATGAATTTAATGGGCTACTGGATACAGGTGCAAACTCTAGCATCATCTCTCATCAAGAATGGCCAAAACATTGGCCATTACAACAAGCCACTCAAATGCTTTGAGGCCTAGGAGTGGCGACTAATCCCCTTAAAGGTGCAATTGTATTAGATTGGAAGGATCCTGAAGGATGTGAAGGAACTATACAGCCATATGTATTGGATCATCTTCCCGTTAATTAATGGCGATGAGATGTCCTTGATCAATTAGGTTTGACATTAACAAATAAGGTCAACCAAAATGCACCCACTACTATGGCTAGACAAGGTTTTAGGAAAAGAAAAATATTAGAAAAACAAGAAGAAGGTATAGGAGCACCAACACAAATAGATCAAGGAACAGACAAAAATGTGTTGGATTTTCAGAAAGGGCCACTGAGACAATAAAAATTACTTGGAAATCAGAAAGACCAGTATGGGTTCCTCAATGGCCCCTGACTAAAGAAAAGATACAAGCAGCCCATGACCTGATCAAACAACAATTAGCGGAAGAACATATACAACCTTCTGTATCTCCCCATAATACTCCCATTTTTGTCACCAAAAAGAAATCTGGTAAATGGAGATTATTGCAAGATTTAAGAACCATTAATAATGAGATGGTTATTACGGGACCTGCTCAATCAGGGATTCCTCAATTGTCTGCTTTGCCAAGAACTTGGTATGTTTTAGTTATACATATTAAAGATTGTTTTTTTTTCATTTCCAATTCATCCTGAGGATAGTCCACGTTTTGCATTTACTATCCCTGCACTGAATCATGAAGCTCCTTATCAGAGGTAAGAGTGGAAACTACTCCCTGAAGGGATGGCTAACAGCCCAACTACATTTCAAATTTATGTTAACAAAGTAATCCTGCCATTTAGAAATCAAAATCCTTAACTACAAATATTTCACTATATGGATGATGTATCATTTGCACACAAAGCTAAAAACACATTGCTAGAATGTTATGTCACACTTACAAACTGATTAAAAAAATTATAATCTAGAGATAGCAATAGATAAAGTATAATTAAAATTTCCAATAAATTATTTAGGAGTTCTATTATCCTCAACCATGGTCAGTCCACCAAAAATTCAAATAGGAGTAGATCAACTCCAATCAACTAATGACTTTCAAAGTTATTAGGAGACATAAATTGGATAAGGCCTTAACTAATTATACCAACAGGAGAGTTGGGACCTTTATTTGATATCCTAAAAGGTCTATTAGATCCAAATTCACCCAGAATGTTAACACCTGAAGCAAGAAAGGCATTAAAAATCATTGAAACATAAATGGGAAATATGCATTTGGATAGAGTTAATATAATTTTGCCTTTATTATTTATTGTACTACCAACAAAAAAAAGTATTTCTACAGGAGTATTTTGGCAAGAAGGTCCATTATTATGGATTCATTTATCTTATTCTTCTCACACTATTATTACTAGGTATCCTGAGACTGAGGGACAATTAATACTCATAGGAATAAAAGCAGCAAAGTGAGTGTGTGGAATTTCACCCAATAAAATTATTACTCCATATTCTTTGAATCAAATTGATAAATTAGCTAATGAGTTAAATACTTGTGCAGTAATCATGTGTAAATCAAATGTTTCATTTGATAACCACTTACCATGTAATCTTTTATTGTCTTTTTGGTCATCGCATCCTGTAATTTTTCCAAAAATGACAAGAAAACAAGTATCATGAATGCTCCAAGTATATTCACTGATGAGACAAATCATGGCACAGCAGCAATAGTTACACCTGATCAAACTTTTACATTTTTACGACCCAAACAATCAGCTCAAAAGGTAGAGCTTAATGCAGTATTACAAGCTTTTGTGATGTTTAAAGATTCTGTATTTAATTTATTTTCCCTTAGTCAGTATATAGTTAATGCTATAGTATCCCTTGAAGATGCTGGTAGTATTTCCCCTTCCGCTACTGTTTTCTCTTTGCTTTCCAGTATACAATGTCTAATCTGGGACAGAAAAGATTCATTCTTTATAGGACATATCAGGGCACATACAGGATTGCCTGGAGCCCTTAGTTTTGGCAATGATTTAGCAGATTAAACTACACATGACTTACATACATCTTTTCTCTACACTAGAAGAAGCTACAAATTTTCATAAAAAGTTTCATGTCAATGCTAATACTTTACAAAAGTGTTTTAAAATAACTAAGGAAAAAGATAGAAAATAATAAAACAATGTCAAAATTGTGTGACCTTTTTACCACAAGTTAATCTTGGAGTCAATCCTAGAGGATTGATACCTAACCATATTTGGCAGATGAATGTCACACACTTGCCAGAATTTGGAAAATTAAAATATTTGCATGTTACAGTTGATACTTCTTCTAGATTTTTGATGGGCTCCCTTCATGCGGGGGAAAAAACTAAAGATGTTATAGCTCATTACTTACAAAATTTGCCACTTTGGACATTCCAAAACAGTTAAAAACAGATAATGCCCCTGATTATACTCCTACCTCTTTTAAACAATTTTTCTCATCATTTGGCATTACTCATATAACAGGAATCCCATACAATCCACAGGGACAATGCATAGTGAAAGAGCACATGAAACTATTAAAATGTACTTATTAAAGCAAAAAGACGCAATTGGGAAGGGGTATGAATTCCTCAAAGATAAACTTAAAATAACCCTTTTTACTCTAAACTTTTTAAATTTGGATTCATCAGGACTTAGTGCTGCGGAAAAGCATATGTGTCCAAAAAATGTGCATAAGTTCAAGGTACTTTGGAAAGATATTCTAACAGGACAACAGAAATGTCCTGACCCAATTATTGTCTGGACTCGGGGGTCTTTTTCTGTGTTTCTACAGGGAGAACAGCAGCCGATTTAAATAACAGAGAGATTAACTAAGGTCCTGACCCAGAGATTGCCTGGAGTCGGGAGTCTCTTTATGTGTTTCCACAGGGAGAACAGCAGCCAAATTGGATTCCAGAGAGATTAACTAAAGTACTGACCCAGTGATTGTCTGGAGTCAGGGGTCTGTTTGTGTGTTTCCACAGGAAGAACAACAGCCGATTTGGATTTCAGAGAGATTAAGTTATTCGATTTCTATAGACCAAAATAAGATGATTTGGCTCAAATCCATAACAGCTGATATCCAAAACTCCAGTTTCACTATCCTTACATCTGTGACAGAACAGGGATGCTTTTTTCAATATCTATTTTATTATTGCCCTTTCCCGTATCATGAAGTTTTATTTGTTTTTTTGAGCTCATTGAGACCTAGGTTAATGTATTGCTGATCAGTTCTACATTTTGACTATAGAGTTTTTAAACATTGCACTGGTGATTTCACCTGTGAAAAGTTATAAGGCCTTTACTATTATGTTATGTGTTGTATGTATTATATTATGTGTGCACACTTGTGTTTTGTGTTATATGTTTGAATGTACGTATGTCCATATATCATATATGATGAGTGCTCATAAAAAAATGTATGCAAATATTTTTTTATTCACGTGATCTAAATGGTTTAATTTAAATTGGGTAAACAACTGTTGAGCATTGTTTTAATATGTGAACAAAAAAGGAAGTTAACAGACCTGTTTGTTTACTTCATCTTTTCATTTTATTATATTTAATAATTCTCTTCAAAATTATGTAAATTTTTAAGATAATTATTTTCTTTTAGTGCCTTCTGGAATGTTAAATAATTTTCCTTTACCCATTATTGCCAGAATTTCTATCTTCATACCAGTGCCGTTGAAGTCAAAGATAAAACCAATCTACAGCTTCTGCAATAGCCATCCCTGAAATTCTTGCAGAACTTGTCAGGACTATGTATCACTTTTATGCATTGTGAACTCTCTCTTGGTGAAGCCACTTGTGGTAGTGTTGGGGTATATATGCTGACGCTATCAGCAGTGGTACAATTTTTCCAAAAGTAGCCATCAATTGGCTTGGTGTGTCTTCCTTATTCTCACTTGACAGAGGTCAGAAACCTTACAGAGGAAGGGGAAAGACTTCATCCACAATGACTGCTCTTTTAGCCATTTTGGTTTTGGATGCACACATGATATCTTTCTTTAGATCCATCCATCTAAGAATCTAAGCAACAGCCTCACACAGGGCCAAGAGGCTGATTCAGACACATCCCTTTCCAAAGCAATTAAGCAAAGAGCCACAGGTGATGCCCATTCATTTGCATTTGAAAACTGTTTTCTTCAGGTTTCACAAAGGGGTGGCATGTGGGAAAGACCTTCCTGACATTCAGGGCAACAGAACAATTGTTAAGCAAAAGGCCCAAACAGGGTTTCTCCACTGAGACATTAGTAGTCACACTGATATCTGAGTTTTCTGAGATGCTCGCCATTCCCTTCAGCTATCCACTACATGGCCATGTCACAGAGCTTGGAGGTGGCACATATCTTGGATACAAAACCATGAGCCTCTTCTGGAGAGTGGCCAGATTTCAGGAAGAAAACAGGAACTTAGGAAGATAGCAGGTGTTGCCCATCAATAAGGCAAGCTGCATTCCATTTATAAATTGGGCAGGAGGAATGCTGGGAAGCTTTCTACTAGTCAGGACACATCCATTGATGCATTCTCTTTTCTAATATCTACAACCACGGACACAGTGGGGTACACAGACACAGAAACACTCGCATTGTCAAACGACTTACTAGAAACAGTTCACTCCAAACAAAACAAACCGCATTTCCTACCTATTCTCAGAACATGAGACAAAACCACAAACCCTCACCCACACCAACAAAGCCCCCTTCTTCCCCCAAGTAGGTCTGTGAATATCTGGAGTGTTCTCTGACTGTGGGGCATTCTAGGTTGCCCCGAAATGGCCTGTCCTGTCTCAGATCTGGTGTCCTTAACCAACTCTCTGAAGTTGTCAGGAGCCAGCGGTGAGTCACTACCTTCTTTCTCAGGAAAGGCCCCTCTTCAGAGCTTTCCTTCCATTTGGCCATGCAAACAGGATGGTCCAAAGTAGGTACCAAGAAAGACTGACTCTGTTATCAAGAATTCCAAAAATTGAGACCACTGGGACTGGGACATGGACTGGCACTGTTTGACTGGCTTTTTGTATCCCAAGATCAGAGAGTTTCTTCCCCAAGGAAGTGAGGTGAGGTTACTTCCATGAGGAACTGAATGAGTTCACTGCCTTGGCAACCACTTTGTACTAAGAGTTGCTTCCAAGGGTCCCATGAGATGGATGCTGTCCCTGCTTCCTGTGACACTTTCACAAGTTAGAATGGTATATCAACCATAGGCACCCGGGAACAGCTCTCCACACAGGTCTCATTTGGTCCATCTTCTCTACATTAACAATAGAAAGGCTGATTCAGATACAACCCTTCATCCTGACCAGGTTGTTTGCCATGGAAGATGAATTTTGCTGTCTCAGGTTTTTCAGAGGTGCCTATATCTTCTTCAGTGATAATTTCTGCATGGAGCTTTGAGGTTCTCTGCAGGTGGAAGATCCCCAGCATTCCTGTATTGTAAGACTAACTCTGTCCCTGCTCTTCTGTAAAGTTAGATTGAGGTAACAGTGTATGGTTAGGGTTAATAACAGGTTTGATTTGGGTTAGGAATCGTTCTGCTGAATGAATAATGGTATTGGGAACCTGTGATGTGTATAAGAATACATAGGTGAAATATATGTATGAAAACAGAAATCTAAGTAACATTTGAAGCCCAGAAGGGCATTGGGCCCTTGATTGGGATACTTAGGTTTGAATAAATCGATATACAATGGCATAGGACCTTGTACCTTGGAAAATTGAATGTAGAAGAGAACATCCAGTCCAAAAGGATAGTCGGTAGTGAAAGGTTATTAAAATAGTTAATTGTCACTTCCTGTTTTTCTGTATGCTTAACAAAACACTGTTGAAATCTTGAGAACTGTTTGCTAATCTTGTTCCCAGAATGTACTGTCCCCAACTGCCAAACTGTAGAATATGCTCCCTCACCAGGTTGCATGTAAACCGCCCACTCGCCCTTACCCATCAGTATACTTCCTCCCTGCCCTCTCAAGGAAAGTAAATAATCCCTGCTTAAACTGTTGTCAGGGCTCTCTGCTCTATTCAAGTGAGCTCTGAGCCCCAGCATGCTGGACCCCAAATAAACCCTTTGCTGTTGCATGAGACAGTCTCTTGGTGGTCTCTTCCTCTGACACTCGCCGGACCTTTACATATTGACGTTCCACCGAGTTCCGTCACTGGCGGACGAGAGACCCCAAAGGGCTCCTCTCGGAGCAAGTAAGGCACCTCTTTCTGGTTTCAGGATTCATGTTAGGGCTTGGCAATATCGCTTGCGATGAAGAGCCTGAGTTCTCTCCGACTTTGGCTGAGAGACCTCTCACAGAGACACAGGGCACCTCCCTGGGGGACGCCGCAGAGGACTCAGGAAATCAAGGAACAATTGTCTCCTCGATTCAGTGATATTTTGTTTCGGATTCGGTATTGCCATCCCATCGGGTTTTGCTGTCTACTGATTCCTGGTCTCAGTGATGTACGTCCATTGCCTGTCTTTATGGTCTTGTTATATCTGTGTCGTGTGTCGTTGCATTTAGTTTGTGTATCTTTCATCATGGGACAGAGCACTTCAATGCCTCTGTCCCTGACCCTTAATCACTGGACCAAAGTTCGCTTAAGAGCTCAGAATCTTTCTTTTTCAGTAAAACTCCGGACCGGCCAGAATCTCTGAGCCTCAGAATGTCCCACCTTTGGAGTCGGATGGCCACTAGAAAGATCTTTCTACTTCCCACTAATTTAAAAAATCAGAGATATTGTCTTTCAGCTGGGCCCAAATAGCCATCCAGATCAACAGCCATATACCTTAAATTGGTAGGACCTCTGCAAATCTCCTCCTCCATGGGTGAAGCCTTTCCTTGCCCCTTCCCCTACTCCTATTGCTTCCCCCACGATCTCTCAAACCCTCTGCTCATCCTCCTACTCCACCCTCTGTTCTCCCTGAGTCACAAGATTTGACTCTACTGGACTCTCCTCCCCCTCCTTATCCCCTCTCCTCTTCCCCCAACCACCAACACACTCTAAGTGATTCCCTTGCAGCTGACTCAGCCTCTTCGCCATTGGAGGAAGCTAAGCTGGCCCAGGGCCCTCCAGATAACTCCCCCGTGGCACACACAGACCTCCTCCCCTGGAGGAAGATGGCCCGGATAAAGGAACTCGCTGGCTGTGAATCATTGAAAACCCTGTAACTCCCGTGATGCTCCCCCTATGTCCCTACGGGCCAATGATTGACGACAACAATGGGGGAAAATTGCAAGCCTACCAGTATTGGCCTTTCTCCTCTTCAGACCTATATAACTGAAAAAATAACAATCCCCCTTTTTCCGAGGACCCTACCCGGCTCACAGGTCTGGTTGAATCATTGATGTTTTCATACCCGCCTGCTTGGAATGACTGTCAACATCTTTTAGGGACTCTCTTCATGACAGAGGAACAAAAGAGAATCCTCCTGGAAGCTAGAAAAAATGTCCTCGGACCAGATGGGAGACCGACACATCTTCCCAACATAATCAAAGCCAGCTTTCCTTGAAGCGACCAAACTGGATCCTCAACACATTTGAAGGTAAGAAAGCATCTGTCCACTTTTCACTGGGTTCCAAATAATTTGGCCAAGGTAAGAGAGATTATTCGAGGGCCTAATGAATCTCCCTCTATGTTTCTAGAGAGAATTATGGAGGCATATAGAAGATATACACCTTTCAATCCTCAGGCAGAGGATCAAAAAGCATCTGTCACAATGGCCTTTATTGGGCAAGCTGCCCTAAATATTAAAAGAAAGTTACAATACTTGGATGGATTACAAGATATGATTTTGGGAGATTTAGTCAGAGAAGCCGAGAAAGTATACTATAAGAGAGAAACTGAGGAAGAGAAGGGAGCAAAGGGAGGATAAAAGAAACAAAAGACAGACTACGGCGTTGACTAAGGTCCTGGTCAGAACACCAAAAGGGCCAGAAATTAAGAAATAGGGAGACAGGAAGAGATACCTGGTCCCATGCCCGAGGCCATCCCTGGCCTCAAATCAATGTGCCTATTCTAAAGAAAAAGGACACTGGGCCCACGAGTGCCCTAGAAAGAGACAGCCATGCCAGCCAGCCATTCTGACTCTGGAGGATGACTACAAAAGTTGGGGCTCAGATCCCCTCCCTGAGTTCGGGGTAACTTTTGAAGTGAAGGGGACCCCAGTAAACTTTGAAGTGGATACAGGGGCAATATACTCAGCCCATAAGGCTCCATTGGGCCCTCTATCAAATAAAAGGTCTACTGGCTGCACCATGTCAGTCACAAGGCATTTGGAAGCCAATAGAAGATCCACATGGCCCACCACAGATGTTTTATCACACACTTTCATAACACTGCTCTAGTCCCACTACTCACCAGGCTCCAACTTACTGGCATCTCTGTTCTACACCATTTTCTTGAAACCCAGTCAATCAAGGCACTGTCTGGTATACTCATGATCATCAAGAGGACATCCCAAGGTTCTCCAGTTTTAGCTGGTCATGGGAATTTAAAAATTTTATGATAATTTTCCAGCAATATTTCACGGATGAAGTTGGAGGCACTGTGGGTTTCAATTCATTCAGGAACAATTAAATGCTGAGGAAGCTAATTTCAGTAAACTCTGGAGCACTCTCACAGGCAAGGCTTCCCAAAAAGTGCCCAAAAGTAACATGAAACCAGGCCCATTGAGGTCTACAAAGCGAGGTCCATGTGTGTTTTCAATCTCAATTATGGCTGCCAAGTTTTTCAGAATTAAATCATGTGATATCTTGGCTGAGATTCCCAGTGTTCTTTGGAAAGCCAACCTGGGCCTAGACCTCGGGTTCCAAGGTTACCTCTCATGCCTGGCCTCCTAAAATCCCATCACAATTCATGGCAATACTTCTCTGAGTTCAGTGCCAGATCTCAGTCTGTAAGGGGAATCACACCAGAGTTCAAGCCCAGATGGACCCAGTCAACTCTTCCGTGACACAAATGAATACAATTAAAACCAAAATACTCCCACACGTCCCTCATCTTCTTCAATATAAACACTCATCATGAACTCTGCCTGAAGGTTTCCATGAGGGGCACAGCCCAAGACAGTGTCCAAAATAAGCATCCTTGCACCTCATTTGCATACCTTCAGGGTGGCCTGGATACCATTACTGTGAACCAGGAGTAAACAAATAGGCTTGCCGTTAATAAAATTCCAATTCTCCAATTTGAGGCCTACTGACTTAGGGGTTAGATTCTTTATGTGAATTGGAGTCATGAGAAAACCCAAGCACCTATGGGCTAGCCTCTGCAGGTTGTGAAGAACTCATTTGACACAAAGGATCTCTATTCTCACTTGATGGAGGTCAGGAACCTTACAGAGAAAGGCGAGAGGCTTCATTAAAATGACTGCTCTTTTGGCCATTTTGGTTTTGGATTCACACATGGGATCTTTCTTTAGATACATCAGGTGCTGAGAATCTAAGCCACAGCCGCACACATGGCCAAGGGGCTGATTCAGACACATCCCTTTCCAAAGCAATTAAGAAAAGAGCCAAAGGTGATTCCCTTCATTTCCATTTGAAAACTGTTTTCTCCAGGCTTCACAAAGGTGTGGCCTGAGTCAAAGACCTTCCTGACATTCAGTGCAACAGAACAATAAGTAAGCAAAAGGCAAAAAGCAGGGTTACTCCACTGAGACTTTCCTGGTCACCCTGATATCTGAGTTTTCTGAGATGCTCGCCATTCTCTTCAGCTCTCCAGTACATGGCCATGTCACAGAGCTTGGAGGTGGTACATATCTTGGACACAAAACCATGAGCCTATTCTGGAGAGTGGCCAGAATTCAGGAAGAAAACACCAACTTAGGAAGATAGCAGGTGTTGCCCATCGATAAGACAAGCTGCAGTCCATTCACAAATAGGGCAGGATAAATTTTGGGAAGATTTATACTAGACAGGACACATCCATTAATGCATTCTCTTTTCTAATGTCAACAACAACGGACACAGACATAGAAAGACTCGGCTTGTCAAAAACTTAGTAGAAACAGTCCAATCCAACCAAACAAACCACCTTTCCTAGCTATTCTCAGAACATGAGACAAAACCACAAACACACACCAACTCCCACAAAGGCACATCCTTTCCCCAAGTAGGTCTGTGACTATCCGGGGTGTCCTCTGAATGGTGGGCCATACTATGATTCCCGAAAATGGCCTGTCCTCTCTCAGATCTGGTTTTCTTGGCCAACTCTGTGAAGTTGTCAGGAAAAAGTGGTGAGGCACTACCTGCTTTCTCAAGAAAAGTCCCTCTCCAGAGCTCTCCTGGCATTTGCCTTCCTCAAATCAGTAGGTACCAAGAAAGACTGACTCTGTCCTTGAAAAATCAAAACAATGAGCCCACTGGGACTGGGACTGGGACTACTTTTGGCTGCCTGGCTTCTTTGATACCAAGATCAGAGAGTTCCATCACCAAAGAAATGAGGTATGTCACTTTCTTGGAACTGAATGAGGTCACTGCCTTGGAAACCACTTTGTCCTAACCGTTGCTTCCAAGGCTACCATGAGATGGAGTTTGCCCCTACTTTCTGTGACACTTTCACAAGTTAGAATGGTATATCAACTATAGGCACGCGGGAACAGCTCTCCACACAGGCCTGGTCAGGTCAGTCTTCTCTACAATAAGAAGAGAGAGGCTGATTCAGACACATCCCGTCATCCTGACCAGGTTGCTCGCCATGGAAGATGAATTTTGCTCTCTCAGGACCTTCATACCTGCCTACAACTTCTCCAGGTATCATTTCTGAATGGACCTTTGAGGTTCTCAGCAGGTGGAAGGTCCCCTGCTTTCCTGTATTGTAAGAACCACTCTGTCCCTGCTCTTCTGTAAAATGAGATTGAAGGAACAGTGTATGTTTAGGGTTAATAACTGGTTTGATTTTTGTTAGGAATCATTCTGTGTGATGAATAATGGTATTGGGAACCTACGATATTTACAAGAATATAGAGGTGAAATAGAAGTATGAAAACAGAAATCTAGGTATGATTTGAAGCCCAGAAGGTCATTGGGCCCTTGATTGGGATAGTTAGCTTTGAATTATGTTCTGCACAGTTGTCTAAGTTAAATCGATATACAATGGCATAGGACCTTGTACCTTGGATGACTGAATGTAGAAGAGAATATCTAGTCAAAAAGGGATAGTAGGTAGGATTAGGAAGATATTTGGTAGGTTTAGGAAGAAGAGTGAGTATAGGATTTGGACCAAAAGTTCTTTAGTAATAGGGTTTTAGTTAGAGAGTGAATGTAAATGTCAGCACATATGACGAGTCAGTCACTATGATGAGCTGTGGAAAATATGTAGAAAAGCAGATATCAATAGTGACATTACGAAATCAGGCAAAGTATATAATGAGCGATAGGATTAGACATTTTCAACAGGGTTGAGTTTGAATACATAATCCTTGCAAGAAACAAATATGTAGTCACCAATAGGATTGACATTTGAGAGCATTAGGCAACCTGGACATGGATGTTTTTAGTAATTCATGTTCACATTACATTTAGGCTTTGGTACAATCATAGTGTGACCTTTACATTTTTGTCCAGATTATTACTGTGATAAAATGTATATGTAGATCAGGTGACATGAGTATTTCTACCACCATTTCTGGGAGCAATATATTGAAGACATAAAATTTGTATTGGGGGTACAAAGAGGTGTACCCTGTGTCTATGAATATGGAGATAAAGCATGAATAGACCATACTTATATTGATATACAATCATTCATTACAACCAGTTATACATCTAATGATAATATTAGTTTTTTGGTTTATCATGAAGAGTTTGTGAGTTTTGCTACAAAAGTGATTATGGAAATTGAAAATAATGTGTTTGGAAAGAATTCTCATGAAAAGACCTGTCAAGAAACCCTGACAATACATGCGTTCTGAAGCAGGAAGTGATTAAATTTGAAACAAATGCCTATCAATTTGTGAATTGTGGATGAAATTCATATCCTATGATGTGCAAAAACTGAAGAAATAATATTGTACCAGTGTTGAATAAAAATGAACGTCCAATTACATATCATGTCCCATAGGAATCTACTTGCATTGATGTTAGACGGGGTCAGTTACTGTAGAATTATTAGGATTTGTATGCACCAGTCACTGAAGTTAGTTTTCCGTACTAGGAAACAAATATGTATTTCAGGTGGATGAATATTTCTGGGAATAATCTTGTATAAATTTCATTATAAATCCACATACATGAACATGAATGAATTTAGAGAGTGTATATAGGACACATATATTTTATATTTTGAAAAATCTGTGGAATGTATATATATATATATATGTATATATATATATATATATATATATATATATATATATATATATATATATATAGACACACACGCACAAAGAGAGACATTAAAAAGTAGCAATATATATTCCAATCCAAATTCATCATTAAATATATATCATTCACAGATGCAAAAATATTTATTTTACTGAACATAAGTTTATGTATAATGTTTTTCAAATAGGAAGCTACCCTATATGTTGAATTTTAGTTCCAACAGCGTTTAAGAGGAGTGATCTCTTCTCACAATTTTTAACTTCCAAGTCAGCCACCTCACAAAAATGTACGTGTGATACCTGTTAGGATTCTATATGTGCATATAAATATACATGTGTGAATTGGCTACAGAGAAAGGGAAAAAATAAATCACATATTTCTTAACTTTAAAAACACATGGAAAATTATTTCAATTAAAAATTGAATAGATTTATAACTGCTACCTTATATAATGCAAAAGGCAAGTGCAACTATACAACATGCCTCCTCTGAACTGCTTGTATTTCTTTTCTGTTTGGGTTTTTTTCTCCATTATATTAGGAAGAGTATTCTGAGTCTAGTAGGTGTGTGTTAGTGTCAGGGATTCAGTATTTCAAAAGGAAAATTGGAAAAGTAATTCAATGTGTATGCAAATATGTGCTGCAAAAATATCCTAGCACTCTAATCCAGAACAATGCCTTCACATTACCTTCTCCCCAAGTAAGCCACAATTAGAGGAGAAGAGTTAGAAAATCAGTGAATGTATATCTGGAATGGAAAATGCTCTGGAGTTCACAACCTTGGAGGTGGTAGAGGAGTTTCCAAAGGAAGGGACAGGGTAAACACTCCACAAACATGGACCTATGCTGGCCTTCAAACTTTTTGAGAAACTGCCTCTGAGGTTGGGTACTTGAAATATATGTTGTTGTCAGGATATTTGGCTTCTTTTGTAGTGAGACCATCAAAGCTTGGTCTGCATCCCTGTGCCCTGGAGGACATGGTTTCTTATTTTCCAATGAACATGAGGCAGCTGTGCTGAATTCTCTCTTTGTAGGTAAACTGTGTCCACTGTGGACTAAGTGTCTCCCCGTGTGAACTGTGAAGCCATTTGGTCCTCCTCCACTTTTTGTGGTGTTTTTTGCAGCTGCACTGGGAGTTTGGTATTTGCCTTACAAAATACAAGGAGCTCAACTGGGACACAGTACTTGAGGGAGTTCTGTCACGTGTGGTGGGTCATGGTCTGCAGGAGAATGCACCAACCATGCTTCTATCCATCATAGCTTGCCCCATTGCCCCCTTGTCCATATCAACCTGATTCTGAACATTGGCCTGAATCCTCATCATATAACAAGATGTCTTCACATATAAGGGTCTGCTTGCTGCATCATGTAAGTCAAGAGCCATTTGGAATCCAATGGTAGATCCTCATGGCCCTACCACTGATGTTTTATCACACAACTGCCCACCACTGCTGTAGACCCACTGGTCAGCAGGCTCCAACTTACTGCCATCTCTGTTCTTCACCGTTTTCTTGTAACTCAGTAAATAAAGGCACTGTTTGCTATACTCATGATCAGCAACAGGATATCCAAAGGTTCTCCAGTGCCACCTGGTCACGGAAATTTCAAAAATTTCATGGTATTTATCTAGCCATTTTTCAAGCATGAAGTTGGAGGCACTGTGGGTTTCAATTCATTCAGTAACCATTAAAAGTTGAGGAAGCTCATTTCAATGAAAGCTCTGGAGAAATCTCAGAGCCAAGGCTTCCCAAAGAGTGGCTAAAATGTCACAGGAAGCCAGGCCCATTGAGGTCTACAATGTGAGGACCATGTGTGTTTTGACTCTCAACTATGGCTGCCTTGTCTTTAAGAATAAAATCATGTGATATCCTGGCTGAGATTCCCAGTGCTCTGTGGAAATCAACCCTGGGCCTAGATCTCAGTTTTCAAGGGTGACTCTCATGCGTGGCCTCCTAAAATCCCAACATTTTTCATGGCAATACTTCTCTGAGGTGAGTTCCACAACTCAGTCTCTAAAGGGAATCACACCAGAGTTCAAGCCCTGGTGGACCCAGTCATTTCTTCCAACCGCTACACAAATGACCAAAATTAAAACCAAAACACTCCCACATGGCCCTCATCTTCTTCCATATAGTCAATTATCTTAACCTCTGACTGGAGTTTTCCATTTGGGGCGCAGCCTAAGACAATGTCCAAATTAAGCTCGCTTGCCCCTTATTGGACTGAAGTCAGGGTGGCCTGGACATCCTTCCTGTAAACCAGAAGTGATCAAATAAGCCTGCCATTAATACTGCTCTGTTTCTCCCATTTGAGGACTACTAATTTCAGGAATAGATTTTTTATGTGATTTGGAGTCATGCGAAAACCCAAGCACCTCTGCAGGGCTTTGAAGAACTCATTTGACCCAAAGAAAACCTATTCTCACTTGATGGAGGTCAGGAACCTCACAGAGGAAGGGGAGAGACTTCATCCACAATGACTGACTTTTTGCTATTATGGTTTTGGATGCACACATGAGATCATTCTATAGATCCATCAGGTGGTGAGAATCTATGCCACAGCCACACACAGGGCCAAGAGGCTAATTCAGACACATCCCTTTCCAAAGCAATTAAGCGAAGAGCCACAGTTGATGCCCATTCATTTCCATTTGAATATAGGATTTGGAAAGAAAACAGTTTTCTTCAGGCTTCACAAAGAGGTGGCCTGAGGCAAAGACCTTCCTGACATTCAGTGCAACACAACAATAAGTAAGCAAAAGGCCCCAAGCAGGGTTTCTCCACTGAGACTTTTCTGATCACCATGATATCCAAGTTTTCTGAGATGCTCGCCATTCTCTTCAGCTCTCCAGTACATGGCCATGTCACAGAGCTTGGAGGTGGTACATATCTTGGACACAAAACCATGAGCCTATTCTGGAGAGTGGCCAGAATTCAGGAAGAAAACTTCAACTTAGGAAGATAGCAGGTGTTGCCCATCGATAAGACAAGCTGCAGTCCATTCATAAATTGGCCAGAAATAATTAGGGGAAGATTTATACTAGACTGGACATATCCATTAATGCATTCTCTTTTCTAATGTCTATAACAACGGACATACTGGGATACACAGACAAAGAAACACTCACCTTGTCAAACAACATACTAGAAACTGTCCACTCCAAACCAAACAAACCGCCTTTCCAACCTATTCTCAGAACATGAGACAAAACCACAAATCCACACCCACTCCCACAATGGCACCTCCTTCCCCCAAGTAGGTCTGTGACTATCTGGAGTGTCCTCTGAATGGTGGGCCATACTATGATCCCCTGAAATGGCCTGTCCTCTCTCACATCTGGTTTCCTTGGCCAACTCTGTGAAGTTGTGAGGAAAAAGTGGTGAGCCACTGCCTGCTTTCTCAGGAAAGGTCCCACTTCAGAGCTTTCCTGGCTTTTGGCCATCCTCAAATCAGTAGTTACCAAGAAAGACTCACACTGTCCTTGGTAAATCCTAACAAGTGAGCCCACTGGGACTGGGACTGGGACTGCCCCTCGGTGCCTGGCTTCTTGGATACCAAGTTCAGAGAGTTCCATCACCAAGAAAATGAGGTTTGCCACTTTCTTTGGAACTGAATGAGGTCACTGCCTTGGCAACAACTTTGTCCTAAGAGTTGCTTCCAAGGGTCCAATGAGATGGAGTCTGCCCCTACTTCCTGTGACAATTTCACAAGTTAGAATGGTATATCAACCATTGGCACCCGGGAACAGCTCTCCACACAGGCCTGGTTCGGTCCATTTTCTCTAAAATAAGAATAGAGTGGCTGATTCAGACACATCCCTCATCCAGACCAGGTTGTTTGCCATGGAAGATGAATTTTGCTCTCTCAGGTCCTACATACATACCTACAACTTCTCCAGGTATCATTTCTGCATGGACATTTGAGGTTCTCAGCAGGTGGAAAGTCCACTACTTTCCTGTATTGTAAGAACCACTCTGTCCCTGCTCTTCTGTAAAATGAGATTGAGGGAACAGTGTATGTTTAGGGATAGTAACAGGTTCATTTTGGGTTAGTAATCATTTCCTGCGATATTTACAAGTATACAGAGGTGAAATATAAGTATGAAAACAGAAATCTCGGTATGATTTGAATCCCAGAAGGGCATTGGGCCCTTGATTGGGATACTTAGATTTGAATTATGTTCTGCAAAGATGTCTCAGATAACACGATATACAATGGCATAGAACCTTTTACCTTGGATGATTGAATGTAGAAGAGAACATCCAATCAAAAAGGGATAGTCAGTAGGATTAGGAAGATATTCCGTAGGTTTAAAAAGAAGAGTGAATATAGGATTTGGAACAGAAGGTCTTTAGCAATAGGGTTTCGGTTAGAGAGTGAATGTAAATGTCAGGACATATGAAGAGTCACTCAGTATGATGAACTGGGGAAAATATGTAGCAACGCAGATATCAATAGAGGCATTACAAAATCAGGCAAAGTATAAAGTGAGTGACTGGATTAGACACTTTCAACAGGGTTGAGTTTGAATACGTAATCTTAGGAAGAAACAAAAATGTAGTCACCAATTGAATTGACATTTGAGAGCAAAAGGCAACCTATACATGGATGTTTTTAGTAATCCATGTTCACTTTCCATTTAGGCTTTGATACAGTCATAAGTGTGACCTTTACATTTTTTTCCAGAATATTTCTGTGATAAAATGTATATGTAGATCAGGTGACATGAGTATTTCTTCCACCATTTCTCGGAGCAATATATTAAAGATGTAAAATTAGTCTTAGGGGTACAAAGAGGTGTACCCTGTGTCTATAAATATAGAGATAAAGCATGAATAGACCATACTGTGAATAAATAATAAAACTTGTTCCAACTTTAAGTAATGGATTGAGCTGATATCTGAATATGTACAGGAAATCTTATATTGATATACAATCATTCATTCCAACCAGTAATACATCTAATGGTAATATTAGCGTTATGGTGTATCATGAAGAATGTGTGAGTTTTGCTTCAAAAGTGTTTTTGGAAATCGAAAATAATGTGTTTTGAAAAAAGTCTCATGAAAAAAACAGTCAAGAAACCTGGAGGAATACATGTGTTCTGACGCAGGAAGTGATTAAAAGTGAAGCAAATGCCTATAAATTTGTGAATTTGTGAATAAGATATATATCCTACGATGTGCAACATCTGTAGGCTAAAACACTGTACCTCAGATGATTGAATGTAAAAGAGAACATCCAGTCAAAAAGTGGTAGTCAGGAGGATTAGGAAGTTAATAAGTTTAGGAAGAAGAGTGAGTCTAGGAGTTGGACCAAGACTTTTTTAGTAATAGGATTTTCGTTAGAGAGTGAATGTAAATGTCAGCAAATCTCAAGAATCAGTCACTATGATGAACTGGGCAAAATATGTAGAAAAATAGATATCAATAGTGACATTAGGAAATCAGGCAAAGTATAAAGTGAGTGATAGGTTTAGACATTTTCAACATGGTTGAGATTGAATATATAATCTTAGGATGAAACAGATATGTACTCACCAATAGAATTGACATTTGAGAGCCTTAGGCATCCTGGACATGGATGTTTTTAGTAATTCATACTCACATCAAATTAGGAGTTGGTACAGACATAAGTGTGATCTTTGCATTTTTTTCCAAAATATTACTGTGATAAAATATATATGTAGTTCTGGTGACATGAGTATTTCTTCTACCATTAAGGGGAGCTATATTTTGAAAACTCATTAAATAGTATTGGGGATAAAAATAGGTGTACGCTTTTTCTATGAATATAGAGATAATGCATGAATAGTCCATACTGTGAATAAATAATATAACTGGTATCTAATTTGGAAATTGCAATAAATTGATATCTGAAAATATACAGGAAATCTTACATTGATATACAATCATTCATTCCATCCAATTATACATCTAATGGTAATGTAAGTGTTATGGTTTATCATAAAGAGAGTGTGAGTTTTGCTTCAAAAAGATTATGGAAATCAAAAATAATGCGTTAGGAAGAACTATCATGAAAAAACCAGTCAAAAAAAAAGGAGGAATACGTGTGATCTTAAGCAGGAAGTGATAGAAAGTGTACCAAATGCATTTAAATTTGTGAAATGTCGATGAAATCTATTTTCTAAGATGTCCATAAACTGAAGAAATAGTAATGTACCAGTGTTGAATAAAAATGAACATCAAAATGCACAACATTTCCCATAGGAATCTACTTGTATTGATGTTAACCTGGGTCAGTTACTGTAGAAATATAAGGATTTGTATGCACCCTTCACTGAAGTGAGTTTTCAGTACTAGAAAACAAATATGTATTTGAGGTGGATGAATATATCTGAAAATAATCTTGTGAAAAGTTGATTATAAAACCACATACATGAACATGAATGAATTTAGGGAGTGTATAATAAAAGACATATATTTCATATTGTGAAAAATCTAGAGGGTGTAGATTTTTCACAAAACACATACAGAGATATAAAAAAGTAGCAATATATATGACAATCGAAATTCATCATGAAATACATATCATACACAGATCCAAAAATATTTATTTTACTGAATATGGATTTATGTATAATGTTGTTCAACTAGGAAGCTCACCCATAGGTTGAATTTTCAGTTCCAACAGCGTTTAGGAGGAGTGATCTCTTCTCACAATTTGTATCTGCCACGTCAGCCACCTCACAAGAATGTACGTGTGGTACCAGGTAAGATTCTATATGTGCATATAAAAATACATGTGCTGAATAGGCAACAGATAAGGGGAGACAGGAATTCACATAATTGATACCTTTCAAAACACATGAAGAACTATTTCAATTAATAATTGACCAGATTTATAACACCTACACTTTATCATGCAAAAGGCAAGTCCAACTATACACCATGCCTCCTCTGAACTGCTTGTATTTCTATTCTGTTTGGATTATTTTTCTCCATCATATTAGGATTAGTAGTCAGAGTCTAGTAGGGTGTGGGTTAGTGTCAGGGTTTCAGTAATTCGAATGGAAAATAGGAAAATGAATCCATTGTGTATGAAATATGTGCTACAAAAAATCTTCCCACTCTCATTCAGAACAATGCCTTGACATTACCTTCACCCCAAGTAAGACACAATTAGAGGAGAAGAATTAGTAAATCTGTGAATACATATCTGGAATGGAAAATGCTCAGGAGACCACAACCTTGGGGGTTTTAAAGGAGTTTTCAAAAGTAAGCGACAGGATGAACACTCCACAATCATGCAACTCTGCTGGCCTAAATACTTCTTGAGAAACTGCCTCTGAGGTTGGGCACTTGAACTACATGTTGTTCTCAGGAGATTTACTGTCCTTTGTAGTGATACCATCAAAGATGGGTCTGCATTTATGTGACCTGGAGGACTTGGTTTCTTATTCTCCAAAGAACATGAGCCAGCAGTGCTGTATTCTCTCTTTGTAGGTATTCTGTGGCCACTGGGGGCTAAGTGTCTCTTCGTATTGACTGTGAAGCCAATTGGTCATCCTACAATTGTCGTGGTGTTTCTTGGTTCTGCACTGGGGTTTTTGTATTTGCTTCATGAAATACAAGGAGTTCAACTGGGACACAGAGCAGGAGGGAGTTCTGTCATGTGTGGAGGGTTAGGGTCTTCAGGAGAATTCACCAACCAGGCTTCTACCCCACATAGCTTACCCCCTTGTCCATAACAAACTGATTCTGAACATTGCCCTGAAACCTCTCCATATAAAAAGATGCCTTTACATATAAGGGTCTGCTGGCTGCACCATGTCAGCCAAAAGCCACTCAGAAGTCAATGGCAGATCCACATGGCCCCACCTCAGATGTTTTATCATACACCTGCACACCACAACTCAGGGCCCACTTCTCCTCAGCAGGCTCCAACTTACTGGCATCTCTGTTCTTCACAATTTTTATGAAACAGAGTCAGTCAAGGCACTGTCTGGTACATTCATGATCAGCAAGAAGACATCCAAAGTTTCTCCAGTGACACTTAGTCATGGGAATTTCAAAAATTTCATGGTATTTATTAAGCCATGTTTCAAGGATGAAGTTTGTGGCACTGTGGGTTTCAATTCATTCAGGAACCATTAAATGTTGAGGAAGCTCATTTAAATGAAAGCTCTACAGAACTCTCACAGGTAAGGCTTCCCAAAGAGTGGCCAAAGACACATATATTTCATATGTTTAAAAATCTGGACAGTGTATATATATATATATATATATATATATATATATATATATATATATACACACACACACACACATACACAGAGACATTAAAAACTAGCAATATATATACCAATCAAAATTCATCGTGAAATATATATCATCCACGTATCCAAAAATATTCATTTTACTGAACATGGATTTATGTATAAAGTTGTTCAACTAGGAAGCCCACCCATAAGTTGAATTTTCAGTTTCAACAGCGTTTAGGAGGAGTGATCTCTTCTCACAATTTGTATCTGACATGTCAGCCACCTCACAAGAAAGTACGTATGATACAAGATACGATTTTATATGTGCATATAAAAGTACATGTACTGAATAGGATACAGAGAAATGGGGGAGAAAGGAATTCACATATTTGATAAATTTAAAAACACATGGAGAACTCTTTAAACAAAAAATTGACTAGATTTATAACTCCTACGCTATATAATGGAAAAGGCAAGTCCAAATGTACACCATGCCTCCTCTGATTTTCTTGTATTTCTATTATGTTTTGGTTATTATTCTCCATCATGTCAGGAATAGTAGTCAGAGCCTAGTAGGGTATGGTATAGTGTCAGGGATTGAGTATTTTGAATGAAAAATTGGAAAATGAATCCAATGTGTATACAAATATGTGCTACACAAAAATCTTCCCACTCTCATCCAGAACAATGCCTTGACATTACCTTCGCACCAAATACGACATTTAGAGGAGATGAGTTAGAAAATCTGTGAATACATATCAGGAATTGAATATGCTCAGGAGTTCACAAACTTGGAGGTGGAAGAGGAGTTTCCAAAAGTAAGTGACATGGTAAACACTCCACAAACATGAAGCTCTGCTGGCCTAAAGACTTCTGGAGAAAATGCCTCTGAGATTGGGCACTTGAAATATAAGTGGTTGTCAGGAGCTTTAGCTTCCTTTGTAGTAAGACCATCAAAGATGTGTCTTCGTCTATGTGACCTGGAGGACATGGTATCTTATTTTCCAATGAACACGAGGCTGCAGTGCTGAAATCTCTCTTTGTAGGTCAACTGTGGCCACTGGGTTCTAAGTGTCTCCTCGTGTGGACTGTGAACCCATTTGCTCATCCTCCAATTTTTGTGGTTTTTCTTGATGCTGCACTGGGAGTTCGGTATTTGCTTCACAAAATACAAGGAGTTCAACTGAGACACAGTCCTGGAGGGCATTCTGTCACGTGTGGTGGGACAGGGCCTGTAGGATTATGCACCAACCAGGCTTCTGTCGAACATAGCTTGCCCCCTTGACCAAAGCATCCTGATTCTGAACATTTCCCTGAAACCTATCCATACAACATGATGCCTTTACATATAAGGGTCTGCTGACTGCACAATGTCAGTCAGAAGCCATTTGTATGCCAATGGTAGATCCACATGAAACCACCACAGCTGTTTTATCTCACACCTGCCCACCTTTGCTCTAGGCCCACTATTCAGCAGGCTCCAACTAACTGGCATCTCTGATCTACACCATTTTTGTGAAACCCAGTCAATCAAGGCAGTATCTGGCACACTCATGATCAGCAACAGGATATCCAGTGGTTCTCCAGTGCCACCTGGTCATGGGAATTTCAAAAATTTTATGGTATATATGGAGCCATTTTTCAAGAATGAAGTTGGAGGCACTGAGTGTTTCAATTATTTCAATAACCATTAAATGGTGAGGAAGCTAATTTCAATGAAATCTCTGGAGGACTCTCACAGTCAAGGCTTCCAAAAGAGTGGCCAAAATGTCACATGAAGCCAGACCCATTGAGGTCTACAATGTGAAGTCCATGTGTGTTTTGACTCTCAACTATGGCTGCCAAATCTTTCACAATAAAATCATGTGATATCCTGGCTGAGATTCCCAGTGCTCTGTGGAAAGCCACCCAGGGCCTAGATCTCAGTTTCCAAGGGAGAATCTTATGCGTGGCCTCCTAATATGCCAACACAATTCATGGCAATACTTCTTTGAGGTCAATTCCAGAACTCAGTCTTTATGGGGAATCACACCAGAGTTCAAGCCCAGGTGGACCCAGTCATCTCTTCCTACCACCACACAAATGACCACAATTAAAACCAAAAAACTCCCACATTGCCCTCATCTTCTTATATATAGACACTCATCATAAAACCTGGCTGGAGGTTTCCATGAGGGGTGCAGCCCAAGGCAGTGTACAAAATAAGCTCCCGTGCGCCTCATTTGCCTAATGTCATGGTGGCCTGGACATGCTTCCTGTGAACCAGGAGTGATCACATAGGCCTGCCATTAATACTGCTCCGCTTCTCCAATTTGAGGCCTACTGACTGTGCATTTTAGATTATTTATGTGAATTAATGTCATGAGAAAACCCAAGCAACTATGAGCTAGCCTCTGTAGGATTTAAAGAATTCACTTGACCCAAAGGATCTCTATTCTCACTTAATTGAGATCAGGAACCTTACAGAGGAAGTCAAGAGACTCTATCCACAATGACTGTTCTTTTAGCCATTTTGGTTTTGGATGCACACATAGCAGGAGTTGGCCATCCATAAGGCAAGCGGCAGTCCATTCATAAATTTGGTAGGATGAATGCTGGGGAGCTTTCTCATAGACAGGACACATCCACTGATGCATTATCTTTTCTAATGTCTACAACCACGGACAGTGAGTTACAGACATAGAAACACTCACCTTGTCAAAAGACTTACTAGAAATAGTTCACTCCAAACCAAACAAACCACCTTTCCTACCTATTCTCAGAACATGAGACAAAACCAGAAACTCATACCCAAACCCACAAAGGCACCTCCTTCCCACAAGTAGGTCTGTGACTATCCGGAGTGTCTTCTGACTGGAGGGCCATACAATGTTCCTCCAAAATAGCCTGTCCTGTCTCAGATCTTGTGTCTTTGGCCAACTCTCTGAAGTTGTCAGGAGTCAGCAGTGAGGCACTACCTTCTTTCTCAGGAAAGGCACCTCTTCAGAGCTTTTCTGCCATTTCGACATCCTAACATCAGTAGTTAGCAAGAAAGAATGACCCTGTCCTCGGGAAATCCAAAAAGTGAGAACACTGGGACTGGGACTAAAACTGGCACTGTTTAACTGGCTTCCTGGATCCCAAGATCAGAGAGTTCCATCACCAAGGAAGTGAGGTGAGGTCACTTCCTTCAGGAACAGAATGAGTTCACTGCCTTGGCAACCATTTTGTCTTAACAGTTGCTTCCAAGGGTCCCATGAGATGGAAGCTGCCCCTGGTTCCTGTGACACATTCACAAGTTAGAATGGTATATCAACCATAGGCACCTGGGAACAACTCTCCACACAGGTCTCATTTGGTCCATCTTCTCTACATTAAGAATAGAGAGGCTGATTCAGACAAACCCTTCATCCTGACCAGGTTGTTCGCCATGGAAGATGACTTTTGCTCAATCAGGTCCTTCAAAGCTGCCTACATCTTCTTCAGGGATCATTTTTGCATGGATCTTTGAGGTTCTCAGCAGGTGGAAGATCCCCTACATTCCTGGATTGTAAGACCAACTCTGTCCGTGCTCTTCTGTAAAGTTAGATTGAGGTAACAATGTATGGTTAGGGTTGATAACATGTTCGATTTGGGTTAGGAATCAGTCTGCTGCATGAATAATGGTATTGGGGGATGCCACCGAGGACTCGAGAAATCGAGGAACAATTGTCTCCTCGACTCAGTGATTTTTTGTTTCAGATTCGGTATTGCCAGCCCATAGGATTTTGCCTGCTACGCAGTCCTGGTCTCAGTTTTGAACGTCCATTGCCTGTCTTTATTGTCTTGTCTTGTCTGTGTTGTGTGTTGTTGCATTCACTGTTTGTGTATCTTTCAATATGGGACAGAGCACTTCAATGTCTCTGTCCCTGACCTTTGATCACTGGACCAAAGTTCGCTTAAGGGCTCAGAATCTTTCTTTTTCTGTAAAACTCCAGACTTGCCAGACTGTCTGTGCCTCAGAATGTTTCACCTTTCAAGTCGGATTGCCCCTAGAAGCATCTTTATACTTCCCACTAATTTAAAAAGTCAGAGATATTGTCTTTCAGCTGCGCACACATAGCCATCCTGATCAACAGCCATGCATCTTAACTTTGCAGGACCTCTGCAAGTCTCCTCTTCAATGGGTGAAGCCTTTCCTTGTCCCTTCCCTGCTGGTACTGCTTCCCCCATGACCTCTCAAACCCTCTGCTCCTCCTCCTCCACCACCCTCTGTTCTCCCTGAGTCACAAGATTTGACTCTACTGGACTCTCATCCCCCTCCTCATACCGTGCCCTCATCCCCCAACCACCAACCCCCTCTAAGTGATTCCCCTGCAGCTGACTCAGCCTCTCCGCCATTGGAGGAAGCTAAGCTGGCCCTGCGCCCTCCAGATAACTCCCCCACAGCACACACAGCCCCACCTCCCCAGGAGGAAGCTGGCCCGGCTGAGGGAACTCGCTGGCTTCGAATGATTGAAAACCCTGGAACTCCCGTGATGCTCCCCCTATGTCCCTATGGACCATTGATTGACGAAGGCCATAGGGGGAAAATGCAAGCTGACAAATATTGGTCTTTCTCCTCTTCAGACCTATATAACTGGAAAAATCACAATCCCTTTTTTTCCGAGGACCCCACCCGGCTCACAGGTCTGGTTGAGTCATTGATGTTTTCACACCTGAATACTTGGGATGACTGTCAACAATTCCTAGACACTCTCTTTATGACAGAGGAACAAAAGAGAATTCTCCTGGAAGCTAGAAAAAAAATCCTCGGGCCAGATTGGAGACCAACACATCTTCCCAACTTAATCAAAGCTGGTTTTCCCTTGAAACAACCCAAATGGGACACCAACACCTTTGAAGTTAGAATGCATCTGTCCACTTATGGCTAGGTTCTAATAGTGGGCATCTGAGTGTCCGCTAGGCAACCAACTAATTTGGCCAAGGTAAGAGAGATTATTCAAAGGCCTGATGAATCTCCCTCTATGTTTCTAGAGAGAATTAGGGAGGCATATAGGAGATATACTCCTTTCGATGCTCAGGCAGAGGATCAAAAGACATCTGTCAGGATGGCCTCTATTGGGCAAGCTGCCCTGGATATTAAAAGAAAGTTACAATGCTTAGATGGATTACAAGATATGACTTTGAGAGACTTAGTCACAGAAGACAAGAAAGTATACCTTAAGAGAGAAACTGAGGAAGACAAGGGAGCAAAGGGAGGATAAAAGAAACAAAAGACAGACTAAGGTGTTGACTAAGGTCCTGGTCACAACAACAGAAGGGCCAGAAATTAAGAAACAGGGAGACAGGAATGGATACCTGGTCCCATGCCAGAGGCCACCCCTGGCCTCAGAACAATGTGCCTACTGTGAAAAAAAAAGGACACTGGGCCAAAGAGTGCCGTAGAAAGAGAAAGCCACGCCAGTCAGCCATTCTGACTCTGGAGGATGACTAAGAAAGTCGCGGCTCAGATCCCCTCCCTGAGTTCAGGGCAACTTTTGAAGTGGAGGGGACCCCAGTAAACTTTGAAGTGGATACAGGGGCAATATACTCACCCCTAAGACCACTTTGGGCCCTCTATCAAATAAAAGGTCTCTAGTTCAAGGGGCTAATGGCAGTAAATATCTGGCTTGGACAACTAAGAGGATCATGGACCTGGGGAAAGGAAAAATAGATCACTCCTTCCTAGTAATCCCAGAATGCCGGGCCCCATTGATGGGCAGAGATCTGCTCACCAAGCTCCGGGCCAAAATAACTTTTCACCCTGAAGGCCCCCAAGTGGAATTTCTAAATCTTTCAGTAAAAACTCCTATAATCACAGCTCTAACTATGTCAGTAGAAAATGAACATCAACTCACTCACCTTGGTTAAAAGAAACTGCAGGTATTTCTGAAGTATCAAGAACAGAGTTTTCCACTAACTGACTCACAGCAAAAAGAAATAGCTGAATGGGTAAAAAAAGCCTGTCAAGTCCATCAAATGGTTAATGCTTACCCTTCCAAGCTTCCTGCAGGAAAGCACCTATGAGGATCCAGACCAGGACAATTCTGGGAAGTTGACTTTACTAAAATTAAGCCAGCAAGGTATGGACATAAATATCTCCTAGTCTTTGTAGATACATTTTTAGGATGGATTGAATCTTTCCCCACTAAAAAAGAAAAGAAAAAATAAAAGAAACAGCACAAAAGGTGGTCCAGAAGATCCTGGAAGATATTTTTCAAAGACACGGCCTGCCTAAGGTAATACCGTCTGATAATGCACCAGCGTTAGTGGCTCAGGTAAGTCAGGGGTTAGCCAGGAACCTGGGGATTAATTGGAAGTTATATTGTGCTAACAGACCCCAGAGTTCAGGACAGGTAGAAAGAATGAATAGAAGCATTAAAGAGGCCTTAATGAAATTAAGCTTAGAGACCAGCATAAAAGATTGGACTATGCTCCTGCCATATACAATGTTTCATGCAAGAAATACTCCCTCTGTTTTTTTGAGTAACCTCATCCCCTGTGAAATTCTCTAGGGTGCCTCTCCTCCAGTAAGTGACCTAAGCCCAACTGTAAGACCTAACGATCCCTTCCACACCCCCTTGCTTGACAGACTTAAACTCTTGAAAGAACTCAGAGATACCTGTGGAAACAGCTGGCCACTGCCTACCAAACTGGGGACGAGGGGACTCGACATCGATATCAAGTAAGAGACTTCATCTACGTAAGACGATATCAGGTGTCATCCCTGGAACCCTGCTGGAAAGGACAATACCAGGTGCTACTTATAACATCTACAGTGGTAAAGGTAGACAGAATCACTTCCTGGATCCATGCCTCTCATTTCAAGCCTGCGCCCTGTCCACACTCTGGCTAGAAACTGGAAAAGACTGGTAACACTTTCAAATTGCATATTCACCATGTGGATAAGGCTATAGAATCTCCCCTTCGCAACAAGTAGTCCTAACCCTCATCAGCCCGTGCAGCAGCGATGGCTGATCACAAATTCTACTGGAAAAGATGTATAATCTATCTTGCATACAGCCCCCTTAGGTACCTGGTGACCATCACTTTACCCAGACATTTGTCAGCTGGCTATAGGTCTTTCCTATTGGGATATTCCTGATGAAGAGGATTCCACTAAAATTCCATTAAATCCCTTCCGTACCATAGATAATGGAAACAAACATTATGGATGTAGGGACACACGAGCCAGATGCAGGTTGGCTAGCCTAGATTACTATGTTTGCCCGACCAACGATCAAAGCCACAAACAGCCATGAGTGTGTGGGGGGAAAGTCGACTTCTTCTGTAAGTAATGGGGATGTGAGCATACAGGGGCTGCCTGATGGAACCCAAACTCCTCATCAAATTCAGTGCACAGCATTGGCCATATTACGAATTAGATAACAAAAACCAATGGCTCCCAGAGGGGTCTCTAGATCCTCAAATTCTGCATGACCTTTTTAACATCTGCAAGTGCTCAAAAGGGTGAAAGGAGATTCCCCTATGTGGAGGCCTTTTCCCTCCTTCACTCACATCCTGAACTCTGCTTATCCAATAGATCCTCACCTTCAGCCTTCTGCTCCAGAGTCTCTGCTGTCACTCCCACTTCAGAAACCTGATTTCTTCCCTCCAATTAATAGATCAAAAACCCAAACCTTCGCTGGTTCTCAGACCATTGCCCCCTTGCTGAGTTAGCAGCTACTGAAGTACCCCTCAACCCACTCACTCCTCTCTTCTCCTGTCAGTGCCCACACCGGGTCCCACCAGGTCCTCTTTTCAGCTAACCCAAAGCTCAAACCAGCTGAGGAGAGTCCTCAGACCCCTATTCAAGATGTAATAAAAATGGCCTTTAAAGTTGCTTTGTCATCACTGAAAACAGTTTACTAAGAATTTAAAGTCCCTCACATGCGTTTTGGGATACTCACTTCCGTCTTCCCCTCTGCTCTACCTGTTCTACTGCTCAAGTTTTTGTTGCTAGGAAAATCCCAAACCATTTCTCAAATTATTCTTTTACATCCCTCCTTCCTCATTCTCAGATCCTCGGAGCTGCTCTCAGCCCCACCATCCCTGTCTTCCCCTTCTGTACCAGGCCCACTGAAAAGTCTTAACTGACCTTCTCCAGAAGTCTTCACCATGGCTGAGTTTTGGACTTTCATGAAAAGAGTCCCTGTAAAAGAGTTCAATGTAGTTAAACTTCCTCTTTTCATATTGCCCTGTTCTACTTGGCCACTGGCTAAAAAAATCAGCAATCCTTAGCTAGACACCCTCTTTCTAGTTTTTCACAAAAATATGTGAAAAAAGCCTTGGGCCTTGACCTGGGGCTTCAGAGAGATGGCTACATTTCTAAGTTAAAGAAGTTAGCAACTGGGCTCCGTGGTAACAGCTGTCAGGGGGAAAATAAGAAAGGGAAGAAAAAGCTCTTACCTTCCCAGGTGTCCTTGAAAAGTTAACTTGCCCAGAACTGAGGAAAAAAACAGAAACAAAAACTGCTTTTTTCAACTTCTGCAGACTGTGAACTTCTGAGCCCCTTCCCTTAAATGTTGGGTACAAAATTCTGAAACTACCTCAACTTGGGTTTCAGAGGATTACTTGATTACAACAGAATCAATGCCCTCTGAATCCGGTTGCAACCAAATAGGACAGTTTCCCTGTCTTCACTGCTATCTTAGGTGCCTTGCCTTGTCTGTCCCTACTACAGCATAATTCTATATACTTAAACATTGCTTATGTTTTCATGAAATGGTCAACAGATGTGATTAATTGTGTAATGGTGCAGATGTTTCCCAGAGTGCTCTATCACGACACAGTTTCATTTGAAGATCAAATAGGGGGGCATACAACCCTGTTCCACTGAAAATATATATCCCTCCCTTTAGCCATCCTATTAGGAATAGGAATTGCTGCACTGGTGGGCACGGGAACTACTGCCTTTGTCCATGGGACTCAACAAATGACAAAAAATATGACAGCAATAGACCAAAACGAAGATATTAGAAACCTCCATCAGAGCTTTGCATGAATCTTTAACCTCTCTCTCTGAAGTTGTTTTTCAGAACACTCGATGGTTGGACCTGCTCTTCATGAGAGAAGGGGGCCTTTGTGCTCCATTGAGGGAAGAATGTTGTTTGTATGCCGAGCATACTGGAGTTGTAATAAAATGTATGAGTAAATTAAAAGGACGTCTTGAAGAGCATCAACGAAAGAGAGAGGCCCAAAAAGGGTGGTTTGAGTCTTGGTTCACACAGTCCCCCTGGTTAACTACGTTTTTATCAACCCTGGCCGGTCCAAAAATAATCCTCATATTATTGCTAACTATAAAACCCTGTTTTCTCAACCGTGTAATTTCTTTTCTCCAGGCTCAAATTGGACGAGTTAAACTTAAGGTAATACCCCACTAGCAGACACAGAATGTGACACCCCCAATGATCATTTTTATGATTAAAAGTAGCCAGAAGAAGAATTGGGGAATAAAAGGTTAATAAAATAGGTACTTGTCACTTCCTGTTTTTCTGTATGCTTAACAAAACACTGTTGAAATCTTAAGAGATACTTGCAAATCTTGTTCCCAGTATGTGCTGTCCCCAACTGCCAAACTGCAGAATGTGCTCCCTGACCCAGTTCCACGCAAATCGCCCACTCGCCTTGATCCATCAATAAACTTCCCTCCCTGCCCTCTCCAGGTAAAGTATATAAGCTCTACTTAAGCTATTCTCAGGGCTGTCTGCTCTATTCAAGTGAGCTCTGAGCACCAGCATGCTGGACAGTCAATAAACTTTGGCTGTTGCATGAGATAGTCTATTGGTGGTCTCCTCTTGCAAAGCTCGCCTGACATTTACTAGGATGATTGAATATAGAAGAGAACATCCAGTCAAATAGGGATAGTTTATAGAATTAGGAAGATGGTCAGTACGTTTAGGAAGAAGTGTGAGTATAGGATTTGGAACAAAAGTTCTTTAGCTATAGGGTTTCGATTAGAGAGTGAATGTTAATGTCTGCACAGGTGAAGAGTCGGTCACAATGATGAAGGGGGGAAATATGTAGGAAAGCAGATATAAATAGAGATATTAGAAAATCAGGCAAAGTATAAAGTGAGTGATAGGATTATACATTTTGAACAGGGTTGAGTTTGAATATATAATCTTAGGAAAAAACCAATATGTAGTCAACAATCGGATTGATATTTGAGAGCATTAGGCAAATTTCAGGTGGATGAATATTTCTGAGAATAATCTTGTGAATAGTTGATTATAAATCCACATACATGATCATGAACATATTTAGGGAGTGTAGATAAGACACATATATTTCATATTTTGAAAAATCTGGAGAGTACACAAGACAAAAAAAGTAGCAATGTGTATGTCAATCAAAATTCATCATAAAATATATATCATCCACAGATCTAAAAATATTCATTTTACTTAACATGGATTTATGTAAAATGTTGTTCAACTAGGAATCTCACCCATTATTGAATATTCAGTACCAACAGGGTTAAGTAGGAGTGATCTCGTCTCACAATTTGTATCTGCCAAGTCCACCAAATCACAAGAATATACATGTGGTACCAAGTAGGATTCTATATGTGCATATAAAAATACACATGCTGAATAGGCTACAGAAAAAGGGAGACAGGAATTCACATATTTGTTAAATTTAAAAATACATGGAGAACTATTTCAATAATCAATTGACTAGATCTATAACTCCTGCTCTGTATCATGCAGAAGGCAAGCCCAACTATACAACATGCCTCCACTGAACTGCTTGTATATCTATTCTGTTTGGGTTATTTTTCTCCATCATATTAGGATTAGTAGTCAGAGTCTGGTAGGGTATGGGTTAGTGTCAGGGATTCAGTATTTTGAATGGAAAATAGGAAATTGAATCCAATGTGTATGCAAACATATGCTACAGAAAAATCTTCCAACTCTCATCCAGAACAATGCCTTGACATTACCTTCGCCTCAAGTAAGACACAATTAGAGGAGAAGAGTTAAAAAAATCTGTCAATACCTATATGGAATGGAAAATGCTCCAGATTTCACACCATTGGAGCTGGTAGAGGAGTTTCTAAATGTAATGGACAGAGTAAACCCTCCACAAACATGGAGCTCTGCTGGTCTAAAGTTTTTTGAGAATTTGCCTTTGAGGTTGGGCACTTGAAATATATGTTGTTGTCAGGAGCTTTAGCTTACTTTGTAGTGAGAGCATCAAAGCTGGATTTGAATCTATGTGACCTGGATGACATGGTTACTTATTCTCCAATGTAATGAGGCAGCAGTGATGAATTCTCTCTTTGTAGGTAAACTGTGGCCTCTAAGGGATAAGTGTCTCCCCGTGTCGACTGTGAAGCCATTTGGTCATCCTCTAATTTTCGTGGTGTTTTTGATGCTGCTCTGGGAGTTTGGTATTTGCTTCACAAAATACAACGAGTTCAAATGAGACACAGTACTGGAGAGAGTTCTGTCAGGTGTGGGGGGAAGGGTCTGCAGGAGAATGCACCAACCAGTTTTATCCCACGTAGCTTGCCCCCTTGACAATAGCAACATGATTCAGAACATTGCCCTGAAACCTCTCCATATAACAAGATGCCTTTACATATAAGGGTTTCCTGGCTGCACCATGTCAGTCACAAGCCATTTGGAATCCAATGGTAGATCCTCATGGCACTACCACCGATGTTTTATCAAACACCTGCCCGCCACTGCTCTGGGCCACTACTCAGCAGGATCGAACTTACTGGCATCTCTGTTATACACCATTTTCATGAAACCCAGTCAATCAAGGCACTGTCTGGTATTCTCATGATCAGCAAGAGGGCATCCAAAAGTTTTCCAGTGCCACCTGGTCATGGAAATTTCAAAAATTTCATGGTTTTTATCTAGCCATTTTTCAAAGATGAAGTTGGAGGCACTGTGGGTTTCTATTCATTCAGGAATCATTAAATGTTGAGGAAGCTCATTTCAATGAAAGCTCTGGAAAACTCTCACAGGCAAGGCTTCCCAAAGAGTGCCCAAAAAGGTCACATGAATCCAGGCCCATTGAGGTCTAAATGTGAGGCCCATGTGTGTTTTGACTCTCAACTCAGCCTTCCAAGTCTTTATAATAAATTCATGTTATATACGGGCTGAGATTCCCAGTGCTCTTTTGAAAGCCACCCTGGGCCTAGATCTCAGTTTCCAAGGACGACTCTCATGCGTGTCCTCCTAAAATCCCAACAAAATTCATGGCAATACTTCTCTGAGTTCAGTTCCACAACTCAGTATCTAAGGGGAATCAAACCAGAGTTCAAGTCTAGGTGGACCCAGTCATTTCTTCCAACCGAGACACAAATGACCAAAATTATAACCAAAACACTCCCACATGATACTAATCTTCTTCCATGTAGTCACTCATCATCACCTCTGGCTGAAGGTTTCCATCAGGGGCGCAGCCAAAGACAGTTTCCAAAATAAGCTTGCTTGCCCCTCATTTGCCTAAAGTCAGGATGTCCAGGACACCCTTCCTGTGAAACAGGAATGATCAAATAAGCATGCCTTTAATACTGCTCTGTTTCTCCAATTTGAGGCCTACTGACTTTCAGATATAGATTCTTTATGTGATTTGGAGTCATGCGAAACCCCAAGCACCTCTGCAGGTCTTGGAAGAACTCATTTGACCCAAAGAATCTCTATTTTCACTTGATGGAGGTCAGGAACCTAACAGAGGAAGGCATGTGACTTCATCCACAATGACTGATCTTTTGGCTATTTTGGTTTGGGATGCACACATGGGATCATTCTTTAGATCCATCAGGTGCTGAGAATCTAAGTCACAGTCACACACAAGGCCAAGAGGCTAATTCAGCCACATCCCTTTCCAAAGCAATTAAGCAAAAAGCCACAGGTGATGCCCATTAATTTCCATTTCAAAACTATATTCTTCAGGCTTCACAAAGGGGTGGCCTGAGGCAAAGACCTTCCAGACATTCATTGCAACAGAAAAATAGTTAAGCAAAAGACCCAATCATGGTCTCTCCACTGAGACTTTCCTGGTCACACTGATATCCTACATTCAGGGCAACAGAAAAATATGTAAGAAAAGGTGCAAAACATGGTCTCTACACTGAGACTTTCCTGGTCACACTTATATCTGAGTTTTCTGAGAATCTCGCTATTATCTTCAGCTATCCAGTACATGGCCGTGTCACAGAGCTTGGAGGTGGTACATATCTTGGAAACAAAACCATGAGCCAATTCTGGAGAGTGGCCAGAATTCAGGAAGAAAACAGGAACTTAGGAAGATAGCAGGTGTTGCCCATGGATAAGACAAGTTGCAGTCCATTCACTAATTGGCTAGTATGAATTATGGGAAGATTTATACTAGACTAGACATCCATTAATGCATTATCTTTTCTAATGTCTACAACAACGAACACAGTGGGATACACAGACATAGGAATACTAGTCTTGTCAAACGACTTAGTAGAAACAGTCCACTCCAAACCAAACAAAGCGACTTTCCTACCTATTCTCAGAAGATGAGACAAAATAACAAACACACACCCACTGCCCACAAAGGCACCTCCTTCCCCCAAGTAGGTCTTTGACTATCCAGAGAGTCCTCTGACTGGTGGGCTAAACTATGTTCCCCAAAATGGCCTGTCTTCTATCAGATCTGGTTTCCTTGGCCAACTCTCTGAAGTTGTCAGAAAAAATTGGTGAGCCACTACCATCTTTCTCAGGAAAGGTCCCTCTTCAGAGCTCTCCTGGCATTTGTGCTTCCTCACATCAGTAGGTACCAAGAAAGACTGACTCTATTCTTGTTAAATCCAACCAAGTGAGCCCCCTGAGACTGGGACAGGGACTCCTTCTGGGTGCCTGGCTTCTTGGATACCAAGTTCAGAGAGTTGCATCAACAAGGAAATGACGTATGTCACTTTCTTTGGAACTGAATGAGGTCACTGCCCTGGCAACCACTTTATCCTAAAAGTTGCTTCCAAGGGTCCCATGAGATGGAGCTGGCCCCTACTTCCTGTGACACTTTAACAAGTTGGAATGGTATATCAACCATAGGAACCTGGGTAAAACTCTCCACCCAGGCCTGGTTTGGTCCATCTTCTCTACAATAAGAAGAGAGAGGCTGATTCAGACACATTCCTTCATTCTGACCAGGTTGTTTGCCATGGAAGATGACTTTTGCTCTCTCAGGTCTTTCATACCTGCCTAAAACTTCTCCAGGTATCATTTCTGCATGGACCTTTGAGATTCTCGGGTAGAAGGTACCCTACTTTCCTGTACTGTAAGAAAAACTTTGTCCCTGCTCTTCTGTAAAATGAGATTGAGGGAACAGTGTATGTTTCGGGTTAATCACAGGTTCGATTTGGGTTATAAATCATTCTGTGCCATGAATAATGGTATTGGGAACCTACGATATGTACAAGAATATAGAGGTGAAATAAAAGTATGAAAACAGAAATCTAGGTATGATTTGAAGCCCAGAAAACCATTGGGCCCTTGACTGGTATACTTAGCTTTGAATTATGTTCTGCAAATATGTCTCAGATAATTTGATATACAATGGCATAGGACCTTGTACCTTGGATGATTGAATGTAGAAGAGAACATCCAGTCAAAAAGGGATAGTAGGTAGGATTAGGAAGATATTTGGTATGTTTAGGAAGAAGAGTGAGTATAGGATTTGCACCAAAAGTTCTTTCCAAATAGGGATTTGGTAAGAGAATGAATGTAAATGTCAGCACATATGAAGAGTCAGTAACTATAATGAGCTGGGGAATATATGTAGAAAAGCAGATATCAATAGAGACATTATGAAATCAGGCAAAGTATAAAATGAGTGATAGGATTAGACATTTTCTACAGGGTTGAGTTTCAGTATATAATCTTAGGAAGAAACAAATATGTAGTCACCAATAGGATTGACATTTGAGAGCATTAGGCAACCTAGACATGGATGTTTTAGTAATCCATGTACACTTTCCATTTCGGCTTTGGTACAATCATAAGTGTGACCTTTACATTTTTTGTTCAGAATATTACTGTGATAAAATGTATATGTAGATGTCACATGAGTATTTCTACCACCATTTCTGGAAGCAATATATTGAAGATGTAATATTAGTATTGGGGGTACAAAGAGGTGTACCCTGTGTCTATGAATATAGAGATAAATCATGAATTGACCATAAGTGAATAAATAATATAACTTGTTCCAACTTTAAATAATGGATTGAACTGATATCTGAGAAATTATAAGAAATCTTATATTGATATATAATCATTCATTCCAAACAGACATACATCTAATGGTAATATTAGTGTTTTGGTTTATCATGGAGAGTATGTGAGTTTTGCTTCAATAGTGATTATGAAAATTGAAAATAATATGTTTGGAAAGAATTCTCATTTAAAGACCAGTCAAGACACCCTGACAATACACGTGTTCTGAAGCAAGAAGTGATTAAAGTTGAAACAAATGCCTATAAATTTGTGAACTTGTGGATGAAATATAAATCCTATGTTGTGCAAACACTGAAGAAAAAGTAATGTACCAGTGTTGAATACAAATAAACGTCAAATTACATATCATGTCCCATAGGAATCTACTTGCATTGATGTTAGACTGGGTTAGTTACTGTAGAATTATTAGCATTTGTATGCACCATTCACTGAAGTTAGTTTTCAGTACTAGTAAACAAATATATATTTCAGGTAGATGAATATGTCTGAAAATAATCTTGTGAAAAGTTGATTATGAATCCACATACATGAACATGAACAAATTTAGAGAGTGTATATAAGACACATATATTTTATATTTTGAAAAATCTGGAGAGTGTATTTATAGATACAAAAAAAAACACATACAGACATTAAAAAGAAGCAATATATATGCCAATCAAAATTCATCATTAAATATATATCATCCACAGATGCAAAATATTTATTTTACTGAACATGAGCTAATGTATAATGTTGTTCTACTAGGAAGCTTGTAGGTTAAATTTTCAGTTCCAACAGCGTTTAAGAGTAGTAAACTCTTCTCACAACTTGTATCTGCCAAGTCAGCCACCTCACAAAAATGTACATGTGATACCAGGTAGGATTCTATATGTGCATATGAATATATATGAGTGAATAAGCTACAGAGAAAGGGGAACAAGAATACACATATCTGTTAACTTTAAATAAACATGGAGGACTATTTCAATTAAAAATTGACTAAATTGATAACTCCTACCTTATATAATGCAAAAGGCAAGTCCAAGTATACAACATGCCTCCTCTGAACTGCTTGTATTTCTATTGTGTTTGGGTTACTTTTTCTCCTTTATATTAGGATGAGTAGTCTGACTATAGTAGGTAGGTATTAGTGTCAGGGATTCAGTATTTCGAAAGGAAAATTGGAAAATGAATTTAATGTGTATGCAAATATGTGCTGCACAAATATCCTTCCACTCTCATCCAATGCAATGCCTTGTCAATACCTTCGCCAAAATTAAGACACAAATAGAGGAAAAGAGTTAGAAAATCAGTGAATACATATCTGAAATGGAAATGCTCTGGAATTCACAACTTTGGAGGTGGTAGAGGAGTTTCCAAAAGTAAAGGACAGGGTAAACAACCCACAAACATGAAGCTCTGCTGGCCTAAAAACTTTTTGAGAAACTGCCTCTGAGTTTGGGCACTTGAAATATATGTTGTTGTCAGGAGATTTGACTTCCTTTGTAGTGAGACCATCAAAGCTGGGTCTGCATCTATGTGACCTGGAGGACATGTCTTCTTATTTTCCAATGAAGATGAGCAGCAGTGCTGAATTATCTCTTTGAAGGTAAACTGTGGCCACAGGGGACTAAGTGTCTCCCCGTGTTGACTGTGAAGCCATTTGGTCCTCGTCCACTTTTTGTGATGTTTTTGCTACTGAACTGGGAGTTTAGTATTTGCTTCATGACATACAAGGAGCTCAACTGGGACACAGTGCTGGAGGGAGTTCTGTCACGTGTGGTGGGCCACGGTCTGCAAGAGAATGCACCAACCATGCTTTTATTCCTCATAGCTTGCCCCATTGCCCCATTGTCCATATCAACCTGATTCTGAACATTGCCCTGAAACCTCTCCATATAACAAGATGCCTTTACATATAAGAGTCTGCTGGCTGCACCATGTCAGTAACATGCCATTTGGAATACAATGGTAGATCCTCATGGCCGTACCACTGAAGATTTATCACACACCTGTCCACCACTGCTCTTGGCCCACTACTCAGAAGGCTCCAACATACTGGAATCTCTGTTCTACACCATTTTCATGAAACCCAGTCATACAAGGATCTGTCTGGTATACTCATGATCAGCAATAGGACATCCAAAGGTTCTCCAGTGCCACCTGGTCATGGGAATTTCAAAAATTTCATGGTATTTATCTAGCCATTTTTCAATGATGAAGTTGGAGGCACTGTGGGTTTCAATTCATTCAGTAACCATTAAATGTTGAGGAAGCTCAATTCAATGAAAGCTCTGGAGAACTCTCACAGGCAAGGCTTCCGAAAGAGTGTCCAAAAGGTCACATGAAGCCAGGCCCATTGAAGTCTACAATGTGTGGCCTATGTGTGTTTCAACTCTCAAATATGGCTGCCATGTCTTTAAGAATAAAATCATGTGATATCCTGGCTGAGATTCCCAGGGCTCTGTGGAAAGTCACCCTGGGCCTAGATGTCAGTTTCCAAGGGCGACTCTCATGCATGGCCTCCTAAAATCCAAATAAAATTCATGGCAATACTTCTCTGAGGTCAGTTTCACAACTCAGTCTCTAAGGGGAATCACACCAGATTTCAAGCCCACGTGGACCCAGTCATTTCTTCCAACCGCCAAACAAATGACCAAAATTAAAACCAAAACATTTCCACATGTCCCTCATCTTCTTCCATATAGTCACCTCTGGCTGGAGGTTTCCATTAGGGGTGCAAACAAAGACAGTGTCCAAAAAATGCTCCCTTGCCCCTCATTTGCCTAAAGTCAGGGTGTCCTTGACACCCTTCCTGTGAACCAGGAGTGATCAAATAAGCCTGCCGTAAATACTGCTGTGTTTCTCCAATTTGAGTCCTACTGACTTTCAGGTATAGATTCTATATGTGATTTGGAGTCATGCGAAAACCCAAGCCCCTCTGCAGGGCTTGGAAGAACTCATTTGACACAAAGAATCCATATTTTCACTTGATGGAGGTCAGGAACCTAACACAGGAAGGCAAGAGACTTCATCCACAATGACTGATTTTTTGTCATTATGGTTTTGAACGCACACATGGAATCATTCTTTAGATCCATCATGTGCTTAGAATCTAAATCACAGCCACAAACAAGGCCAAGAGGCTAATTCAGCCACATCCCTTTCGAAAGCAATAAAGCAAAGAGCCACAGGTGATGCCCATTCATTTCCATTTCAAAACTATATTCTTCAGGCTTCACAAAGGGGTGGCCGGAAGCAAAATCCTTCCAGATATTCAGTGCAAGAGAACAGTACTTAAACAAAAAGTCCAAAGCAGGGTCTCTCAACTGAGAGTTTCCTGGTCACACTGATATCTGAGTTATCTGAGATGCTCGCCATTCTCTTCAGCTCTCCAGTACATGGCCATGTCAGAGAGCTTGGAGGTGGTACATATCTTGTACACAAAACCATGAGCCGATTCTGCAGAGTGGCCAGAATTTAGGAAGAAAACAGCAACTTAGGAAGATAGCAGGTGTTTCCCATTGATAAGACAAGCTGCAGTTCATTCATATATTGGGCAGGATGAATTATGGGAAGATTTATACTAGACAGGACACATCCATTAATGCATTTTCTTTTCTAATGTGTACAACACCAGACACAGTGGGATACACAGACAAAGAAACACTCGCCTTGTCAAACGACTTACTAGAACAGTCCACTCAAAACCAAAAAAAAAAAAACAAAACAAAAAAAAAAAAAAACGCCTTTCCTACCTATTCTCAGAACATGAGACAGAACCACAAACCCAAACCCACTCCCACAAAGGCACCTTCTTTCCCCAAGTAGGTCTGTGACAACCCGGAGTGTCCTCTGACTGGTGAGCCATACAATGTTTCCCCGAATTGGCCTGTCTTGTCTCAGATCTGGTCTCCTTGTCCAACTCTGTGAAGTTGAGAGGAGCCAGCGGTGAGCCACTACCTGTTTTCTCAGAAAAGGTCCCTCTTCAGAGCTCTACTGGCATTTGGCCATCCTCACATCAGTAGGTACCAAGAAAGGCTGACTTTGTCCTTGGAAAATCCAAACAAGTGAGCCCACTGGGACTGGGACTGGGACTGGGACTGCCACTGGGTGGCTTCTTGGATACCAAGTTCAGAGAGTTCCATCACCAAGGAAATGAGGTATGTCACTTTCTTTGGAACTGAATGAGGTGACTGCCTTGGCAACCACTTTGTCCTAACAGTTGCTTCCAAGAGTCCCAAGAGATGGAGCCAGCCGCTCCTTCTTGTGACACTTTCACAAGTTAGAATGGAATATAAACGATAGCCAAACGGGAACAGCTCTCCACACAGGCCTGTTTTGGTCAGTCTTCTCTACAATAAGAAGAGAGAGGCTGATTCAGACACGTCCCTTCGTTCTAACTAGGTTTTTTTTGCCATGGAAGATGACTTTTGCTCACTCAGGTCCTTCATACATGCCTACAACTTGTGCAAGTATCATTTCTGCATGGACCTTTGAGGTTCTCAGCAGGTGGACGGTCCCCTACTTTCCTGTATTGTAAGAACAACTCTGTTCCTGCTCTTTTGTGAAATGAGTTTGAGGGAACAGTGTATGTTTATGGTTAATAACAGGTTCGATTTGGGTTAGGAATCATTCTGTGCGATGAATAATAGTGTTGGAAACCTGTGATACTTACAAGAATATAGAGGTGAAATATAAGTATGAAAACAGAAATCTAGGTATGATTTGAAGCCCAGAAGGGCATTGAGCCCTTGATTGGGATACTTAGCTACGAATTATGTTCTGCAAATATGTCTCATATAATTCGATATACAATGGCATAGGACCTTGTACCTTGGATGATTGAATGTAGAAGAGAACATCCAGTCAAAAAGGGATAGTTTCTAGGATCATGAAGCTAGTCGGTAGGTTTAGGTGGAAGAGTGAGTATATGATTTGCACCAAAAGTTCTTTAGCAATAGGGTTTCGGTTAGAGACTGAATTTAAATGTCAGCACATATGAAGAGTCAGTCACTAGGATGAGCTGGGGAAAATATGCAGAAAAGCAGATATCAATAGAGACATTACAAAATTAGGCAAAGTGTAAAGTGACTGATAGGATTAGACATGTTCAACAGTGTTGAGTTTCAATATATAATCTTAGGAAGAAACAAATATGTAGTCACCAATAGGATTGGCATTTGAGAGCATTACGCAACCTGGACATGGATGTTTTTAGTAATCCGTGTTCACTTTCCATTTAGGCCTTGGTACAATCATAAGTATGGCCATTAATTTTTTTGTCCAGAATATTACTGGGATAAAATGTATATGTAGATCAGGTGACATGAGTATTTCTTCCACCATTTCTGGGAGCAATAGATTAAAGACGTAAAATTAGTATTGGGGTTACAAAGAGGTGCAACCTGTGTCTATGAATATAGAGATAAAGCATGAATAGACCATACTGTGAATAAATAATATAACTTGTTCCAATTTTAAATAATGGATTTAACTGATATCTGAAAAATTACAGGAAATCTTATATTGATATACAATCATTCATTCCAACCAATTATACATCTAATTGTAATATTAGTGTTTTGGTTTATCATGAAGAGTGTGTGAGTTTTGCTTCAAAAGTGATTATGGAAATCGAAAATAATGTGTTTGGAAAGAAGTCTCATAAAAAGACCAGTCAGGAAACCTGGAGGAATACATATGTTGTGAAGCAGGAAGTGATTGAAAGTAAAACAAATGCCTATAAGTTTGCTAATTTGTGGATGAAATATATATCCAATGATGTGCATAAACTCATGAAATAGTAATGTACCAGTGTTGAGTAAAAATGAACGTCAAAATACACATCATGTCCCATAGGAATCTACTTGCATTGATATTAAACTGGGTCAGTTACTGTAGAAATATTAGGATTCTCGTGCATCATTCACCAAAGTTAGTATTCTTTTTTTTTAATTTTTATTTATGGTTGTTAAAAACATTACATAGTTCTTGATATATCATATATCGCATTTTGATTCAAGTGGGTTATGAACTCCCATTTTTACCCCGTGTACAGATTGCAGAATCACATCAGTTACACATCCATTGATTCACATATAGCCATACTAGTGTCTGTTCTATTCTGCTGCCTTTCCTATCCTCTACTATCCCCCCTCCCCTCCCCTCTCCTCCCCTCTTCTCTCTCTACCCACTCTACAGTAATAAATTTCTCCCCCTTGTATTATTTTTCCCTTTTCCCGCACTTCCTTTTGTATAAAATTTTGTATAACCCTGAGGCTCTCCTCCCATTTCCATGCAATTTCCCTTCTCTCTCCCTTTCCCTTCCACCTCTCATCCCTGTTTAGTGTTAATCTTCTTCTCATGCTCTTCTTCACTACTCTGTTCTTAGTTACTCTCCTTATATCAAAGAAGACATTTGGCATTTGTTTTTTAGGGATTGGCCAGGTTCACTTAGCATAATCTGCTCTAATGCCATCCATTTCCCTGCAAATTCTAAGATTTTGTCATTTTTAAATGCAGAGTAATACTCCATTGTGTATAAATGCCACATTATTTTTATTCATTCTTTCATTGAAGGGCATATAGCTTGGTTCCACAGTCTTGCTATTGTGAATTGTGCTGCTCTGAACATCGATGTAGCAGTGTCCCTGTAGCATGCTCTTTTTAGGTCTTTAGGTTTTAGACCGAGAAGGGGAATATCTGGGTCAAATGGTGGTTCCATTGCCAGCTTTCCAAGAAATCTCCATACTGCTTTCCCATTTGGCTGCACCAATTTGCAGTCCCACCAGCAATGTACAAGTTTACCTGTTTCCCCATATCCTCGACAGCACTTGTTGTTGTTTGACAATCTTACTGGAGTGAGATGGTATCTTAGGGTGGTTTTGATTCACATTTCTCTGACTGCTGGAGATGGTGAGCATTTTTTTATGTACTTGTTGATTGATTGTATGTCCTCCTCTGAGCAGTGTCTGTTCAGGTCCTTGGCCCATTTGTTGATTGTGTTATTTGTTATCTTATTGACTAATTTTTTGAGTTCTTTGTATACTCTGGATATTACGGCTCTATCTGAAGTGTGAGGAGTAAAGATTTGTTCTTAGGATGTAGGCTCCCTATTTACCTCTCTTATTGTTTCTTTTGCTGAGAAAAAACTTTTTAGTTTGAGTAAGTCCCATTTGTTGATTCTAGCTATTAACTCTTGTGCTATGGGTGTCCTATTGAGGAATTTGGAGCCCGACCCCACAGTATGTAGATCATAGCCAACTTTTTCTTCTATCAGGCGCCGTGTCTCTGATTTGTTATCAAGCTCCTTGATCCATTTTGAGTTAACTTTTGTGCATGGCGAGAGAAAGGGATTCAGTTTCATTTTGTTGCATATGGATTTCCAGCTTTCCCAGCACCAATTATTGAAGATGCTATCCTTCATCCATTGCATGCTTTTAGCCCCTTTATCAAATATGAGATAGTTGAAGTTTTGTGGATTGGTTTCTGTGTCCTCTAATCTGTACCATTGTTCCACCCGCCTGTTTTGGTACCAGTATTATGCTATTTTTGTTACTATTGCTCTGCAGTATACTTTGAAGTCTGATATCGCTATATCGCCTGATTCACACTTCCTGCTTATCATTGTTTTTGCTATTCTGGGTCTTTTATTTTTCCATATGAATTTCATGATTGCTTTCTCTTTTTCTACAAGAAATGCCATTAGGATTTTGATTGGCATTGCATTAAACCTATAGAGAACTTTTGGTAATATCGCCATTTTGATAATGTTAGTTCTGCCTATATATGAACAGGGTACATTTTTACATCTTTTAAGATCTTCCTCTATTATTCTCTTTAGGGTTCTGTAGTTTTCATTTTATGAGACTTGCACCTCTTTTGTTAGGCTGATTCCCAATTATTTTTTTTAGGATATTGTGAATGTAGTGGTTGTCCTCATTTCCGTTTCAGAGGATTTTTTGCTGATATACAGGAATGCCTTTGATTTATGCGTGTTGATTTTATATCCTGCCACTTTGCTGAATTCATTCATTAGCTCTATTAGTTTCTTTGTAGACCCTTTTGGGTCTGCTAGGTATAGAATCATGTCATCTCTAATAGTGATAATTTAAGTTCTTCTTTTCCTATTTTTATGGCTTTAATTTTTTTGTCTGTCTAATTGCTCTCGCCAGTGTTTCACGAACTATGTTGAACAGAAGTGGTGAAAGAGGGCATCCCTTTCTTGTTCCAGATTTTAGGGGGAATGCCTTCAATTATTCTCCATTCAGAATGATGCTAGCCTGAGGCTTAGCAGAGATTGCTTTTACAATATTGAGGTATGTTCCTGTTACCCCTAGTTTTTCTAGAGTTTTGAACATAAAGGTATGCTGTACTTTGTCGAATGCTTTCTCTGCATCTATCGAGATGATCATATGGTTCTTATTTTTAAGTCTATTGATGTGATGAATAACATTTATTGATTTCCCTATATTGATCCAGCCTTGCATCCCACGGATGAGTCCTACTTGATCATGTACACAATTTTTTTGATATGCTTTTGTATCTGATTTGCTAGAATTTAATTGAGGATTTTTGCCTCTAGGTTCATTAGAGATATTGGTCTGTAGTTTTCTTTCTTTAAAGTGTCTTTTTCTGGTGTAGGAATCAGGGTGATGGTGGCCTCATAGAATGTCACGACACCCCAATTGGAGAAGGGGCAAAGCAGGGCCACCACCCACTCCCGCAAGGTAGGCAGATCTGCAACCGAATGCAGAAACAGGCCCAGCAGCCTGCCAGTGCGGTGGACAGGTCAACCCATTTGGTTCTTTGAAAAAATAAATAAAACCGACAGAACCTTATCCATGGTAATGAAGAAAAAAAGAGAGAGAACTCAAATTACTAGCATACGGGATGAAAGAGACAATATCACAAGAGATATTTCAGAAATACAGAAGATAATAAGAAAATATTTTGAATCTTTATACTCCAAAAAAATAGAAGAGAGTGAAGGCATCGATAAATTTCTTAAGTCATTTGATGTGCCCAGATTGAGTCAGGAGGTTATAGACAACCTAAACAGACCGATATCAATTGAGGAAATAGAAGAAACCATCAAAACACTACCAAGTAAGAAAAGCCCAGGACCCGATGGGTATACAGCAGAGTTTTACACAACCTTTAAAGAGGAACTAATACCAATGCTTTTCATGCTATTTCAGGAAATTGAAAAAGAAGGAGAACTTCCAAATTCATTCTATGAGGCCACCATCACCCTGATTCCTACACCAGAAAAAGACACTTTAAAGAAAGAAAACTACAGACCAATATCTCTAATGAACCTAGAGGCAAAAATCCTCAATTAAATTCTAGCAAATCAGATACAAAAGCATATCAAAAAAATTGTGTACATGATCAAGTAGGACTCATCCGTGGGATGCAAGGCTGGATCAATATAGGGAAATCAATAAATGTTATTCATCACATCAATAGACTTAAAAATAAGAACCATATGATCATCTCGATAGATGCAGAGAAAGCATTCGACAAAGTACAGCATACCTTTATGTTCAAAACTCTAGAAAAACTAGGGGTAACAGGAACATACCTCAATATTGTAAAAGCAATCTCTGCTAAGCCTCAGGCTAGCATCATTCTGAATGGAGAATAATTGAAGGCATTCCCCCTAAAATCTGGAACAAGAAAGGGATGCCCTCTTTCACCACTTCTGTTCAACATAGTTCGTGAAACACTGGCGAGAGCAATTAGACAGACAAAAAAATTAAAGCCATAAAAATAGGAAAAGAAGAACTTAAATTATCACTATTAGAGATGACATGATTCTATACCTAGCAGACCCAAAAGGGTCTACAAAGAAACTAATAGAGCTAATGAATGAATTCAGCAAAGTGGCAGGATATAAAATCAACACGCATAAATCAAAGGCATTCCTGTATATCAGCAAAAAATCCTCTGAAACGGAAATGAGGACAACCACTACATTCACAATATCCTAAAAAAAATAATTGGGAATCAGCCTAACAAAAGAGGTGCAAGTCTCATAAAATGAAAACTACAGAACCCTAAAGAGAATAATAGAGGAAGATCTTAAAAGATGTAAAAATGTACCCTGTTCATATATAGGCAGAACTAACATTATCAAAATGGCGATATTACCAAAAGTTCTCTATAGGTTTAATGCAATGCCAATCAAAATCCTAATGGCATTTCTTGTAGAAAAAGAGAAAGCAATCATGAAATTCATATGGAAAAATAAAAGACCCAGAATAGCAAAAACAATGATAAGCAGGAAGTGTGAATCAGGCGATATAGCGATATCAGACTTCAAAGTATACTGCAGAGCAATAGTAACAAAAATAGCATAATACTGGTACCAAAACAGGCGGGTGGAACAATGGTACAGATTAGAGGACACAGAAACCAATCCACAAAACTTCAACTATCTCATATTTGATAAAGGGGCTAAAAGCATGCAATGGATGAAGGATAGCATCTTCAATAATTGGTGCTGGGAAAGCTGGAAATCCATATGCAACAAAATGAAACTGAATCCCTTTCTCTCGCCATGCACAAAAGTTAACTCAAAATGGATCAAGGAGCTTGATAACAAATCAGAGACACGGCGCCTGATAGAAGAAAAAGTTGGCTATGATCTACATACTGTGGGGTCGCGCTCCAAATTCCTCAATAGGACACCCATAGCACAAGAGTTAATAGCTAGAATCAACAAATGGGACTTACTCAAACTAAAAAGTTTTTTTTCAGCAAAAGAAACAATAAGAGAGGTAAATAGGGAGCCTACATCCTAAGAACAAATCTTTACTCCTCACACTTCAGATAGAGCCGTAATATCCAGAGTATACAAAGAACTCAAAAAATTAGTCAATAAGATAACAAATAACACAATCAACAAATGGGCCAAGGACCTGAACAGACACTGCTCAGAGGAGGACATACAATCAATCAACAAGTACATAAAAAAATGCTCACCATCTCCAGCAGTCAGAGAAATGTGAATCAAAACCACCCTAAGATACCATCTCACTCCAGTAAGATTGTCAAACAACAACAAGTGCTGTCGAGGATATGGGGAAACAGGTAAACTTGTACATTGCTGGTGGGACTGCAAATTGGTGCAGCCAAATGGGAAAGCAGTATGGAGATTTCTTGGAAAGCTGGCAATGGAACCACCATTTGACCCAGATATTCCCCTTCTCGGTCTAAAACCTAAAGACCTAAAAAGAGCATGCTACAGGGACACTGCTACATCGATGTTCAGAGCAGCACAATTCACAATAGCAAGACTGTGGAACCAAGCTATATGCCCTTCAATGAAAGAATGAATAAAAATAATGTGGCATTTATACACAATGGAGTATTACTCTGCATTTAAAAATGACAAAATCTTAGAATTTGCAGGGAAATGGATGGCATTAGAGCAGATTATGCTAAGTGAACCTGGCCAATCCCTAAAAAACAAATGCCAAATGTCTTCTTTGATATAAGGAGAGTAACTAAGAACAGAGTAGTGAAGAAGAGCATGAGAAGAAGATTAACACTAAACAGGGATGAGAGGTGGAAGGGAAAGGGAGAGAGAAGGGAAATTGCATGGAAATGGGAGGAGAGCCTCAGGGTTATACAAAATTTTATACAAAAGGAAGTGCGGGAAAAGGGAAAAATAATACAAGGGGGAGAAATTTATTACTGTAGAGTGGGTAGAGAGAGAAGAGGGGAGGAGAGGGGAGGGGAGGGGGGATAGTAGAGGATAGGAAAGGCAGCAGAATAGAACAGACACTAGTATGGCTATATGTGAATCAATGGATGTGTAACTGATGTGATTCTGCAATCTGTACACGGGGTAAAAATGGGAGTTCATAACCCACTTGAATCAAAATGCGATATATGATATATCAAGAACTATGTAATGTTTTTAACAACCATAAATAAAAATTAAAAAAAAAGAATACTAACTTTGGTGAATGATGCACGAGAATCCTAATATTTCTACAGTAACTGACCCAGTTTAATATCAATGCAAGTAGATTCCTATGGGACATGATGTGTATTTTGACGTTCATTTTTACTCAACACTGGTACATTACTATTTCATGAGTTTATGCACATCATTGGATATATATTTCATCCACAAATTAGCAAACTTATAGGCATTTGTTTTACTTTCAATCACTTCCTGCTTCACAACATATGTATTCCTCCAGGTTTCCTGACTGGTCTTTTTATGAGACTTCTTTCCAAACACATTATTTTCGATTTCCATAATCACTTTTGAAGCAAAACTCACACACTCTTCATGATAAACCAAAACACTAATATTACAATTAGATGTATAATTGGTTGGAATGAATGATTGTATATCAATATAAGATTTCCTGTAATTTTTCAGATATCAGTTAAATCCATTATTTAAAATTGGAACAAGTTATATTATTTATTCACAGTATGGTCTATTCATGCTTTATCTCTATATTCATAGACACAGGTTGCACCTCTTTGTAACCCCAATACTAATTTTACGTCTTTAATCTATTGCTCCCAGAAATGGTGGAAGAAATACTCATGTCACCTGATCTACATATACATTTTATCCCAGTAATATTCTGGACAAAAAAATTAATGGCCATACTTATGATTGTACCAAGGCCTAAATGGAAAGTGAACACGGATTACTAAAAACATCCATGTCCAGGTTGCGTAATGCTCTCAAATGCCAATCCTATTGGTGACTACATATTTGTTTCTTCCTAAGATTATATATTGAAACTCAACACTGTTGAACATGTCTAATCCTATCAGTCACTTTACACTTTGCCTAATTTTGTAATGTCTCTATTGATATCTGCTTTTCTGCATATTTTCCCCAGCTCATCCTAGTGACTGACTCTTCATATGTGCTGACATTTAAATTCAGTCTCTAACCGAAACCCTATTGCTAAAGAACTTTTGGTGCAAATCATATACTCACTCTTCCACCTAAACCTACCGACTAGCTTCATGATCCTAGAAACTATCCCTTTTTGACTGGATGTTCTCTTCTACATTCAATCATCCAAGGTACAAGGTCCTATGCCATTGTATATCGAATTATATGAGACATATTTGCAGAACATAATTCGTAGCTAAGTATCCCAATCAAGGGCTCAATGCCCTTCTGGGCTTCAAATCATACCTAGATTTCTGTTTTCATACTTATATTTCACCTCTATATTCTTGTAAGTATCACAGGTTTCCAACACTATTATTCATCGCACAGAATGATTCCTAACCCAAATCGAACCTGTTATTAACCATAAACATACACTGTTCCCTCAAACTCATTTCACAAAAGAGCAGGAACAGAGTTGTTCTTACAATACAGGAAAGTAGGGGACCGTCCACCTGCTGAGAACCTCAAAGGTCCATGCAGAAATGATACTTGCACAAGTTGTAGGCATGTATGAAGGACCTGAGTGAGCAAAAGTCATCTTCCATGGCAAAAAAAACCTAGTTAGAACGAAGGGACGTGTCTGAATCAGCCTCTCTCTTCTTATTGTAGAGAAGACTGACCAAAACAGGCCTGTGTGGAGAGCTGTTCCCGTTTGGCTATCGTTTATATTCCATTCTAACTTGTGAAAGTGTCACAAGAAGGAGCGGCTGGCTCCATCTCTTGGGACTCTTGGAAGCAACTGTTAGGACAAAGTGGTTGCCAAGGCAGTCACCTCATTCAGTTCCAAAGAAAGTGACATACCTCATTTCCTTGGTGATGGAACTCTCTGAACTTGGTATCCAAGAAGCCACCCAGTGGCAGTCCCAGTCCCAGTCCCAGTCCCAGTGGGCTCACTTGTTTGGATTTTCCAAGGACAAAGTCAGCCTTTCTTGGTACCTACTGATGTGAGGATGGCCAAATGCCAGTAGAGCTCTGAAGAGGGACCTTTTCTGAGAAAACAGGTAGTGGCTCACCGCTGGCTCCTCTCAACTTCACAGAGTTGGACAAGGAGACCAGATCTGAGACAAGACAGGCCAATTCGGGGAAACATTGTATGGCTCACCAGTCAGAGGACACTCCGGGTTGTCACAGACCTACTTGGGGAAAGAAGGTGCCTTTGTGGGAGTGGGTTTGGGTTTGTGGTTCTGTCTCATGTTCTGAGAATAGGTAGGAAAGGCGTTTTTTTTTTTTTGTTTTGTTTTTTTTTTTTTTGGTTTTGAGTGGACTGTTCTAGTAAGTCGTTTGACAAGGCGAGTGTTTCTTTGTCTGTGTATCCCACTGTGTCTGGTGTTGTACACATTAGAAAAGAAAATGCATTAATGGATGTGTCCTGTCTAGTATAAATCTTCCCATAATTCATCCTGCCCAATATATGAATGAACTGCAGCTTGTCTTATCAATGGGAAACACCTGCTATCTTCCTAAGTTGCTGTTTTCTTCCTAAATTCTGGCCACTCTGCAGAATCGGCTCATGGTTTTGTGTACAAGATATGTACCACCTCCAAGCTCTCTGACATGGCCATGTACTGGAGAGCTGAAGAGAATGGCGAGCATCTCAGATAACTCAGATATCAGTGTGACCAGGAAACTCTCAGTTGAGAGACCCTGCTTTGGACTTTTTGTTTAAGTACTGTTCTCTTGCACTGAATATCTGGAAGGATTTTGCTTCCGGCCACCCCTTTGTGAAGCCTGAAGAATATAGTTTTGAAATGGAAATGAATGGGCATCACCTGTGGCTCTTTGCTTTATTGCTTTCGAAAGGGATGTGGCTGAATTAGCCTCTTGGCCTTGTTTGTGGCTGTGATTTAGATTCTAAGCACATGATGGATCTAAAGAATGATTCCACCTAGGTCTGGTTTGGTCCATCTTTGCCACATTAAGAAAAGAGAGGCTGATTCAAACACGTCCCTTCGTCCTGACTAGGTTGTTTGCCATAGAAGATGACTTTTGCTCTCTCAGGTCCTTCATAGCTGCCTATATCTTCTCCAGGGATCATTTCTGCATGGACCTTTGAGGTTCTCAGCAGGTGGAAGATCCCCTACATTCTGTATTGTAAGACCAGCTCTGGCCCTGCTCTTCTATAAAGTTAGATTGAGGGAACTGTGTATGGTTAGGTTTAATACCTGGTTCAATTTGGGTTATGAATCATTCTGCGGGATGCATAATGGTATTGGGAACCTGCGATATTCACAAGAATATATAGGTGAAATATAAGTATGAAAACAGAAATCTAGGTAAGATTTGAAGCCCAGAGGGCATTGGGCCGTTGATTGGGATACTTAGCATTCAATTACGTTCTGCACAGATGTCTCAGATAAATCGATATACAATGGCATAGGACCTTGTACCTTGGATGATTGAATGTTGAAGAGAACATCCAGTCAAAAAGGCATAGTCAGTAGGATTAAGAAGATAGTCGGTAGGTTTAGAAAGACGAGTGAGTATAGGATTTGGACCAAAAGTTCTTTAGCAACAGGGTTTCGGGTAGAGAGTGAATGTAAACGTGAGCACATGTGAAGAGTCAGTCACAATGATGAACTGGGGAAAATATGTCAGAAAGCAGATATCAACAGAGACATTAGGAAATCAGGCAAAGTATAAAGTGAGTGATAAGATTAGATATTTTCAATATGGTTGAGGTTGAATATATAATCTTAGAAAGAAACAAATATGTAATTACGAATTGGATTGACATTTGAAAGCATTAGGCAATATGAACATGGATGCTTTTAGTTGTCCTTGCTCAGTTTCCATTTAGGCTTTGGTAGAATCTTAAGTGTTATCTTTGCTTTTTTTGTCCAGAATATTACTGTGATAAATGTATATGTAGATCAGGTGACATGAGTATTTCTTCCACCATTTTTTTTAGGAATAATTGGAAGACGTATAAATTAGTCTTGGGGGTACAGAAAGGTGTAACCTTTGTTTATGAATACAGAGATAATGCATGAATAGTCCATACTGTGAATAAATAATATAACTGAATCTACTTTAAATAATGGATTGAATTATTATCTGAAATTATATATGAAATCATATATTGATATACAATCATTCATTCCAACCAGTTATACAACTAATGGAAATATTAGTGTTATGGTTTATCATGAAGGGTGTGTGAGTTTTGGTTCAAAAATGATTATGGAAAACGAAAATAATGACTTTGGAAAGAAGCCTCATTAAAAGACCAGTGAAGAAACATGGAGAAATACATGTGTTCTGAAGTAGGAAGTGATTGTAAGTAAAAAAAATGCCTATGAATTTGTGAACTTGTGGATGAAATACATATCCTATCATGTGCATAAACTGAAGAAATAGTAATGTACCAGTGTTGAATAAAAATGAACATCAAAATGCATATCATGTCCCATAGGAATCTACTTGCATTGATGTTATACTGGATCAGTTACTGTAGAAATATTAGGATTTGTATGCACCATTCACTGAAGTTAGTTGTCAGTACTAGGAAAGAAATATGTAGTTCAGGTAGATGAATATTTGTGAGAATAATCTTGTGAAATTTTGATTATAAATCCACACATATGAATATGAATGAATTTAGGGAGTGTATAATAAGACACATATATTACATATTTTGATAAATCTGTAGAGTGTGTATATATATATACAGACACACACACACACACACACACACACACACACACACACACACACACACAACCAGATATTAAAAACTAGCAAAATATATGCCGATCAAAATTCATCATGAAATATATATCATAAAGATCCAAAAATATTCTTTTGACTGAACATGGGTTTATGTATAGTGTTGTTCTACTGGGAAGCTCACCCATAGGTTGAATTTTCAGTTCCAACACCATTTTGGAAGAGTGATGTCTTCTCACACTTTGTATCTGCCAAGTAATGTAACTCACAAGAATGTACGTGTGATCCCCGTAGGATTCTATTTGTGCATATAAAAATACATGTGCTGAATAAGCTCCAGAGAAAGGGAGACAGTAATTCACATATTTGTTAACTTTAAAAACACATGGAGAACTATTTCAATTAAAAATTGACTAGATTTATAACACCTACCCTTTCTCATGCAAAAGTCAATTTCAACTCTGAACTGCGTGTATTTATATACTGTTTTGGTTATTTTTCTATATCATATTAGGATTAGTAGTCAGAATCTAGTAGAATATGGGTTAGTGTCAGGTATTCAGAAATTCGAATGGAAAATAGGAAAATTAATCTAATATGTATGCAAATATGTGCTACAAAAAATCTTCCCACTCTCATCCAGAACAATGCCTTGACATTACCTTCGCCCCAAGTTAGACACATTTAGAGAAGAAGAGTTAAAAAATCTGTGATTACATTTCTGGAATGGAAAATGCTCATGAGTGCACAAAATTGGAGGTGGTATAGGAGTTTCTAAAAGTAAGGACAGGGTACACACTCCACAAACATGGAGCTCTGCCAGCCTAACACTTTTTGAGAAACTGCCACTGAGGTTGTGCAGTTGAAATATATGTTGTTGTCAGGAGTTAAGTTTCCTTTGCAGTGACACCCTCAAAGCTGGGTGTGCGTCTCTGAGACCTTGAGGACATAGTTTCTTATTTTCTAATGTACACGAGGCAGCAGTGCTGAAGTCTCTCTTTGTAGGTTAACTGTGGCGACTGGGGCTTAGTTTCTCCCCATGTGGAATGTGAAGCCAATTGGTCATCCTCCACTTTTTGTGGTGTTTCTATCTGCTGCACTGGGAGTTTGGTATTTGCTTCTTGAAATACAACAGTTCAACTGGTACACCGTGCTGGAGGGAATTCTGTCAAGTGTGGTGGGTCAGGGTCTGCAAGAAAGTGCACCATCCAGGCTTCGCTGAAACTTTAGTGACACACCATAAATTTTGGCCTTCCCTGGCCAGACAACGACCCTCTCTGAGGCTCTAATTGTCCTCATAATTTCTGATATTGGGACCAGCAAAAATAAATAAATAAACTACCATTTGTGTCATGCTTGTCAAAGTTCTGTTTTCTGTAACCCCCCTTTTGTGTAACTTTCTGGGCCATATAGCTGGGCTATAGGAAAGGCGGGGTTGCTGTTTTGTTCCTGCCGTTTTGGGAGGGAGAGGCAGCCCAGCTGGTTGACATAATAAGCTTGCCTCAATTTGATTTTAGTTGGAGTCAGTGTTCTTTTTTTGCTTTCTCATCTAACCTTTTTGAGTTTCCCAGCAAGATGACCCAGCCGACCAGATCACAAGACCAGACTGCTGGAAATTCTGAATCTGGCCTTCCCTCCAGGGCTCCGGGCTGGAGAGCCACTCTAGGGGGTGCACATCTTGAGATGTTCCAAGGCCTTTGAGTGAGCGTTCGGTCCCAGGTGCACTGCAGTGAACCACCTCACTAAAACTATTAGCAAGCACCTGGTGGAGGAGGCCTCAATAATTAAGTGCTGCCTTTATAACATCGGATATCCGTTAAAGAAAGATCTGTTCTGATGACATAGAGGTGTCCTGGGGAGGCTCACATATACTCCTTTTTGGGACAGTAATGAGAATCATTCTGTCTTCTGTTCTGTTCTGTAGGGAATTCCTCTGGAATGGTAGAGAGGTGCTGACTGGCATGCACGCGGTCCTACTTCGGAGCTTTAGCAAGACGTTGCATTGCTCCTCTGTTTTTCTGTTTCGAGTCCGGGTTTCTGTTTTTTGTGTTTTGTTCTGTGTTCTATGTTTTTCTTGTTTGTTTTGTTCTGTGATTTCTGTGGCAAAATCTTAACTATATTGGACGTGAAAATGGGTAACAAAGCAAGTAAAACTGACATCCCTTTGGACTGTGTTTTAAGGAACTGCGATGAACTTTACCCCCATTTGTTAAGCAGAATGAGAGAAGCCCCTAGCTGGGTGCCTGGAGCACACCCACTGAAGAGGACAATGCCTGCTGTGGACCTGAGAACTGAGTATCTCCCAGGTTAAAAAGTGAATCTCCATTAAAACCCCTTGTCCCTCCAGATCCAGAGAGTCACAACATTTGGGCAGAGTCCCCTGTGTTTTTCCTTTGTTACCAAAGCAATAACCCCCCCCCCCTTTTTCTTTTTCTAAAAACCTTGTCCTCATTATTAAATTGGCATTAATTGGCTTCAAGGTCAGGAGCCGAACTTTAAGTTACAAATTTTGCTACATCCCCCCCCCCCCCCGCTTAGTCCCGGAACTTTTTTAGAACTGACTACTTAAATGTTAGTAAAGTAAATGTAGCATGCTTGGGGTGGATCCAAACCAGAGTAGCTGATCCTGTAAGTAAAAGGAGGGACTGAGGGACTCCCAGCAGCTGCCGAAGCCCTGTTGCTTCAGGGAATTCCCTCCTTTCTTCCCTGCACTGTAAGGATTATGCCACCTCTGTCTTCTAAAAAAGAGAAAAAGAAAAAGAGGACACTAAATGCATTAAAGTCACCATGGAGACCCTTGATTGTACATTTCAGGTTGCCCCTCTTTTAAAACATCTGGTCCCCCCCTGTTGACATCTATGGTGCCACTGGTGTAGGAGATTTTTCTCTTATCTGCTCTGGTTTAAAGGGTTCTGTCTGACAGCCACAGTCTGGACCTCCTTTCTGTCTGTCTTGTGTCTTTGTTTCTGGCCCTTTAAGACACGTGCAATAATGTGTTGATATTATAAATTGTTTTTGGGGAATGATCTTAGCTGAATGTGTGTCTAAATGATGATGTTTTATTGTAACAATCTGGTATCTGAATGGGTTTTTGAAGCATTGCACAATCTTGCAGTTAAAAGTCGGGTTTAGGTAATTGTTTAGTTTATGATTTCAGATAATTCATGCCAGAGAACTTAAATACTAAGGAATGAAAATTAAAGAACTCTACTTCCAAGTTGGCAAGTAACTTCCCAATCACTCAGTCTTTTTTTTTCACCAATTTTGAATTGGGTAGCCTGGGAAAATGTCACTTTGTGCACCAGAGCATTAATCTGGACAAGTATTGTAATTCATAGTATGATATCTGTTGACAAAACAAGATGTAAAGATATAAAATTTTGTGAATTGTATCTTAAACTTGTACCATAATTTTCAACATCCGAACCTGAAAATTATGGTTAAAATGCCTTAGGCCTGAGGTGTCTGCTCAGAATAGCAGTTTTTTCTTCCTCCTTCCAGACCTCAGCCATGATTTATTTTGAAAGGCAAATGAAAGAAGCCTGCAAGATTATTAGGAGACTGATCTGAGGCCTAAGAAAAAAAAGGTAAATTGTATGGTATTTACTAATTACTGACCAGTCATTTTTTCTAGGACTCTTATTTTTTTCCTTAGATACTTTATTTTTTTTTTTTTGAGCTCATGATTTTGATCATACAGACCTAGGTTAATGTTTTTCTGATCAGTACTATCTTTGACCAACTTTGGAATTTTTGAAACATTGCAATGGAGATTTCACCTGCGAAAATCTAAAAGGCCTTTACTATTATTACGTGTGCTCAATTTTGTTATGTGTTGTATGTCTATATATACATATGTCCGTATATCATATATATGATACACAAATTAACATATATAAGGAGCACTCATAAAAAAAGCGCTCATATAAACAAATTTTAAAAAGTGGATCCAAAGGTCTTTAATTCACGTGATTTAAATGGTTCAATTAAATTGGATAAACAGATAAAAATAAATGTTTTTAAATTTAAGCTTTCAAGTTTTTCTAGGTATTCAAAAATCAAATAAAATGTTAATATCTACAAAATGTCTAATATGCCTTGGTTCTAGGACTTTTCCTTCAACATAAAAATGGTTTACACTCTTCAATACATTTGTCTAATATTTTGATAAATAAGTAAAGTAAATTTGATATGGGATTACTCATTCATGAGTACTTTTGTTAGATATCTGATTGACTTCCTAACGTCTGTATAAGTTTGACTAAAGTCTGTAAAGGATAGTAAAAATCAATCATGTGTTAAAGAGACAAAAATTTCTTAAAACATAAGTTTACCCATAGCATTGTGTTTATTAAGTTTTATTTTTTCTAGAGCAAGCAACCATAGAAATTAAACAACTGATTAAATTAGAACTGTTATTTTAGAGCACTGTATTGCCATTTCTTTAAAAGCTAAACTTGGTTAATGTAGAAACATCAATGTAATTGTGATGCTACTAATGTGCTCATATCAGGTATGCAAGTCTGTAAGGTAAAAAATTTAAAAGAGGATTATATCAAGCTAGTGTTCTGAAGTTGTACGGTAAAAAATGTATTGGGGATTTATTCACCTGTTACCAATAAGATATGCAAAGTTTTATGTTACTTTTTACATTGGGGAACAATTTAAATGTATTTTATGTTAATTAGAGCCTAATCTATGTAAAGGTTAAAGACTTTCAGCATTTCTTTAATTCATGTTTTAAAAGTGATATTATATGTTGTTAGCTAATGTTCATGTGACCTCAAACAATTTATGTAAACTTAGTAAAATAATATTTAAAAAATAAAGATCAGCTTTAGAACTAAAACACTTAATATTTATAAAGAGCCCTGCCTGACCTGAGATAAGGCTGTGTGTCCCATCTTACTACATGTGAGAATGACTACAAAAGCAGTAGGTCAGATTTTATTTCTTTAAAGTTATGTTAAAAGTTCTTTTTTTATGTCAAAATAACTAGGATCTCAAACAGGGGATATAATGTATTCCTCAGCCAAAAAATCCAGTGTAGCTATTACACGAACTAAGTATTTTTACTCTTGTTATAAAATTTTATTTTGTAATTTCCTTATATGTGATCTAGATTCTCTGTTAGTGTTTTACAGAAGTGTTGCTTTAAGAACAAAACATGGGTTAATTTCAGAGAGTAAGTTATCACCTACAAGACAGACAGAATAATACAGATCCCAATTAATAAAAAGATAAATAATTATAAAGTTATAGACATTAAAGCCCAGTGCTCTTAATATAAGGATGTTAAAATTTATTTGATGGATGTTTAAGATTAGGATTTAAAATTAAATTTAAATGAAAAGGGCCAAAAAAAAACAATATTTGTCTCTTGCCCTCTGAGTCAGTCTGAATCCAGGGAACAGGGGACTTCACTAAAGAGTTTTGCAACTCTGGGCCACATAAACTCCCCATCAGGGAGATTAATGAGACCACTGGAGAACAGAAAGCCAATCAGTGCATTTTCTATGAAGAGGAGAGTCATCAGAGAAGGGAGAAATCCCTGATGCTTCCCAGGGAAGCCACATGGTCAAGCAAGACCTGGACCCACCTAGCGCAAATGGCTCTAGAAGAACTGAGAAAGTGCTCTCAAGTTTCCCCAGGAATGACTCCCATGAAAGCTCAGCTGACTGTTAACAATAGATAGAAACAAAAGTCAGTTTGACTTCTTCATCTTAAACACCTAGCAAAGACAATGAAAACCAAAATACAGCCATTCCTGGGCATTTTAAATAATAATAATAATAATAATAATAATAATAATAATAATAATAATAATATTTTAAGGTATACACTTTATGTTAGCCTCCCAAAATAAGTAAGACTGGAGGCTACAAAGAAGGATTCTCAGAGAGGAATGCCTGATACTTATTAAAAGAGACTATCAAGAAGAGCTGCCAGAGGCAGAAATTTTCAGTTTAAGGCCTAAAGATATTCCTAACCTACACAGGTAAGTTTGGTGTTTGCTAGTACGATTATCCAGCATTGAGTATCAGAATTAAAGGTTTCCTCTATTAGACACAGAGGTCATACTGGTAAAAGGATTTTGCAAGATCAGATGACATTAAATTATTAAACTGTATCTTATGGGGAGGGACAACTGTAATACTAAAAGTTAAATATTAAGTTGACAGTCTTGATAACTGGGAATATTAAAGACCGGTGAGGGAAATTCTATAGAGTGACATGTTCCAGCTGCTGCAACATTTATTCAGTACTCATGGTTTTTGTTTCTCTCATAGAAGAACCCATCCCCAGATGACTTTACAACCTGTTCTTCCTTAACGAGACTTCAAAACGAACTGATTTCTAAAAGGCAACTCATGTCCCTCAACTACTTCTAAAAGGCAACTCATGTCCCTCACACCATGCCTACTCACGTCACCCTCTCTCAGCTCAGAAGAATCCAAAATGGGTGACGCCTCTCTTATTACAACAATGGAGCCAAATATAAATAGACTATCAATACAAGTAATTAATTAAGTCAGGTAAAATCAGCGAGACTGGTTTTGGGTGAGTTCTAAAAATTTGGAGACTTTTACCTGAGGGATTAAAATTTCCTCAGTGCTCTTCCCCCAATCTATCAAAGATTTGAAAGGGACACAGAGAAAAGGGGAAAATGATAGACCCAACCTGATCTTTTATTAAAATTGGGAGCCATCTTGCCACAAAGCATGAAAAGATAATTTTGGCTTTACCATAAATTACTGAAAATTCTGAACCTGTTTGGAATGCCTGCCAGTGACTTGAACTGACCCATGTCTTGCTCTCTGACCTGATAGCAACCCTTTTTGAAACTTTAGTGACATATCATAAATATTTGCCTTCCCTGGCCAGACAGCAACCCTCTCTGAGGCTCCATTTTACAGCAAAAAAAAAAAAAAAATGTAAACTACCATTAGTGTGATGCTTGTCAGAGTTCTGTTATCTCTAACCCTCATTTTGTGTAACTTTCTGGGCTATAAAGCTGTGCTGTAGGAAAGCTGGGGTTGCTGTCTTGTTCCCGCCGTTTTCGGAGGGAGAGGCAGCATGGCCAGTGGAAATAATAAGTTTAATTTAATTTGATTTCTATTGGAGTCAGTGGTCTTTTCTTGTGTCCTAATCTAACAGGTTAACACTCCAAAAACTTGCAGCTCTGCTGGCCTAAAGACTTCTTGAGACACTTCCCTTGAGATTGGGCACTTGAAATATATGTTGTTTTAAGGAGCTTTGGCATCCTTTCTAGTGGGACCATCAAAGCTGGGTCTGCATCTATGTTACCTGGAGGACATGGTTTCTTATATTCCAATGAACATGAGGCAGCAGTGCTGAATTCTCTCTTTGTAGGTAAACTGTGGCCACTGGGTGCTAAGTGTCTCCTCGTGTGGACTGTGAAGACATTTGGTCATCCTCCACATTTATTGCTGTTTCTTGCTGCTGCACTGGGATTTTGGTATTTGATTCACGAAATACAAGGAGTTCAACTGGGACCCAGTGCTGGAGGGAGTTCTGTCACGTGTGGTGGGTCAGAGTCTGCAGGAGAATGCACCAACCAGGCTTCTATCCCACAGAGCCTGCCCCCTTGACCATAGCAACCTGATTCTGAACATTGCCCTGAAATTTCTCCATATAACAAGATGCCTTTACATAGAAGGTTCTGCTGGCTGCACCATGTCAGTCACAACCCATTTGGAAGTAAATGGCAGATCCACATGGCCCCACCACAGATGTTTTATCACACACCTGCACAACACTGCTCTATGACCACTAATCAGGAGGCTCCAACTTACTGACATCTCTGTTCTACACCATTATCATAAAACCCAGTCAATTAAGGCACTGTCTGGTACACTTAAAATAGCAACAGGACATCCAAGATTTTCCAGTGCCACCTGGTCATGGGAATTTCAAAAATTTCATGATATTTATCTAGGCATTCTTCAAGGATGAAGTCGGAGGCACTGTGGGTTTCAATTCATTCAGGAACCATTAAATGTTGAGGAAGATCATTTCAATGAAAACTCTGGAGAAATCTCACAGGCAAGGCTTCCCACAGAGTGGGCAAAAGGTTACATGAAGCCAGGCCCATAGAGGTCTACAATGAGAGGTCCTTGTGTGTTTTGACTCTCAACTATGGATGCCAAGGCTTTCAAAATAAAATCATATGATATCATGGCTGAGATTCCCTGTGTTCTGTGGAAAGCCACCCTTGGTCTACATCTCAGTTTTCAAGGGCGACTCTCATGTGTGGCCTCCAAAAATGCCAACACAAATAATGGCAATACTTTTTTGAGGTCAGTTCCACAACGCAGTCTCAAAGGGTAATCACACCAGAGTTTAAACCCCGGTGGACCCAGTCATCTTTTCCAATCGCCACACAAATGACCACAATTAAAACCAAAACACTTCCACATAGCCCTCATATTCTTCCATATAGACACTCATCATAACCTCTGGCTGGAGGTTTCCATGAGGGGCACATCTAAAAACAGGGTCCAAAATAAGCTCCTTTTCCCCTCATTTGCCTAAAGTCTTTGTGGCCGGGACAACTTTCCTGTGAACCAGGAGTGATCAAATAGGCCTGCTCTTAATACTGCTCTGCTTCTCCAATTTGAGGCCTACTGACAGTCTGGTATAGATTCTTCATGTGATTTGGAGTCATGAGGAAACCCAAGCACCACTACAGGGCTTTGATGTACTAATTTGACCCAAGGGATCCCTATTTTCACTTGATGGATGTCCGGAAACTAAGAGAGATAGGCAAGAAGCTTCATCCACAATTACTGATTTTTTTGCCATTTTGGTTTTGGATGTACACATGGCATCATTCTTTAGATCCATCTGGTGTTGAGAATCTAAGCGACAACCTCACACAGGGCCAAGATGCTGATTCAGACACATCCATTTTAAAAGCAATTAAGCAAAGAGCCACAGGTGATGCCCATTCATTTCCATTTGAAATCTATTTTCTTCAGGCTTCACAAAGTGTGACCTGAGGCAAAGACCTTCCTGACATTCAGGGCAACAGAAAAATAGGTAAGCAAAAGGCCCAAAGCAGGGTTTCTCCACTGAGACTTTCCTATTCACACGGATATCTGAGTTTTCTGAGATGCTCTCATTCTCTTCAGCTATTCAGTACATGGCCATTTCACAGAGCTTGGAGGTGGTACATACCTTGGACACAAAACCATGAGCCTATTCTGGATAGATGACTGAATTCAGGAAGAAAACTGGAACTTTGGAAGATAATAGGTATTGCACATCAATAAGGCTAGCCACTCTCTATTCATAAATTGGGCAGGATGAATGCTGGGAGCTTTCTACTAGACACAACACATCCATTGATGCATTCTCTTTACTATTGTCTACAACCACTGACACAGTAAAATACACAGACATAGAAACACTCACCTTGTCAAATGACAAACAAGAAACAGTCCACCCCAAACCAAACAAACCGACTTTTCTACCTATTCTCAGAAAATGTGAAAACCACATACTCACACCCACACTCAAAAAGGTACCTCCTTCCCCCAAGTAGGTCTGTGACTCTATGGAGTGTCTTCTAACTGGTGAGCAATACTATGTTCCCCCGAAATTGCCTCTACAGTCTCAGATCTTGTCTCCTTTTCCAACTCTGTGAAGTTGCCATGAGCCAGTGGTGAGCAACTACCTGCTTTCCCAGGAAAGGACCCTCTTCATAGCTCTCCTGTCATTTTGCCATCCTCACATCAGTAGGTACCAAGAAAAGCTGACCCTGTCCTTGGTAAATCCAAACAATTGAGTTCACTGGGACTGGGACTGGGACTGCCTCTGGGTCTCTGGGTTCCTGGATACCATGTTCAGAGAGTTCCATCAACAAGGAAGTTAGGTAGGTCAATTCCTTCAGCAACTGAATGAGGTCACTGCCGTGACAATCACTTTGTCCTAACAGTTGCTTCCAAGAGTCCCATGAGATGGAGCCTGCCCCTACTTCCTGTGACACTGTCACAAGTTAGAATGGTATATCAACCATAGGCACCCAGGAACAGCTCTCCACACAGGCCTGGTTTGGTCCAGCTTTACATTAAGAAGAGAGAGGCTGATTCAGACACATCCCTTCAATCTGACCAGGGTTTTTGCCATGGAAGATGACTTTTGCTTTCTTAGTTCCTCAATAGCTGCCTACATCTTATCCAGGGATCATTTCTGCATGGACCTTTGAGGTTCTCAGCAGGTGGAAGAACCCCTACATTCCTGTATTGTAAGACGAACTCTGTACCTGCTCTTCTGTAAAGTGAGATTGAGGGAACAGTGTATGGTTAGGGTTAATAACAGGTTCTATTTGGGTTAGGATTCATTCTACGAGTTGATTAATGGTATTGGACACCTGCGATATTTACAAGAATATACAGGTGAAATATAAGTTTGAAAACAGAAATCTAGGTAAGATTTGAAGCCCAGAAAGGCATTAGGCCCTTGAGTGGGATACTTCGCTTTGAATTATATTCTGCACAGTTGTCTCAGATGAATCAATATCAATGGCATAGGACCTTGTACCTTGGATAATTGAATGTCGAAGAGAACATCCAGTCAAAAATGGATAGTCAGTAGGATTAGGACATAAGTCCGTAGGTTTAGTAAGAAGAGTGAGTATAGGAGTGGGAACAAAAGTTCTTTAGCAATAGGCTTTCGGGTAGAGAGTGAAAGTAAATGTCAGCACATGTGAAGAGTCAGTCACAATAATGATCAGTGATACTATGTAGGGAAGAAGATATCAATAGAGACAGTAGGAAATCAGGCAAAGTATAAAGTGAGTGATAGGATTAGACATTTTCAACATGGTTGAGTTTGAATATATAATCTTAGGAAGAAACAAATATGTAGTCACCAATAAGATTGACATTTGAGAGCATTAGGCAACCTGGACATGGATTTTTTAGTAATGCATGCTCACTTCAATTTAGGCTTTGGTACAATCATAAGTGTGACATTTTCTTTTTGTGTCCAGAATATTACTGTGATAAAATGTATATGTAGAACAGGTGACATGAGTATTTCTTCCAACATTTCTGGGAGCTACATTTTGAAGATGAATAACTTAGTATTGGGGATGCAAATAGATGTACCCTGTGTCTATAAATAGAGAGATAATGCATGAATAGGCCATACTGTGAATAAATAATATAAGTGGTTCAAACTTTAAATAATGGATTGAATTGATATCAGAAAATATACAGGGAATCTTATATTGATATACAATCATTCATTCCATCCAGTTACACATGTAATGGTAATATTAGAGTTATGGTATATCATGAAGAATGTGTGAGTTTTGCTTCAAAATGATTATGGAAATCGAAATGAATGTTTTTGAAAAGACCTGTCATGAAAAGACCATTCAGGAACCCAGGAGGAATACATGTGTTCTGAAGCCGGAAATGATTGAAAGTGAATCAAATGGCCATAAATTTGTGAACTTGTGGATGAAATATATATCCTATGATGTGAATAAACTGAAGAAAATTTAATATACCAGTGTTGAATAAAATGAACTTCAAAATACACATCATGTCCAATAGAAATCTACTTGCATTGATGTTAAACTGTGTCAGTCACTGTAGAAATATTAGGATTGTATACACCATTCACTTAAGTTACTTTTCAGTACTAGGAAACAAATAAGTATTTCAGGTGGATGTATATTTCTGAGAAAAATCTTGTGAAAAGTTGATTATAAATTCACATACATAAACATGAATGAATTTAGGGAGTGTATATAAGACACATATATTTCATATTTTGAAAAATCTGGAGAGTGTGTGTGTGTGTATATATATATATATATATATATATATATATATATATATATATATATACAAAACACACACACAGACAAAAAAATGTAGCAATATATATGCCAAACGAAATTCAACATGAAATATATATCATCCATAGATGCAAAAATATTTACTTTACTGAACATGGATTTATGTATAATGTTGATCTACTAGGAAGCTCACCCAAGGTTGAATTTTCAGTTTCAACAGCGTTTATGAAGAGTGATCTCTTCTCATAATTTGTATCTGCCAAGTCAGCCTCCTCACAAGAATGTACGTGTGATTCCAAGTAGGATTCGATATGTGCAGATAAAAATACATGTGCTGAATAGGCTACAGAGAAATGGAGACAGGAATTCACATGTTTGTTAACTTTAAAAACACATGGAGAACTATTTCAATTAAAAATTAACTAGATTTATTACAACTACCCTATATCATGCAAAAGGCAAGTCCAACTATACACCATGGCTCCTCCGAACTGCTTGTATTTCTATTCTGTTTGGGTTATTTTTCTCCATCATATTAGGATTAGTAGTCAGAGTCTAGTAGGGTATGGGTTAGTGTCAGTTGTCCCGGTCGGCCGGACACATCAACGTGGGTAACGAACCTAGTTGGGGAGGAATCGAAGGTCAAGAGACACGACAGATGACAGCAAGATAGGAGTTCTGATCATGCTGCAAACTTTTATTGTTCTCACATTCGAATGCATATGCTGCAGATGGAAAAGCTCTCTTATCGGCAGTTGCTGGATGTCTTCAGAAAGTGAGATAACCTCAGGATGTTTCAGGAAGACAGATGGACGCAGGATGTCTCAGGGAGATAGATGGCTGCGGGATGTCTCCCAGGCAGGATATCTCCCAGGGGGCTGCTTCTTGTCAGTGTAAGGCTATTCTTTGAAGGAGAACTTCCTTCTAGCCCCTGACCTCTCCCCTTTTTTATATAAAATATATGACCATACCTTACTGGCCAATGTTTTAGGGGGTGATAGAGGCTCTGTTTCTCAAGGAGGCCTTAGAATATCTCCTGATCTGAGAGAGCATGTTTACTAGAAGATTTCTTGGTGGCCTTGGCATGTTTTTGGAGGAGACGGCTTTGAGGGGGAAGCATGCCGACCGCCATGCACCAGACCATGTCACTAAGAGGTCTTATGTTTTGGGATCCGTGGATCCATCCTCCTGCAGTCCATCCTGCACCCTCCATTATTAGGGCCTAACATCCTCACTCCATGGGTGCATCCTCCCCCAAACGGAGGGGCCCATGGAGGACGAATCCTTATGGCAATGGCAGAAGATGGTTGGTCAGAGCTGTTACTTATAGTTTTATGTAAGAAAAAGAGATCTGTGGGGATGTAAACTTAAGAAATAAGCCTGTGAGAAGGGTAGAACATCCTTTTAAATGTTGGCAGCATGGTCTTCCATCTCCAGATGATGATAGTGAACCTGTATGGGCTTAGAGGCCAAAATATTAATCTGTTCTTTAATAAAGTGTACCAGCCTGTTTATAATGCAGGGGCCTATGGACACCATTAAAAGTAAACCCAACAAAGGGCCTAATAGGGGTACAAGGTAGGGTAGAAATCCATTAAACCCTGTCCAGAGGGGATTTTCAAAAAGTTTCCTTCGTCTCTTTTCTAGATCTTCTTGAAGCTGCTTAATTTTAGAGCGTACTATGCCTGATTTATTGGCATAAAAGCAGTATCGTTCCCCTAAGGCCAAGCAAATACCTCCCTGGTTAGCTGTCAGCAAATCTAAGCCTCGTCTATTTTGAAGAAACACTTCCGCCAGGGAGTCTACTAGGTTCTGCAAATCTTTAATGGTTCCTGATAGAGTTTATACACCATTTATAAGTTGTTGAGACAGGCGAGGTAAGAGTGTATTGCCTGACTAAGCCAGCTGTACCTGTGCCCACAGCAGCTGTTATTCGAAGGCTGGCAAGGAGTTGTAAGGCCTGTATTGCCCGCCTGTGTCTTTTCACTAAGGTGTCTAGACTAGGAATGCATAGAGTTTCGTCTCCTAGGACAATAGTTTTATGAGGGAGTAATAAGGCAAGAACACAGCCAACAGTCCAATTTGCTGGAAGCCTGGGGAAGGCCGAGTTTCCTCCACACATAAAAACTGTGCCATTGGGGGGACAAAGATGGGGTGGGTGAGGAATAGTTTTGTACTGTTGAGCAATTTCCAAAGGAAGTAACTCCAACATCAGTATCATACGTATTATTCTGCATCACGCCTAAAAGACATATTGTAAAAGTGCCTATAGGCTGTACTTTAAAAGGAAATCTGGGTTGGCATGTATTATCATCGTCTATGATAGAATTAATAGAACTGCAATAGGCATGATTGCCCCTGTTGTCATGGAGAGCCAGCAATCACCAGCAAGGGTGGGCTTGGAATTATTAAGGAAGGAGAAGGTAGTTTCCAAAGTATCTAATGTATTGGTATCTAAACCTGGGAGCTGGGATTTAGGCTATATTAAGGGATGATATGTGAGCTCAGGGATTTGGGGTTTCAAAAGTTTGATTATCTGAGGATGCTTGACAGCATCAGTGAATCCTCCACAATCAGAGACCCCTGTAGGTGCCTTAATGGGGCAGCAGGAGGGTTTACCGTCAGGGCCTTGGCACCCAGGTGACTGTAGCTTGGTGTATTTGCCATCTCCTCCCCGGGCAAAAAGAACGAGGGTATAATGAATAGTGGTCCCCCCTGCTGCATGAGTTTTAGTTATGGAGGCTTCAAATCATTGTTCTCCCTGCTTGTTAACACAAATTGAGGCCGACGCATAAGAAGAGACATGCATCTCTTGGGTATGCGTTCAAGTTTCAGAACAATTTTGGAGAGCTTTACTTGTACTAGGGGGAATAATCTTTGGCTTGATAACACATACCCATTTAGGCTGATGAACTCCTCCGAGCTTATGGTCAAACTCAGCACAGAGGTAAGCCACCTTAGTCACGCAGTCAGCAGTCTGGGTCCAACTAGTGGGAGCATGAGTCCAAGATCCTCCCTTGCATTCACAGGGAGGGCCAAAAAGGTACTCCATGATGTTGGAAGGTGGAGGACCAAGGCCTCCATGTACAAACCTGTTCAGCAGAAGTGCCTTAAGCAGGATGCTCACACAGATTGTTGGCTGCATCCTAAAAAGAGGAAAATTTGTCCTCAAGGGGAGGACCTCCGTCCCTATGTTGATGTAAGTCATTATCCTGTTTAACCAGGCGTTCTGGTAACCATCTAGGGCCTGCTTGCTCTTGGTCCAAAACACAAGCTGAGCCTCGTCCCCAGAAGAGGACACAATCTGGGCCTTTCCATTTATTTGTAAGGGGATTGCGCCACATAACAGGTGGGCGAACAGAATTGGACGAGAGATGCCAGTGTCAGTCTGTGGCTGAATGGCCTTAATTGTCTTGAGAAAGAAAAATAAGGGCAAATAATGCAATTAAGGCGATGCCTGGGAGTGGTAAATACAAGTGCAGAAGACTTCAAGTGGGTTAGCCAAGTCTTTAAGGTAAGGTGCAAGGTACCACAAAACTGTTTAAACTCGGCACTGGTATATGCAGGACAATTATTTTTTTTAATATGTATTTTTTTACCCATTACGGAAAAGGCTGAAACAAGATAAGAAAGGAATTCTTTGATAGCCTCTCCAGAATGTGGTGATGCAGAAATAAAGCCGCTGAAGGTATCTATAGAAACGTGTATATATTTGGTTTTTCCAAATTCAGAAAAATGAGTAACATCCATTTGCCAAAACTGATTGGACAGTAATCCTCTGGGGTTAACTCCCAAGTGTTGAATGGGGAGGAAGACAGGGCAACCAGGGCATGCTTTTACTATTTCTCGTGCCTGTTGCCTGGTGATTTTACATAGTTATCGAAGGCTCTGTGAATTTATATGGTGAAGATTGTGTAACTCCGTGGCCTTTTGAATGGAGCCATCAAAAATTGGAAAGATGAAACGAGTTGCTGCATCAGCTTGGGCATTACCTTGTATTAGAGGGCTCGGAAGATCAGAGTGTTCCCTGATGTGTCTTAAGAAAAATGGGTGTTGTCTGGCCTGAATTAGCTGCTGAAGCTGGTGAAACAGAAAGCCCACATTGGAAGAAGGCTTAATGGTGGGTGAAATCTCCAGCAGGGGCACAGAATGAGCAATGCAGGCACTGTACGTATAAATATTAACAGGATTATCAAAAAAATGTTTCAAAACTTGTGTTATGGCAAACAATTCCACAAACTGTGCTGAATGATAGACAGCATCAAAGGTGGTAGGCTGGTTATTGACAACAAAGACTGCTAGGCCATTACTGGAACCGTCTGTAAAGACAGTAAGGAATTGAGGAATGGGAGCCTTTTGAGTAATTTTGGGAAAAATAAATGGATGTAACTGGACAAAATGTAAAAGGGGGTCTTTGGGGAGGAGATTATCAATTGTTCCCAAAAAGCCTGATAGGACAATACCCCATTCATCCTCTGTCTGTAGTAAATATTGGTTTTGGTCCTTAGTAAATGGAATTAAAATATTATCAGGGTCTTTGACAAAATGTTGTCGAGTTAGCAAACGACCTTTAAAAATAATAGAAGCTACCTGAGCAAGATAAACAGTAATAACCTTGGAGGATGTGGTGGGTAAATGGACACAAAGCAAGGAGTAGCCTTTATTTTTAAAATGTGTATTTCACTGCCGAAATATTCCTGTGGGTGTATGAGGAGTGTGTAAAATAACCAGAACCAGAGGAAGGTTATAAGAATTTTGTGTAACAAACTTTTGGGCAATGGCTTCTGTGACTTGATTTAATGCCTGCCATGCCTCAGGAGTAAGCTTTTGAGGGGAGGAGGGGTGGGAATCACCTCTCAAAATATCATTAAGGGGCAAATGTACACAAGTGGGTAATTTTAAATATATTCATAGCCATTGAATATCCCCCAGTAATTTTTGAAAATCATTAAGTATGTGAAGATGGTCCAACCGTAGTTGTATCTTAGGAATTTGGATCTGATTATCTTGAAGTTTAAGGCCCAAATAGTTATAACGGTTCTGTGTTTGAACCTTATCAGGAGCTATCTGTAGTCCCAAGCTAGTGAGAATTTTGTAAAGGTCCAAGTAACAATTATAATGGTCATGTGTATTAGGTGCAGCAATTAACAAATCATCCATATAATGTAAAATATAAATTTGTGGCCATCACTCTCTCACAAGGTGTACTGCTTGAGCAACGTATTTTTGGCAAAGACTAGGGCTGTTGGCCATACCTTGGGGAAGAACCTTCCACTGAAATCTCTGCATAGGGCCCTGAAAATTAATGCAAGGGAGACTAAAGGCAAAATAGGGTCTATCCTCAGGATGTAAAGGAATGGTAAAAAAACAATCTTTTAAGTCAATAACCATTTTACAATAGTTTTTGGAAATAGCCACTGGTGTGTGAATGCCTGGCTGTAGTGCTCCCATCGGGTGCATAACTTTATTAATGGCACACAAATATTGTAAAAGGCACCACTTGCCTAATTTTTACTTGATAACAAAAATAGGAGTATTCGATGGTGAGGTTGAGGGCTCTACATGGCCGGCTGCCAGCTCTTCCTGCACTAACATGAAGGCAGCCTCCAAATTTTCTTGGGTAAGGGGCCACTGATCCACCCACACAAGTCTGAGTCTCCCAAATAAGTTTATATCCATGGGGTACAGGAGAGCCAGGGACCGACACTAAAAATCCGAATACCCAAGTCCCTATGTATTTGTTTTTTGTATGGGTTGTATAGGCTCAACCAGTCCTTGTCTCAGTCTCCCAAGGCCTGTACCATGGACAGAATTGATATGAAGCATTTGATGAGTCACTATGGAATTGGGACTGGGAAGAATAACTTCCATTTGACTCAAAATATCTCGGCCACATAGGTTAACAGGGAGGTCAGGAACAACGAAAGTAGTCACCATTCCTTTATTACCCTCTTTATCAGTCCAGCGAAGAGCCCTAGAGCTGACCAGAGGATTTTTTGACTGTCCTATCCCTTTAAGGTCAGTCAAGGATGGGGTGAGGGGCCAAGCTGATGGCCAGTGTTTTGGAGAAATAATTGTGGCAACAGCTCCAGTACCTAGAATTCCTTTGAATTCTTTTCCTTCAATAAGTAAGGATATGGTGGGTCTATTGTGAGAAATGGGTTGAACCCAATATACATCAGAGGAGCCCAAGGATTCAGTCCCCCTCGGTAGGTTTGGGCGGTGGAAGTGCCTGCTGGATAAAAGGGAAGGAGTATTAATTTGCAAGTCTTGTTCCTGCTGCTATGGCCACAACTCCATTAATAGCTGTGGCCAGTATTTTTATTTCTCCAGTGAAATCATAATAATTAATGCTAGGGAAGAAATGAACACCTTGTAAGTTAGTAGACGCTCTTCCAAGAATAAAGGCACACATATGAGATGGAGGGGGACCCATAATTCCAGTGGGTATTATCTGGGGCCCTTGCATTGAGTCTAATATAGTATCGGTGGTGGCACAGAAGTCCAATCCTGCACTGCCAGGGGTGGCTAGTTTGAGGGAGGCAATTTTGGAGAAGGATTTTGAGGTAGGTTGGGAGTTTGGGAGGGAACAAATTTTATTGCCCCTGGGTTTGTCCTGGGAGATGTCATGGCCAGGGGCTGGCCCCGCAGGGAGTTTCCCAAGAAGAGGAAAGAAATAGGCTGTCTGAGGGCATTTGTCTTAGATCTACACTCACTGCCCCAGTGATGACCTTTACCACATCTAGGGCAAAGGGTAGCTTGGGGCGGTTTAGCCCCAGTTTGAGGAGACACTATTCCTAGGCTTTGTTTGCCTGTCAGACACTTGAGTGCAAAATGGCCAGGTTGTTTACAAGTAAATCAAGTATTTGAGCCAGGATTGTGAAAGTTCTTGGTAAAAGCGGCACCTAGGACAAGATCCATGGCATGGGCTGCACCCACCCCTGCACAGAGTCTAATAAAGTCAGAAAGTTTCCCTTTATCCTTATGTGGTCAAAAAACATCCTGACATGCCGGGTTGAAGTTTTCAAAGGCAAGATGTTTTACAAAGGTGCTTTCGCTTTGGCTTGGTCCAAGCAAGCATTCTGCAGCTAGGTTAAGCCAGGGAACAAAGTAGCTATAAGGCTCTCCGGGCCCTTGTCAAATTTTTGCCAGGGAAGTGGTAGCCAAGGCCTTTTGAGGGAGGTGTCTCCAAGCATATAAGGAAGCCATCTGAATCTGCGTCAAAAGTCCAGCAGGGAAATGTGCCTGTTTAGTTTTAGTGTCAAAAGGCTCATTGGCCACTAGCTTAACATAAGTCCAGGATTTAGAGGAGGTCTTAGTTAATATTTTTTGAGCAGTTTCCCGACAGTGCTCTTTGAAATCTGCATTCCATAACAGGAAGTCTCTGGCACTGAGGGTAGCTTGGTCTAAAAATTTCCAATAATTGGGAGTAAGCCATTGTGTGCTGTGGATTTCTAATAAAGGCAACATGTAGCACGCAGTGGGGCCATAGTGAGCACAAGCCTTTTTAAGTTTTTCAAGAAAATGCAGGCTTAATTTTTTGTAGACTCTGGGTTCCTTCCTGCCTAGGGGTGAACTTCTCATCCTCTGAGTCTTGATCTCCTTGATTCACTTCCTCGCTTCCTCCTCTTGATACTCATCTAAGTCTTTGACCTCAGCCTGGGCAGGCTTATCTATCTGACTGGTGGTGACTGGGAATGCGAGCACAGGCCGATGGAGTGGCTTCACCTTTGTATTAGACCGCTGTGGGACAGTTGCACTGACTCCGTACCTAAGGCTAATGAACATAGCTCAGATTGAAGCGATCTTAATTCTTTTAAAGGTTGGATCTGTTCCCTTCTATATTGTAAGGATGCTTTCAAGGGAGCCAGGTTAGGCAAGGGAAGTGGGAAAAAATATCTGGGGGGGGGCATTTTTACCCTGAAGGGTCAGAGCACAAAAGGCAGTAGGGATATAGGAGGGAGGTGGATGTGTAAGTCCTATAGGCTGTGGCAGGGTCCTGAGAGGTGGAGGGTCTTCTGAATTGTAGCGAGCTGCTTCCTTCTCCCAGGTAGCCTCCTCCACAGGGGTCAATGTGTCTCCGGGATTTAAAACTGGATAAAGGCAGTTGGTAATTATTGGAGCCTTATTCATTAGGGTGGTATTTTTAGGGGGATCAGGAAGGGTCCCACGGTCCTGGGGAGCCTGAGAAGGGTCTATGTCTATACTAACTGAGGGGCATGCCGAGGGGGAATGAGAGGGAGTTGCATAGTCTCTTCCCCAATCCTGACAAGTTTTAAGGTACCATTGTCAAAGGGTGAACTTTTAAGAATTTCATTAATTAAGTTCCAGTAAGAAAAGGTGGGAACAGGCACATTTTCTGGGCAAAGGATTCATAATAATCTTTTATACAGTCTCCTACTTTAAGCCATCTTTTATCATCAATGATCCTTTCAAGGGGAAACCATGGACACAGTTCTCCTTTGTGTGAAAAGAAAAAAATTAAGTCTTTTTTCTTAACATGCGCCCCCAGGTCTTGAAGGACTCCTTGAGGGCTGACAAAAACAAATCATGTGACGAAACTGCTTGTCCCATGGTGGGTCACTCACCGTGCGTCATCCCCAACCTCCTCCTGGGTCTGTTTCTCGGTGGTGTCTTCTGCTGTGATCGCGAGCTCCGCTTGACAAAGTCTTCCAGGAGGTCGGGGTCCCCCTCAGTCAAAGGCTCGAGACCCAGTCGTTGGGCGCCAGATGTCCCGTCCGGCAGGACACATCAACGTGGGCAGCGAACCTAGATAGGGAGGAATGAAGGGACAAGAGACACGAGAGATGACAGCAAGACAGGAGTTCTGATCAAGCTGCAAATTTTTATTGTTAACACAGGGGTATTTATATGCTGGATGTGGGAAATCTCTCTTATTTCTAGATGTCTTCACAAGGTGAGATAACCTCAGAAAATTTCAGGAAGACAGATGGCCGCAGGATGTCTCAGGGAGACAGATGGCTACAGGATGTCTCCCAGACAGGATGTCTCCTGGTGGCTGTTTCTTGTAAGTGTCTGGCTATTCTTTGAAGGAGAATTCCTTCTACCTCTGACAGTCAGGGATTCAGTATTTCGAATGGAAAATTGGAAAATGAATCCAATGTGTATGCAAATATGTGCTACCCAAAAGTCTTCCCACTCTCATTCAGAACAATGCCTTGACATTACCTTCACCCCAAGTAAGACACAATAACAGGAGAAGAGTTAGAAAATCTCTGAATACACATCTGGAATGGAAAATGCTCAGGAGTTAACAACCCTGGAGATGGTAGAGGTGTTTCCAAAAGTAAGGTACATGGTGAAAACTCCACAAACATGGAGCTTTGTTGGCCTAAACACTTCTTGAGAAACTGCCTCTGAGGTTGGGCACTTGAAAAATATGTTGTTGTTAGGAGCTTTTGCTTCCTTTGTAGTGAGACCATCAAAGCTGTGTTTGCATCTATGTGACCTAGAGCACATGGTTTCTTTTTTTCCAATGAACATGAGGCAGCAGGGCTGAATTCTCTCTTTGTAGGTAAACTGTTGCCATTTGGGGGATAATTGTCTCCTAGTGTGGACTGTGAAGCCATTTGGTCTTTCTCTAATTTTTGTGGTGTTTCTTGCAGCTGCACTGGGAGTTTGGTATTTGCTTCATGAAATACGAGGAGGTCAACTGGAACAGAGTGCTGGAGGGAGTTCTGTCACGTGTGGTGGTTAAGGATCTGCAGGAGAGTGCACCAACCAGGCTTCTATTCCACATAGATTGCCCCCTTGACTATAGCAGTCTGATTCTAAACATTGCCCTGAAACCTCTCCATATAACAAGATGCCTTTACATCCAGGGTATGGGGGCTGCACCATGTCAGTCACAAACCATTTGGAAGCCAATGGCAGATCCACATCACCATACCACAGATGTTTTAACAAACACCTGCACACCACTGTTCTAGGCTGACTACTCAGCAGGCTCCAAATTACTGGCATCTCTGTTCTACACCATTTTCATGAAACCCAGTCAATCAAGGCACTGTCTGGTTCACTCATGATTATCTATAGGACATCCAAAGGTTCTCCAGTGACACCTGGTCATGGGAATTTCAAAAATTCAATGGTATTTATCTATCCATTTTTCAAGGATGAAGTTTGAGGCACTGTGGGATTCAATTCATTCAGGAACCATTAAATGGAGAGGAAGCTCACTTCAATGAAAGCTCAGGAGAATTCTAACAGGCAAGGCTTCCCAAAGACAGGCTAAAAGGTCACATTAAGCCAGGCATTTGAGGTCTACAATGTGTGGTCCATGTGTGTTTTGACTTGCAACTATGGCTGCCAATTCTTTAAGAATAAAATCGTTTGCTATCCTTCCTGAGATTCCCAGTGCTCTGTGAAAAGCTACCCTGGGCCTAAACCTCAGTTTCCAAGGGCGACTCTCATGCCTGGCCTCCTAAAATCCCAACACAATACATGGCAATACTTCTTTGAGGTTAGTTCCAGAACTCAGTCTCTAAGGGAAATCACAGCAGTGTTCAAGCCCAGGTGGACCCAGTCATCTCTTCCAACGGCCACAAAAATGACCACAATAAAAACCAAAACACTTCCACATGGCCCTCATCTTCTTCCATATAGACACTCATCATAACCTCAGGCTGTAGGTTTCCATGAGGGCCACAGACAAAGACAGTATCCAAAATAAGGTCCTTTGCCCCCATTTGCCTAAAGTCAGTGTGGCAGGTACACTCTACATGTGAACCAGGTGTGATCAAAGAGGCCTGGCGTTAATATGGCTCTGATTCTCCATTTTGTGGCCTAATGACTGAGGGGTTTAGATTCTTTTTGTTAATTGGAGTCATGAGAAAACCCAAGAACCTATGGCCTAACCTCTGCAGTGATTTGAAGAACTCATTTGACCCAAAAGATCCCTATCCTCAAAGATGGAGGTCAGGAACCTTACAGAGCAAGGCAAGAGACTTAATCCACAATGACTGCTCTTTTGGCTATTTTGGTTTTAGATGCACACATGGGATTTTTTTAGATCCATCAGGTGCTGAGAATCTAAGCCACAACCTCACACAGGGCCAAGAAGCTGATTCAGACACATCCCTTTCTAAAGCAATTAAGCAAAGAGCCACAGCTGATGCCCATACATTTCCATTTGAAAACTCTTCAGTCTTTTCAAAGGGGTGCCTGAAGCAAAGACCTTCCTGACATTCAGGGCAACAGTACAATAGGTAAGCAAAAGGCCCAAAGCAGAGTTTCTCTACTGAGACTTTCCTGGTCACACTGATATCTGAGTTTTTTGAGATGCTCACCATTCCCTTCAGCTATCCAGAACATAGCCGTGTCACAGAGCTTGGAGGTGGTACATATCTTGGACACAAAACCATGAGCCTATTCTGGAGATTGTCCAGAATTCAGAAAGAAAACAGCAACTTATGTAGATATTAGGAGTGGCCCATCCATAAGGCAAGCCGCAGATCATTCATAAATACGGAAGGATAAATCCTGGAAAGATTTCTACTAGACAGGACATATGTATTGATGCGCTCTCTTGTCTAATGTCTACAACCACGGACACAGTGGGATACACAGACATAGAAACACTCGCCTTGTCAAAAGACTTACTAGAAACAATTCACACCAAACCAAACCAAACAACTTTCCTACCTATACTCAGAATATGAGACAAACCAAAAACCCACACAGACCCCCAAGTAGGTCTGTGAAAATACGGAGTGTCCTTTGACTGGTGGTCCTTAATATATTCCCCCATAATGGGCTGTCCTGTCTCAGATCTGGTCTCTGTGTCCAACTCTATGAAGCTGTCAGGAGCCAGTGGTGAGCCACTACCTTCTTTCTCAGAAAAAGCCCCTCTTCAGACCTTCTTGGCATTTGGCCATCCTCACATCAGTAGGTACCAAGAAAGACTGTCTCTGTCCTTGGAAATTCCAAACAAGTTTGACCACTGGGAGTTGGACTTGGACTGGCTCTGGGTGCCTGGCTTCCTGTATCCCAAGTTCAGAGAGTTCCATCACCAAGGAAGTTAGTTGAGGTCACTTCCTTCAGGAACTGAATGAGGTCACTGCCTTGGAAACCACTTTGTCCTCACAGTTGCTTCCAAGGGTCCCATGAGATGGATGCTGCCCCTATTTCCCGTGACACTTTCACAAGTTAGAATTGTATATCACCCATAGGCACCCGGGAACAGCTCTCCACAAAGGCCTGGTTTGGTCCATCTTCTCTACATTAAGAAGAGAGAGGCTGATTCTGACACAACCGTTCATCCTGACCAGGTTGTTTGCCATGGAAGATTACTTTTAATCTTTCAGGTCCTTCATTGCTGCCTACATCTTCTCCAGGGATCATTTCTGCATGGACCTTTAAGATTCTCAGCAAATGGAAGATCCCCTACATTCCTGTATTGTAAGACCAACTCTGTCCCTGCTCTTCTGTAAAGTTAGATTGAGGGAAGAGTGTATGGTTAGGGTTAATAACATGTTCGATTTGTGTTATGACTCATTCTGCTGGATGAATAATGGTATTGGGAACCTGCGATATTTATAAGATTATATAGGTGAAATATATGTATGAAAACAGAAATCTAGAATTTGAAGCCCAGAAGCGCATTGGGCCCTTGATTGGGATACATAGTGTTGAATTACGTTCTGCACAGATGTCTCAGATTAATCCATATACAATGGCATAGGACCTTGTAAATTGGATGATTGAATGAGGAAGAGAACATCCAGTCAAAAAGGGATAGTTGGTAGGATTACAAAGATAGTCGGCAGGTTAGGAAGTAGAGTGAGTTTAGAATTTGGACCAAAACTTCTTTAAAAATAGGGTTTCAGTTAGAGAGTGAATGTAAATGTCAGCACATATGAAGATTCAGTCACAATGATGAACTTTGAAAAATATGTGGGAAAGCAGTTAATAATAGAGATATTACAAAATCAGGCAAAGTATAAAGTGAGTGATAGGATTCGACATTTTGAACAGGGTTGAGTTGAATATATAATCTTAAGAAGAAACAAATATGCAGTCACCAGTAGGATTGACATTTGAGAGCATTAGACAACCTGGCCTTGGATGCTTTTAGTAATCCATGTTCACTTTCCCTTTAGGCTTTGGTAAAATCACAAGTGTGACCTTTGCATTTTTGTCCAGAATATTACAGTCATAGAATGTATATGTAGATCAGGTGACATGAATATTTCTTCCAGCAATTCTGGGAGCAATGTTTTGAAGTCCTATAAATTAGTATTGGGTGTACAAAGAGGTGTACCCTGTGTGTATGAATATAGAGATAATGCATGAATAGACCACATTTTGAATAAATAATATAACTGGTCCCACTTTAAGTAACAGATTGAATTGATATCTGAAATCTTATAAGAAATCTTATATTGATATAACATCATTCATTCCAACCAGCAATACATCTAAAGGTAATATTAGGATTATAGTTTATCATGAAAAATATGTGAGTTTTGCTTCAAAAGTGATCATGGAAATTGAAAATAATGTGTTTAAAAAGAAGTCTCATCAAAAGACCAGTCAAGAAACATGGAGGAATACATGTGTTCTGACGAAGAAAGTGATTGAAAGTGAAACTAATGCCTATAAATTTGCGAACTTGTGGATGAAAATATATCCTATGATGTGCATAAACTGAAGAAACAGTAATGTAGCAGTCTTGAATAAAAATGAACATCAAAATACACATCATGTCCCATAGGAATCTACTTGCATTGATGTTAAACTGGGTCAGTTACTGTAGAAATATTAGGATTTTTATGCACCATTCACTAAAGTTAATTTTCAGTACTAGGAAACAAATATGTATTTAAGGAGAATGAATATTTTGAGAAAAGTCTTGAGAAAATTTGATTATAAATCCACATACTTGAATATGAATGAGTTAAGGGAGTGTATAATAAGACACATATTTCATATTTTAAAATATCTGGAGAGTATATATATATATATATATATATATATATATATATACACATATATACACACACACACACACACACACACACACACACAAACAAACATACACAGACATTAAAAATAACATAATATATACCAATTGAAATTCACTATGAAATGTATATCATCCAGAGATCCAAAAATACTTATTTTCTTGAACCTGGATTTATGTATAATGTTATTCAACAAGGAAGCTCACTCATAGGTTGAATTTTCAGTTCCAATAGCATTTAGGAAGAGTGATCTCTTAAAATTTGTATCTGCCAAGTCAGCCACGTCACAAGAATGTACGTGTGGTATAAGGTAAGATTCTATAATTGCATGTAAAAATACATGTGCTGAATAGGCTACAGAGAAAGGGAGACAGGAATTCACATATTTGTTAACTTTAAAACACATGGAGAACTATTTCAACAAATAATTGACTACATTTATATCTCCTATCCTATATAATGCAAAAGACAATTCCAACTATACACCATGCCTCCAGTTCTGAACTGCTTGTATTTTTTTCTTTTTGGGTTATTTTTCTCCATCTTGTTAGGATTAGTTGTCAGAGTCTACCAAGGTAGGTGTTAGTGTCAGGTATTCAGTATTTCGAATGGAAAATTGGAAAATGAATACAATGTGTATGTAAATATGTGGTACACAAAAATCTTTCCACTCTCATCCAGAACAATGCCTTGACATTACCATCACCCAGAGAAAGACACAATTAGAGGAGTAGAGTTAGAAAATCTGTGAATAAATAACTGGGATGGAATATGCTCAGGAGTTCACAAACTTGGAGGTGGTAGAGGAGATTCCAAAAGTAAGGGACAGAGTAAACACTCCACAAACATGGAGCTCTGCTGGCCTAAAGACTTCTTGAGAAACTGCCTCGTAGGTTGGGCACTTGAAATATATATTATTGTCTGGAGCTTTAGCTTCCATTGTAATGAGACCATCAAAGCTGGGTCTGAATCTATCTGACCTGGAGGACCTGGTTTCTTATTTTCCACTGAATATGAGGCAGCAGTGCTGAATTCTCTCTTTGTAGGTAAACTGTGGAAACGGGGGGCTAAGTGTATCCACATGTGGACTGTGAAGCCATTTGGACATCCTCCACTTTTCGTGGTGTTTCTTGCTGCTGCACTGGGATTTTGGTATTGCTTCATGAAATACATAGAATTCAACTGTTACCCGGTGCTTGAGGGAGTTCTGCCATGTGTGGTAGGTCAGGGTCTGCAGGAGAATGCACCAAAGAGGCTTCTATCCCACATAGCTTGCCCCCTTGACCATAGCACCTTGATTCTAAACATTGCCCTGAAACCTCTCCATATAACAAGATGCCTTTACATATAAGGGTCTGCTGGCTGCACCACGTCAGTCACAAGCAATTTGGACGCCAATGGGAGATCCATATGGCCCCACCACAGATGTTTTATCACACACCTTCCCACCACAGCTCTGGGCCCACTCCTCAGCAGTCTTCAACTTTCTGACATCTTTGTTCTGAACCATTTTCATGAAAACCAGTCAATCAAGGCACTGTATTATATACTCATGATCAGAAACAGGACATCCAAATTTTCTCCAGTGCCACCTGGTGATGGGAATTTAAAAAATTTCATGGTATTTATCTAGCCATTTTTCAAGGATGAAGTTGGAGGCACTGTGTGTTTCAATTCATTCTGGAACCATTAAATGGTGAGGAAGCTCATTTCAATGAAATCTCTGGAGAACTCTCACAGGCAAGTCTTCCCAAATAGTGGCCAAAAGATCACATGAATTCAGGCCCATTGATGTCTACAATTTTCCGTCCATGTGTGATTTGACTCTCATCTATGGCTGCCAAGTCTTTCACAATAAAATCATGTGATATCCTGGCTCAGATTCCCAGTGCTGTGTGAAAAGCCACCCTGTGTCTATATCTCAGTGTCCAAGGGCCCCTCTCTTGCGAAGCCTCCTAAAATCCCAAGACAATTCTTGGCAATACTTCTCTGAGGTCAGTTCAAGAACTCAGTCTCTAAGGGAAATGACCCCAGAGTTCAAGCCCAGGTGGACCAAGTCATCTCTTCCAACCGCCACACAAATGACCACAATTAAAACCAAAACACTCCCACATGGCCCTCATCTTCTTCCATATAGACACTCATTATTACCTCTGGCTGGAGGTTTCCATGAGGGGCGCAGCCCAAGACAGTGTCCAAAATACACTCCCTTGCCCCTCATTTGCCTAAAGTCTGGGTGGCCTGGAAACTCGTCCGGGGAAGCAGGAGTGATAAAATAGGCCTGCTGTAAATACTGCTCTGCTTCTCCAGTTTGAGTCCTTCTGAAAGTCAGTTATAAATTCTTTATGTGATTTGGATTTTGCAGAAAACCCAAGCACCTATGGGCTAGCCTCTGCAAGGCTTTGAAGAACTCATTTGAACCAAAGGTTCCTATTCACCCTTGATTGAGGTCAGGAACCTTACAGAGGTAGGCGAGAGACCACAATTAAAACCAATACACTCCCACATGGCCCTCATCTGCTTCCATATAGACACTCATTATAACCTCTATCTGGAGCTTTCCATGATGGGCACAGCCCAAACAGTGTCCAGAACAAGCTCCCTTGCCCCTCATTTGCCCAAAATCAAGGTGGCCTGGACACCCTTCCTGTTAACCAGGAGTGATCAATAGGCCTGCCGTTAATACTGCTCCGCTTCTCCAATTTGAGGCCTACTGACTGTGGGGTTTAGATTCTTTATGTGAATTGGAGTCATGAGAAAACACAAGCACCTATGGGCTACCTTTTGCAGGGCTTTGAGCAACCCATTTTATTGAGTCTAGGAGTTGGACAAAAAGTTCTTAGCAAAGGGGTTTTATTAGAGATTGAATGTAAATGTCAGCAAATCTGAAGAGTCATTCACAGTGATGAACTGGAAAAAAGGTGTAGGAAAGCAGGTATCAATAGAGACATTAGGAAATCAGGCAAAGTACAAAGTGTGTGACAGGAAAAGACATTTTTAACAGGGTTGAGGTTGAATATATAATCTTAGGAAGAAACAAATATGTAGTCACCAATAGGAATGATATTTGAGAGCATTAGAGAACCAGGACATGAATGTTTTTAGTAATACATGGTCACATTCAATTTAGGCTTTGGAACAATCATAAGTGTGACCCTTGAATTTTGTGTCAGGAATATCACTGAGATGAAATGTATATGTATATCAGGTGAGTAGAGTATTTCTTCCAACGTTTCTGAAGCAATAATTTAAAGACTTATACTTTAGTATTGGGGATACAAAAGGTGTACCCTGTGTCTATGAATATGGATAAGATGCCATAATGGAAAATACTGTAAATAAATAACATAGCTGGTTCCAACTTTAAATAATGGATTGAATTGATATCTGAAAATATATAGAAAATCTTATATTGATATATGTACATTCCTTCCAACCAGTTATACATCTAATTTTGATATTAGCATTATGGTTTATCACGAAGAGTGTGTGAGTTTTGCTTCAAAAATGATTATGGAAATTGAAAATAATGTGTTTGGAACGAAGTCTCATTAAAAGACCAGTCAAGAAACATGGAGGAATACATGTGTTCTGAGGCAGGAAGTGATTGAAAGTGAACCAAATGCCTACAAATTTTTGAACTTGTGGATGAAATGATATATCCTTTGATGTCCATAAACTGAAGAAATAGTAATGTACAAGTGTTGAATATAAATGACCTTCAAATATACATCATGTCCCATAGGGTTCTACTTGCATTCATGTTAAACTGGGTCAGTTACTGTAGAAATATTAGGATTTGTAAGCACCATTCACCGAAGTTAGTTTCCAGTACTAGGAAATAAATATGTATTTCAGGTGGATGAATATTTCTGAGAAAAATCTTGTGAAATGTTGATTATAAATCCACATATAGAAACATGAGTGAATTTAGGAAGTGTATAATAAGACACATATATTTCATATTTTGAAAAATCTGGAGAGTATATATATATATATATATATATATATATATATATATATATAGAGAGAGAGAGAGAGAGAGAGAGAGAGAAATAGATATATAGATAGATACATAGATAGAAACACACATTCAAAGACATTAAAATGTAGCAATATATATGACAATCGAAATTCATCATGAAATTCATCATGAAATATATATCATCCACATATCCAAATATATTCATTTTAATGAACATGGATTTATGTATTATGTTGTTCATCTAGGAAATTCACCCTCAGGTTGAATTCCAGTTCCATCAGTATTTAGGGGGAGTGATCTCTTCTCACAATTTGTATCTTCCAAAATCAGTGAGCTCACAAGAATGTACATGTGATACCAGGTAGGATTCTAAATATGCCTAAAATAATACATGTGCTGAATAGGCTACAGAGAAAGGGAGACAGAAATTTACAAATGGGTTAACTTTAAAAACTCATGGAGAAATATTACAATGAAAAATTGACTAGATTTATAACACATACCATTGATAAAGCATAAGTCAAATTAAAGTATACACCATGTTTCCTATGAATGGCCTGTATTCGTATTCTGTTAGGTTTCTTTTTCTCATATTAGGATTAGTAGTCAGAGTCTAGTAGGGTATGGGTTAGTGTCAGGGATTCAGTATTTCAAATGGAAAATAGCAAAATGAATCTAATGTGTATGCAATTATGTTCTACACAAAAATCTTCCCACTCTCATCCAGAACAATGCCTTCACATTACCTTCGCAGCAACTAAGACACAATTAGTGGAGAAGAGTTAGAAAATCTGTGATTACATATGTGGAAAGGAAAATGATCAGGAGTTCACAAACTTGGAGGTGGTAGAACAGTTTCCAAAAGTAAGGGAGAGGGTAAACACTACACAAACTTGGAGCTCTGCTGGCCTAATTACTTTTTGATAAACTGCCTCTGAGGTTGGGCCCTTGAAATATACGTTGTTGTCAGGAGCTTTAGCGTCCTTGGTAGTGAGACTACCAATTCTGGGTCTGCATCTATGTGACATGGAGGACATGCTTCCTTATTTTCTAGTGAACATGAGGCAGCAGTTCTTAATTTTCTCTTTTTAGGAAACTGTGGCCACTGGTGTCTAAGTATCTACCTGTGTGGACTGTGAAGCCATTTGGTCATCCTCCACTTTTCATGGTGTTTCTTACTGCTGGACTGGGAGTTTGGTGTTGGCTTCACGAAATACAAGGAGTACAACTGGGACACAGTTCTGAAGGGAGGACTCTCACGTGTGGTGGGTCAGGGTCTGCGGGAGAATGCACCAACCACGCTTCTATCCACATAGCTTTCCACCTTGACCAAAGCAACCTGATTCTGAACATTGCCCTGAACCCTCTCCATATAACAAGATGCCTTTACATATAAGGGTCTGCTGGGTTCACCATGTCAGTCACAAGTCATTTGAAACCCAATGGAAGATCCACGTGGCCCCACCACAGATGTTTTTTCACATACCTACACTCCACTGCTCTAGGCCCCCTACTCGACAGGGTCCAAATTTCTGGCATCTCTGTTCTACACCATTTTCATGAAACCCAGTGAATTAAGGCAGGGTCTGGTACACTCATGATTAGCAACAGGACATCCAAAGGTTCTCCAGTGCCACCTGATCATGGGAATTTTAAAAATTTCATGATATTTATCTAGCCATTTTTCAAGGATAACGTTGGAGGCACTGGGGGTTTCAATTTATACAGGAACCTGTAAATAGTGAGGAATCTCATTGCAATAAAATCTCTGGAGAACTCTCACAGGCAAGGCTTTCCAAAGAGTTGCCAAAAGGTCACATGAAGCCAGGGCCATTGAGGTCTACAATGTGAGGTACATATGTGTTAAGACTCTCAACTATACATGCCAAGACTTTCAGAATAAAATCATGTGATATCCTTGCTGAGATTCCCAGTGATCTGTGGAAAGCCAAAATGGGCATAGATCTCAGTTTCCAAGGGCAAATCTCATGCGTGGCCTCCTAAAATACCAACATAATTTATGGCAATACTTCTCTGAGGTCAGTTCCAGAACTCAGTCTCTAATTGGAATCACACCAGAGTTCAAGCACAGGTTGACCCAGGCATCTCTTCCAACTGCCACACAAATGACCACAATTAAAACCAAAACACTCCCACATGGCACTCATCTTCTTCTATATATACACTCATCATAACCTGTGCCTGGAAGTTTCCATGAGGGGCGCAGTCCAAGACAGTGTCCAAAAAAAGCTTCCTTGCCCCTAATTTGCCTAAAGTCAGGGTGGTCTGGACACCCTTCCTGTGAACCAGGAGTGATCAAATAGACTTGTGTTTAATACTGCTCCACTTCTCCAATCTGAGGCCTACTGACTGTGGGGTTTGGATTCTTTATTTGAATTGGAGTCATGAGAAAACCCAAGCATCTATGGGCTAAAATCTGCAGGGCTTTGAAGAACTCATTTGACCCAAAGGATCAATATTCTCACTGATGTAACTCAGGAACCTTACAGAGGAAGGTGAGAGACTTAATCCACAATGATTGCTCTTTTGGCCATTTTGGTTTTGGATGCACACATGGGATCTTTCTTTAGATCGATTAGGTGCAGAGAATCTAAGCCACAGCCTCACACAGGGCCAGGAGGCTGATTCAGTCACATACCTTTCCAAAGCAATTAAGCAAAGAGCCACAGGTGATGCTCATTCATTTCCATTTGAAAACTGTTTTCATCAGGCTTCACAAAGGGTTGGCCTTAGGCAAAGACCTTCCTGACATTCAGGACAACAGAAGAATAGGTAAGCAAAAGGCCCAAATCAGGGTTTTTCCACTGAGACTCCCTGGTCACACTGATATCTGAGTTTTCTGAGATGCTCGCCATTCCCTTCAGCTATCCAGTACATGGCCATGTCACAGAGCTTTGAGGTGATATATATCTTGGACACAAAACCATGAGACTATTATGGAGAGTGGCCAGAATTCAGGACGAATACAGGAATTTAGGATCATAGTAGGTCTTGCCCATGGATAAGGCAAGCTGCAGTCCATTCTTAAATTGGGCAAGATGAATGCTGGGAAGCTTTGTCCTAGACAGGACACACCCATTGTGGCATTCTTTTTTCTAATGTCTACAACCATGGAGACAGGGGGATACACAGACATAGAAACACTCGCCTTGTCAAAGACTTATTGGAAACATTCCACTCCAAAACAAACAAACCGACATTTTTTTTTACCTATTCTCAGAACATGAGACAAAACCACAAACTGTCGTCCACACACACCAAGGCACCTTTTCCCCCAAGTAGGTCTGTGACTATCCGGAGTGTCCTCTGACTGGTAGGCCATATTTCTCAACAATGGCATTTCCTGTCATAGATCTGGTCTCCTTTGACAACTCTGTGAAGTTGTCAGGAGCCAGCGGTGAGCCACTTTCTGTCCTCTCAGGAAAGGCCCCTCTTAAGAGCTATCCTGGCATTTGGCCACGCTCACATTAGTAGGTCCCAAGAAAGACTGACTCTCTCCTTGGTAAATCCAAACAAGTGAGCTCACTGGGACTGGGACTGGTACTGGTAATGGGGGCCTGGCTTCCTGGATCCTAAATTCAGAGAGTCTCATCACCAAGGAAGTAGGTGAGGTCACTTTCTTCAGGAACTGAATGAGGTCACTGCCTTGTCCACCACTTTGTCCTAACAGTTGCGTCGTATGCTCTCTGAGATCGAGGCTTTGCCTACTTCCTGTGACACTTTCACAAGTTAGAATGGTATAGAAACCATAAGTACCTGGGAACAGCTCTCCACCCAGGCTTGGTTTTGTCCTTCTTCACTACATTAAGAAGAGAGAGGCTGATTCAGACACATCCTTTCATCCTGACCAGGTTGTGTGCCATGCAAGATGACTTTTACTCTCTCAGGTCCTTCATAGCTGACTACATCTTCTCAAGGGATTATTTCTGCATGGACTTCTGAGGTTCTCAGCTGGTGGAAGATCCTCTAGCTTCCTGTATTGTAAGACCAACTCTGTCCCTGCTCTTCTGTAAAGTGAGATAGATTGAACAGTGTATGGTTAGGGTTAAAAGCATGTTTGATTTGAGTTAGGAATCATTCTGCTGGATGAATAATGGTATTGGGAATCTGTGATATTTAGAAGAATATAGACGTGAAATATATGTATGAGAACAGAGATCTAGGAACGATTTGAAGCCTAGGAAGGCATTGGGCCCTTGATTGAGATAATTAGCTTGAATTATGTTCTGCACCGAGGTCTCAGATAAATCGATACACAATGGCATAGGACCGGGTACCTCGGATGATTGAATGTAGAAGAGAACATCCAGTCAAAAAGGGATAGTCTGTAGGTTTAGGAAGATAGTCAGTATGTTTAAGAGGAAGAGTGAGTCTAGGAATTGGAAAAATGTTCTTTAACAATAGGGTTTCAGTTAGAGAGTGAATGTGAATGTCAGCACATGTGAAGAGACCATCACAATGATGAACTGGGGAAAATATGTAGGAAAGCAGATATCAATAGGGACATTTGGAAATCATGCAAAGTATAAAGTCAGTGATAGTATTAGATATTTTCAAGAGGGTTGAGATTGAATATATTATCTTAGAAACAAATATGTACTCACCAATAGGATTGATATTTGAGAGCATTAGGCAAAATGGACATGCATGTTTTTAGTAATCCATGTTCACTTTCCATTTAGGCTTTGGCACAATCATAAGTGTGACCTTTGCATTTTGTGTCCAGAATACTACTGTGATAAAATGTATATGTAGATCAGGTGACATGAGTATTTCTTCCACCATTACGGGGAGCAAAATTCTGAAAACTTATAAATTAGTACTGAGGATACAAATAGGTGTACCCCCGTGTTGATGATTATAGAGATGATGCATGAATAGACCATATTGTGAATAAAGTATATAACTGGTTCCAAGTTTAAATAATGGATTGAATTTACCTCTGAAAATATATAGGAGATCTTATATATATACATTCATTCAAACGAGTTATATATCAAATGGTAATATTCTGGTTACAGTTTATCATGAAGAGTGTGTGAGTTTTGTTTCAAAAATGATCATGGAATCGAAAATAATGTGTTTTGAAATAAGTCTAGTGAAAAGACCAGTAAAGCAACATGGAGAAATACATGTGTTCTGAAGTAGGAAGTGATTGAAAGTAAACCAAATGCCTATAAATACCTATACATTTGTGAACTTGTGGATAAGAAAGTATATCTTATGATGTCCATAAACTGAAGAAATTGTAATGTACAAATGTTGAATAAAAATGAACATCAAAATACACATCATGTTCAATTGGAATCTACTTGCATTGATGTTAAACTGGGTCAGTTACTGTAGAAATATTAGGATTTCTAAGCACCTATCACTGAAATTAGTTTTCAGTACTAGAAAACCAATATGTATTTCAGGTGGTTGAGTATTTCTGAGATTAATCTTGTGAAATGTTGTTAATAAATGCACATACAGGAACATAAATTTATTTAAGGAGTGTATAATAAGACACACATATTTCATATTTTGGAAAATCTGGAGAATATATATATATATATATATATATATATATATATATATATACACACACACACACACACACACACACACACACACACACACACACATTGATATGCAGCAATATATATGCCAATCGAAATTCATCATGAATTATAATTCATCCACATATCCAAAAATATTCATTTTGTTGATCATGGATTTATGTTAATTATGTCTAATGTTTTTCACTAGAAAGCTCACCCACAGGTTGAATTTTGAGTTCCATCAGTATTTAGGGGGAGTCATCTCTTCTCACAATTTTTATATACCAAAGTCAGTGAGCTCACAAGAATGTACGTGTGATATCAGGTAGGATACTATATATGCATAAAAAGATACATGTGCTGAATAGGCTTCAGAGAAAGGGAGACAGGAATTTTCATATGTGTTAACTTTAAGAACTCATGAAGAAATATTACAAAGAAAAGTTGACTAGATTTATAATACATCCTCTTGATAAAGCAGAAGGCAAATCCAAGTATACACCATGCTTCATATGAAAGGCTTGCATTTCTATTCAGTTACGTTTCTTTTTCTCCATAATATTAGGATTAGTAGTCAGAGTCTAGTAGGGTATTGGTTAGTGTCAGGGATTCAGTATTTCAAATGGAAAATAGGAAAATGAATCTAATGTGCATGCAAACATGTGCTACACAAAATTCTTCCCACTCTCATTCAGAACAAAGCCTTGACACAACCATCGATCCAAGTAAGACACAATTAGAGGAGAGGAGTTAGAAAATCTGTAAATACATATGTGGAATAAAAATTGTTCAGGAGTTCACAACACTGGAGGTGGTAGAACAATTTCCAAAAGTAAGGGAGAGGGTAAACACTCCAGAAACATAGAGCTCTGCTGAACTAAAGACTTCTTGAGAAACGTCCTCTAAGGTTGGGCACATGAAATATATGTAATTTTCACATGATTTAGCTTGGTTTGGGAGTGACACCATCAAACCTGTGTCTGCATCTATGTGACCTGAAGGACATGGTTCCTTATTTTCTAATGAACATGAGGCAGAAGTTCTGAATTCTCTTTTTGTAGATAAACTGTGGCCACTGGGAGCTAAGTGTCTTCCCATGTAGTCTGTGAAGCCATTTGGTCATCCTCCATTTTTCCTGGTGTTTCTTGCAGTTGCACTGGCAGTTTGGTATTGGTTTCATAAAATACAAGGAGTACAACTGGGACACAATGCTGGAGGGAGTTCTGTCACGTGTGGTTGGTCAGGGTCTCCAAGAGAATGTACGAACCAGGCTTCTATCCAACAATACTTTCCCCCTTGACTATAGCAACCTGACTCTGAACATTACCCTGAAACCTCTGCATATAACAACATGCCTTTACATATAAGGGTCTGCTGCCTGCACCTTGTCAGTCACAAGGCTTTTGGAAGCCAATGGCAGATCCAGGTGGTCCTACCAAAAATATTTATTCACACACCTACAGTCCACTGCTCTATGTCCACTACTCAGCAGGCTCCAACTTACTGGCATCTCTGTTCTACACCAGTTTCACGAAACCCAGTGAATCAAGGCACTGTCTGGTACACTCATGATCAGCAAAAGGATATCCAACTGTTCTCCAGTGCCACCTGGTCATGGGAATTTCAAAAATTTCAAGGTATTTATGTAGCCATTTTTCAAGGATGAAGTTGGAGTCACTGTGGGTTTCAATTAATTCAGGAACCATTGAATGGTGAGGAAGCTCATTTCAAAGAAAGCTCTGGAGAACACTCACAGGCAAGCCTTCCCAAAAGGTGGCCAAGTGGTCACATGAAGCCAGGCCCATTGAGGTGTACAATGTGAGTTCCATGTGTCGTTAGACTCTCAAGTATGGCTACGAAGTCTTTAAGAATAAAATCATGTGATATCCTGGCTTAGATTCCCTGAGCTCTGTTGGAAGCCATCCTGGGCCTAGATCTCAGTTTCCAAGGGCGATTCTCATGTGTGGCCTCCTAAAATCCCAAGACTATTTATTGCAATACTTCTCTGAGGTCAGTTCCAGAACTCAGTCTCTAAGGGGAATTACACCAGAGTTCAAACCCAGGTGGACCCAGTCATCTCGTCCAACAGCCACACAAATGACCTCAATTAAAACCAAAACACTCCCACATGGCGCTCATGTTCTACCACATAGACACTCATCATAAACTCTGGCTGGAGGTTTCCATGAGGGCGCAGACCAAGACAGTGTACAAAATAATCTCCCTTGCCCCTCATTTGCCTAAAGTCAGGGTGGCCTGGACACACTTCCTGCGAACTAAGAGTGAACAAATAGGCCTGACCTTAATACTGCTCCACTTTACCAATTTGAGGCCACTGCCTGTGGGGTTTAGATTCTTTATGTGAATTGGAGTCATGAGAAAACCCAGGCACCTATGGCCTAGCCTCTGTAAGTTTTGAAGTACTCATTTGATGCAAAGCATCCCTATTCTTACTTGATGGAGGTCAAGAACCTTACAGAGGAAGGCGAGATACTTCATCACAATTACTGCTCTTTTGGCCATTTTGGTTTTCGATGCACACATGGGAACTTTCTTTAGATCCATCAGGTGCTGAAAATCTAAGCCACAGCCTCACACAGGGCGAAAGGGCTGATTCAGACACATCCCTTTCAAAGAAATTAAGCAAAGAGCCATAGGTATGCCCATTCTTTTTTATTTGAAAACTCTTTTCTTCAGGCTTCACAAAGGGGTAGCCTGAGTCAAAGACCTTCCTGACATTCAGGTCAAAAGAAAAATAGGTAAGCAAAAAGCCCAAAGCAGAGTTTCTCCACTGAGACTCTCCTGGTCACATTGATATCTGAGTTTTCTGAGATGCTCGTCATTCCCTTCAGCTATCCAGTTCATGGCCATGTCACAGAGCTTGGAGGTGGTATATATCTTGGACACAAAACCATGGGCCTATTCTGGAGAGTGGCCAGAATTCAGGAAGAAAACAGGAAAACTTAGGAAGTTATCACTGGTTGCCAACCAATAAGGTAAGCTACAGTCCATTTTAAATGGGGAAGGACGAATGCTGGGAAGCTTTCTAATAGACAGGAGACATCCATTGATGCTTTATCTATTCTAATGTCTACAACCACAGACACACTGGGATACACAGACATAGAAATACTCGCCTTGTCAAACAACTTTCTAGTAACAGTCCACTCCAAACCAAACAAACCGACTTTAGTACCTATTCTCAGAACATGAGACAAAACCACAAACCCACAACCACACCCACAAAGGCACCTTCTTACCCCTAGTAGGTCTGTGACTATCTGGAGTGTCCTCTGATTGGTGGGGCATACAATGTTCCCCCGAAATGGCCTGTCCTAAGATCTGGTCTCCTTGGCCAACACTGTGAAGTTGTTAGGAGCCACTGGTGAGCCACTACCTGCTTTCTCAGGTAAAGCCCCACTTTAGAGCTTTCTTGAATTTGGCCTTCCTCACATCTGTAAGTACCAAGAAAGACTGACTCTGTCCTTGGTAAATCCAAAGAAGTGAGACAACTGGGACTGGTACTGGGACTGGCTCTGGGTGCCTGGCTTCCTGGATCCCAAGTTCAGAGAGTTCCATCACCCAGCAAGTGAGGTGAGGTCACTTTCTTCAGGAACTGAATGAGGTCACTTTCTTGGCAACAAATTTATCCAAACTGTTGATTTCAAGGGTCCCATTATTTGGAGGCTGCCCCTACTTCCTGTGACACATTCACAATTTAGAATGATATATCAACCATAGTCACCCATGAACAGATCTCCACACAGTCCTGGTTTGGTCCATCTTCTCTACATTAAGAAGAGAAGCTGATTCAGACATAACCCTTTATCCTGACCATGTTGTTTGCCATGGAAGATGACTTTTGCTCACTCAGGTCCTTCATAGCTGCCTATATCTTCTCCAGGGATCATTTTTGCAGGGACCTTTGAGGTTCTCATTAGGTCTAATATCCCCTACATTCCTGTATTGCATGAACAACTCTTTCCCTGCTCTTTTGTAAAATTAGATTGAGGGAACAGTGTATGGTTATGATTAATAACATGTTCGGTGTGGGTTAGAAATCATTCTGCTATATGAATAATGGTATAAGGAACCTGCGATATGTATAAGAATATATAGGTGAAATGAATGTATGAAAATAGAAATCTAAGTAAGATTTGAAGCCCAGAAAGGCATTGGGGCCTTGATTGGGATAGGCATTGTTGAATTATGTTTTGCACAGATGTCTCAGATACATCGATATACAATGGCATAGGACCTTGTACCTTGGATGATTGAAAGTAGAAGAGAACATCCAGTCAAAAAGAAATAGTCAGTAGTGAAAGGTTAATAAAATAGGTACTTATCACTTCCTGTTTTTCTGTATGCTTAACAAAACTCTGTTGCAATCTTGTGAAAAATTTGCTAATCTTTTCCTAGAGTGTGCTGTTCCCAAACGCCAAACTGCAGAATGTACTCCCTCACTCGGTGTCACGCAAACCACCCACTCGCCCTTACCCATCAGTAAATTTTCCTCCCTTCCCTCTCCAAGGAAAGTATATAAGCTCTGCTGTAGCTGTGCTTGGGGCTCTCTTCTCTATTCAAGTGAGCTCTGAGGCCCAGCATGCTGCACCCCAAATAAACCCTTTGCTGTTTCATGAGACAGTCTCTTGGTGGTCTCTTCCTCCGACACTCACACGAAATTTACATATTGAGGTTCCACAGAGTTCCAGCAGCAGGGGACGAGAGACCCCAACGGGCACCTCTCGGGGCAAGTAAGGGGCCTCTTTCTGGTTTCATGTTTCAGCTTAGGGCTTGGCAAAATCACTGGCGATGAAGAGCCTGAGCTCTCTCCCACAGTGACTGAGAGATGTGTCACAGAGACACAGGCCGCGTCCCTGGGGTACGCCCCAGAGGACTCGGGAAATCAAGGAACAATTGTCTCCTCAACTCAGTGATATTTTCAGTTTCGGTATTTCCAGCCCATCGGATTTTGCCAGCTACTCATTCCTGGTCTCAGTGTTGGAGGTCCATTGCATGTCTTTATTGTCTTGTCTTGTCTGTGTCATGTGTCGTTGCTTTTACTGTTAGTGTACCTTTCATTATGGGACAGAGCACTTCAATGCCTCTGTCCCTGACCCTTGATCACTGGACCAAAATCCGCTTAAGGGCTCAGAATCTTTCTTATTTAGTAAAACGCTGGACCTGGCAGACTCTCTGTTCCTCAGAATGACCCACGTTTGGAGTCGGATGCCCCGTAAAAGGATCTTTCTACTTCCTACTAATTTAAAAAGTCAGAGATATTGTCTTTCAGTCGGGGCCACATAGCCATCCTGATCAACAGCCATATATTTTAACTTGGCATGACCTCTGCAAATCTCCTTCTTCATGGGTGAAGCTTTTCCTTGCCCCTGCCCCCCGCTCCTACTCTTTTCCCCATGATCTCTCAAACCCTCTGCTCCTCCCCCTCCTCCACCCTCCGTTCTCCCTGAGTCACAAGATTTGACTCTACTGGAATCTCTTCCCCCTCCTCATCCCCTGTCATCGTCCACTAACCCACAACACCCTCTAAGTGATTCTACTTCTGCTGACTCAGCCTCTCTGCCATTGGAGGAAGCAAAGCCGGCCCAGCACCCTCCAGATAACTCCCTCGTGGCACACACATCCCCTCCTTCCCTGGAGGAAGCTGGCCCAGCTAAAGGAGCTCACAGGCGGCAAATGACTGAAACCCTGGAACTCCCATGATGCACCCCTTCCGTCCCCATGGGCCAACGATTGATGATGGCCATGGGAGAAAAATGCAAGCTTACTAGTACTGGCCTTTCTCCTCTTCAGACCTATACAACTTAAAAAATTACAATCCCCCATTTTCTGAGGAACCCACCCGGCTCATAGGTCTGGTTGAGTCATTGATGTTTTCCCACCAGCCTACTTGGGATGACTGCCAACAACACCTAAGGACTATCTTCATGACAGAGGAACAAAAGAGAATCCTCCTGCAAGCTAGAAAAAAGTATCCTCAGACCAGATGGGCGACCAACACAACTTCCCAACTTAATCAAAGCCAGCATTCCCTTTAACAGACCCAACTGGGACCCCAACATCTTTGAAGGTAGGGAGAAACTGTCCCCTTATTACCGGGCTCTAATAGTGGGTTTCCAAGTGGCTTCTAGGCGACCAAGTAATTTTGCCAAGGTAACAGAGATTACTAAGGGCCTGATGAATCTCCCTCTCTATGTTTCTAGAGAGAATTATGGAGACATATAGGAGATATACTCCTTTCGATTCTCAGGGGGAGGATCAAAAGGCATCTGTCATGATGGCCTTTATTGGGCAAGGTGCCCTGGATACTAAAAGAAAGTTACAACGCTTAGATGGATTACAAGATATGACTTTGAGAGATTTAGTCAGAGAAGCCGAGAAGGCATACTATAAGAGAGAAACTGAGGAAGAGAAGGGAGCAAAGGGAGGATAAAAGAAACAAAGACAGACTAAGGCATTGACTAAGGTCCTGGTCACAACAAAAAATAGGCCAGAAATTAAGAAACAGGGAGACAGGAAGGGATACCTGGGCCCAGGCCAGAGACCACCCCTGGCTTCAGATCAATGTGATTACTGTAAAGAAAAAGGACACTGGGCCAAAGAGTGCCCCAGAAATAGACAGCCACACCAGCCAGGCATTCTGACTCTGGAGGATGACTACGAAAGTAGGGGCTACGATCCCCTCGCTGAGTTAAGCGTAACTTGAAGTGGAGGGGACCCCAGTAAACTTTGAAGTGAATACAGGGGCAATATACTCAGCCCTCAAGGCCACATTTGGCCCTCTATTAAATAAAAAGTCTCTAGTTCAAGGGGCTAACGGCAGTAAATATTGGGCATAGACAACTAAGAGTACCATGGACCTGGGGAAAGGAAAAAATCCATCACTCCTTCCTAGTAATCCCAGAATGCCCAGCCCCATTGATGGGCAGAGATCTGCTCACCATGGTCCACGCCAAAATAACCTTTAACCCTGAAAGCCCCCAAGTGGAATTTCTAAATCCTTCAGTAAAAATTCCTATAGTCATGGCTCCAACTATGTCAGTAGAAACTGTACATCAACTCACTCGCTTTGGTTCAAAGAAACTGCAGGAATTCCTGAAGGATCAAGAACAGAGTTTTAAACTAACTGACTCACAGGAAAAGGAAATAACAGAATGGTTAACAAAAGTCTGTCAGTTCCATCAATTGGTTAATGCTTACCCTTACAAGCTTCCTTCAGGAAAGCACCTATGAGGAACCAGACCAGGACAATTTTGGGAAGTGGATTTTACTGAAATTAAGCCAGCAAGGTATGGACTTAAATATCTCCTAGTCTTTGTAGATACATTCTCAGGATGGATTGAAGCAGTCCCCACAAAAAAAAAAAAAAAAGAAAGAAAGAAAGAAATAAACAGCAAAAACGATGGCCAAGAATATCCTAGAAGATATTTTTCCAAGATACGGCCTGCGTAAGGTAATAGGGTCTGATAATGGACTGGTGTTCATGGCCCCGGTAAGTCAAGGGTTAGCCAGGACCCTGAGGATTAATTGGAAGTTACATTGTGCTTATCGACCCCAGAGTTCAGGACAGGTAGAAAGAGTGAATAGAACCATTAAACAGACCTTACCGAAATTAAGCTTAGAGACCAGCATAAAAGATTGGACTATGCTCCTGCCTTCTGCAATGTTGCATGCAAGAAATACTCCCTCTGTTTCTTTGTGTAATCACACCCCCTTTGAAATTCTCTATTGTGCACCTCCTCCCGTAAGGGACCTAACCCCACTCTAAGACCTAACGATCCCTTCCACACCCCCTTGCTTGAGAGACTTAAAGCTCTTGAAAGAACTAAGAAATACCTGTGAAAACAGCTGGCCACTGCCTACCAACCTGGGGAGGAGGGGATTCCACATCGATATCAAGTAACAGACTTCATCGACGTAAGACGACATCAGGTGTCATCCCTGGAACCCCGCTGGAAAGGACCATAGCAGGTGCTACTTATAACACCTACAGTAGTAATGGTAGATGGAATCACTTCCTGGATCCATGCCTGTCATCTCAAGCCTGTGCCCTGTCCAGACTCTGGCTAGAAACTGAAAAAGACTGGTAACCCTTTAAAATTGCGTATTCGCCATGTGGATAAGGCTCTAAACTCTCCCATTTACCACCAGTAGTCCTAACCCTCATCAGTCCGTTCAGCAGAGATGGGTGATCACAAATCCTACTGGAAAATAAGTATAATATATCTCACATACAGCCCCCTTAGGATCTGGTGGCCATCTCTCCATACAGACATTTGTCAGCTGGCTATATCTCTTTCCTATTGGTATATCCCTGATGAAGAGGATCCCACTAAAATTCCATTAAATGCCTTCTGTACCATAGATGATGGAAACACACCTTATGAATGTAGGGACACGTGAGCCAGATGCAGGTTGGCTAGCCTAGATTGCTATGTTTGCCCAGCAGACTATCAAAGCCACAAACAGTCACGGCTGTGTGGGGGAAAAGCTGACTTCTTCTATATGTCATGGGAATGTGAGCATACAGGGGCTGCCTGATGGAACCCAAACTCCTCATCAAATTCAGTACAGAGCATTGGCCATACTACCAATTAGATAACCAAAACCGATGGCCCCCAGAGGGGTCTCCAGATCCTCAAATTCTGCGTGAACTTTTTAACTTCTGCAAGTGCTCAAAAGGGTGAAAGGCGATTCCCCTATGTGGAAGCCTTTTCCCTCCTTCACTCACATCCTGAACTATGCTTCTCCAAAAGATTCTCACCCTCAGCCTTCTGCTCCAGACTCTCTGCTGTCATTCCCACCTCAGCAAACTGATTTCTCCCCTCCAATTACTAGATGAAAAGCCCAAACCTCCGCTGGTTCTCAGACCACTGCCCCCTTGCTGAGGTAGCAGGTACTGAGGTACCCCTTCACCCACTCATTCCTCTCTTCTCCTGTCAGTGCCACACCGGGTCCCACCAGGTCCTCTTACCAGCTAACCAAAAGCTCAAACTAGCTGAGGAGAGCCCTCAGACCCTTATCCAAGATGTAATAAAAATGGCCTTTAATGTTGCTTTGTCAATACTGAAAACAGGTTTCTAAGTTTTTGAAAGTCCCTCACAGGATTTTGGGATACTCACTCCCGTCTTCCCCTCTACTCTACCTGTTCTACTGCTCACGTTTTTGTTGCCTGGAAAATCCCAAACCCGTTTTCCATTATTCTTTTACATCTCTCCTTCCTCATTCTCAGATCCTCGGAGGTGCTCTCAGCCCCACCTTCCCCGTCTTCCCCCGCTGTACCAGGCCCACCGAAAAGTCTTAACTGACCTTCTCCAGAAGTCTTCACCATGGCTGACTTTAAAACTTTCAGCAAAAGAGTCCCTATAAAAGAGTTCAATGTAGATAAATTTTCTTTATTCGTGTTGCCCTGTTCTACTTGGCCACTGCCTAAAAAACTCAGCACTTCTCAGCTAGACACCCCCTTACTAGTTTTTCACAAAATATGAGAAAAAGGCCTCTGGCCTTGAGGTGGGGCTTCACAGAAATGGCTACATTTCTACAATAAAGAAGTTAAAATTGGGCTCCATTGTAACAGCTGGCAGGGGGAAAAAAGAAAGGGAAGAAAAATCTCTCCCTCTCCCAGGTGTCCTTGATAAGTTAACTTGCCCAGAACAGAGGAAAAAAAAGAAACAAAAACTGCTTTTTGTGATCTTCTGCAGACTGTGAACTTCTGAGCCCCTTCCCTTATATGTTGGGTACAAAATTCTGAAACTATCTAAACTTGGGGTTCAGGGGATTAATTGATTACAACAGAAGCAGTGCCCTCTGAATCCATTTGCAACCAAATAGGACTGTTTCCCTGTCTTCCATGCTATCTTAGGTGCCTTGCCTTGTCCTTCCCTACAACAGTATAATTCTATATACTTAAACATTGTTTATGTTTTCATGAAATGGTTAACCGATGTGATTAATTGAAGTTGTTTCACAGAGTGCACTGTCATGACGCAGGTTCATTTAAAGATCATATAGGGGGGCATACAACCCGGTTAAGCTGAAAACATATATCCTCACTTTAGCCATATATTAGGAATTTGGGTTTCTGAAGTGGTGGGTACAGGAACAACTGCCCTGGTCCATGGGACACAACAAGTGACCCAATTAGAAGCAGCAATAGACCAATAAATAAAGATATTAGAAACCTCCATCACAGCTTTGCAGGAATCTTTTACCTCTCTACCTGAAGTTGTTTTAGAGAACAGTCGAGGGTTGGATCTCCTCTTCATGAGAGAAGAGGGCCTTTGTGCTGCATTGAGGGAAGAATGTTGCTTTTATGCCGACCATACGGGAGTTGTAAAAAAAAAAAATCTATGAGTAAATTAAAAAGACGCCTTGAAGAGCATCAACGAGAGAGAGAGAGGCCCAAAAGGGTGGTTTGAGTCTTTTTTCACACAGTCTCCCTGGTTAACTATGCTTTTATCAACCCTGGCCAATCCAAGAATCCTTACATTATTGCTCACTATAAAACCCTGTTTGCTCAACCGTGTAATTTCTTTTCTCCAAGCTCAAATTGGTCAAGTTAAACATATGGCAATACCCCACTAGCAGACATAGAATTTAAACCTCCCTATGATCACTTTTATGATTAAAAGGATCCAGAAGAAGAAGTGGGGAATGAAAGGTTAATAAAATAGGTACTTGTCACTTCCTGTTTTTCTGTATGCTTAGAAAAACACTGTTGAAATATTGACAACTGTTTTCTAATCTTGTTCCCAGAATGTGCTGTCCCCAATTGCCAAATTGCAGAATGTACTCCCTCACCCGGTTGCTCGCTGACCGACCACTCGCCCTGACCCATCAATAAACTTCTCTCCCTGCAGCCTCCAAGGAAAGTATAAAAGATCAGCTTAAGCTGTTCTCAGGGCTCTCTGATCTATTCAAGGGAGCTTTGAGCCCCAGTATGCTGGACCGCCAATAAACCCTTAGCTGTTGCATAGTACAGTCTTTTGGTGGTCTCTTCCTCTTACGCTTGCCGGAATATTATTGGATGATTGAATGTAGAAGAGAACATCCTGTCAAAAAGGGATAGTCGATAGGATTAGGAAGATAGTGGGTAGGCTTAGGAAGACGAGTGAGTATAGGATTTGGAACAAAAGTTCTTTAGCAATAGGGTTTCAGTTAGAGAGTGAAGTTAAATGTTAGCACAAGTGAAGAGTCAGTCACAATGATGAACTGGGGAAAATATGTAGGAAAGCAGATATCAATAGAGACATTACGAAATCAAGCAAAGTATAAAGTGAGTCATAGGATTAGACATTTTCAAGAGGGTTGAGGTTGAACACATAATCTTAGGAAGAAACAAATATGTAGTCACCAATAGGATTGACATTTGAGAGCATTAGGAAACCTGGAAATGGATGTTTTAAGTAATCCATGTTCACTTTCCATTTAGGCTTTGGTACAATCATAAGCCTGATATTTGCATTTTGTGTCCAAATATTACTGTAATTAAATGTATATATAGATCAGGTGACATGAGTATTTCTTCCATCATTTCTGGGAGCAATACTTTGAAGACGTATAATTCATATTGGGGAATCAAAGAGGTTTACCTTGAGTCTATGAATATAGAGATAATGCATGAATAGACATTACTGTGAATAAATAATATAACTGGTTCCACTTTAAATAATGGCTTAAATTGATATCTGAAAACTTATGTGAAATTTTATATTGATATACAATCATTTATTTCAACCAGTTATACAACTAATGGTAATATTAGGGTTATGGTTTATCATGAAGCTGTGTGAGTTTTGCTAAAAAAGTGATTATGGAAATCAAAAATAATGTGTGTGGAAAGAAGTCTCATGAAAAGTCAAGCCAAGAAATATGGAGGAATACATGTGTTCTGAAGCAGGAAGTGATTGAAAGTCAAACAAATGCTTAAAAATTTGCTAACTAGTGGATGAAATGTATATATATCCTATGATGTGCATAAACTGAAGAAATACTAATGTACCAGTGTTGAATAAAAATGAACGTCAAACTACACATCATGTCCCATAGGAATCTACTTGAATTGATGTTAAACTGGGTCAGTTACTGTAGAAATATTAGTATTTGTATGCACCATTCACTGAAGTTAGTTTTCAGTACTAGGAAACAAATATATATGTCAGGTGGATGAATATTTCTGAGAATAATCTGGTGAAAAGTTGATTATAAATCCAAATATATGAATATGAATGAATTTAGAGAGTGTATAATAAGAAACATTTTTCATATTTTGAAAAATCTTGAGAATATATATATATATATATATATATATATATATATATATATATATATATATATATATACACATATACACAAACACACACACAGAGAGACATTAAAAATAGCAATATATATTGCAATGGAAATTCACCATGAAATATATATCATCCACAGATTCAAAAATATTCATTTCTCTAAACATGGACTTATGCATAATGTTGTTCAACTACGAAGCTGACCAATAGGTTGAATTTTAATTTCCAACAGCATTTAGGAGGAGTAGTCTGTTCTCACAATTTGTATCTGCCACCTAACAAAAATGTACGTGTTATAACAGGTAGGATTCTATATGTGCATATAAAAAAACATGTGCTGAATAGGCTACAGAGAATGGAGACAGGAATTTGTTGAGAGCCACAGCTGAAGGTGCCCTAGCAAGCTTCCAACTGCCAGAAAAATTCCAGCTGCCTGCTGATTATTGGCTCACAGAGGCCCCAGCAACATCTAGCTGATTGGCTACTCTGTGGTGATGCTCATTGGGCTGTTTCCCTGCCCTTTCAGACCATGGAGCTGCTCATTGGGGGACTTTTTTGGCTCCACCCACGATGACCCAGCAAATCGACCTCAAGCGCAGGAGGTTTGTGGGAGGTGGAGAGGTTTGTGGGTGTGAGAGAGACTTTACAAGGAAGCCAGTTGTGGCAGTTAGCCTCTGGGAGTTTTTCCTGAGGAGCTGTTTTGTTTGGCGTGTGTGGTTCTAAAAATAAAGTTTGTTTCTTTTGACAAGTGGCTGCTGAATCGTGCCTAGCCAGACTGCAGCATTTGGTGGCTTGAACGGGGATTGACTGAGGGTAAGTGATAAGGTAAACTGCTCGACCCTGAGAGCAGGGCGAGAGGATGGGTAGCCATTTTAGGATTCCTCTTTTGTTTTGCTTCACGTTTATTTTAAGTTGCCTGTCCCTGGAGATGAGTTAAACGAAAGAAAAACCACTCAAATCTGAGGAAAAACTATTTATGTCTGAGGAACAGATTGGGATAAAGGTCGGATGCACATGTTAGGAGGATAGAAAGGCCATAATGACTTTTTGTTGTTCACTTTTTATTTCATTCTGTCTCGTTTTTTTTTTTTTTTTCTTTTTTGCCTTATCTTGTTGGGTTTCATTAAAGTAGAAATACGGGATCAGAAATTAGTAAAAAACAAACTGAAATAGTGTTAAGGAAATTGTTACAGGAAGGAGGCATCTCACTAAAATCAGGGACAGTCAGGGCATACGTTGATACAATATAAAAATGTAGCCCATGGCTTTTAAAGTAAGAGTTATTAAATTTACCACAATGGAACCATCATGGTGAAGATTTAAAAAGAATAGAAAAGAACAGTCCAGGGACTCTGCCAGTTGGCACATTGCCATTGTGGTCTTTCATATCTGTTTTGCTTAGTCCAAAGCCTTCAGTTCAGACAAAGATAGAGGAACAAAGCTTAGAGCAGAAAAAGCCATCAGGGGAAAAGTTACAAAAGGACGCTGCTACTAACAACCTTCTATCATCAGAGGGTGTAAGTGTCCAACCAACAGTGCCACCTCTAAAGGAGACTGTTACTAACACCTTTCTATTCTGTAATTAATTTATTTTCCAATAGTCACTATATATTTAATGCTATAGTATCCCTTGAAGGTGCTGGTAGGATTTCCCCTTCAGTACTGTTTTCTCTTTGCTTTCCAATATACAAAGTCTAATCTGGGACAGAAAAGATCCATTCTTTATAAGACGTATCTGGGCACATACAGGATTGCCTGGAGCCCTTAGTTTGGGCAATGATTTAGCAGATAAAACTACACATGACATATATTCATATTTTCTCTACACTAGAAGAAGCTACAAATTTTCAAAAAAGTTCCATGTCAATGCTAATACTTTACAAAAGCGTTTTGAAATAACTAAGCAACAAGCTAGACAAATAATAAAACAATGTCAAAATTGTGTGACCATTTTACCACAAGTTAATCCTGAAGTCAATCCGAGAGGATTGATACCTAACCATATTTGGCAGATGGACGTCACACACTTGCCAGAATTTGGAAAATTAAAATATTTGCATGTTACAGTTGACACTTCTTCTGGATTTTTGATGGGCTCCCTTCATGCCGGAGAAAAAACTAAAGATGTTATAGCTCATTGCTTAAAAAATTTTGCCACTGTGGGCGTTCCAAAACAGTTAAAAACAGATAATGCCCCTGGTTATTCTTCTACCTCTTTTAAACAATTTTGCTCATCATTTGGCATAACTCATATAACAGGAATCCCATACAATCCACAGGGAAAAGGCATAGTTGAAAGAGCACATCAAACTATTAAAATGTACTTATTAAAGCAAAAAGACGGAATTGGGAAGGGGTATATATTTCCAAAAGATAAACTTAAAATAACCATTTTTACTCTAAACTTTTTACATTTGGATTCATGAGGACTTAGTGCTGCAGAAAGGCATATGTGTCCAAAAAATGTGCATAAGCTCAAGGTACTTTGGAAGGCTATTCTAACAGGACAATGGAAAGGTCCTGACCCAGTAATTGTGTGGAGTCCAGGGTCTGTTTGTGTGTTTCCACAGGAAGAACAGCAGCCGATTTGGATTCCGGAGAGATTAACTAAAGTCCTGACCAAGTGATAGTCTGGAGTCGAGGGTCTGTTTGTGTGTTTCCACAGGAAGAACAGCACCGATTTGGATTCCAGAGAGATTAACTAAACTGATTTGTATAGACCAAAAAGAAGATGATTTGGCTCAAATCCATAACAGCTGGTATCCAAAACTCCAGTCTGGCTATCCTTACATCTGCGACAGAACCAGGATGCTTTTTTCAATATCAATTTTATTATTGCCCTTTCCCACAACATGAAGTTCTATTTTGTGTTTTTGAGCTAATGCAGACCTAGGTTACTGTTTTGCTGATCATTTCTATTTTTTGACTATAATTTTTTAAACATTCCAATGGTGATTTCACCTGTAAAAAGTTATAAGGCCTTTACTATTATGTAATGTGTTGTATGTATTATATTATGTTTGCACACTTGTGTTTTGTGTCATATGTTTGAATGTACATATGTCCATACATCATATATGATGTGCGCTCATGAAAAAATGGATCCAAATATTTTTTTTTTATTCACGTGTTTTAAATGTTTTAATTTAAATTGGGTAAACATCTGTTGAGGACTGTTTTAATATGTGAACAAAAAAGGACGGTAACAGAATTGTATGTTTACTTTCACCTTTCCTTTTCATTATATTGAATAATTCTCTTCAAGATAATGTAAATTGTTAAGAAAATGTTTTTTTTAGTACCTTTTAGAATGATACATAATTTTTTTTAGCCATTATTGCCAGAATTCCTATCTTCATCCCAGTGTCGGTGAAGACAAAGATAAAACCAATCTACAGATTGTGCAATAGCCATCACTGAACTGTTTGCAGAACTTGCCTGGACTATGTATCACTTGTGTGCATTTTGAACTATCTGTTGGTCCAGCGACTTGTGGTAGTGTTGGGGTATTTATGCTTATGCTGTCATTGGTGGTACAATTTTTCCAAAAGGAGCCATCAACTGGCTTGGTGTATCTTCCCTTTTCTCACTTTATAGAGGTCAGGAACCTTACAGAGGAAGGCGAAAGACTTCATCCGCAATGACTGCTCTTTTGGCCATTTTGGTTTTGGATGCACACATGGGATATTTCTTTAGATCCATCAGGTGCTGAGAATATTATCAACAGCCTCACACAGGGCTAAGACACTGATTCAGACACATCCCTTTCCAAAGCAATAAAGCAAAGAGCCACAGGTGATGCCCATTCATTTCCATTTGAAAACTGTTTTCTTCAGGTTTCACAAAGGGGTGTCCTGAGGCAAAGAACATCCTGACCTTCAGGGAAACAGAACAACAGTTAAGGAAAAGGCCCAAAGTAGGATTTCTCCACTGAGACTTTACATTTCAAACTGATATCTGAGTTTTCTGTGATGTTTGCCATTCCCTTCAGCTATCCATTACATGGCCATGTCACAGAGCTTGGAGGTGGTACATATCTTGGACACAAAACCATGAGCCTCTTCTGGAGAGTGGCCAGAATTCAGGAAGAAAATGGCAACTTAGGAAATTAGCAGGTGTTGCCCATTGATAAGGCAAGCCACAGTCCATTCATAAATTGTGCAGGATGAATGCTGGGAAGCTTTCTACTAGACAGGATACATCCATTGAATCATTCTCTTTTCTAAAGTCTAAAATCACGGACACATTGGGATACACAGACATAGAAACACTCACCTTGTGAAATGACTTATTAAAAACAGTTCACTCCAAACCAAACAAACCACCTTTCCTACATATTCTCAGAACATGAGACAAACCAAAAACCCACACCCACACCCACAAAGGCACCTCCTTCCCCAAAATGGGTCTGTGACTATCCGAAGTGTTCTCTGACTGGTGGACCACACTGTGTTCCCCTGAAATGGCCTGTCCTGTATCAGATTAGGTCTCCTTGGCCAACTCTGTGAAGTTGTCAGTAGCCAGAGGTGAGCTCCTACCTACTTGCTCAGGAAAGGACCCTCTTCAGAGCTCTCCTGGTATTTGGCCTTTCTCTCATCAGTAGGAATCAAGAAAGAATGACTCTGTCTTTGGAAAATCCAAACAATTGAGAACACTGGGACTGGGACTGGGACTGGCTCTGGGTTCCTGGCTTCCTAGATACCAAGTTCAGAGAGTTCCATCACCAAGGAATTGACTTTAGTCACTTCCTTTAGGAACTGAATGAGTTCACCGCCTTGGCAACCACTTTGACCTAACATTTTATTCCAAAAGTCCCATGAGATGGAGGCTGGCTCTGCTTCCTCTGACACTTTCACAAGTTTGAATGGTATGTCAACCATAGGCACCCAGGGGCAGCTCTCCACACAGGCCTGGTTTGGTCCATCTTCTCTACATTAAGAAAAGAGAGGCTGATTCAGACATATCCCTTCATCCTGACCAGGTTGTTTGCCATGTAAGATGACGTTTGCTCTCTCAGGTCTTTCACAGCTGCCTACAACTTATCCAGGCATCATTTCTGTATGGACATTCGAGGTTCTCAACTGGTGGAAGATCACCTACATTCCTGTATTGAAATACCAACTCCATCCCTGCTCTTCTAAAAAGTTAGATTGAGGGAACAGTGTATGATTAGGGTTAATAACAGGTTCAATTTTGGTTAGGAATCATTCTGAGGGTTGAATAATGGTATTGGGAACCTGCGATATTTACAAGAATATATAGGGGATATATAAGTATGAAAACAGAAATCTTGGTAAGATTTGAAGCCCAGAAGGGCATTGGGCACTTGATTTACGTTCTGAACAGATGTCTCAGATAAATCGATATACAATGGCATAGAACCATGTACCATGGATGATTGAATGTAGAAGAGAACATGCAGTCAAAAAGGAAGAGTCGGTAGGATCAGGAGATAGTCATTAGTTTTAGGAAGAAGAGTGAGTATAGGATTTGGAACAAAATTCTTTAGCAATAGGGTTTCGGTTAGAGAGTAAATGTAAATGTCAGCATATGTGAAGTGTCAGTCACGATGATGAACTGGGCAAAATATGTAGGAAAGCTGATATCAATAAAGACTTTAGGAAATCAGGCAAAGTATAAAGTGAGTCACAAGATTAGACATTTTTAACAGGGTTGAGTTTGAATATATAATCTTAGGAAGAAAAAAATATGTAGTCACCAGTAGAATTGAAATTTGAGAGCATTAGGAAACCTGGACATCGATGTTTTCAGTAATCCATGTTCACTTTCCATTTAGACTTTGGTACATCATAAGTGTCATCTTTGTGTTTAGTCTCCAGAATATTACTGTGATAAAATGTATATGTAGATCAGGTGACACGAGTATTTCTTCCACCATTTCTGGGAGCAACATTTTGAAGACGTATGAATTAGAATTGGGGGGAAAAAAAGAGGTGTATTCTGTTTCTATGAATATAGAGATAATGCATGAAGAGACCATATGGTGAATAAATAATATAACTGGTGCCACATTAAATAATGGATTGAATTGATATCTGAAAATATATAAGAATTCTTATATTGATATAAAATCATTCATTACAACCAGTTATACATCTAATGGTAATAATAGGTTTATGTTTTTTATGAAGAGTGTGTGAGTTTTGCTTCAAAAGTGATTATGGAAACCGAAAATAATGTGTTTGGAAAGAAGTCTCATAAAAAGTCCAGTCAAGAAACATGGAGAAATACATGTGTTCTGAAACAGGAAGTAATTGAAAGTGAAACCAATGCCTATTAATTTGCTAACAAGTGTGTGAAATATATATCCCATAATGTGAATAAACTGAAGAAATAGTAATGTACCAGTGATGAATATAAATGAACGTCAAAATACACATCATGTCCCATAGGAATCTACTTGCATTGATTTTAAGATGGGTAAGTTACTTTAGAAATATTAGGATTTGTGTGCACCATTCACTGAATTTAGTTTTCAGTACTAGGAAACAAATATGTATTTCAGGTGGATGAATATTTCTGAGAATAATCTTGTGAAAAGTTGATTAGAAATCCACATAGATGAACATGAATGAATTTAGGCAGTGCATAATAAGATGCAAATATTTCATATTTTGAAAATTTTGGAGAATATATATATATATATATATATATATATATATATATATATATATATACACATACACACACAAAACCCACATAGAGAAATTAAATAGTAGAAATATATATGACAATCAAAATTCATTGTGAAATATATATGCTCCACAGATTCAAAAATATTCATTTTACTGAACATAGATTTATATATAATGTTGTTCAACCAGGAAGCTCACCCATAAGTTGAATTTTCAGTTCCAACAGTGTTTATGAGGAGTGATCTATTCTCACAATTTGTATCTTCCAAGTCAGATACCTCACAAAAATGTACATGTGATACCAGTTAGGATTTTATATGTGCTTATAAAAATACATGTGCTGAATAGGCTACAGAGAAAGGGAGACAGGAATTCACATATTTGTTAACTTTAAAATCACATGGAGAACTATTTCAACAAAAAGTTGACTACATTTATAACTCCTGACCTATATAATGCAAAAAGCAGGTCCAAAAATACACCAGGCCTCCTCTGAACTGCTTGTATTTCTATTCTGTTTGGGTTATTTTTCTCCATCATATTAGGATTAGTAGTGAGAGTCTAGTAGGGTATAGGTTAGTGTCAGGGATTCAGTATTTCGAATGAAAATTTGGAAAATGAATCCAAAGTGTATGCAAATATGTGCTACACAAAAATCTTCCCACTTTCATCCAGAACAATGCCTTGACAATACCTTCGCCCCAAGTAAGACACAATTAGAGGAAAAGAGTTAGAAAATCTGTGAATACATAAGTGGAATGCAAAATTCTCATGAGTTTACAACCTTGGAGGTGGTAGAGGAGTTTCCAAAAGTAAGGGATACTGTAAACACTCCACAAACGTGGAGCTCTGCTGGCCTAAAGACTTCTTGAGAAACTGCTTCTGTGGTTGGGCACTTGAAATATATTTTGTTGTACGGAGCTTTAGCTTCCTTTCTAGTGAGTCCATCAAAGATGGGTCTGCATCTATGTGTCACCTAGAGGACATGGTTTATGATTTTCCAATGAATATGAGACAAGAGTGCTGAATTCTCTCTTTGGAGTTCAATTGTGGCAACAGGGGGCTAAGTGGTCTTCACTCTGTGGACTGTGAAGCCATTTGGAATTCCTCCAATGTTTGTGGTGTTTATTGCTGCTGCACTGGATGTTTGGTATGTGCTTCACGAAATACAAGGAATCAACAAGGACACAGTGCTGTAGGGAGGTCTGTCATGTGTGGTGAGACAGAGTCTGCAGAAGAAAGCACCCACCAGGCTTCAATCTCACATAGCTTGCCCCCTTGAGCATAGCAACCGGATTCTGAATATTGCCCTGAAACCTCTGCATATAACAAGATGCCTTTACATATAAGGGTCTGCTGGCTGCACCATGTCAGTCACAAGCCATTTGGAATCCAATGGCAGATCCCCATGGCCCCACCAGAGATGTTTTATCACACACCTGCACACCACTGCTCTAGGCCCACTAGTCAGCAGGCTCCAACTTTCTGGCATCTCTGTTCTACACCATATCATGAAACCCAGTCTATCAAGGCACTGTCTGGTACACTCATGATCAGCAACAGGACATCCAAATGTTCTCCAGTGCCACCTGTTCATGGGAATTTCAAAAATTTCATGGTATTTATCTAGCCATTTTTCAAGGATGTAGTTGGAGGCACTGTGGGTTTCAATTCATTCTGGAACCATTAAATGTGAGAAAGTTCATTTCAAAGAAAGCTCTGGAGAGGTATCACAGGCAAGGCTTCCCAATGAGTGGCCAAAATGTCACATGAAGGCAGGGGCTTTGAGGTCTACAAGGTGAGGTCCATGTGTGTTTTGCCTCTCAAGTACAGATGCCAAGTTTTTCAGAATTAAATCATGTGATATCCTGGCTGATATTCCCAGTGCTCTGTGAAAAGCCACTCTGGCCCTAGAAAAGTTTGCAAGGGCAACTCTTATGTGTGGCCTCCTAAGATCAAACACAATTCATGGCAATACTTCTCTGAGTTCAGTTCCAGAGTTCAGTCTCTAAGAGGAATCACACCAGAGTTCAAGACCAGGTGGACCAAATCATCACTTCTAACTGCCACACAAATGACCACAATTAAAACCAAAACACTCCAACGTATCCCTCATCTTCGTCCATATAGGCACTCATCATAAACTCTGGCTGGTGTTTTCCATGAGTTGTGCATCTCAGGAAAGTGTCGAAAATAAGCTCCCTTGCCACTCATTTGCCTAAAGTCAGGGTGGCCTTGACACCCTTCGTGTGAACCAGGAGTGATCAAATTGGCCTGCCATTAATACTGATCTGCTTCTCCAATTTGAGGCCTACTGACGGTCAGGTATAGATTCTTCATGTAATTTGGAGTCATGAGAAAACCCAAGCACTTCTGCTGGGCTTTTAAGAACTCATTTGACCCAAAGGATCCCTATTCTCATTTGATGGAATTCAGGAACCTAACAGAGGAAGGCAAGAGACTTCACCCACAATGACTGCACTTTTTGCCATTTTGGTTTTGGATGCATACATGGGATCTTTATTTAGATCAATCAGGTGCTGAGAATCTAAGCCACAGCCTCACAAAGGGCCAAGAGGCTGATTCAGACACATCTCTTTCCAAAGCAATTAAGCAAAGAGCCACAGGTGATGCTAATTCATTTCCATTTAAAAACATTTTTATTCAGACTTTAGAAAGGGGTGGCCTGAGGCAAAGACCTTCCTGACATTCAGGGCAACAGAACAATAGGTAAGCAAATGGCCCAAAGCAGGGTTTCTCCACTGAGACTTTCCTGGTCACACTGATATCTAAGTTTTCTGAGATGCTCGCTATTCTCTTCAGCTATCCAGTACATGGCCATGTGACAGATTATTTAGGTGGTACATATCTTGAACAAAATACCATGAGCCTATTCTTTAGTGGGGCCAGAATTCAGGAAGAAAACAGAAACTTAGGAGGATAGCAGGTGTTGCACATCAATAAGCCTGCCACACTCTTTTCATAAATTAGGCAGGATGAATGCTGGAAAGCTGCCTACTAGACAGGAAACATCCATTGATGCATTCTCTTTTTTAATGTCTACATCCACAGACACAGTGTGATACACAGACATAGAAACACTCACCTTGTCAAACGACATTCTAGAAACAATCCAGTCCAAACCAAACAAACCGATTTTTCTACCTGTTCTCAGAACATGAGACAAAACCACAAACTCACACGCACACCCACAAAGGCACCTCATTCCCCCAAGTAGGTCTGTGACTATATGGAATGTCCTCTGACGGCGGGCCATACTATCTTTCTCTGAAATTGCCTGTCCTTTCTCAGATCTGGTCCTTTGGCCAACTCTCTGAGGTTGTCAGAAGCCAGTGGTGAGCGACTACCTGCTTTTTAAGCACAGGACCATCTTCAGAGCTTTCCGGGCATTTGCCCATCCTCAAATCAGTAGATACCAAGAATGACTGACCCTGTCCTTGGTAAATCCAAACAAGTGAGCCCACTGGGAGTGGGACTGGGAATGGCTCAGGGTGCCTGCTTCCTGGATCCCAAGTTCAGAGAGTTCCATCACCAAGAAAGTTAGGTAGGTCAATTCCTTCAGGAACTGAATGAGGTCACTGCATTGACAAACACTTTGTCCTAACAGTTGCTTCCAAGAGTCCCATGAGATAGAGGCTTCCCCTAGTTCCTGTGACACTTTCACAAGTTAGAATTGCATATCAACCATAGGCACCCGGGAATAGCTCTCCACACATGTCTCATTTGGTCCATCTTCTCTACATTAAGAATAGAGAGGCAGATTCAGACACATCCCTTCATCCTGACCAGGGTTTTTGCCATGGAAGATGATTTTGCTCTCTTAGGTCCTTCATAGCTGCCTACATCTTATCCAGGGATAATTTTTGCATGAACCTTTGAGGTTCTCAGCAGGTGGAAGATCCCCTATATTCCTGTATTGTAAGACCAACTCTGTCCCTGCTCTTTTATAAAGTTATATCGAGGGAACAGTGTATGATTAGGGTTAATAACAAGTTTGATTTGGGTTAGGTATCATTCTGCGAGATGAATAATGGTATTGGGAACCTACGATATTTACAACAATATACAGGTGAAATAAGTTTGAAAACAGAAATCTAGGTAAGATTTGAAGCCCATTAAGGCATTACGCCCTTGAGTTGGTTACATAGATTTGAATTATATTCTGCACAGACATCTCAGATAAATCGAGATACAATGGCATAGAACCTTGTACTTTGGATGATTGAATGTCGAAGAGAACATCCAGTCAAAAAGGGATAGTCGTTATGATTAGGAAGATAGTTGGTAGGTTTAGAAAGAAGAGTGAGTATAGAAGTGGGACCGAAAGTTCTTTAGAATTAGAGTTTTGGGTAGATGGTGAATGTAAATGTCAGCATATGTGAAGAGTCAGTCAAAATAATGAACTGGAATAAAACGTAGATAAGAATATATCAATAGAGACATATGTAAATCAGGCAAAGTATAAAGTGAGTGATAGGATTAGAAATTTTGAACAGGATTGAGGTTGAATATATAGTCTTAGGAAGAAACAAATATGTAGTCACCAATAGGATTGACATTTGAGAGCATTAGGCAACCTGGACATGGATGTTTTTAGTAATCCATGCTCACTCTCCATTTAGGCCTTGGTAAAATCATAAGTGTGACCCCTGCTTTTTGTGTCCAGAATATTACTGTGAAAAAATGCATATGTAGATCAGGTGACATGAGTATTTCTACCACCAATTCTGGGAGCAACATTCTGAAGATGAATAAATTAGTATTGCGGTTACAAATAGATGTACCCTGTGTCTATGAAAATAGAGATAATGCATGGATAGACCATACTGTGAATTAATAATATAACTGGTTCCAAATTTAAATAATGGATTGATTTGATATCTGAAAATATACAGGAAATCTTATATTGATATACAATCATTCATTCCAACCAATTATTCATCTAATGGTAATATTAGGGTTATGGTTTATCATGAAGAGTGTGTGAGTTTTGTTTCAAAATGATTATGGAATTCGAAAATAATGTGTTTGAAAAGAAGTCTCATGAAAAGACCAGTCAAGAAACCTGGAGAAATACATGTGTTGTGAAGCAGGAAATGATTTGAAGTGAATCAAATGCCTACAAATTTGTGAACCTGTGTATGAAATATGTATTTTATGATGTTCATAAACTGAAGAAGTAGCAATTTACTAGTGTTGAATAAAATGAACTCCAAAATACACATCATGTCCCATTGGAATCTACTTGCATTGAATTAAACTGCATCAGTTACTGTAGAAATATTAGGATTGTATGCACCATTCATTGAAGTTAGTTTTCAGTACTAGGAAACAAATATGTATTTCAGGTGGATGAATATTTCTCATAATGATCTTGTGAGAAGTTGATTATAAATCCACATACATGAACATGAATGAATTTAGGTAGTGTATATAAGACACACATATTTCATATTTTGAAAAATTTAGAGAGTGTGTGTATATAGATAGATAGATAGATAGATAGATAGATAAATAGATAGATATACACACACACAAAACACACAGAGAGGCAATTAAAAGTAGCAATATATATGCCAATTGAAATTCATCATGAAACATATATCAACCAGATTAAAAAATATTTATTTTACTGAACATGGATTTATGTATAATGTTGTTCTACTAAGAGGCTCACCCATCATTTGAATTTTCAGTTCCAACAGCGTTTAGGAGGAGTGATCTCTTCTCACAATTTGTATCTGCCATATCAGCACACCTCAAAAGAAAATATGTGTGATACCAGGTAGGATTCTATATGTGCATATAAAAATACATGTGCTTAATAGGCTACAGAGAAAGAGAGACAGGTATTCACATATTTGTTAACTTTAAAAACACATGGAGATCTATTTCAATTAAAAATTAACTAGATTTATTACACCTACCCTATATCATGCAAAAGGCAAGTCCAACTATACACCATACCTCCTCTGAACTGCTTGTATTTCTATTCTGTTTGGGTTATTTTTCTCTATCATATTAGGATTAGTAGTCATTGTCTAGTAGGGTATGGTTTAGTGTCAGGTGTCTCGGCCGGCAGGACACATCAAAGTGTGCATCAAACCTCGTTGGGGAGGAATGAAGGGACAAGAGAAATGAGAGATGACAGCAAAACAGTAGTTCTGATCATGCTGCAAACTTTTACAGTTTTCACAGGGTATTTATATGCTGCAGATAGGAAATCTCTCTTATGATCAGCTGCTGGATGTCTTCACAGGGTGAGATAACCTCAGGATATTTCAGAAAGACAGATGGCCGCAGGATGTCTCAGGGAGATAGATGGCTGTCGGATGTCTCCTAGGCAGGATGTCTCCCAGAGGGCTGTTTCTTTTAAGTGTCAGGCTATTCTTTGAGGAGAACTTCCTTCTAGCCCCTCACCTTCCCCCCTTTCTTATATAAAATATTTGACCATACCTTACCGGCCAATGTTTTAGGGGGTGATAGAGGCTTTGTTTCTCAATGAGGCCTTAGAATATCTCCTGATCTGAGAGAGCATGTTTACTAGAAGATTTCTTGGTGGCCATGGCATGTTTTCGAGGAGACGGCTTTGAGGGGGATGCATGCCAACCGCCATGCACCAAAGCGTGTCACTCAGAGGTCTTGTGTTTGGGTATCCGTGGATCCATCCTCCCACAGTCTTTCCTGCACCCTCCATTATTATGGCCTAAGGTCCTCACTTCATGGGTGCATCCTCCCCCAAGTGAAGGGGCACTTTGAGGATGAACCCTTATGGCAATGGCAGAAGATTGTTAGTCAGAGCTATTTCTTATAGTTTTATTTAAGAAAGAGAGATCTGTGGGGATGTAAACTTAAGAAATAAGCCTGTGAGAAGGGTAGAACATCCTTTTAAATATTAGCAGCAAGGTCTTCCATCTCCAGACGATGATAGCGCACCTGTATGGGCTTAGAGGCCAAAATATTAATCTGTTCTTTAATAAATTGTACCAGCCTGTTTATAATGCAGGGTCCTATAGACACTATTTAAAGTAAACCCAACAAAGGGCCTATTAGGGGAAGAACGTAGGGTAGAAATCCACTAAGCCCAGTCCAGAGTGGATTTTCAAATAGTTCCCTTCGTCTCTCTTTTACATCTTCTTGAACCTGCTTAATTTTAGTGCATACTATGCCTGATTAATTGGCATAAATGCAGCATCGTTCCCCTAAGGCCAAGCGAATACTTCCCTGGTTAGCTGTCAGCAAATCTAAGCCTCGTGTGTTTTGAAGGAACACTTCTGCTAGGGAGTCTATTTGGTCCTTCAAATCTTTAATGGTTCCTGATAGAGTTTGTACATCATTTATAAAGTTGTTGAGACAGGCGACGGTAAGAGTGGATAGCCGTGCCTAAACCAGTGTACCTGTGCCCACAGCAGCTGTTATTCCAAGGCTCGCAATGAGTGGTAAGGCATGTATTGCCCACCTGTGTCTTATGACTAAGATGTCTAGGCTAGGAATGGGTAGACGTTCGTCTCATGGGACAATAGTTATATCAGGGAGGAATAAGGTAAGAACACAGCCACTGATCCAATTCACTGGAAGCCTGGGGAAGGCCGAGTTTTCTCCACACATAAAAACTGTGCCATTGGGTAACAAAGAGATGGGTTGGGTGAGAAATAATTTTGTACTTTTGAGCAATTTCCAAAGGAAGTAACTCCAACATCAATATCATAGGTATTATTCTGCATCGTGCCTAAAAGACATAATGTAAATGTGCCTATAGGCTGTAATTATAAAAAAATCCGGGTTGGCATGTATTATCATTGTCTATGATAGAATTAATAGGAACTGCCATAGGCATGATTGTCCCTGTTGTCATGCAGAGCCAGCAATCACCAGCAATGGTGGGGTTGGAATTATTAAGCAAGGAGAAGGTAGTTTCCAAAATTTCTAATGTATTGGTATCTAAACCTCGGAGCTGGGATTTAGGCTACATTAAGGGATGATATGTGAGCTCAGGAATTTGGGGTTTCAAAAGTTTGATTATCTGAGGATGCTTGACAGCATCAGTGGGTCCTCCACGATAAGAGACCCCTGTAGGGGCCTTAATGGGCCAGCAGGAGGGTTTACCAACACTGCCTTGCCACCCAGGTGACTGTAGCTTGGTGTATTTGCCATCTCCTCCCCGGTCAAAGAGAAAGGGGGTATAATGAATAGTGGTCCCCCCTTCTGCATGAGGTTTAGTTAGGGAGGCTTCAAAAAATTTTTCTCCTTGCTTGTTAACACAAATTAAGAGTGACACATAACAAGAGCCATACATCGCCTGTGTATTCGTACAGGTTGCAGAACAATTTTGGAGAGCTTTACTTGTACTAGGGGGAATAATCTTTGGATGGTTAACACATACACATTTAGGCTGATGAACTACTCTGAGTTTATGGTCAACCTCGGCCAGGAGGTAAACCACTTTAGTCACGCAGTCAGCAATCTGGGTCCAACTAGTGCGAGCCTGAGTTCAAGATCCTCACTTGCACTCGCAGGGGGGCCCAAAGAGGTACTCCATGATGTTGGAAGGTGGAGGGCCAAGGCCTCCGTGTACAACCCTGTTCAGCAGAAGTGCCTTAAGCAGAATCCAAACACAGATTGTTGGCTGCATCTGAAAAAGACGAAAATTTGTCCTCAGGGGGAGCACCTTCGTCCCTAGGTTGAGGTAAGTCATTAACCTGTTTAACCAGGTGTTCTGGTAACCATCTTGGGGCTGCTTGCTCTTGGTCCAAAACACAAGCTGAGCCTCGTCCCCAGATGAAAAGAGGTTCTGGGCCTTTCCATTTATTTGTAAGGGGATTGCGCCACATAACAGGTGGGCGAACAGAATTGGACGAGGGATGCCAATGTCTGTCTGTGGCTGAATGGCCTTCACTGTCGAGAGTAAGAAAAATAAGGGCAAATAATTCATGGTTAAGGCGATGCCTGGGCGTGGTAAATATAAAGGTGATAGCCTTAAAGAGGGTTAGCAAGTCTTTAAGGTAAGGTGGGCACGTTCCACAATGCCTCGGCCCTGAGGTTTGTATGGAATTCCAGTAGTATGACAAATTTACAAGGTAGCACAAAATTGTTTAAACTTGGCACTGGTATATGCAGAACAATTATCTGTTTTAATATGTATTGGTTTACCCATTACGGAAAAGGTTGAAACAAGATGAGAAAGGACATCTTTGGGACCCTCTCCAGAATGTGGTCATGCAAAAATAAAGCCACTGAAGGTATCTATAGAAACGTGTATATATTTGGTTTTTCCAAATTCAGGAAAATGAGTAACATCCATTTGCCAAAACTGATTGAGCAGTAATCCTCTGGGGTTAACTCCCAACTGTTGAATGGGGAGGGAGACAGCGCAACCAGGGCATGTTTTTACTATCTCTCGTGCCTGTTGCCTGGTAATTTTACAAAGTAATCGAAGGCTCTGGGAATTTAGATGGTGAAAATTGTGTAACTCCGTGGCCTTTTGAATGGAGCCAACAAAAATTGGAAAGATGGAACGAGTTGCTGCATCAGCTTGGGGATTACCTTGTGTTAGAGGGCCGGGAAGATCAGAGTGTGCCCCGATTTGTCCTAAGAAAAATGGGTGTTGTCTGGCCTGAATTAGTTGCTGAAGCTGGTGAAACAGAAAGGCCACATTGGAAGAAGCCTTAATAGTGAGTGAAATCTCCAGCAGGAGCACAGAATGAGCAATGCAGGCACTTTCTGCATAAATATTAACAGAATTATCAAAAAATGTTATAAAAACTTGTGTTATGGCAAACAATCCAAAAACTGTGCTGACTGATAGACACTATCAAAGGTGGTAGGCTGGTTATTGATAACAAAGACCGCATGGCCATTATTGGAACCATCTGTAAAGACAGTAAGGGCTTGAGGAATGGGAGCCTTTTGAGTAATTTTGGGAAAAATAAATGGATGTAACTGGACAAAATGTAAAAGGGGGTCATTGGGGAGGTGTTTATCAATTGGTCCCAAAAGCCTGATAGGGCAATACCTGATTCATCCACTGTCTGTAGTAAACATTGGGTTTGGTCCTTAGTATATGTAATTAAAATATTATCAGGGTCTTTGCCAAAATGTTGTCGAGAAAGCAAATGACCTTTAATAATAGTAGAAGCTACCTGAGCAAGATAAACAGTAATATCCTTGGAGGATGTGGTGGGTAAATGGACCCAAAGCAAGGGGCGGCCTTTAATTTTAAAATGTGTATTTTGCTGCCGAAATACTCCTGTGGGTGTATGAGGAGTGTGTAAAATAACCAGAACCAGAGGAAGGTTGTAAGAAATTTGTGTAACAAACTGTTGGGCAATGGCTTCTGTGACTTGGTTTAATGCCTGTCATGCCTCGGGAGTAAGCTTTTGAGAGGAGGAGGGGTGGGAATCACCTCTCAAAATATCATTAAGGGGCAAAAGTACACAAGTGGGCAATTTTAAATATGTTCTTATCCATTGAATATCCCCAGGTAATTTTTGAAAATTATTAAGGGTGTGAAGATGGTCCACACGTAGTTGTATTTTAAGAATTTGGATCTGATTATCTTGAAGTTTAAGGCCCAAATAGGTATCAGAGTCCTGTGTTTGAAACTTATCAGGAGCTATCTGTAGTCCTAAGGTAGCGAGGGATTTGTAAAGGTCCAAGTAACAATTATTAAGGTCATGGGTGTTAGGTGCAGCAATTAACAAATCATCCTTTTAATGTAAAATATAAATTTGTGGCCATCGCTCTCTCACAGGGTCTATTGCTTGAGCAACGTAATTTTGGCAAAGACTAGGGCTGTTGGCCATACCGTGGGGAAGAACCTTTCATTGAAATCTCTGCATAGGGCCCTGAAAATTAATGCGAGGGAGACTAAAGGCAAAATAGGGTCTATCCTCAGGATCTAAAGGAATGGTAATACAGCAATCTTTTAAGTCAATAACCATTTTACAATTGTTTTTGGGAATTGCCACTGGTGTGAGAATACCTGACTGTAGTGCTCCCATCGGGAGCATAACTTTATTAATGGCACACAAATCTTGTAAAAGGCGCCACTTGCCTGATTTTTTATTGATAACAAAAATTGGAGTATTCGATGGTGAGGTTGAGGGCTCTACATGGCCGGCTGCCAGCTGTTCCTGCACTAACATGGAGGCAGCCTCCAATTTTTTCTTAGGTAAGGGGCCACTGATCCACCCACACAGGAGTTTGAGTCTTCCAAATAATTTTATCTGCATGAGGTACAGGAGGGTCAGGGACCAACACTAAAAATCCGAATACCCAAGGCCATATGTATTTGTGTTTTGTATGGGTTGTAGAGGCTCAACCAGTTTTCGTCTCAGTCTCCCCAGGCCTGTACCAGGGACAAAATTCATACTAAGCATTTGATGAGTCACCATGGAATTGGGACTGGGAAGAATAACTTCCATTTGACTCAAAATATCTCGGCCCCATTGGTTAATAGGTTAGGTCAGGAACATCGAAAAAAGTGACAGTTGACTTATTACCCTCTTTATCAGTCCAGCTAATAGACCTAGAGCTGACTGGAGGATTTTTTGATTGTCCTATCTCTTTAAGGTCACTCAAGGGTGGGGTGAGGGGCCAACCAGATGGCCAGTATTTTTTAGACATAATTGTGGCATCAGCTCCAATATCTAGAATTCCTTGGAATTCCTTTCCTTCAATAAGTAAGGTAAGGGGGTGTATTGTGAGAAATTGGCTGAACCCAATACACATCAGAGGAGCCCAAGGAGGCAGTCCCCAGCGGTAGGTTTGGGTGGTGGAAGTGCCTCCTGAATCCAAGGAAAGGAGTATTAATTGTGCAAGTCTTGTTCCTGCGGGGATGGCCACAACTCCATTAATAGCTGTGGCCAGTATTTTTATTTCTCCAGTGAAATCATTATCAATAATGCCAGGGAAGACCTGAACACCTTATAAGGTAGTAGAGGCTCTTCCAAGAATAAGGGAAGACGTATGAGATGGAGGGGGACCCCTAATTCTAGTGGGTATTAACTGGGTCCCTTGCAATGTGTCTAATATTTTCTCAGTGGTGGCACAGAGGTCCAATCCTGCGCCGCCTGGTGTGGCTCGTTGGAAGGAGCAATTGTGGAGAAGGATTTTGAAGTAGGTTGGTAGTTTGGGAGGGAACAAACCTTATTGCCCCTGGGTTTGTCTTGGGAAAGTCGGGGCCAGGGGTTGGCCCTGCAGTGATTTTCCAAGAAGCAGGAAGAAATAGGCTGTCCGAGGGCATTTGTTTTAGATCTCCACTCACTGGCCCAGTGATGACCTTTGCCACATCTAGGGCAAAGAGTAGCTGGGGGCGGTTTAGCCCCAGTTTGAGGAGACACTATTCCTAGGCTTTGTTTGCCTGTCAGACACTAGTGTGTAAAATGGCCAGGTTGTTTTCAAGTAAAGCAAGTAGGTGAGCCAGGATTGTGAAAGGCCTTGGTAAAGGTGGCACCAAAGGCGAGACCCATGGCATGGGCTGCACCCACCCCTGCACAGAGTCTAATAAAGTCAGAAAGTTTCCTTTTATCCTTATGTGGTCGAAGAACACCCTGACATGCTGGCTTGGCGTTTTCAAAGGCAAGATGTTTTACAAAGGTGCTTTCGCTTTCGCTTGGTCCAAGCAAGCATTCTGCGGCTAGGTTAAGCCGGGAAACAAAGTCGCTATAAGGCTCGTGAGGCCCTTGTCGTATTTTTGCCAAGGAAGTGGTAGCTGAGGCCTTTTGTCGGACGCGTCTCCAAGCATGTAAGCCAGCCGTCTGAATCTGCGCCAAAAGTCCAGCAGGGAAACATGCCTGTTTATTTTTAGTGTCAAAAGGCGCGTTGACCACTAACTTAACAGAAGTCCAGGATTTAGAGGAGGCCTTTGTTAAGTTTTTTTGAGCAGTTTCCCAACAGTTCTCTTTGAAATTGCGTTCCATAACAGAAAGTCTCCAGCACTGAGGTATCTCGGGTTTGAAATTTCCAATCATTGGTAGTAAGCCATTGTGCACTGTGGATTTCTAATAAAGCCACTCTGTAGGGCGCAGTGAGGCCAGAGTGAGCACAAGCCTTTTTAAGTTTTTCATGAAAATGCAGGTTTAATTTTTTGTACACACTCTGGGTTCCTTCCTGCCTGGGGGTTAACTCCTCATCCTCTGAGTCCTGATCTCCTTGATCCATTTCCCCCGCTTTCTCCTCTTGATCATCATGTAAGTCTTTGACCTCAGACTGGGCAGGCATATCTATCTGACTGCGGGTTACTGGGAATGTGAGAACAGGCTGATGGAGCAGGTTAGCCTTTTTATTAGACCGCCGATGGGCAGCTTGCCTTGACTCTATGTCTAAGGCTAATGAGCAGAGCTCAGAGTCAAGGGATGTTAATTCTTTTAAAAGTTGGATCTGTTCCCGTCTATGCTGGAGAGACTGTCGCAAGGGAGCCAGGTTAGGCGAGGGAAGTGGAGAAAAAATACCTGGGGGGCGATGTTGGCCCCTGAAGGGCCGGAGCACAAAAGGCATGAGGGATATAGGAGGGAGGTGGATGGGTAAGTTTTATAGGCTCTGGAAGGGACCTGAGAGGTGGTCGGTCTTCTGAATGGTAGTGAGCTTCTTTCTTCTCCAAGGTAGCCTCCTCCCCAGGGGTCAATGTGTCTCTGGGATTTAAAACTGGATAAAGGTAGTTGGTAACCATTGGAGCCTTATTCATTAGGGTGGTATTTTGAGGTGGACCAGGAAGGTTCCCAGGGTCCTGGGGAGACTGAGAAGGGTCTATATCTGTACTAACTGATGGGCATGCAGAGGGGGGATGAGAGGTCATTTGCATAGTCTCTTCCCCAATCCTGACAAATTTTAAGGTACCATTGTCAAAGGGTGAACTTTTAAGAATTTCATTAATTAAGTTCCAGTAAGAAAAGGTGGGAACAGGCACCTTTTCTGTGCCAAAGTATTCATAATAATCTTTTAAACAGTCTCCTACTCTAAGTCATGGTTTACCATCAATGGTTCCTTCAAGGGAAAACCATGGACACAATTCCCCTATGTATGAACAGAAAAATTTTAAGTCCTTTTTCTTAACACGTGCCCCCCATGTCTTGAAGGACTCCTTCAGGGCTGACAAAAACAAATCATGTGACGAAACTGCTTGTCCCATGGTGGGTCACTCACTGTGCATCATCCACACACTCCTACTGGATAAGTCTCTCGGTGGTGTCTGCTGAGGCAATCGCGAGCTCCGCTTGACCAAGTCTTCCAGGAGGATGGGGTTCCCCCTCAGTCAAAGGCTTGAGACCCAGTCGGTGGGCGCCAGATGTTCTGGCCGGCAGGACACATCAACGTGGGCAGCGAACATAGATGGGGAGGAATGAAGGGACAAAAGACACTAGAGATAACAGCATGACTGTAGTTCTGATCAAGCTGCAAACTTTTATTGTTCACACAGGGGATTTATATGCTGGAGATGGGAAAGCTCTCTTATCAGTAGTTCCTGGATGTCTTCACAAAGTGAGATAACCTCAGGATGTTTCAGGAAGACAGATGGCCGCAGGAAGTCTTCGAGATACTGATGGCTACAGGATGTCTCCCAGGCAGGATGTCTGCCAGGGGGCTGTTTCTTGTAAGTGTCAGGATATTCTATGAAGGAGAATTCCTTCTACCTATGAAAGACAGGGATTCAGTATTTCGAAAGGAAAATTGGAAAATGAATCCAATGTGTATGCAAATATGTGCTACACAAAAGTCTTCCCACTCTCATTCAGAACAATGCCTTGACATTACCTTCACCCCATGTAAGACATAATTAGAGGAGAAGAGTTACAAAATCTGTGAATACATATCTGGAATAGAAAATGCTCAATAGTTCACAAACTTGGAGGTGGGAGAGGAGTTTCCAAAAGTAAGAGACAGGGTAAAAACTCCACAAACATGGAGCTCTGCTGGCCTAAAGACTTCTTGAGTAACTGCCTCTGAGGTTGGGCACTTGAAATATATGTTGTTGTCAGAAGATTTAGCTATCTCTGTAGTGAGACCATCAATGCTGGGTCTGCATCTATGTGACCTGAAGGACATGGTTTCTTATTTTCCAATGAACATGGGGCAGCAGTGCTTAATTCTCTATTTGTAGGTAAACTGTTGCCACTGAGCGCTAAGTGTCTCCCAGAGTAGACTGTGAAGCCAACTGGTCATCCTCCACTTTTTGTGGTGTTTCTTGCAGCTGCACTGGGAGTTTAGTATATGCTTCATGAAATACAAGGAGTTCAACTGGGTCACAGTGCTGGAGGGAGTTCTGTCACGTGTGGTGCGTAAGGGTCTGGAGGAGAATGCAACAACCAGGCTTCTATTCCACATAGCTTGCCCTCTTGACCATAGGAATCTGATTCTGAGCATTGCCCTGAAACCTCTAGATATAACAAGATGCCTTTACATACAAGGGTCTGGGGGCTGTACCATGTCAGTCACAAACCATTTGGAAGCCAATTCCCGATCCACATGATCCCACCAAAGCTGTTTTAACACACACCTGCACACCACTGCTCTAGGCCCACTACTCAGCAGGCTCCAAATTACTGGCATCTCTGTTCTACACCATTTTCATAAAAACCAGTCAATCAAGGCACTGTCTGGTACACTCATGATCATCAATAGGACATCCAAAGGTTCTCCAGTGCCACCTGTTTATGGGAATTTCAAAAATTTCATGGTACTCATCTAGCTATTTTTCAAGGATGAAGTTGGAGGCACTCTGGGTTTCAATTCATTCAGGAACCATTAAATGGAGAGGAAGCTCATTGCAATGAAAGCTCTGGAGTACTCTAACAGGCAAGGTTTCCCAAAGACAGGCGAAAAGGTCACATGAAGCCAGGCCCATTGAGGTCTACAATATGAACTCCATGTGTGTTTTGACTTGCAACTATGGCTGCCAAGTCTTTCACAATAAAACCATGAGATATCCTTCCTGAGATTCCCATTGCTGTGTGCAAAGCCACCCAGGGCTTAGATCTCAGTTTCCAAGGGCGACTCTCATGTGTGCCCTCCTAAAATCCCAACACAATTCATGGCAATACTTCTTTGAGTTAAGTTCCACAACTCAGTCTCTAAAAGGAATCACACCAGTGTTCAAGCACAGGTGGACCCAGTCATCTCTTCCAACGGCCACACAAAGGACCACAATTAAAACCAAAACACTCCCACATGGCCCTCATCTTCTTCCATATAGACACTAATCATACCTTCTGACTGTAGGTTTCCATGAGGGGTGGAGCCAAAGACAGTGTCCAAAATAAGCTCCCTTGCCCCCGTTTTCCTGAAGTCAGTGTGGCCAGGGCACCCTTCCTGTGAACCAGGAGTGATCAAAGAGGCCTGCCGTTAATACTGCTCTGATTCTCCATTTTGAAGCCTACTGACTCTGGGGTAAAGATTCTTTATGTTAATTGGAGTATTGAGAAAACCAAAGCACCTATGGGCTAGCCTCTGCAGGGCTTTGAAGAACACCTTTGTCCCAAAGCATCCATAATCTCAATGATGAAGGTCAGGAACCATACAGAGGTAGGAGAGAGACTTCATCCACAATGACTGCTCTTTTGGCTCTTTTGGTTTTGGATGCACACATGGGATTTTTCTATAGATTCATCAGGTGGTGAGAATCTAAGCCACAGCCTCACACAGGGGCAAGAGGCTGATTAAGACACATCTCTTTCCAAAGCAATTAAGCAAAAAGGCACAGGTGATGCCTATTCATTTCCACTTGAAAACTGTTTTCTTCAGGCTTTACAAAGTGGTGGCCTGAGGAGAAGACCTTCCTGACATTCACGGTGTGGTGAGCCGCTTCTGCAGATTATGGTCACCATTGCAGGATGGCGCTGGCTCCACTGTGGTCTGTGACAAACGACTCCTTGTTTGGGAGAGTTGGTGCATGGTTTTTCAGCACCCTATGAGAAAGTTCCACGTGGAAGCTTCGCATTGGGGCTTGGGATGCTTTATTAAGGCTGGGAGGGGCATCCGACAAGGAATTAGAAGAAATATCAAGGGCCTGAATAAACTGCTGAAAGAAGATTCCTGAGTTGCGTCTTCCTTGCGGGCAAGGGGTCGCGACAAGTGGTGCCGAGACCCGGGAACCATAACTTTCAGTAGTCAGGGTTGGTGCACCAGTTAGTCCCAGGTAAGTGGGACCCGTGATCAAAGCAGGGGTTAGTCCCAGGTAAGCAGGACCCGCGATCAAAGCGGGGTAACTCCTCTGTAAAGCCAGAGAGAGCGGTACATTTTATTGCAGCTGCACTGTGTACTTTCGCTTTTACTTTCACTTTTGTTTTTTGTGCGTCTTTTGTTGTGTCATGGGTGCCGCATCTTCAAGTCCGCTTCTCCTGGCCCTAGATGGCCTGTTACGTTCCAAGGGCCTAGAAGTGAAACGTAGTACTTTACAGAGATTTTTACCGAAGACAGATATTGCTGCACCGTGGTTTGCGTTTTCGGGCAGCCTTACTATACCTAGATGGGATAAATTAGGCACAGATCTTGACTTTGTTTCTGAGCAGGGCATATTAGAGGGTGGGGTGATACCCCTTTAGAAGATGATCCGTAGTTGCCTCGCAGATGGCAGATGTCAGGAAGCACTTACTAAAGGACAGGAAGTTTTAGAGCAATTACATGAGGAAAGATCAGAGACGGCACGAAGTGAGGTAATTCAGGAGGATGGGAGTGTGCGGAGCGAGACACAGGGGAGGAGGCGATTGTCTCCAGCACGAAGTGAGGTATTTCAGGAGGATGGGAGTGTGCGGAGCGAGATACAGGGGAGGAAATGATTGTATCCAGATCTCAGTACACTGCGCACACTCCCATGCAAAAGTGGGTCAGAGGAGAAGGAGGATGAGGAGGAAGAGCTCGGGAGACTATCTCGTCAGCTAGGGAGTCTAACTATAGGAGAAGGGAACAAAAATAAACAGGAGCTCAAGGAAAATGATCCTCCGGATCCGCCGCCGTACGGTGGGGGTGTTTCGAGGAGAGATTTCCATGCCCAAACATGGAGGGCTGTTAACGCTGAGATGGGTCTTGCTTATCCAGTTTTCCAGGATGACAATAGGGGAAGATTCCATGAGCCCTTAGATTTCAAAATTGTGAAGACCCTGGCGGAGTTTGTGTGCACTTATGGGGTGGATGCCGCCTTCACACTAACTCAGGTGGAGAGTCTGTCTAGATACTGTATGACTCCCTCTGATTGGCTAGCCTTGTTCGGGCTTGTGTCTCTCTAGGTAAATATTTAGACTGGAGAGCCTTTGTGCTAGAGGGTGCGGTAGAGCAGGCCGCCCAAAACCATGCGGCGGGACACCCCCATTGGGACAAGGATATGCTTTTGGGACAAGGCAGATTTGCTAATCAACAGACAGGATTCCGTCCTGAGGCATATGATCAAATTAACAACATTTGCATTCGGGCATGGAAGTCACTTCCAAATAGAGGAGAGGTGTCTGGTAACTTGACTAAGATTCTGCAGGGCCCTACAGAACCCTTTTCAGATTTTGTAGCAAGGATGGTGGATGCCGGTGGAAAGATTTTTGGGGACCCTGATAGAGCCATGCCCCTTATCAAGCAATTGGTCTTTGAGCAATGCACCAAGGAGTGTAAAGCAGCAATCGCTCCTTATAAAAACAAGGGCATAGAAGCTTGGATAAAAGTGTGTAGAGAGCTTGGAGGACCTTTAACTAATGCAGGTCTTGCAGCTGCTGTCCTTCGGATTGCAAAAGGGGGCGGTCCTGGTGCTGGAACATGCTTCCATTGTGGTCAGTTCGGCCATTTCAAACGTGACTGTCGCAAAAAAGACAATTTTACTGGACCTCCTCGCGGTGGCCCTTCTAATGGCCCTCGTCAACCGGGACTGTATCCAAAATGCAAAAAGGGGAAGCATTGGGCAAAAGAGTGTAGATCAGTGAGGGACATCCATGGACAGCCTATTTCAGCTGGGCCAAAAAACGGCCGAAGGGGCCCCCGACCCCAGGGCCCACAAATATATGGGGCAATGGAGAATGTCACACCCGAACCCGAGACATGGCCTTCTCTGCGCCATCCATGAGACGCGGAGAGCCACTACAGGTGCCGCGGGATTGGACCTCTGTTCCACCTCCAGACTTGTATTAACACCTATGATGGGAGTCCAATTGGTGGAAACTGAGTTCAAAGGGCCTTTACCACCTGGCACTGTAGGTTTGCTAATTGGACGTGCATCCTCTATCCTACAAGGTCTTCATGTTTTCCCCGGAGTTATAAACCCTGATACTGTAGGGGCAGTAAAGGTTATCGTGGAAGCTCCAAGGGGCATTGTGTCTATCTCCCCAGGGGATCGGATTGCTCAATTGCTAATTTTGCCTAGTTTGCATAATCACTTCCCTGCTGACTCAAGGTCACGGACTGGAAATGAGATTGGTACCACCGGAGGAAATTGTGCCTATTTGTCACTGGATATGAGCAGTCACCGCACCTTGGAATTAAGCATAGAAGGTAAATCTTTTGTGGGATTGCTGGACACAGGAGCAGATCGTACTATCATAGCCCTTAAGGACTGGTCTAGGGGATGGCCAGTGCAGGCTTCTGATCAACCACTAAGAGGACTTGGATATGCCCAAGCCCCTCAAATCAGCAGTAGACATCTATCTTGGAAGGACTCGGAAGGACACGATGGTACCTTTCAGCCTTATGTTCTTGATTTACTTATTTCTTTATGGGGCCATGATCTGATGAAAGACATGGGGTTCACTCTTAGTAATGACTATTCCCCAGTGTCTCAACATATCATGCAAAATATGGGGTATAGGCCAGGTCTAGGACTAGGAAGGCACCTACAGCGGTGTAAGCATCCTGTGCAAGGTCATCAAAAGCTTAACAGGTTTGCTCTGGGTTTTTCCTAGGGGCCACTGGGGCTCCAATACCCATAACATGGCTCACCGAGGAGCCTGTTTGGGTGCCTCAGTGGCCTCTTCCCTCGGCTAAACTGGCAGCAGCCCATGATCTAGTCAAAGAACAACTTGATTTGGGTCACATCCAACCTTCTAATTCTCCATGGAATAATCCCATATTTGTCATTAAGAAAAAATCAGGGAAGTGGCGCCTACTGCATGATCTACGAGCAGTTAATGCTCAGATGCAACTTATGGGGCCCATTCAAAGAAGGCTGCCTCCTCTCTCCTCTGTTCCTCAAGGCTGGCATATAATTGTTATTGACATTAAAGACTGTTTCTTTTCCATTCCTTTGCCTCCTAAAGATTCACAACGTTTTGCTTTCACCCTTCCCTCATGTAATCACGAAGAACCAGATCAAAGGTTTGAGTGGGTGGTGTTGCCTCAGGGGATGGCTAATAGTCCCACGATGTGCCAGATGTATGTGGGGAAGGCACTCACACCTCTCAGACATAAGTATTCCTCCACCAAGATCATTCATTATATGGATGATGTGTTATTTGCCGCAAAATTAGAACAGACAGTTAATGAGGCTTATAAAGAACTTGTGATGCTGTTGGCTCAACATGGACTGCACATCGCACCTGAAAAGGTTCAAACGGGGGATTCTATCAGGTATTTGGGAGCGACAATTGGGTATGACAAATTAAAACCGCAAAAAATTACCTCAGGACTCAAGATCTCCAAACTCTAAATGATTTTCAAAAATTGCTGGGAGATATTAATTGGATAAGAGGATATTTACATATTCCTAATATTGTGCTCCAGCCTTTGTATGCTGCTCTTAAGGGTGATCCAGATCTTGCTTCCCCTCGTAGCCTCACTACAGAGGCTAGAGCGGCTTTTATAAAAGTAGAACAAGCTTTACAGCATGCCACTCTATGCAGGCTCCAGAGTGATAAACCTTTCCAGTTATGTGTGCTTGCCACTATGCGGCAGCCTACTGGAGTACTGTGGCAAGATGGGCCCTTACTATGGATCCACCCACATATATCCCCAGGAAAATCCTTAGAATATTATCCTGATGCTGTTGCAGCGTTGGCACTTAAAGGGATTCAACAAAGCATTCAATTTTTCGGCCAATCACCTTCTTCTCTTATCATACCCTACACTAAAGCTCAACTTAATGTTTTATGTGCTACTCTAGCCAACTGGGCTATTCTGTGTTGCTCGTTTCAAGGGGGTATTGATTATCACTACCCTTCTCATCCATTACTCCATTTTGTTAAAGAACATCCCATCATTTTCCCTAAGGTAACTTCATCCAGTCCATTTCCGGGAGCTGTTAACATTTTTACTGATGGTTCCAAGTCTGCAATGGGAGCCTATGTAATTAATGACTCTCCCCCTATCCAGCATCAATTTGCTCCTGGAAATCCACAATGGGTAGAACTACAAATTGTTATTGAAGTTTTTAAACAGTGTTCTTTTCCTTTTAATCTTACTTTGGACTCCAGCTATGTGGTACAAGCACTAAAAGTCCTGGAGGCCGTGGGAGCTATTAGTGATGCCCACAATGTGTCTGCTTACTTTACTCAGCTTCAACAGCTTATCTCTAACCGCACTGCTTCTTTTTATCCAATGCACATCCGGGCTCACACCCCTTTTCCTGGTCCATTATCCCAGCGTAATGCCTGTGCGGACTTAGCCACTAGAGGTCAATTGATATGCTTGGCTTCCTCCTTAGAGGGGGCTAAGTTGTTTCACCAAAACTTCCATGTTAATGCATTAACGCTGCGCAGGCGTTTTTTCATTTCAAGAGCAGATGCTCGGCAGATAGTATTGCAATGTCCCCATTGTGTCACATTTCTTCATTCCCCTAATTATGGAGTAAACCCACGGGGATTGAAGCCATTGGTTGTTTGGCAAATGGATGTGACACATATACCTGACTTTGGTAACCTTAAGTATGTGCATGTTTCCGTTGATACGTGCTCTGGAATTATCCATGCTTCTGCTTTATCGGGAGAAAAGGCACGTAATGTCATTACTCACTGTTTAGAGGCATGGGCAGCATGGGGTGCACCTGCATCCCTTAAGACTGATAATGGACCTGCTTATACTGGCAGACATTTTACAGCTTTTTGTTCTACTATGGGAGTGCAACTTACTCATGGTTTGCCTTACAATCCTCAAGGACAAGGCATTGTTGAGCGTGCTCATCGCACCTTAAAGGAAACTTTACAAAAACAAAAGGGGGGAATAGGAGCTGAACACACTCCTAAAGAACGCCTGTCCTTAGCTCTCTTTACCATTAATTTTTTGAATTTGGATATTCATGGTCGCTCTGCGGCCGATAGACATGTGTCCCCTCAGCCCTCTGTGATTGGCTATGTTAAGTGGAGGGATGTTCTTACGGGCCAATGGAACGGCCCTGACCCCGTGCTGACATGGGCACGAGGATCTGTATGTGTTTTTCCCCAGGATCGTACGGAACTGTTGTGGGTCCCTGAACGCTTGACAAGAAGAGTCTCGACATCAACTGACCAGCAACAAGAGATACCACAACAATCCTGTGATGAGGATCTTCATTCTGCTAAGTGCTCTGGCTCTGGTGCTGGTGCCGATGGCACAGGCGACACCAATTCGGTGGTGGGCAGTGGCACGGGCATGGCCAATGCCGATGCTGGTTCATGGTAATTCTAGTGTCCTCCCCACTCTTTTTTCTACCTCATGTGAGATGTCTGCTCCCTGTGCCTCTCCTAGAGGGGACATGGAGAGCATTTTTAATCAATCTCAAGTTAATCTCACAGGAGTTTTTTGTTTCAGCCTTAGAAACGCTAATTGCATTAGCCTTAAGACCAAAAATTTGACTAACTGGGAGGACCCATTGCGGTCCAATCAGGTCTCAGGGAGCATTATCAGTGCTGTATTGAGCAAGGTAGTTTCGGGGAAGCAATCAGGCTCAGGGACCCCAGCAAACAGCAGCTCTGCTCTTAACATAACTACCTTGGCTATTATCTCCGAGGTACTAATCCCAGTGCCTCCTTCTTCTAGTAGTATTTATGATGCCACTCATTTCAAGGCCTCTCCTTACTGTTCCCCTAATCTTGGTTTCCCCCCAACATTTACGCCTTGTCAGGATCATTCTTGGGAGAAGCATCAAGTTGCTAAAGGTTTCTCCCTTTCCCCCTCTCTTAAGAGGTATGTTTATAACTTTAACAATAGTGCCAGCTCCTCTACAGGAGTAGGTTGGTCCTGGTTTCAATGGCAGATTTCCAATGAAAAGGGGGATTCAGCCGATATTTCTGCACTGGCTCAGTTGGTAGGAGCCAAAAGTTGGCTGGCTAATGTTTCTGGTACTGTTAGGGAAAGTGAACGAGGTAATAGATTTACATCTGTTTCAGTCGACTCTCTGTTGTATAATGCCACATTGCCTCCTGCAATGGTCTGTGTCCAATCCCCCTTCTTATTCCTTTTGGCTAAGGCCACCTCTTCGGGGATGCTGGATTGTTCTCATACTACCTGTATCTTATCTGAGTGTTGGAATGGTTCCTGGACTGTAGCAGTGGTTATGAAAATTCCAACTTTTGTCCCAATCCCGGTCACTGCGGATCCTGATAAATTCCATATTGTTGAGCTACTTAGAGTCCGCAGAGATTTTGGAATCACAGCAGCTATAGTGACAGCCGTGGCGGTATCTGCTGCTGCAGCGGTTACAGCCGGAGTGGCTATGGCCAATCAAGTAAAAACTGCTGTCACCATTAATCAAGTTGTCCAACAAACTTCCAGTATACTTGAATCCCAAAATACAATTAATCAACATATTTTGTCAGGGATTTTAGCTGCCAATCAAAGAATAGATTTACTCCAAGCTCAGGTAGAAGAATTGGCTGACTTGGTGCTTTTGGGTTGTGTTGACCAACGTGCACATTTATGCATAACCTCTGTCAGATTTAATGATTCCAGGAATGCTTCCCGCATCATTGGCGAATATTTGGCCAGAAATTGGTCCATGGAAGCGGAAGACATGATCCAGTCTCAACTAACCCAGATAGCTGTCTTGAATAACACCAGTGTTGATCCCGTGACTTTGGGTCAATTCACCGATTGGATATCTTCTGCTTTTTCCTTTTTTAAAGAGTGGGTGGGGGTAGGCATTTTTGGTGCAATGTGTTGCTTCGGTATGTTTCTCTGTTTGTGGTTTCTCTGTCGCCTCAAGGCCCGCAATGCTCACGATAAGGCTTTGATCATCCAAACTCTTGCAGCTTTAGAAAATGGCAATTCACCTCAAGTCTGGCTTGCGCATCTTAAACAGTAAATCTTTGACATGGTCGTTGCACCCCAAGTTATTATAACATTGCACTGGGATCGGCAAGTCTTTCCTCGTTATTCTCTTAGTGTTGGAAAGCCCTTGCACTCTGCCGGTCTTGGTGCCATTGCACGCAGGTGGGTTTCCACACTAATTCTTCTCTATCGCCTTAAAGTCCGTGACTTTCTTTCAGGGTGTTGTCAACTCGTTTGTCGTTGTGTACAGCCACATTTCAGCCTCAGCTGTCCCCCTTCGTCCACCTTTGTCACGATACAGGATGCGAGGCAAGGCACTGCACTTGAGTGATCCTTGAAGTGGACCTCAAGGAGAGCATGTCCTGTTGCATGCGGGTTTGATGTCCACGCCCCGCCCCACGAAAAAAGGCGTCTGCTGATATGGCTTCGGATCTCGGGAAGGGCCCTCCTTAGGTCTGAGCCATACTATGCAGCCACTTCTGCACAGTGGGATAGGACCTCTACTCTCGCCTGCATTGTTTTCAGAAAACAGAAGGGGGGGACTGTGGTGAGCCGCTTCTGCAGATTATGGTCGCCATTGCAGGATGGTGCTGGCTCCGCTGTGGTCTGTGACAAACAACTCCTTGTTTGGGAGAGTTGTTGCATGGTTTTTCAGCACCCTATGAGAAAGTTCCACGTGGCAGCTTCGCATTGGGGCTTGGGATGCTTTATTAAGGCTGGGAGGGGCATCCGACAAGGAATTAGAAGAAATATCAAGGGCCTGAACAAACTGCTGAAAGAAGATTCCTGAGTTGCGTCTTCCTTGCGGGCAAGGGGTCGCGACATCACGGCAACAGAAGAATAGGTAAACAAAAGGCCCAAAGCAGGGTTTCTCCACTGAGACTTTCCTGGTCACACTGATAATTGAGTTTTCTGAGATGTTCCCATTCCCTTCAGCTATCCAGTACATGGCCATGTCACAGAGTTTGGAGGTGGTACATATCTTGGACACAAAACTATGATCTTATTCTTGAGATTAGCTAGATTTCAGGAAGAATACCAGAACTTAGGATGGTAGTATGTGTTTCCCATCCACAAGGCAAGCCGCAGACCATTCATAAATTGGGCAGGTTGAATGTTGGGAAGCTTTCTACTAGACAGGACACATCTATCGATGCATTCTCTTTTCTAATGTCTACAACCACGGACTCAGTGGGATACACAGACGTTGAAGCACTCGCCTTGTGAAATGACTTACTAGAAACAATTCACAGCAAACCAAACAATCAAACTTTCCTACCTATTCTCAGAACATGAGACAAAACCACAGACCCACACGCACACCCACAACCACACAGACCCCCAAGTAGGTCTGTGACTATCCAGAGTGTCCTCTGACTGGTGAGCCATAATATATTGCCCCATAAGGGGCTGTCCTGTCTCAGATCTAGTCTCCATGGCCAACTCTGTGATGCTGTCAGGAGCCAGCAGTGAGCCACTACCTGATTTCTCAGGAAAGGCCCCTCTTCAGACCTTCCTGGGATTTGGCCATCCTCACATCAGTAGGTACCAAGAAAGACTGACTCTGTCCTTGGTAAATCCAAACAAGTTTGACCACTGGGACTTGGACTGGGACTGGCTCTGGGTGCCTGGCTTTTTGGATCCTAAGTTCAGAGAGTTCCATAACAAAGGAAGTGAGGTGAGGTCACTTCCCTCAGGAACTGAATGAGGTCAGTACATTGGCAACCACTTTGTCCTAACAGTTGCTTCCAGATTCTGATGAGATGGAGGCTGCACCTACTTCTGTGACATTTTAACAATTTAGAATGGTATATCAACCATAGGCACCCAGGAACAGCTCTCCACACAGGCCTTGTTTTGTCCATCTTCTCTACATTAAGAGGGGAGAGGATAATTCAGATACATCCTTTCGTCCTGACCGGGTTGTTTGCCATGGAAGATGACTTTTGCTCTCTAAGGTCCTTCATTGCTGCCTACATCTTCTCAAAAGATTATTTCTGCATGGACTTTTGAAGTTCTCAGCTGGTGGAGGATCCCCTACCTTCCTGTATTGAAAGACCAACTGTGTCCCTGCTCTTCTGTAAAGTGAGATTGAGGGAACAGTGTATGGTTAGGGTTAATAGCGTGTTCGATTTGGGTTAGGAATCATTCTGCTATATGAATAATGGTATTGGGAACCTGTGATATTTATAAGAATATAGACGTGAAATACATGCATGAGATCAGAGACCTAGGAAAGATTTGAAGCCCAGAAATGCATTGTACCCTTGATTGGTATACTTAGCTTGAATTATGTTCTCCACCAAGGTCTCAGATAAATCGATATACAATGGCATAGGACCGTGTACCTCGGGTGATTGAATGTAGAAGAGAACATCCAGTCAAAAAGGGATAGTCCGTACAATTAGAAAGATACTCAGTATGTTTAGGAAGAATAGTGAGTCTAGGAGTTGGACCAAAAGTTCTTTTGCAATAGGGTTTCGGTTTGAGAATGTAAATGTCAGCACATGTGAAGGGACAGTCACAATGATGAACTGAGGAAAATATGTAGGAAAGCAGATATCAATAGGGACCTTAGGAAATCAGGCAAAGTATAAGGTGAGTGATTGGATTGGATATTGTCAACAGGCGTGAGGTTGAATATATAATCTTAGGAAGAAACAAATATGTAGTCACCAATATGATTGACATTTGAGAGCATTAGGCAACATGGACATGGATGTTTTTAGTAATCCATGCTCACTTTCAATTTAGGCTCTGGCACAATCATAAGTGTGACCTTTGCCTTTTGTGTCCAGAGTACTTCTGTGGTAAATGTATATGTAGATAAGGTGACATGAGTATTTCTTACACCATTACAGGGAGCAATATTCTGAAAACTTATACATTATTACTGGGGCTACAAATAGGTGTACCCTGTGTTGATGATTATAGAGATGATGCATGAATAGACCATATTGTGAATAAAGTATATTACTGGTTCCAACTTTATATAATGGAATGAATTTACATCTGAAAATATATAGGAAATCTTATATTGATATATACACATTCATTCCAATCAGTTATATATCTAATGGTAATATTAGGGTTACGGTTTATCATGAAGAGTGTGTGAGTTTTGCTTCAAAAATAATTATGGAATCGAAAAAATGTTTTTAGAAAGAAGTCTAGTGAAAGGACCAATAAAGAAACAAGGAGGAATACATGTGTTCTGAAGTAGGAAGTAATTGAATGTGAACCAAATGCCTATAAATTTGTGAACATGTGGATGAAAATATATATCCTATGATGTCCAAAAACTGAAGAAATTGTAATGTACCAGTGTTGAATAAAAATGAACTTCAAAATACACATCATGTCCCATAGGAATCTACTTGCATTGATGTTAAACTGGGTCAGTTACTGTTGAAATATTAGGATTTGTAAGCACCATTCAAAGAAGTTAGTTTTCAGTACTAGGAAACCAATATGTATTTCAGCTGGTTTAGTATTTCTGAGAATAATCTTGTGAATTGTTGTTTATAAATACACATGCAGGAACATGAATGAATTTATGGAGTGTATAATAAGACACATATATTTCATATTTTGGAAAATCTGGAGAATACACACACACACACACACACACACACATTAATATGTAGCAATACATATGCCAATCGAAATTCATCATGAAATATAATTCATCCACATATCCAAAAATATTCATTTTAATGAACATGGATTTATGTATAATGTTTTTCACTAGGAAGCTCACCCATAGGTTGAATTTTCAGTTCCATCAGTATTTAGGGGGAGTCATCTCTTCTCATAATTTTTATATTACAAAGTCAGTGAGCTCACAATAATGTACATGTGATACCATGTAGGATACTATACATGCATAAAAAAATACATGTGCTGAATAGGCTACAGAGTAAGGAAGACAGGAATTTACATATGTGGTAACTTTAAAAACTAATGGAGAAATATTACAATGAAAAGTTGACTAGATTTATAGCACATACACTTGATAAAGCAGAAGGCAAATCCAAGTATACACCATGCTTCCTATGAAAGGCCTGTATTTATATTCAGTTAGGTTTCTTTTCTCCAGGATATTAGGATTAGTACTCAGAGTCTAGTAGGGTATGGGTTAGTGTCAGGGATTCAGTATTTCAAATGGAAAATATGAAAATGAATCTAATGTGCATGCAAACATGTGCTACGCATAAATCTTCCCACTCTCATCCAGAACAATGCCTAGACATAACCATCGCTCCAAGTAAGACACAATTAGAGGAAAGGAGTTAGAAAATCTGTGAATACATATGTGGAAGGGAAAATGCTCAGGAGTTCACAACACTGGAGTTGGAAGAACAGTTTCCAAAAGTAAGGGAGAGGGTAAACACTCCACAAATATCGAGCTCTGCTGGTCTAAAGACTTCGTGAAAAACTTCCTCTAAGGTTGGGCACATGAAATATATGTAATTGTCAGAAGATTTAGCTTCGTTTGTAGTGACACGATCAAATCTGGGTCTGCATCTATGTGACGTGGACGACATGGTTCCTTATTTTCTAATGAACATGACGCAGCAGTTCAGAATTCTCTCTTTGTAGGTAAACTGTGGCCACTGGGAGCTAAGTGTCTCCCCGTGTGGTCTGTGAAGCCATTTGGTCATCCTCCACTTTTTGTGGTGTTTCTTACTGCTACACTGTGAGTTTGGTATTGGCTTCATGAAATACAAGGAGTTCAACTGGGACACAATGCTGGAGGGAGTTCTGTCACGTATGGTTGGTCAGGGTCTCCAAGAGAATGTATGAACCAGGCTTCTATCCCACATAGCTTTCCTCCTTGACTATAGCACCCTGATTCTGAACATTGCCTTGAAACCTCTAAATAAAACAAGATGCCTTTACATATAAGGGTCTGCTGCCTGCACCTTGTCAGTCACAAGGCTTTTTGAAGCCAATGGAAGATCCAGGTGGTCCTACTAAATATATTTATTTACACACCTACCGTCCACTGCTCTACATCCACTACTCAGCAGGCTCCAACTTACTGGTATCTCTGTTCATCACCATTTTCACAAAACCCAGTCAATCAAGGCACTATTTGGTACACTCATGATCATCAACATGATATCCAAAGGTTCTCCAGTGCCATCTGGTAATGGGAATTTCAAAAATTTCATGGTACTTGTTTAGCCATTTTTCAAGGATGAAATTGAAGGCACTGCGGATTTCAATTCAGGAACCATTAAATGGTGAGGAAGCTAATTTCAATGAAAGCTCTGGAGAATTCTCACATTCAAGGCTTCCCAAAAAGTGGCCAAAAGGTCACATGAATCCAGGCACAATGATGTGTACTATGTGAGGTCCATGTGTTTTCTGACTCTCAACTATGGCTGCCAAGTCATTAAAAAAAAACATGTGATAACCTGGCTGAGATTCTCAGTGCTCTATGCAAAGCCACCCTGGACGGAGATCTCAGTTTCCAAGGGCGACTCTCATGCATGGCCTCTTAAATCCCAACACAATTCATGGATATACTTTTCTGAGGTCAGTTCCAGAACTCAGTCTCTAATGGGAATCACAGCAGAGTTCAAGCCAAGGTGGACCCAGTCACCTCTTCCAACTGCCACACAAATGACCACAATTGAAATCAAAACACTCCCACATGGGCCTCATGTTCTTCTATATTGACACTCATGATAAACTCTGGCTGGAGTTTTCCAAAAGGGGAGCATCCCTAGTCAGTGTCCAAAATAACCTCCCTTGCCCCTCATTTGCCTAAAGTCAGGGTGGCCTGGACACCCTTCCTGTGAACCAGGAATGATCAAATAGGCCTGCCGTTAATACTTCTCAATTATCCAAATTGAGGTCTTCTGACTGTGGGGTTTAGACTCTTTATGTGAATTAGTGTCATGAGAAATCACTAGCACCTATGGGCTAGCCTCTGCAGGGCTTTGAAGAACTCATTTGATCCAAAGATCCCTCTTCTCACTTGATGGAATTCAGGAACCTTACAGAGGAAGGCGAGAGACTTCATCCACAATGACTGCTCTTTTGGCCATTTTGGTATTGGACACATGGGATCTTTCTTTAGATCCATCAGGTGCTGAGAATCAAAGCCACAGCCTCACACAGGGTCAAAGGCTGATTCAGACACATCTGTTTCCAAAGCAATTAAGCAAAGAGCCACAGATGATGCCCATTTATTTCCATTTGAAAACTGTTTTCTTCAGGCTTCACAAAGAGGTGGCCTGAGGCAAAAAACTTTCTGACATTCAGAGCAACAGAACAATAGGTAATTAGAAGTCCCAAAGCAGGGTGTTTTTTACTGAGACTTGTCAAAAGCCAGTGGTGAGCCACTACCTGCTTTCTCATAAAAGGCCCCTCTTCAGAGCTTTCCTGGCATATGGACATCCTCACATCTGTAGGTACCAAGATAGACTGACTCTGTCTTTGGTAATTCAAAACTAGTGACACCACTGGGAGTAGGACTGGGACTGGCTCTGTATGCCTGGCTCCCTGGATGCCAAGTTCCATCACCAAAGAAGTGAGGTTAGTTCACTTCCTTCAGGAACTGAATGAGGTCACGGCCTTGGCAACCACTTTGTTCTAACATTTGCTTCCAAGGATCCCATGAGATGGAGTCTTCCCCTACCTCCTGTGACACTTTCACATGTTAAAATGGTATATCAACCATAGGCACCTGGGAACAGCTCTCCACACAGGCCTGATTTGGTCCATCTTCTCTACATTAAGAAGAGAGAGAGGCCGATTAAGACACAACCCTTCACCTGACCAGGTTGTTTGCCATGTAAGATGACTTGTGCTCTCTCAGGTCCTTCATAGCTGCCTACGTATTCTCCAGGGATCCTTTCAGCATGGACCTTTGAAGTTCTCATCAGGTAGAAGATCCCCTACATTCCAGTATTAAAAGACCAACTCTGTCCCTGCTCTTCTGTAAAGTAAGATTGAGGGAACACTGTATGTTTAGGGTTAATAACAGGTTCAGTTTGGGTTAGGAATCATTTTGTGGATGAATACTGGTATTGGCATCCTGCGATACCAATAAGAATATAGAGGTGAACTGTATGTATGAAAACAGAAATCAAAGAAAGATTGGAAGGCCAGAAAAGCATTGGGCTCTTGATTGTGATACTTAGAATTGAATTACGTTCTGCACAGATGTCTCAGATAAATCGATATACAATGGCATAGGACCTTGTACCTTGGATGATTGGATGTAGAAGAGAACATCAGTCAAAAAGGGATAGTCGGTAGGATTAGGAAGATAGTAGGTAGGTTTAGGAAGAAGGGTGAGTGTAAGATTTGGAATAAAATTTCTTTAGCAATAGGATTTCGGTTAGAAAATGAATTAAAATGTAAGCACATGTGAAGAGTCTGTCACAATGATGAACTGGGGAAAATATGTAGGTAAGCCGATATCAATAGAGACATTATGAAATCAGCAAAGTAATAAGTGAGAGATAGGCTTAGACATTTCAAAGGGTTGAGTTTGAATATGCAATCTTAGGAAGAAACAAATATGTAGTCACCAATAGGATTGACATTTGAGAGCATTAGGCAACTTGGACATGGATGATTTTAGTAATCCATGTTAATTATCCATTTAGGCTTTGGTACAATCATAAATGTAAATTTGAATTCTGTGTCCAGAATATTTCTGTGAATAAATGTATATGTAGATAAGGTGACATGAGTATTTCTTCCACCATTTCTGGGAGCAATATTGACTGACTACTTCTGACTGATAGGTACAGATTCTTTATGTGATTTGGAGTCATGAGAAACCCAAGCACTTCTTCAGGTCTTGAAGAACTCATATGACCCAAAGGATCCCTATTCTCACTTGATGGATGTCAGGAATTGTTGGGAGCCATCAGCCAAGTAGGTATGACAATTTCCTTGCCATCGTACCCCCATGTTTCTTTAGTGGAAGGACTCATGGAAATAGGACATTTTCCAGGACATTGCATGTAAGGTGACCTTGCTCAAGGACCAGGGCAGGATCCGTGTTTAGGGTGTTCCCCCTTTAGAATAGGGCAGTTTAGCTAATAGGAGTTTAGGGTGTTCCCCCCTTAGAATAGGGCGTATCCTGCTGCTGATTTCCTCTTGAGTTCTTAGGGTCAGACAGTATATTTTGGGAGACAGAAGCCCATGTGGAGTGGATTTGGGCAGAGTAGTGGATTTGGGCAGAGGTGGATTTGGGCAGAGAACGTGGATTCCCCCAGAATGTGTTTGTAGACGGCCGGTGTGAGTTCGGGAATAAAGAATTGCTGTTTGAATCTACAAGTTGTGTGGTGGCTCGTGATTTGTGCCCAGCCAGAGACTGCGGCAAGGAATCTAACAGAGGAAGGGAAGATACTTCATCCACAATGACTGAACTTTTTGCCATTTTGGTTTTGGATGCACACATGGGATCTTTCCTTAGATCCATCAGGTGCTGATAATCTAAGTCACAGCCTCACACAGGGCCAAGAGGCTGATTCAGACACATCCCTTTCCAAGGAAATTAAGCAAAGAGCCACAGGTGATGCCCATTCATTTCCATTTGAAACCTGTTTTCTTTAGGCTTCACAAAGGGGTGGCCTGAGGATAAGACCTTCCTGACATTCAGGGCAAAAGAAAAATAGGGAAGCAAAAGGCCCAAAGCAGGGTTTCTGCACTGAGACTTTCCTGGTCACACTGTCCCTGCTCTTCCGTAATGTTAGATTGAGGAAAAAGTGTATGGTTAGGGTTAATAACACGTTCGATTTGCGTTAGGAATCATTCTGCAGGACGAATATTGGTACTGGGAATCTGCAATATTTACAAGAATATATAGGTGAAATATAAGTATTAAAACAGAAATCTAGGTAAGATTTGAAGCCCAGACCGGCATTGGGCCCTTGAATGGGTTACTTAGCTTTGAATTATGTTCTGCACAGATGTCTCAGATAAATCGATATACAATGGCATAGGAACTTGTACCTTGGATTATTGAGTGTCGAAAAGTACATCAAGTCATAAAGGGAAAGTCCGTAGGTTTAGGATGATAGTCTCTAGGTTTAGAAACAACAGTGAGTATAGGATTTGGACCAAAAGTTCTTTAGCAATTTCTTTTCAATAAGAGAGTGAATGTAAATGTCAGCACATGTGAAGAGTCAATCACAATTATGAACTGGGGAAAATATGTAGGAAAGCAGATATCAATAGACACATTAAGAAATCAGCAAAGTATAAAGTGAGGGATAGGATTAGACATTTTCAACAGGCTTGAGGTTGAATAAATAATCTTAGGAAGAAACAAATACATAGGATTTATCAATAGGATTTACATTTGAGAGCGTTAAACAACGGGGACATAGATATTTTTAGTAATCCTTGCTCATTTTCCTTTTAGGCTTTGCTACAATCATAAGAGTGAGTTTTGCTTTCTGTGTCCAGAATATTACTTTGTTAAAATTTATATGTAGATCAGGTGACATGAGCATTTCTTCCACCATTACTGGGAGCAATATTTTGAAGACGTAATTGGGGAACAAAGTAGAGTACCCTGTGTCAATGTATATAGAAATAATGTATGAATAGACCATACTGTGAATAAATTATATAACTGGTTCCAACTTTAAATAGTGGATTGATTTGATATCTTAAAATATACAAGAAATCTTAAATTGATATACATACATTCATGATAACCAGTTATACACTAACGGTAATATTAGGGTTATGGTTTATCATGAAAAGTGTGTGAGTTTTGCTTCAATTATGATTATGGAAATCGAAAATAATGTGTTTGGAAAGAACTCTCATGAAAAGACCAGTCAAGAACCTTGGAAGAATATATGTGTTCTGAAGCAACAGGTGATTGAAATTGAAACAAATGTCTATAAATTTGTGAACTTGTGGTTGAAATATATATCGTATTTTGTGCATAAACTGAAGAAATAGTAATGTACCTCTGTTTAATAAATATGAACCTAAAAATACACATCATGTACCATGGGACACTGCTTGCATTGTTGTTGAACTAGGTTTTACTGTAGAAATATTAGGATTTGTATGCACCATTCACAGAAGTTAGTTTTCAATACTAGGAAACAGATATGTATTTCAGGTGGATGAATATTTCTGAGAATAATCTTGTGAAAAGTTGATCATAAATTCACATACATGAATATGAATGATTTTAAGGAGTGTATAATAAGATTCATGTATTTCATATTTTGAAAAATATAGAGAGTGTGTATATATATATATAAATATATATATATACACACGCACAAACACACACACACAGACAGACATTAAAAACAAGCAATATATTTGCCAATCGAAATTCATCATGAAATATATATCATCCACAGGTGCAAAAATATTTATTTCACCGAAAATGGATTTATGAATAATGTTGTTCTACTAGAAAGCTCACCCATAGGTTGAGTTTTCAATTCCAACAGTATTTAGGAGGAGTGATCTCTTCTCATAACTTGTATCTGCCTTGTCTGCAACCTCACAAAAATGTAAGTGTGATAACAGGTAGGATTCTATATGTGCATATAAAAATACATGTGCCGAACAGTCTACAGAGAAAGGAGACACCAATTTGTTGAGAGCCACAGCTGAAGGGGCCCCAGCAAACTTCCAGCTCCCAGAAACATCCACCTGCCAGGTGATTGTTGGCTCACAGCGGCCCCAGCAACATCTAGCTGATTGGCTCCTCTGTGGTGATGCTCATTGGAGATGCTCATTGAGCTTTTTCCCCGCCCTTTCCGACTGCCAGCTGATGATTGGCTCACAGCAGCCCCAGCAACATCTAGCTGATTGGCTCCTCTGCGGTGATGCTCATTGGGCTGTTTCCCTGCCCTTTCAGACCACAGAGCTGCTCATTGTGGGACTTTTTTGGCTCCACCCACGTGACCCAGCCAAACGGCATCAAGAGGAGGAGGATTGTGGGAGGTGGAGAGGCTTGTGGGTGTGACAGAGACTTTACAAGGAAGCCAGTGGTGGCAGTTGGGCTCTGAGGGTTTTTTTCCTGAGGAGCTGTTTTGTTTGTCATTTGTGGTTCTAAAAATAAAGTTTGTTTCTTTTGAAAAGTGGCTCTTGAATCATGCCCAGGAAGACTGCAGCGTTTGGTGGCTCGCATGGGGAGTGACTGAGGGTAAGTGATAAGGTAAACTGTTCTCCCCTGAGGGCAGGGTGAGAGGATGGGTAGCCATTTTAGGATTCCTCTTTTGTTTTGCTTCACTTTTGTTTTAACTTGCCTGTCCATAGAGATGAGTGAGATGGAAGAGAAACCTCTCACATCTGAGGAAAAATTATTTACGTCTGAGGAACAGATACTGAGAAAGGACTGATTCACATGTCAGGAGGATAGAAAGGCCATAATGACTTTTTGTTGTTCTCTTTTTATTTCATTCTGTCTCGGTTTTGTTTGGCATCATCTTGTTGGGTTGTATTATAGTAGAAATACGGGATCAGAAATTAGTAAAAAACAAACTGAAAGACTGTTAAGTAAATTGTTAGAGAAAGGAGGCATCTCATTAAAGTCAAGAACAGTCAGGGCATACGTTGATACAATACAAAAATGTAGCCCATGGCTTTTTAAGGAGGAGTTGTTAAATATACCATAATGGAACCATCATGGTGAAGATTAAAAAGAGGAGAAAAGAACAGCCCAGGGACTCTGCCAGTTGAAACATTGCCATTGAGGACGTTCACATCTGTTTTGCTTAGTCCAAAGACTTTAGTTCAGACAAAGATAGAGGAACAAAGCTTAGGACAGAAAATGCCATCAGGGGAAAAGTTACAAAAGGAGACTGCTACTAACAACTTTCTATCATCAGAGGGTGTAAGTGTCCAACCAACAGTGCCACCTCTACAGGAGACTGTTACTAACACCATTCTATCACCAGAGTATGTAAATGTCCAAATAACAAGGCCACCTCCATATGCTGGGAGGCACCCAAACCCCGCAGTTGATAGTTCGGATCCTGAGACAGGATCTCAAGTATTAACATGCCCTTTATTTGAGGTAGGAGGGCAGCGAATTCACCATGCTTTAAATTTCAAAATAGTGAAGCAGCTAAAAGAGGTTGTAACAACCTATGGTCCTCAAGCACCCCTCATTGTAAGCTTGGAGGAATCCATTAACAACTTGAATATGACGCCAGTAGATTGGGCTAATATGTGTAAAGCTGTGCTAAATGGAGGTCAATACCTGTTATGGAAGGTTGCCAATGAGGAATTTTGCAAGGAGACGGCTAGGCGAAATGCAGAAGCTGGTTATCCTCAGAGAAATCTAGATATGTTGTTAGGAAAGGGACCCTATGAGGATCAGCAGCAACAAATTGCATATAATCCTGGTGTATACACACAAATTGCTGCAGAGGCAGTTAGGCCATGGAAGACTTTACAAGGACATGGAGGTTTACAAGGTCAATTATCTAAGGTAATACAAGGAGCTAATGAATCTTACGCTGAATTTGTAGATAGGCTTATTCAAATCGCTACCAGAGTTTTTTGGGAATACAGAACTAGCAATGCCATTAATAAAACAACTGGCTTATGACCAACAAATCGTTGGTGTAGAGATATCATTAGACCATGGAAACATGAAGATTTAAACACATATATTAAATTATGTAGAGACATTAATGAATAAGAGCAAGTCGTGGCAGCTGCAGTAAAACAGGCTTTAGATGCCAGAGACATCAATGAACAAGGGCAATTTGTGGCAGCTGCAGTAGAACAGGCTTTAGATGCAAGGCCAGGAACATGCTACAATTGTCAACAAACAGGATATTTTAAGAGGAATTGCTCCATAGGAGGAGGGTTTAACAAAACTAGATACCAAAGGAGCAGAATAATGGGTATTTGCCCACGATGCCATAGAGGGAGACACTGGGCTAATGAATGCCGTTCTCAAACCCCCATAGAGAATACCTCATTATCAAAAAACGAACAAGGACCAGCTGTTTACCCACGATATCATGGAGAAAGGAATTGTGCTCGATTGCCAAAAAATGGACAGGGGTCCCAATGCTCTGGGGCCAAAAACCACAAATATACGGAGCACTGGAGGAACACAGCAACCCCATCAGGGTAGTGCCCAGGACACATTGTCCATCATACGCCTCATCAGACAAATCAGAGAGAGTGCAGGCTTGGACATCTGTGCCTCCGCCAGATCAGTACTAACTGCAAAGATGGGGGTTCATATCATTCACACAGGGGTGAAAGGACCTCTTTCCATAAAAACAGTAGGCTTATTATTGGGACGCAGCTCTTCTAATCTAAAAGGACTTATGATAAGTCCTTGGGTAATTGATCGCTTCATTATGAAGGTGAAATAAAATTTATAGCCAGTTCTCCAAAGGACATATCAGTAATTGCACCAGGAGATAGAATAACACAGTTACTAATAATACCCACGTTACATGATAAATTTTCCAGTCATGCTGTAGAAAGAGGTTCCAAGGGATTAGGCTCCACAGGTTTAGATTGGGCTATGCTTTCTTTAAATTTAGATTCTCGCCCCATGCTAAAACCAAATATTCAAGGACATGAATTTAATGTGCTACTGGATACAGGTGCAGTCCTTAGCATCATCTCTCATCAAGAATGGCCAAAACATTGGCCATTACAACAAGCCACTCAAACGCTTTGAGACCTAGGAGTGGCGACTAATCCCCATAGAAGTGCAATGCTATTAGATTGGAATGATTCTGAGGGATGTGAAGGAACTATACAGCCATATGTATTGGATCATCTTCCTGTAAATTGATGGGGACGAGATGTCCTAGATCAATTAGGTTTGACATTAACAAATAAGATCAATCAAAATGCACCCACTATTATGGCTAGAGAAGGTTTTTTGAAAGGAAAAAGATTAGAAAAACTAGAACAAGGTATAGCAGCACCAATTCAAATAGACCAAGCAACAGACAGACTTGGGTTGGATTTTCAGAAAGGGCCACTGAGACAATAAAAATTACTTGGAAATCAGAAAGACCAGTATGGGTTCTTCAGTGGACCCTGACTAAAGAAAAGATACAATCACCCCAGGACCTGGTCAAACAACAATTAGCGGAAGAACATATACAACCTTCTGTATCTCCCCATTATACTCCCATTTTTGTCATCAAAAAGAAATCTGGTAAATGGAGATTATTGCAAGACTTAAGAGCCATTAATAATGAGATGGTTATTTTTGGACCTGCTCTGTCGGGGATCCCTCAATTGTCTGCTTTGCCAAAAACTTGGTATGTTTTAGTTATACATATTAAAGATTTTTTTTTTTTCAATTCCAATTCTTCCTGAGGATAGTCCACGTTTTGCATTTACTATCCCTGCACTGAATCATGAAGGTCCTGATCAGAGGTATGAGTGGAAAGTACTCACTCAAGGGATGCCTAACAGCCCAACTATGTGTGAAATTTATGTTAACAAAGTAATCCAGCCACTTAGAAATCAAAATTCTGAAATACAAATATTTCACTATATGGATGATGTATTATTAGCACACAAAGGTAAAAACGCATTGCTAGAATGTTATGCAACACTTACAAACTTATTAAAAATTATAATCTAGAGATAACAATTGATAAAGTACAATTAAATTTTCCAATTAATTATTTAGGAGTTCTATTATCCTCAACCATGGTCAGTCCACCAAAAATTCAAATACGAGTAGATCAACTGCAATCAATTAATGACTTTCAAAAGTTATTAGGAGACATAAATTGGATAAGGCCTTATCTGGGTATACAAAGAGGAGAGTTGGGACCTTTATTTGATATATTTGATATCCTAAAAGGTCCATCTGATCCAAATTCTCCCAGAATGTAAACGCCTGAAGCAAGAAAGGCATTAAAAATCATTGAAACATATATGGGAAATATGCATTTGGATAGATTTGATAAAATATTGCCTTTATTATTTATTGTACTACCAACAAAAAATATTCCTACAGGAGTATGTTGGCAAGAAGCTCCATTATAATGGATTCATTTTTCTTATTCTTCTAACACTATAATTAATAGGTATCCCAAGGCTAACGGACAATTAATACTCATAGGAATAAAAGCAGCAAAGTGAGTGTTTGGAATTTCTTCCAACAAAAGTATTACTCCATATACTCTGACTCAAATTGATGAGTTAGCTAATGAGTTAAATACTTGGGCAATAATTATGTGTAAATCTAATATTTCTTTTGACACCCACTTACCATCTAATCTTATATTGTCTTTTTGGTCATCTCATCCTGTAATTTTTCCAAAAATGACAAGAAAACACCTATCATGAATGCTCCAAATATATTCATTGATGGGTCAAATAATGGTACAGCAGCAATTGTTACACCTGATCAAACTGTTACATTTTTAATACCCCAACAATCAGCTCAAAAGGTAGAGCTTAATGCAGTATTATAAGCTTTTGTGATGTTTAAAGATTCTGTGTTTAATTTATTTTCCAATAGTCAGTATATAGTTAATGCTATAGTATCCCTTGAAGATGCTGGTAGGATTTCCCCTTCCTCTACTGTTTTCTCTTTCCTTTCCACTATACAAAGTCTAATCTGGGGCAGAAAATATCCATTCTTAATAGGACATATCAGGGCACATCCAGGATTGCCTGGAGCCCTTAGTTTGGGCAATGATTTAGCAGATAAAACTACACATGACATACATACATATTTTCTCTACACTAGAAGAAGCTATAAATTTTCATAAAAAGTTGCATATCAATGCTAACACTTTACAAAAGCATTTCAAAATAACTAAGTAACAAGCTAGACAAATAATAAAACAATGTCAAAATTGTGTGACCATTTTACCACAAGTTAATCTTGGAGTCAATCCTAGAAGATTGATACCTAACCATATTTGGCAGATGGACGTCACACACTTGCCAGAATTTGGAAAATTAAAATATTTGCATCTTACAGTTGATACTTCTTCTGGATTTTTGTTGGGCTCCCTTCATGCTGGAAAAAAACTAAAGATGTTGTAGCTCATTGCTTACAAAATTTTGCCACTTGGTCATTCCAAAAGAGTTAAAATAGATAATGCCCCTGGTTATACTTCTAACTCTTTTAAACAATTTTGCTCATCATTTGGCATTACTCATATAACAGGAATCCCATGCAATCCACAGGGACAAGGCAGAGTTGAAAGAGCACATCAAACTATTAAAATGTACTTATTAAAGTAAGAAGACGGAATTGGGAAGAGATATAAATTCCCCAAAGATGAACTTAAAACAACCCTTTTTAACTCTAAACTTTTTAAATTTGGATTTTCAGGACTTAGTGCTGCAGAAACGCATATGTGTCCAAAAAATGTGTATAAGCCCAAGGTACTTTGGAAGGATATTCTAACAGGACAATGGAAAGGTCCTGACCCATTAATTTTCTAGAATTGGGTGTCTGTTTGTGGGTTTCCACAGGAAGAACAGCAGCCAATTTGGATTCCAGAGAGATTAACTAAGGTTCTGACCCAGTGATTGCCTAAAGTCGGGGGTCTGTTTATGTGTTTCCACAGGGAGAACAGCAGCCGATTTGGATTCCAGAGAGATTAACTAAAGCAATTTCTATAGACCAAAATAAGATGATTTGGCTCAAATCCATAACAGCTGATGTGCAAAACTCCAGTTTGGCTATCCTTACATCGGCGACAGAACAGGGATGCTTTTTTCAATATCTATTTTATTATTGCCCTTTACCACATCATGAAGTTCTCTTTTGTTTTTTTGAGCTCATACAGACCTAGGTTAATGTTTTGCTGATCAGTTCTATTTTTTGTCTATAGAGTTTTTAAACATTGCAATGATGATTTCACCTGTAAAAAGTTATAAGGCCTTTACTATTATATTATGTGTTGTATGTATTTATTATGTGTGCACACTTGTGTTTTGTGTTATATGTTTGAATGTGTGTATGTCCATATATCATATATGATGAGTGCTCATGAAAAAATGGGTCCATTTTTTTTTTAATTCACGTGAATTAAATAGTTTAATTTAAATGGGGTAAACAACTGTTCAGGATTGTTTTAATATGAGAAAAAATAGGAGGTTAACAGACCTGTTTTTTTACTTTTACCTTTTTTTCATTATATTTAATAATTCTCTTCAAGATAATGTAAATTGTTATGAAAATTGTTTTCTTTTAGTGCCTTCTGGAATGTTACATAATTTTTTCTTTAGCCATTATTGCCAGAATTCCTATCTTTATCCCAGTGCCGGTGAAGACAAAGATAAAACCAATATACAGGTTCTGCAATACCCATCACTGAACTGCTTGCAGAACTTGCTTGGAATATGTATCACTTGTGTGCATTGTGAACTCACTTGTATGCATTGTGAACTATCTGCTGGTGCAGCGAATTGTGGTAGTGTTTGGATACTTATGCTGATTCTGTCATCAGTGGTACAATTTTTCCAAAAGGAGCCCTCAATTGGCTTGGTGTATCTTCCCTATTCTCGTTTGATAGAGGTCAGGAAACTTACAGAGGAAGGCGAAAGAATTCATCCACAATGACTGCTCTTTTGGCCATTTTTGTTTTGGATGCACACATGGGATCTTTCTTTAGATCTATCAGATTCTGAGATTCAAAGCCACAACCTCACTCAGGGCCAAGAGGCTGATTCAGACACATCCCTTTCCAAAGCAATTAAGCAAAGAGCCACAGGTGATGCCCATTCCTTCCATTTGAATACTGTTTTCTTCAGGCTTCACAAAGGGGTGGCCTGAGGCAAAGACCTTCCTAACATTCAGGGCAAGGGAACCATAGGTAAGCAAATTGCCCAAAGCAGGGTTTCTCCACTGAGACTTTTCTGTTTACAATGATATCTGAGGTTTCTGAAATCTTCCCTTTCCCTTCAGCTATGCAGTACATGGCCATCTCACAGAGTTTGGAGGTGGTACATATCTTGAACACAAAACAATGAGGCTATTCTGGAGAGAGGCCAGAATTCAGGAATAAAACAGGAACTTAGGAAGATAGTAGGTGTTGCCTGTCCATAAGACAAGCAACAGTCCATTCATAAAAAGGGCAGAATGAATGCCTGGAAGCTTCCTACTAGACAGGACACCTCCATTGATGCATTCTCTTTTCTAAAGACTACAACAACGGACACAGTGCATATACAGACATAGAAAAACTCGCCTTGTCAAATGACTTACTAGAAACAGTCAACTCCAAACCAAACAAACCACCTTTCCTACCTATTCTCAGAACATGAGACAAAACCATGAACTCACACCCACACCCACAAAGGAACCTCCTTCCCACAAGTAGGTCTGTGACTATCTGTAGTGTCCTCTGTCTGGTGGACCATACTATGTTCTTCCAAAATGGCCTGTCTTGTATCAGAACAGGCCTTCTTTGCCAACTCTGTTAAGTTGTCAGAAGCCAGCAGCTTTCTCAGGGAAGGCCCCTCTTCAGAGTTCTCCTGGCATTTGGCCATCCTCACATAAGGAGGTAACAAGAAATACTGACTCTGTCCTTGGTAAATTCAAACAAGTGTGCCCACTGGGACTGGGAATGGGACTGGCTCTGGGTGCCTGGCTTCCTGGATCCCAGGTTCAGAGAGTTCCATCACCAAGGAAGTGAGGTAGGTCACTTCCTTCAGGAATTGAATGAGGTCAATACCTTGGCAACCACTTTGTCCTAACAGTTGTTTACAAGGGTCCCATGAGATGGAGGCTGCCCCTACTTCCTCTGACACATTCATTAGTTAGAATGGTATATCAACCATAGGCACCAGGGAACAGCTCTCCACACAGGCCTGTTTTGGTCCATCTTTTCTACATTAAGAACAGAGTGACTGACTCAGACAGAATACTTCATACTGACCGGGTTTTTTGCCATGGAAGATGATTTTGCTATTTCAGGTCCTTCAGAGCTGCCTAAGTTTTCTCCAGGGAACATTTCTGCATGAACCTTTGAGGTTCTCAGCAGGTGGAAGATCCCCTACATTCCTGTATTGTAAGACCAACTCTGTCCCTGCTCTATTGTAAAGTTAGATTGAGGGAACAGTGTATGCTTAGGGTTAATAACAGGTTCGATTTGGGTTAGGAATCATTCTGAGGGGTGCATAATGGTATTGGGAACCTGCGATATTTACAAGAATATAGAGGTAAAATATAAGCATGAAAACAGAAATCTAGTTATGATTTGAAGCCCAGAAGTGCATCGGGCCCTTGATTGGGATACTTAGCTTTGAATTATATTCTGCACAGATGTCTCAGATAAATCGATATACAATAGTAAGTGATAGGATCAGACATTTTCAACAGGCTTGAGGTTGAATATATAATCTTAGGAAGAAACAAATATTTAGTCACCAATAGGATTGACATTTGATAGCAGTAGGCAACCTGGACATTTATGTTTTTAGTAATCCATACTCACTTTCCATTTAGACTTCGGTACAAACATTAGTGTGACATTTGCATTTTGTGAAAGAAGTCACATGAAAAGACCAGTGAAGAAACCTCGTGGAAAACATGTATTTTGAATTAGGAAGTGATGGAATGTAAAACAAAATGCCTATTAATTTCTTAACTTGTTGATGAAATATATACCCTTTCATGTGTATTAACTGAAGAAATAGAAATCTACCAGTATTGAATAAAAATGAATGACAAAATACACATCATGTCCCATAGAAATGTACTTGCATTGATATCAAACTGGGTCAGTTACTGCAGAAATATTAGGATTTGTATGCACCATTTACTGAAGTTAGTTTTCAGTACTAGGAATCAAATATGTAGTTCAGGTGGATGAATATTTCTCAGAATAATTTTGTGAAAAGTTGATTATTAATCCACATACATGAAAATGAATGAATTTACGGAGTGCATAGTAAGACACATATATTTCACATTTTGAAAAATCTAGAGTGTGTGTGTATATACATAAACACACACACACACACACACACACAGACATTAAAAAGTAGCAATATATGCCAATTGAAATTCACCATGAAATATATGTCATCCACAGATCGAAATAAATTCGTTTTACTGAACATGGATTCATGTATAATATTGTTGTACTAGGAAGATCAACAATAGTCTGAATTTTCAGTTCCAACAGCATTCAGGAGGAGTGATCTCTTCTCACAATTTGTATCTGCCAAGTCAGCCACCTCACAAGAATGTACGTGTGGTACCAGGTAGGATTCTATATGTGCATATTAAAATACATGTACTGAATAGGCTACAGAAAAAGGGAGACAGGAATTCACATATTCGTTAACTTTAAAAACACATGGAGAACCATTTCAACAAAAAATTGACTAGATTTATAACATATACCCTATATAATGCAAAAGGCAATTTCAATGATACATCATTCGTCCTCTTAACTGCTTGTATTTCTATTCTTTTTGGGTTAATTTTCCCCATCATATTAGGATTAGTAGTCAGAGTCTAGTTGGGCATGTGTTAGTGTCAGGGATTCAGTATTTCAAATGGAAATTTGGAAAACGATTCCAATGTTTATGCAAATATGTGCTACAAAAATATCTTCCCACTCTCATCCTGAACAATGCCTTGACTTTACCTTCATTACAAGTAAAACACAATTAGAGTGGAAGAGTTAGATAATCTGTGAATACTTATCTGGAATCGAATATGTTCAGGAGTTCACAAACTTGGAGGTGGTAGAGAAGATTCCAAAAGTAAGGGAAAGGGAAAAACTCCACAAACATGGAGCTCTGCTGGACTAAAAACTTCTTGAGTAACTGCCTCTGAGCTTGGGCACTTGAAATATATGTTGTAGTCAGGAGATTTAGCTTCCTTTGTAGTGAGACCATCAAATCTGGGTATGATTCTATGTGACCTGGAATACATGATTTCTTATTTTCCAAAAAACATTAGGAAGCAGTCCTTAATTCTCTCTTTGTAGGTAAACTGTGGCCACTGGGGGCTAATTATCTACCCTTTTGAACTCTTAAGCCATTTGGTCATCCTCCAGTTTTCCTGGTGTTTCTTGCTGCTGCATTGGGAATTTGGTATTTGCTTCACGAAATACAAGGAATTCAACTGGGACACAGTGCTGGAGGGAGTTCTGTCACGTGTGGTGGGTCAGGGTCTGCAGGAGAATGCACCAACCAGGCTTCTATCCCACATAGCTTGCCTCCTTAACCATAGCAACCTGATTCTAAACATTGGCCTGAATCCTCTCCATATAACAAGATGCCTTTACATAGAAGCGTCTGGTGGCTGCACCATGTCAGGCACAAGCCAATTGGAAGCCAATGGCAGATCCACATGGCCCAACCACAGATTTTTTTTTTTTTATCACACACCTGCCCATCACTGCACTAGGCCCACTACTCAGCAGGGTCCAACTTACTGGAATCTCTGTTCTACACCATTTTCATGAAACTCAGTCAATCATGTCACTGTCCTGCATATTCATGATCAGCAACAGGACATCCAAAGTTTCTCCAGTACCATCTGGTCATGGGAATTTCAAAAATTTCATGGTATTTATCTAGCAATTTTTCAAGGATGAATTTGGCAGCATGTGGGTTTCAATTCATTCAGGGACCATTAAGTGTTTTGGAAGTTCATTTCAAAGAAAGTTCTGGAGAAATCTCACAGGCAAGGTTTCCCAAAGATTGGCCAAAAGGTCACATAAATCCATGCCCATTGAGGTCTACAATGTGAGGTCCATGTGTGTTATGACTCTCAACTAAGCCTGCCAAGTGTTTCAGAATAAAATCATGTGATATCCAGCCTGAGATTCCCAGTGATCTCTGGAAAGCCACCCTGGGCCTAGATGTCAGTTTCCAAGGGTGACTCTCATACTTGGCTTCCTAAAATCCCAACCCAATTCATGGCAATACTTCTCTAAGTTCTATTCCTGTACTCAGTCTCTAAGGGGAATCACGCCACAGTTCAAACCCAGGTGGACTCATTCCTGTATTATAAGACCATCCATTCCAACTGCCACAAAAATGACCACAATTAAAACCAAAACACTCCCACATGGCCCTCATCTTCTTCCATATAGACACTCATCATATCCTCTGGCTGGAGATTTACATGAGGAATGCAGCCCAAGACAGTGTCCAGAATACGCTCCCTTGCTCCTCGTTTACCTAAATTCTGAGTGACCTGGACACCCTTCCTTTGAACCAGGAGTGATCAAATAGGACTGCCATTAATACTTATCCACTTCTCAAATTTGAGACCTACTGACTGTTGGGTTTAGATTCTTTATGTTAATTGGAGTCATGAGAAAACCCAAGCACCTATGTGCTAGCCTCTGCAGGGATTTGAAGAACTCATTTGACCTAAAGGATCCCTATTCTCACTTGATTGATGTCAGAAACCTTACAGAGGAAGGCGAAAGACTTATCCACAATGACTGCTCTTTTTGTCATTTTGGTTTTGGATGCACACATGGGATCTTACTTTAGATCCATCAGTTGCTGAAAATCTAAGCCACAGCCTAACACAGGGCCAAGACGCTGATTCAGACAAATCCCTTTGCAGAGCAATTAAGCAAAGAGCCACAGGTGATGCCCATTCTTTTTATTTGAAAAAGGTTTTCTTCAGACTTCACAAAGCGTTGGCCTGAGGCAAAGACCATCCTGACATTTAGGGCAATAGAACAATAGGTAAGAAAAGGCGCAAAGCAGGGTTTCCACAATGAGACATTACAGGTCAAACTGGTATGTGAGTTTTCTGAGATGCTCGCCATTCACTTCAGCTATTCAGTACATGGCCATGTCACAGAGCTTGGAGGTGGTACATATCTTGGATACAAAGCCATGAGCCTATTATGGATAGTGGCCAGATTTCAGGAAGAAAACAGGAACTTAGGAAGATCGTAGGTGTTGCCCATCAATATGGCAAGCCGCATTTCATTTACAAATTGGGCAGGATGAATGCTGGTAAGCTTTCTAATAAACAGGACACATCAATTGATGCATTCTCTTTTCTAAAATCTATAACCATGGACACAGTGGGATACAGAGACACAGAAACACTCGCATTGTCAAACGACTTACTAGAAACAATTCAGTCCAAACCAAACAAACATCATTTGTACCTATTCTCAGAACAAGAGCCAAATCCACAAACCCACACCCACACCCACAAAGGCACCTCTTTCCCCCAAGTAGGTTGTGACTATTTGGAGTGTCCTCTGACTGTGGGACATTCTGGTTCCCCCGAAATGGCCTGTCCTGTCTCTGATCTTGTGTCCTTTTCCAACTCTCTGAAGTTGTCAGGAGCCAGTGGTGAGCCACTACCTGCTTTCTCATAAAAGGCCCGTCTTCAGAGATTTCCTGCCATTTGGCCATCCTAACATCAGTAGGTACCAAGAAAGATTGACTCTGCCCTCGGGAAATCCAAAAAGTGAAACCACTGCGACTGGGACTAGGACTGGCACTGTTTGACTGGCTTCCTGGATCACAAGTTCAGAGAGTTCCATCACCAAGGAAGTGAGGTGAGGTCACTTCCGTCAGAAACTGAATGAACTCACTGCCTTGTCAACCACTTTGTCCTAAGAGTTGCTTCCAAGCTTCCCATGAGATGGAGGCTGCCCCTGCTTCCTGTGACACTTTCACAAGTTAGAATGGTATATCAACCATAGGCACCCAGTAACAGCTCTCCACACTGGTCTCATTTGGTCCATCTTCTCTACATTAAGAATAGAGAGGCTGATTCAGACACAACCCTTCACCCTGACCAGGTTGTTTTCAATGGAAAATGACTTTTGCTCTCTCAGGTCCTTCAGAGGTGCCTACATCTTCTCCAGGGATTATGTCTGCATGGACCTTTGAGGTTCTCAGCAGGTGGAAGATCCACTACATTCCTGTATTATAAGACCAACTCTGTCCCTGCTCTTCTGTAAAGTTAGATTGAGGTAAGAGTGTATGTTTAGGGTTAATAACATGTTTGATTTCGGTTAGGAATCATTCTGCTGAATGAATAATGGTATTGGGAACCTGCAATATGTATAAAAATATAGAGGTAAAATATATGTATAAAAACAGAAATCTAACTAACATTTGAAACCCAGAAGGGCACTGGGGCCTTGATTGAGATATTTAGCTTTGAATAAATCGATATACAATGGCATAGGACCTTGTACCTTGGATAATAGAATGTAGAAGAGAACATCCAGTCAAAAAGGATAGTCGGTAGTGAAAGGTTAATAAAATAGGTACTTGTCACTTCCTGTTTTTCCTTATGCTTAACAAAACACTGTTGAAATATTGAGAACTGTTTGCTCATCTTGTTCCCAGAATGTGCTGTTTCCAACTGCCAAAGGGTAGAATGTACTCCCTCACCCAGTTGCACGCAAACCGACCACTCGCCAAGACCCATCAGTAAACTTCCCTCCCTGCCCTCTCCAAGGAAAGTATATATGTTCTGCTTAAACTGCTCTCAGGGCTCTCTGCTCTATTCAAGTGAGCTCTGAGCCCCAGCATGCTGGACCCCCAATAAACCCTTTGCTGTTGGATAAGACAGTCTCTTGGTGGTCTCTTCCTTCAATGCTCGCCCGACCTTTACATATGGAGATTCCACCGAGTTCTGGCAGCGGCAGACAAGAGACCCTAACGGGCTCCTCTTGGGTTAAGCAAGGCTCCTCTTTCTGGTTTCAGTGTTAATCTTAGGGCTTGGAAAAATGGCTGTCAATGAAGAGCGTGAGCTCTCTCCAATGGTGGCTGACAGACATGTCACAGAGCCACAGGCCACGTCCCTGGGGGACGCCCCAAAGGACTCGGAAAATCGAGGAACAATAGTCTTCTCGACTCAGTGATATTTTGTATCGGATTCGGTATTGCCAGCCCATTGGGTTTTGCTGGCTACTCAGTCCTGGTCTCTGTTTTTGATGTCCATTGAATGTCTTTATTGACTTGTTTTGTCTGTGTCGTCTGCCCTTGCATTCACTCTTTGTGTATCTTTCATTATGGGACACAGTACTTCAATACCCATGTCCCTGACCCTTGATCACTGGACCAAATTTCACTTAAGGGCTCAGAATCTTTCCTTTTTCAGTGAAACGCTGGACCTGCCAGACTCTCTGTGCCTCAGAATGGCCCACCTTTGGACTTAGATGGCCTCTAGAAGGATCTTTCTGCTTCCCACTAATTTAATAAGCCAGAGATATTGTCTTTCAACTGGGCACACATAGCCATCCGGATGAACAGCCATATATCTTAACTTGTCAGGACCTCTGCAAATCTCCTCCTCCATGGGTGAAGCATTTCCTTGCCCCTGCCCCCACTCCTACTCCTTCGCCCACGATCTCTCAAACCCTCTTCTCCTCCTCCTCCTCCACCCTCTGTTCTCCCTGAGTCACAAGATTTGACTCTACTGGACTCTCCTCCCCTCCTTATTCCCTGCCCTCGTCCCCCAACCACCAACACCCTCTAAGTGATTCCTCTGCAGCTGACTCAGCCTCTCCACCGTTGGACGAAGCCAAGCTAGCCCAGCGCCCTCCAGATAACTCATCCGCGGCACACACAGCCCCTCCTCCCCAGAAGGAAGCTGGCCTGGCTAAGGGAACTCGCTGGCGGCGAATGTTTGAAAACCCTGGAACTCCTGTGATGATCCCCCTATGTCCCTACGGGCCAATGATTGACAAAGGCAATGGGGGGAAAATGCAAGCCTACCAATATTGGCCTTTCTCCTCTTCAGACCTATATAACTGGAAAAATAACAATCCCCATTTTTTCGAGGATTCTACCCGGCTCACATGTCTGGTTGAGTCATTGATGTTTTCAGAGCCACCTACTTGGGATGACTTTCAACAACTCCTAGGGACTCTCTTTATGACAGAGGAACAAAAGAGAATCCTCCTGGAAGCTAGAAAAAAAATCCTAAGACCAGATGGGAGACTGACATATCTTCCCAACATAATCAAAGCCGGCTTTCCCTAGAATCAACCCAACTGGTTCCCCAAAACTTTGAAGGTAGAAAGCATCTGTCCACTTCTCACCGGGTTCTAATAGTGGGCATCCGAGTGGCCGCTAGGTGACCAACTAATTTGGCCAAGGTAATAGAGATTATTCAAGGGCCTGATAAATCTGCCTCTATGTTTCTAGAGAGAATTATGGAGGCATAGGATATATACTCCTTTCAATACTCATGCAGAGGATCAAAAGGCATCTGTCACAATGGCCTTTATGGGGCATGCTGCCCTGGATATTTAAAGAAAGTTACAATGCTTAGATGGATTACAAGATATGACTTTGAGAGATTTAGTCAGAGAAGCCGAGAAAGTATACTATAAAAGAGAAACTGAGGAAGAGAAGGGAGCAAAGGGAGGATAAAAGAAACAAAAGACAGACTAATGAGTTGACTAAGGTCCCGGTCACAACAACCAAAGGGCCAGAAAATAAGAAACAGGGAGACAGGAAGGGATACCTGGTCCCACGCCAGAGGCCCCCCTGACCTCAGATCAATGTGCCTACTGTAAAGAAAGAGGACACTGGGTTCAAGAGTGCCCTAGAAAAAGACAGCCACGGGAGGCAGCCATTCTGACTCTTGAGGATGACTACAAAAGTTGGGGCTCAGATCCCCTCCCCAAACTCAGCGTAACTTTTGAAGTGGAGGGGACCCCAGTGAACTTTGAAGTGGATACAGGGGCAATAAACTCAGCCCTTAAGGCCCCATTAGGCCCTCTATCAAATAAAAGGTCTCTAGGTCAAGGGGCTAATGGCTGTAAATGTCGGGCTTGGACAACTAAGAGGACCATGGACCTGGGAAAAGAAAAAATCCATCACTTTTTTTTAGAAATCCCTGAATGCCTGGCCCCATTGATGGGCAGAGATCTGCTCACCAAGCTCCGGACCAAAATAAGTTTTAACCCTGAAGGCCCCCAAGTGGAATTTCTAAATCTTCCAGTAAAAACTCCTACAGTCATGGCTCTAACTATGTCAGTAGAAAATGCATATCAACTCACTCACCTTGGTTCAAAGAAACTGCAGGTATTTCTGAAGTATCAAAAACAGAGTTTTCCACTAACAGACTCACAGCAAAATGAAATAACTGAATGGGTATAAAAACCCTGTTGCTTCCATCAATTGCTTAATGCTTACCCTTTCAAGCTTCCTGCAGGAAAGCACCTACGAGGAACCAGACCAGGACAATTCTGGGAAGTGGACTTTACTGAAATTAAGCCAGCAAGGTATGGACATAAATATCTCCTAGTCTTTGTAGATACATTTTCAGGATGGATTGAAGCCCTCCCCACAAAAAGAAAAAAGAAGAAAAGAAACAGCGCAAATGATGCTCAAGAAGATAGTGGAAGATATTTTTCCAAGATACGTCCTGCCTAAGGTAACAGGGTCTGATAATGCACAGGGGTTCATGGCCCAGGTAAGTCAGGGGTGAGCCAGGAACCTGGGGGTTAATTGGAAGTTATATTGTGCTTATGGACCCCAGAGTTGAGGACAGGACAGGGTGAAAGAATGAATAGAACCATTAAAGAGACCTTAACAAAATTCAGCTTAGCGACCAGCATAAAAGATTGGACTATGCTCCTGCCTTATGCAAATTTTCATGCAAGAAATACTCCCTCTGTTTCTTGAGTAACCTCACCCCCTGTGAAATTCTCTATGGGGCCCCTCCACAAGTAAGGGACCTAACCCCAACTCTAAGACCTAACGATCCCTTCCATACCCCCTTTCTTGACAGACTTAAAGCTCTTGAAAGAACTCAGCGATACCTATAAAAACAGCTTGCCACTGCCTACCAAACTGGGGATGAGGGGACTCCACATCAATATCAATTAAGAGACTTCATCTATGTAAGACACCATCAGGTGTCATCCCTGGAACCCCGCTGGAAAGGACCATACCAGGTGCTACTTATAACACGTACAGTGGTAAAGGTAGACGGAATCACTTCCTGAATCCATGCCTCTCATCTCAACCCTGCGCCCTGTCCAGACTCTTTCTGCAAACTGTAAAAGACTAGTACAACTTTCAAATTGCGTATTCGCCATGTGGATAAGGCTATAGACTGACCCCTTGGCCACAAATAGTCCTAACCCTCATCAGCCTGTTCAGCAGCGATGGCTGATCACAAATCCTACTGGAAAAAAAGTATAATCTAACTTGCATACAGCCATCTTAGGGACCTGGTGGCCATCTCTCCACCCAGACATTTGTCAGTTGGCTATAGGTCTTTCCTATTGGGATATCCCTGATGAAGAGGATCCCACTAAAATACCATTAAATACCATCCATACCATAGGTAATGGAAACAAACATTATTGATGTGGGGACACGCGAGCCAGATGCAGGTTGGCTAGCCTGGATTACTATGTTTGCCTGGCAGACTATCAAAGCCACAAACAGTCACGGCTGTGTGGGGGAAAAGCCGACTTTTTCTGTAAGTCATGGGGATGTGAGCATACAGGGGCTGCCTGATGGAACCCAAACTCCTCATCTAATTCAGTACAGAGCATTGGCCATACTACCAATTAGATAACCAAAACCGATGGCCCCCAGAGGGGTCTCTAGATCCTCAAATTCTGTGTGACCTTTTTTTTTTTAAAGAGAGAGTGAGAGAGAGAGACAGAGAGAATTTTTAATATTTATATTTTAGTTTTTGGCCGACACGACATCTTTGTATGTGATTCTAAAGATCGAACCCGGGCCACACGCATGCCAGGCGAGCGCGCTACCGGTTGAGCCACATCCCCAGCCCCGCATGACCTTTTAAACTTCTGAAAGTGCTCAAAAGGGTGAAAGGAGGTTTCCCTATGGGCAGGAATTTTCAATCCTTCGCTCACATCATGAACTATGCTTATACAATAGATCCTCACCTTCAGCCTTCTGCTCCAGAGTCTCTGCTGTCACTCCCACCTCAGCAACCAGATTTCTCCCCTCCAATTATTAGATCAAAAACCCAAACCTCCGCTGGTTTTCAGACCATTGCCCCCTTGCTGAGGTAGCAGGTACTGAGGTACCCCTCCACCCACTCACTCCTCTCTTCTCCTGTCAGTGCCTACACCGGGTCCCACCAGGTCCTCTTACCAGCTAACCCAAAGCTAAAACCACCTGAGGAGAGCCCTCAGACCCCTATACAAGATGTAATGAAAATGGCCTTTAATGTTGCTTGTCATCACTGAAAAGGGTTTACTAAGAATTTAAAGTCCCTCACATGCGTTTTGGGATACTCACTCTTGTCTTCCCCTCTGCTCTACCTGTTCTACTGCTCAAGTTTTTGTTGCTAGGAAAATCCCAAACCCCTTTCCCATTATTCTTTTACATCTCTCCTTCCTCATTCTCAGATCCTCGGAGCTGCTGTCAGCCCCACCTTTCCTGTATTCCCCTTCTGTACCAGGCCCACAGAAAAGTCTTAATTGACTTTCTACAGAAGTCTTCACCATGGATGACTTTAGGACTTTCAGCAAAAGAGTCCCTATAAAAGAGTTCAATGTAGATAAACTTCCTCTTTTATTGTTGCCTTGTTCTACTTGGCCACTGGCTAAAAAAATCAGCACTCTTATGCTAGACACCCCCTTACTTGTTTTCCACAAAATATGTGAACAAGACCTCTGCCCGTGAGCTGGGGCTTTACTGAGATGGCTACATTTCTAAGATAAAGAAGTTACCAACTGGGCTCCGTGGTAACACCTGGCAGGGGGCAAAAATAAGAAAGGTAAGAAAAAGCTCTCCCCCTTCCACGTGTCCTTGAAAAGTTAACTTGCCCAGAACAGAGGAAAAAACAGAAACAAAAACTGGTTTTTTGAACATCTGCAGACTGTGAACTTCTGAGCCCCTTCCATGTTGGGTACAAAATTCTGAAATTACCTAAACATGAGTTTCAGGGGATTAATTGATTACAACAGAAGCAATGCCCTCTAAATCTGGTTGCAACCAAATAGGACGGTTTCCCTGTCTTCGGTGCTATCTTAGGAGCCTTACCTACAACAGCCTAATTCTATATAATTAAACATTGTTTATGTTTTAAAGAAATGGACAACAGATGTGATTAATTGTGTAATGGTGCAGATGTTTCCCAGAGTGCTCTAACATGATGCAGATTCATTTGAAGATCAAATAGGGGGGCATACAACCCCTTTCAACTGGGAACATATATCCCTCACTTTAGCCATCCTATTAGGAATAGGAGTTGCTGCAGTGTTGGGCACAGGAACCACTGCACTGGTCCATGGGACACAACAAATGACCCAATTTGAAGCAGCAATAGACCAAAACAAAGATATTAGATACCTCCATCAGAGCTTTGCATGAATCTTTAACCTCTCTCTCTGAAGTTGTTTTACAGAACAGGCGAGTGACACAAAACACACACACACAGAAAAAAAAATAGCAATATATATGTCAATAAAAATTCATCATAAAATATATATTATCCACAGATCCAAAAATATTCATTTTACTGAACATGGATTTATGCATAATGTTGTTCAACTAGGAAGCTCACCCATAGGTTGAATATTCAGTTCCAACACGGTTTAGTAGGAGTGATCTCTTCTCACAATTTGTACCTGCCAAGTCATCCACCTCACAAGAATGTATTTGTGGTACCACGTAGGATTCTTTATATGCATATAAAAATACATGTGCTGAATAGGCTACAGAGAAAGGGAGACAGGAATTCACATATTTGTTTACTTTAAAAAAACATGGAGAACTATTTCAATAAAAAATTGACTAGATTTAACTCCTACTCTGTATCATGCATAGGCAAGTCCAAATATACACCGTGCCTCCTCTGAACTGCTTGTATTTCTATTCTGTTTGGGTTATATTTCTCCATCCTATTAGGATTAGTAGTCAGAGTCTGGTCGGGTATGTATCAGTGTCAGGGATTCAGTATTTCGAATGGAAAATAGGAAATTGAATCCAATGTGTATGCAAATATATGCTACACAAAAATCTTCCCACTCTCATCCAGAACAATGCTTTAATATTACCTTTGCCTCAAGTGAGACACAATTAGAGGAGAAGAGTTAGAAAATCTGTGAATACCTATCTGGAATGGAAAATGCTCCAGATTTCACATCTTTGATGGAGGTAGAGGATTTTCTAAAAGTAAGGCACGGGGTAAACACTCCACAAACATGGAGCTCTGCTGGCCTAAAGACTTTTTGAGAATCTGCCTCTGAGGTCGGGCACTTGAAATATAGGTTGTTGTCAGGAGCTTTAGCTTCTTTTGTAGTGAGACCATCAAAGCTGGGTCTCCATCTCTTTGACCTGAAGAACCTGGTTTCTTATTTTCCAATGAACATGAGGCAGCAGGCCTGAATCATCTCTTTGTAGGTAAACTGTGACCACTGGTGACTTAGTGTCTCTCTGAGTGAACTGTGAAGCCATTTGGTCCTCCTCCACTTTTTGTGGTGTTGTTCCTGCTGCACTGGGAGTTTGATATTCGCTTCATGAAATACAAATATTCCAACTGGGACACAGTGCTGGAGGGAGTTCTGTCACGTGTGGTGGGTCAGGGTCTGCAAGAGAATGCACCAACCAGGCTTCTATCCCTCATAGCTTGCCCCATTGCCCCCTTGTCCATATCAACCTGATTCTGAACATTGCCCTGAAACCTCTCCATATAACAAGATGGCATTACATATAAGGATCTGCTGGCTGCACCATGTCAGTCACAAGCCATTTGGAATCCAATGGTAGATCCTCATGGCCCTACCACGGATATTTTAACACACACCTGCCCACCACTGTTCTAGGCCCACTACTCAGCAGACTCCAAAGTACTGGCATCTCTGTTCTACACCATTTTCATGAAACCCAGTCAATCAGGCACTGTCTTGTATACTCATGATCAGCAACAGGACATTCAAAGGTTCTCCAGTGCCACCTGGTCATGGGAATTTCAATAATTACATGGTGTTCTTCTAGTCATTTTTTAAGGATGAAGTTGGAGGCACTGTGGGTTTCACTTCATTCAAGAACCATTAAATGTTGAGGAAGCTCATTTCAATGAAAGTTCTGGAGAACTCTCACAGGCAAGGCTTACCAAAGAGAGGCGAAAAGATCACATGAAGGCAGGCCAATTGAGGTCTACAATGTTAGGTCTATGTGTGTTTTGACTCTCAACTATGGCTGCCAAGTCTTTCACAATAAAATCATATGATATATTGGCTGATATTCCCAGTGCTATGTGGAAAGCCACCCTGAGCCCATGTCTCAGTTTCCAAGGGCGACTCTCATGCGTGGCCTCCTGAAGTCCCATCACAATTCATGGAAATACTTCTCTGAGGTCAGTTCCACAACACAGTCACTAAGGGGAATCACACCAGAGTTCAAGCCCAGGTGGACCCAGACCTTTCTTCCAACCGCCACACAAATGACCACAATTAAAACCAAAACTCTCCCACATGGCCCTTATCTTCTTCCATATAGCCACTCTGGTAACCTCTGGCTGGAGGATTCCATGAGGTCTCAGCCAAAGAGAGTGTCCAAAATAGGCTCCCTTTCCCCTATTTTGCCTAAAGTCAGAGTGGCCTGGACACCCTTTCCATGAACCAGGAGTGATCAATTAAGCCTCCCATTAATACTGCTCTGTTTCTCCAATTTGAGGCCTACTGACTTTCAGGTATAGATTCTTTATGTGATTTGAAGTCATGCGAAAACCCAAGCACCTCTGCAGGGCTTTGAAGAACTCGTTTGACCCAAAGAATACCTATTCTCACTTGATGGAGGTCAGGAACCTAACAGAGGAAGGCGAGAGACTTCATCCACAATGACTGATCTTTTGGCAATTATGGTTTTGGATGCAGACATGGGATCATTCTTTAGATCCATCAGGTGCTGAGAATCAAAGTCACAGCCACATACAAGGCCAAGAGGCTAAATCAGACACATCCCTTTCCAAAGCAATTAAGCAAAGAGCCACAGCTGATGCCCATTCATTTCCATTTGAAAACTGTATTCTTCAGGCTTCACAAAGGGGTGGCCTGACTCAAAGTCCTTCCTGACATTCTGGGCAACAGAACAATAGGTAAGCAAAAGGCCCAAAGCAGGGTATATCCACTGAGACTTTCCTGGTCACACTGATATCTGAGTTTTTTGAGATGCTGGCCATTCCCTTCAGCTATCCTGTACATGGCCATGTCAAAGACCTTGGAGGTGGTACATATCTTGGACACAAAACCATGAGCCAATTCTGGAGAGTGGCCAGAATTCAGGAAGAAAACAGCGACTTAGGAAGGTAGTAGGTATTGCCCATCCATAAGGCAAGCTGCACTCCATTCATAAATTGGGCAGGATAAATACTGGGAAGCTTTCTACTAGACAGGACACATCCATTATTGCATTCTCTTTTCTCATGTCTACAACAGTGGACACAGTGGGATACACAGACATAGAAACACTCATCTTGTCAAACGACTTACTAGAAACAGTTCACTTCAAACCAAACAAACCACCTTTCCTACCTATTATCAGAACATGAGACAAAACCACAAACCCACACTCACAAAGGCACCTCCTTCCTTCAAGTATGTGTGTGTCTCTCCAGAGTTTACTCTGAGTGGTGGGCCATACTATGTTCCCCCGAAATGGCCTGTCCTTTCTCAGATCTGGTTTCCTTGGCCAACTCTGTGAAGTTGTCAGGAAAAAGTGATGAGCCACTACCTACTTTCTCAGGAAAAGTCCCTCTTCAGATCTCTCCTGGCATTTGGCCATACTCAACTCAGTTGGTACCGAGAAAGACTGACTCTGTCCTTGGAAAATCCAAACAACTGAGCCCACTGGGACTGGGACTGGGATTGCCTCTCGGTGTCTGGCTTCTTGGATAGCATTTTCAGAGAGTTCCATCACCAAGTAAATGAGGTATGTCACATTCTTTGGAACTGAATGAGACCACTGCCTTGGCAACCCCTTTGTCCTAACAGTTGCTTCCAAGGGTCCCATGAGATGGAAGCTGCCCCTACTTCCTGTGACACTTTCACAAGTTAGAATGGTATATCATCCATAGGCACCCGGGAACAGTTCTCCACACAGGCCTGATTTGGTCCATCTTCTCTACAATTAGGAGAGAGAGGCTGATTCAGACTCATCCCTTCATCCTGACCAGGTTGTTTGCCATGGAAGATGACTTTTGCTCTCTCAGGTCCTTCATACCTCCCTACAACTTCTCCACGTATCATTTCTGCATTCACCTTTGAGGTTTTCAGCAGGTGGAAGGTCCCCTACTTTCCTGTATTTTAAGAACAACTCTGTCCCTGCTCTTCTGTAAATTGAGATTGAGGGAACAGTGTATGTTTAGGATTAATAACAGGTTCGATTTGGGTTAGGAATCATTCTGTGTGATGAATAATGGTATTGGGAACCTGCGATATTTACAAAAACATAGAGGTGAAATATAAGTATGGAAACAGAAATCTAGGTATGATTTTAAGCCCAGAATGGCATTGAGCCCTTGGTTGGGATACTTAGCTTTGAATTATGTTCTGTAACCATGTCTCAGATAATTCGATATACAATGTCACAGGACCTTGTACCTGGGTAGATTGAATGTAGAAGAGAACATCTAGTCAAAAAGCGATAGTAGGTAGGATTAGGAGGATAGTCGGTAGGTTTAGGAAGAAGAGTGAGTATAGGATTTGGACCAAAAATTCTTTAGCAATAGGGTTTCGGTTAGAGAGTGAATGAAAATGTCAGCATATGTGAAGAGTCAGTCACAATGATGAACTGGGGAAAATATGTAGGAAATCAGGCATCAATAGAGACAATATGAAATCAGGCAAAGTATAAAGTGAGTGATAGGATTAGACATTTTCAAGAGGGTTGAGTTTGAATATATAAGCATTGGAAGAAACAAATATGATGTCACCAATAGGATTGACATTTGAGAGCATTAGGCAACCTGGACATGGATTTTTTTAGTTATCCATGTTCACTTTTCTTTTACGCTTTGGTACAATCATAAGTGTGACCATTACATTTTTTGTTCAGAATTTTACTGTGATAAAATGTATAAGTGGATCAGGTGACATGAGTATTTCTTCCACCATTTCTGGGAGCAATATTTTGAAGACATATACAGTAGTGTTAGGGGTACAAAGAGGTGTACCCTGTGTCTATGAATATAGAGATAATGCATGAGTAGACCATCCTGTGAATAAATAATATAACTGGTTCCACTTTAAATAATGGAATTGACATCTGAAACTATACAGGAAATCTTATGTTGATATACAATCATTTATTCCAACCAGTTATACATCTAATGGAAATATTAGGATTATGGTTTATCATGAAGGGTGTTTGAGTTTTGCTTCATAAGTGATTATAAAAAATGAAAATATTGTGATTGGAAAAAAGTCTTATGAAAAGACCATTCAAGAAACATGGAGGAATACATGTGTTCTGAAGCAGGAAGTCATTGATCATGAAAAAAATGCCTATATGTTTTCTAACTTTTGGATGAAATATATATCCTATGATGTGCATAAACTGAAGAAATAGTAATGTACCAGTGTTGAATAAAAATGAACCGCAAAATACACATCATGTCCCCTAAGAATCTACTTGCATTGATGTTAACTGGGACAGTAACTGTAGAAATATTAGAGTTTGTATGCGCCATTCACTGAAATTAGTTTCAGTACTAGGAAACAAATATGTATTTCAGGTGGATGATTATTTCTGAGAATGATCTTGTGGAAAGTTTGTTATAAATCCACATATATGAATATGAATGAATTTAGCGAGTGTATAATAAGACACATATATTTCATATATACACACTCACACGCACAGATATTAAAAAGTAACAATATAGGAGATCCAACATGGCGGCGGGCATGGAGAAATCAAGTCTCTGACCTCTTATGCGCGGGCATAGGGAGTCGTAAACTGTCTAAATGCTATTTGCTCAGAATCACTAGGCAATGCTGACCTGACGTCGATCTGGGGCGAACAGTCTGGGACCTTCAGAACACACACAGAGCCCGGATCAGCTGCATACAAGCTCAGATTTGCCTGCTTCTCGTGACTCAGAACTAACGTTCCCGCTGAAATAACTGGTCGGCCCTTCTGAATTTACAGAGTTAAAAGCAAACTGAGCCTTCATAGGCAGTGGCCACTGGATTGAAATGGGGCTTGGGAGAGACAGTTAGGACCAACCGTTGCATTGGTCACCTGGCAAAAGGAATGAACGGTCACCATTTGCATGGGATAACACCATGGCAGAGAACTGACGTCATGGGCAGAGGAGATAACTTTATTGAAATCAGCACGACAGGTGTGTAATCCCCTATCCATCTCTCTCCACACAGCTGGGAAACCTTAAGGGCCCCTCACAGCTCTCCCTTAAGGGACCCTCCCAGCTCTCCCATGAGCAAGATAGCCAGACCAAGGGAATCAGGTGTGGCGCGGGACTCGCGGCGTGGAATTCCCAGCTACCGCTCCCACCAGTGCTGACAACCAGCACCAGCTAATGGGGGCATGGCTACCAGAGGGTAAGCAAATTTGCTGGGGGCTGTCAGCCCAAAGCTCTACAAACTTAGGGTCTGAGGAGGGCAAACAGGGAGAGTGTGCCAGGCGTTCATGAAAACAGGGCTACCAGGAGCAGAGACCTGACATGTAGCCAGTATTTTGGTGAGTGTCACAGTTGAGTGGAGCCTGGCTTGAGGAAACACAAGAGAAGGCCCTAGGTACTCAGGATTAGAGACCCACCCAATCTGGAAGGAAGAGCTGCTGCACAGTGATTGGTTCCCACCTATGGAGAGGAGACGCTTGGCCCAGTGAGTACAGCTCCACCTACTGAAAGAAAAGTTAATTGAAGTCTATGACTTCATGTATTTTTATTATTTTTTTATTTTTAGTTTTTTTTCTTTTTCTTTCATTTTCATTTTTTTGTTGTTGTTCTTCAACTTATTTTAATGTTTTTATTTTTTTAATTTTATTATTATTATTATTTTAAATTTTAATTTTCATTTTTTAAATTATCATTATTATTTTAAAAAATTATTTTTTCTTTATTTTCTATTTTTTCTTTTGTCTTTTTATTTCTTTTCAATTTTCTTATTCCCTCTTCCTTGAATTCTACCTACCTATTCTCATTCTCTTTAGTGATTTCTTCCCATCCCTTCTGATATCTTTCCTCCCAAGCTTCAAATAAATTTATAAGAGTAAGCAGTATCTCAGCACTCAAACAGAACAAGAAGTAACATGAGCAGCATAAAAAGGCAAGAAAGAAAAGGAGTACAAACAATGAAGGACAACCTAAATTTTCAGGAGGACCTAGAATCATCAGAAAAATGGTCATATAAAGAACTGAAGGAATACCTTAGAGAGATGGAATGGAACCTTAAAGAGGATACGAGACAGCAAATCCATACAGTGAAAGAACACATTGAAAATGAATTACATAAACAGATAAAAGAAGAAGTTAAGCATCTTTATCAGGGATAGAGATTATAAAAAATCAAACAATAATTCCAGAAATGAAGGAAACGATAAACCAAATTAAAAACTCAATTGAGAGTATCACTAACAGAGTGTAGCAAGTAGAATACAGAATGTCACATAATGAAGACAAAATATATCATCTTGAAAAGAGTCTAGCCAACACAGAAAGGCTGGTAAAAAATCACGAGAAAAACATCCAAGAGATATGGGATAACATAAAAAAAACAACTGATGAGTCATCTGGATAGAGGAAGGTACAGAGATTCAAACCATGGGAATGAGTAACCTGTTGAATGAAATAATTACAGAAAATTTTCCAGAAATAAAAAAGGAAACGGATATACAAATTGTAGATGCTTACAGGACACAGAGCACAAAAAATTACAGTAGACCAAAGCCAAGACACATTGTTATGAAGATATCCAATATACAGAACAAAGGGAAAATATTAAAAGCTTAAAGAGAAAAGTTGCAGATTACATTCAGGGGTAAACCAAAAATGTTAACAACGGATTTTTCATCACAGACACTGAAAGTGAGAAGATCCTGGAACAATGTATTTCAAACACTGAAAGACAATGGATGCCAACCAAGAATTCTGTATCCAGCATAATTAAGCTTCAGGTACGACAACAAAATAAAAATCTTTCATGATAAACAAAAGCTAAAAAAATTTTCAGTCAGAAAACCAGCATTGCAAAGTGTATTGAGCAAAACACTACATGAGGAAAAAATAAAAAACAACAACCAAAACCATCAGTGGGAAGTGCCTCAGTAATGACAGAGGGCGCGGGAAAAGCTAATCATGGAGAAACAAACTAAATAAAAAAAAAAAAAGATAAATATTCAAACATGGCTGGCAGTACAAACCACATATCAATAGTAACTCTAAACACTAATGGCTTAAACTCTCCAATAAAGCAACATAGGCTTGTAGCTTGGATTCAAAAAACAAATCCAACAGTATGTTTCCTCCAGCAGACACATCTGAATGGAAAAGACATACAAAGGCTGAAGGTGAAAGGTTGGGAAAAAATATACCATGCACACAGTTCTCATAAGCAAGCAGGGGTGGCCATCCTCATATCGAATAAAATCGACTTCAAGACTAATTTAATCAAAAGGGATAAGGAAGGACATTATATACTGTTAAAAGGAACCATTCACAAACAAGACATAAAAATTATCAATATTTACGCACCCTTTAATGGTGCTGCGACGTTCATAAAAAAAATTCTCCTCAAGTTCAAGAATCAAATAGACCACAACACAAAAATTATGGGTGACTTCAACACACCTCTCTCATAATTGGACAGATCCTCCAAACAAAAGTTGAATAAAGAAACTATAGAACTCAATATCACAATCAATAACCTAGACTTAACTGACATATATAGAATATATCAACCATCATCAAGTGGATATACTTTTTTCTCAGCAGCACATGGATCCTTCTCAAAAATAGACTATATATTATGCCATAGGGCAACCCTCAGTAAATATAAAGAGGTGGACTTAATACCATGAATTTTCTCTGATCATAATGGAATGAAACTGTAAATCAATGAAAAAGAAGGAAGGAAAAATCCTACATCACATGGAAAATGAACAATATGTTACTGAATGATCAATGGGTTACAGAAGACAAAAATGAGGAAATCAAAAAATTCTTAGAGATAAATGAAAATACAGACACAACATATCGAAATCTATGGGACACAATGAAAGCAGTTTTAACAGGGAAATTCATCACATGGACGTCATTCCTCAAAAAAAGGAAAGAACAACAAATAGATGAGCTAACACTTCATTTCAAAGCCCTAGAAAAGGAAGAGCAAAACAACAGCAAATGTAGCAGAAGGCAAGAAATAATTAAAATCAGAGTGGAAAACAACAAAATTGAAACAAAAGAAATTATTGAAAAAATTAACAAAAGTAAAGCTTGGTTCTTCGAACAATAAATAAGATCGATAGACCCTTAGCATCCCTTTATGTTCAAAACATTAGAAAAACTAGGGAAAACAGGAACTTACCTCGCCATTGTAAAAGCTATCTATGTTAAGCCTCAGGCTAGCATCATTCTGAATGGAGAAAAATTGAAGCATTCCCTCTAATATCTGGAACAAGACAGGGATGTCCTCTACCACCACTTCTATTCAATATAGTTCTCAAAACACTGGCCAGAGCAATTAGACAGATGAAAGAAATTTAAGGCATAAAAATAGGAAAAGAATAACTTAAATTATCACTATTTGCAGCTGACATGATTCTATATATAGAAGACACAAAGGGGTCTACAAGAAAACTACTAGAACTAATAAATGATTTCAGCAATGTGGCAGGATATAAAATCAACATGCATAAATCAAAGGCATTTCTGTATATCAGCGACAAAACTTCTGAAACAGAAATGAGAAAAAAAAACACTCCATTCACAATATCCTCAAAAAATAAAAATAAAATCTTAGGGAATCAACCTAACAAAAGAGGTGAAAGATTTATACAATGCTTACTACAGAACCCTATAAAGAGAAGTAGAATAAGATCTTAGAAGATGGAAAAATATACACTGTTCATGGATAGGGAGAACTAACATCATCAAAATGGTGATATTACCAAAAGCTCTCTATAGGTTTAACGCAATGCCAATCAATATCCCAACGGCATTTCTTGTAGAAATAGAGAAAGCAATCATGAAATTCATATGGAAAAATAAAAGACCCAGAAAAGCAAAAGCAATTCTAACCAGGAAGTGTGAATAAGGCGGTATAGCGATACCAGATTTCAAACTAAATTTCAGAGCAATAGTAACAAAGACAGCATGGTAGGGGTACCAAAACAGGCGGGTGGACCAATGGTACAGAATGTAGGACACAGAGATTAATCCACAATGCTACAACAATCTTATATTTGATAAAGGAGTTAAAAGCATGCAATGGAGGAAGGATAGCATCTTCGACAAATGGTGCTGGGAAAACTGGAAATCCATATGTAACAAAATGAAACTGAATCCCTTTCTCTCACCATGCACAAAAGTTAACTCAAAATGGACCAAGGAACTTGATATCAAATCAGAGACATGGCATCTGATAGAAGAAAAAGTTGGCTACGATCTACATACTGTGGGGTCAGGCTCCAAATTCCTCAATAGGACACCCATAGCACAAGAGTTAATAACTTGTATCAACACATGGGACTTACTCAAAGTAAAAATTTTTTTCTCAGCATAGAAACAATAAGAGAGGTAAATAGGGAGCCTACATCCTGGGAACAAATCTTACTGCTCACACTTCAAATAGAGCCCTAATATCCAGAGTATACAAAGAACTCAAAAAATTAAACAATAAGATAACAAATAACCCAATCAACAAATGGGCCAAGGACCTCAACAGACACTTCTCAGAGGAGGACATATAATCAATCAACAAATACATGAAAAAATGCTCACCATCTCCAGCAGTCAGAGAAAGGTGAATCAAAACCACCCTAAGATACCATCTCACTCCATGAAGATTGGCAGCAATTATGAAGTCAAACAACAAGTGCTGGCGAGGATGTGGGGAAACAGATACACTTATACATTGCTGGAGGGACTGCAAATTGATGCAGCCAATTTGGAAAGCAGTATGGTGATTCCTTGGAAAGCGGGGAATGGAACCACCATTTAACCCAGCTATTCCCTTTCTCGGTCAATTCCCTAAAGACCTAAAAATAGCGTGCTACAGGGACACTGCTACATCAATGTTCATAGCAGCACAATTCACAATAGCAAGACGGTGGAACCAACCTAGATGCACTTCAATAGATGAATGGATAAAAAAAATGTGGCATTTATACACAATGGAGTATTACTCTGCATTAAAAAATGACAAAATCATGGAATTTGCAAGGAAATGGATGGCACTAGAGCAGATTATGCTAAGTTAAACTAGCCAATCCCAAAAAAACAAATGCCAAATGTCTTCTTTGATATAAAGAGAGTAACTAAGAACAGAGAAGGGATGAAGAGGATGAGAAGACGATTAACATTAAAACAAGGATGAGAGGTGGGAAGGAAAGGGAGAGAGAAGAGAAATTGCATGGAAATGGAAGGAGACCCTCAGGGTTATACAAAATCACATACAAGAGGAAGTGAGAAGAAAGGGAAAAATAATACAAGGGAGAGAAATTTATTACAGTAGAGAGGGTAGAGAGAGAAGAGGAGAGGAGAGGGGAGGGGAGGGGGATAGTAGAGGATAGGAAAGGCAGCAGAATACAACAGACACTAGTATGGCAATATGTGAATCAATGGATGTGTAAGTGATGTGATTCTGCAATCTGTATATGGGGTAAAAATGGGAGTTCATAACGCACTTGAATCAAAGTGAGAAATATGATATATCAAGAACTATGTAATGTTTTAAAAAAGCATAAATAAAAATTTAAAAAAAGGAAACTAACTTTGGTGAATGATGCACGTGAATCCTAATATTTCTACAGTAACTGATCCAGTTTAATATCAATGCAAGTAGATTCCTTTGGTACATGATGTGTATTTTGACGTTTATTTTTATTCAACACGGGTACATTACAATTTCATCAGTTTATGCACATTAAAGGATATATATTTCGTCCACAATTTAGCAAATTTATAGGCATTTGTTTCATTTTCAATCACTTCCTGCTTCAGAACTCATGTCTTCCTCCATATTTCTTGACTGGTAATTTTATGAGACTTCTTTCCAAATACATTATTTTCAATTTCCATAATCATTTTGAAGCAAAACTCACACACACTTCATGATAAACAATAACCCTAAGATGACAATTAGATATATAACTGGTTGGAATGAATGATTGTATGTCAATATATGATATCTTATATATTTTCAGATATCAATTCAATCCATTATTTAAAGTGGAACCAGTTATATTATTTATTCAGAGTATGTTCTATTCATGCATTATCTCTATATTCATAGACACAGGGTACACCACTTTGTACCCCCAATACTAATTTATATGTCTTCAAATATTGCTCACAGAAATGGTGAAAGAAATTCTCATGTCACATGATCTACATATATATTTTATCACAATAATTTTCTGGGCACAAAATACAAAGGTCACACTTATGATTGTACCAAATCCTAAATGAAAATTGAACATGGATTACTAAAAACATCCATGTCCAGGTAGCCTAATGCTTTCAAATGTCATTTCCATTGGTGACTACATATTTGTTTCTTCCTAAGATTATGTATTCAATAACAATCCTGTTGAAAATGTCTAAACCTATCACTCACTTTATAATTGCCTGATTTTGTAATGTCTCTATTGATATTTTCTTTTCTATATTTTCCCCAGTTCATCATTGTGACTGACTCTTCGCATATGCTGACATTTACATTCACTCTATAAATGAAACCCTATTGCTAAAGAACATTTGATCCAAATTTTATACTCACTCTTTTTCCTAAACTTACGACTGTCTTCCTAATCCTACCGACTATCTCAATTTGAGTGGATGTTCTCTTCTACAATCAATCATCCAAGGTACAAGGTCCTATGCCTTTGATTATCAATTTATCTGAGACAAACGTGCAGAACACAATTAAAAGCTAAGAATCCCAATCAAGGGCCTAATGCCCTTCTGGGCTACAAATCTTACCTAGATTTCTGTTTTCATACTTATATTTCACTTCTAAAGTCTTATAAATATCGCAGGTTCCCAATACCATTATTCATCAAGCAGAATGATTCCTAACCCAAATCGAACATGTTTTTAACCCTAACCATACACTGTTCCCTCAATCTAACTTTACAGAAGAGCATGGACAGAGTTTGTCTTGCATTTCATCAATGTATGGGATCTTCCACCTTCTGAGAACCTCAAAGGTCCTTGCAGATTTGATCCTTGGAGACGATGTAGGCAGCTATGAAGGACCTGAGAGACCAAAAGTCATCTTCTATGGCAAACAACCTGGTCAGGATGAAGGGGTGTGTCTGAGTAAGCCTCTCTCTTCTTAATGTCGAGAAGATGGACCAAACCAGGCCTATGTGGAGAGCTGTTCCCGCAAACTGGTGCAGCCAATTTGGAAAGCAGTATGGAGATTCTTGGGAAAGCTGGGAATGGAACCACAATTTGACCCAGCTATTGCCCTTTTCGGACTATTCCCTGAAGACCATAAAAGAGTAAACCTCAGGGATACTGCTGTTGTTCATAGCAGTAGAATTCACAATTGCTACACTGTGGACCCAACCCCGATGCCCTCTAATAGATGAATGGATAACAAAAATGTGGCATTTATACACCATGGAGTATTATGCAGCACTAAAATATGACAAAATCATGGAATTTTCAGGGAAATGGATGGTACTAGAGCAGATAATGCTTAGTGAAGCTAGCCAATCCCTAAAAAACAAATACCAAATGTCTTCTTGGATATAATGAGAGCAACTAAGAACAGAACAGGGAGGAAGAGCAGGAAGAAAAGATTAACATTAAACAGAGACATGAGGTGGGAAGGAAACGAAGAGAAAAGGGAAATTGCATGATAATGGAGGGAGACCCTCATTGTTACACAAAATTACATATAAGAGGTTGTGAGGGGAATGGGAAAATAAACAAGGAGAGAAAAGAATTACAGTATATGGGGTAGAGAGAGAAGATGGGAGGGGAAGGGAGGGGGGATAGTAGAGTATAGGAAAGGTAGCAGAATTCAACAGTAACTAATAGGGCATTATGTAAAAATGTGAATGTGTAACCAATGTGATTCTGCAATCTATAATTGGGGTAAAAATGTGAGTTCATAACCCACTTGAATCCAATGTATGAAATATGCTATGTCAAGAGCTATGTAATGTTTTGAGCAACCAAAAAACCGAAAAAGAAAGTAGCAATATATATTCCAATCGAAATTCATCATGAAATATATAAAATCCACAGATGCAAAAATATTCATTTTACTGAACATGGATTCATGTATAATGTTATTCAACTAGGAAGCTCACCCATAGGTTGAATTTTCAGTTCCAACAGCGTTTAGGAGGAGTGATCTCTTCTCACAATTTTTATCTGCCAATTCAGCTACCTCACAAGTATGTACGTGTTATACCCAGTAGGACTGTATATGTGCATATAAAAATACATGTGCTGAATAGGCTACAGAGAAAGGGAGACAGGATTCCCATATATGTTAACTTTAAAAACACATGTTTAATTATTTCAACAAAAAATTGACTAGATTTATAACTCCTATACTATATAATGCAAAAGGCAATTCCAACTACACACCATGCCTCCTCTCAACGGCTTGTATTTCTATTCTGTTTGGGTTATTTTTTACCATCATATTAGGATTATTAGTAAGAGTCTGGTATGGTATGGGTTAGTGTCAGGAATTCAGTATTTCAAATGGAAAATTGGAAAATGAAATCAATGTGTATGTAAATATGTGCTACACAAAAATCTTCCCACTCACATCCAGAACAATGCCTTGACATTACCTTCGCCCCAAGTTAGACACAATTAGAGTAGAAAAGTGTGAAAATCTGTGAATACATATCTGGAATGGAAAATGCTCGGGAGTTCACATACTTGGAGGTGGTAGAGGAGTTTCCAAAAGTAAGGGACAGTGTAAACACTCCACAAACATGGAGCTCTGAGAGCCTAAAAACTATTTGAAAAACTGCCTCTGAGTTTGGGCACTTGAAATATATGTTGTTGTCAGGAGATTTGGCTTCCTTTGTAGTGAGACCATCAAAGCTGGGTCTGCATCTATGTGACCTGAAGGACATGGTTTCTTATTTTCCAATGAACATGAGGCAGCAGTGCTAAATCCTCTCTTTGTAGTTAAACTGTGGTCACTGTGGGCTAAGTGTCTCCCTGTGTGGACTGTTAAGCCATTTGGTCATCCTCCACTTTTTGTGGTATTTTTGCTGCTGCACTGGGAGTTTGGTATTTGCTTCACAAAATGCAAGGAGCTAACTGGGACACAGTGCTGGAGGGAGTTCTGTCACGTGTGGTGGATGAGGGTCTGCAGGAGAATACACCAACAAGGCTTCTTTCCCACATAAATTGCACCAATAACCATAGCAACCTGATTCTGAACATTTCCCAGAAAGCTTTCCATATAACAAGATGCCTTTACATATAAGGGTCTGCGGGCTGCACCATGTCAGTCACAAGCCATTTGGAAGCCAATGGCAGATCCACATGGCCCCACCATGATGTTTTATCACACACCTGCCCACCCCTGCTCTAGGCCCACTACTCGGCATGCCCCAAATTACTGGCATCTCTGTTCTACACCATTTTCATGAAACCCAGTCAAACAAGGCAATGTCAGGTATACTCATGATCAGCAACAGGAAATCCAAAGTTTCTCCAGTGCCACCTGGTCATGGGAATTTCCAAAATTTCATGGTATTTATCTAGCCATTTTTCAAGGATGAAGTTGGAGGCACTGTGGGTTTTAGTTCATTCAGGAACCATTAAGTTTTGAGAAAGCTCATTTCAATGAAAGCTCTGGAGAACTCCCACAGGCAAGGCTTCCCAAAGAGTGACCAAAATGCCACATGAAGCCAGGCCAATTGAGATCTACAATGTGAGGTCCATGTGTGTTTTAACTCTCAACTATGGCTGCCAAGTCTTTCAAAATAAAATCATGTGATATGCTAGCTGAGATTCCCAGTGGTCTGTGGAAAGCCACCCTGGGCCTAGATCTCAGTTTCCAAGGGCGACTCTCATGAATGACCTTTTAAAATCCCAACACATTTCATGGAAATACTTCTCTGAGTTTAGTTCCAGAACTCAGTCTCTAAGGAGAATCACACCAGAGTTTGTTCCCAGGTGAACCCAGTCATCCATTCCAACCGCCACAAAAATAACCACAATTAAATCCAAAACACTCCCACATGGCCGTCATCTTCTTCCATATAGACACTCATCATTATGTCTTGCTGAAGGTTACTATGAGGGTCACAGCCCAAGAAAGTGTCCAAAATAAGCTCAATTGCCCCTCATTTGCTTAAAATCACGGTGGCCTTGGCACTTTTCCTGTGAATCAGGAGTGATGAAATATTCCTGCTGTTAAAGTGTCCAACTTCTCCAATTTGAGTCCTACGTGCTGTCAGGTATATATTCTTTTTTTCTGATTTGGAGTCATGAGAAAACCGAAGCACCTATGGGCTAGCCTCTTCAGGGATTTGAAGAACTCATTTGACCCAAATGATTCCTATTCTCACTTGATGAAGGTCAGGAACCTAACACAAGAAGGCAAAAAAATTCATCCACAATGACTTCTCTTTTGGCCATTTTTGGTTTGGAAAAACATGGGATCTTTCTTTAGATTCATCAGGTGCTGAGAATCTAAGCCACAACCTCACACAAGGACAAGAGGCTGATTCAGACACATCCTATTCCAAAGCAATTAAGCAAAGAGCCACAGGTGATGCTCATTCTTTTCCATATGAAAACAGTTTTCATCAGGCTTCACAAATGTGTGGCCTGAGGCAATGACCTTCCTGAAATTTAGGTTAATAGAAACCTAAGTAAGCAAATGGCCCAAAGCAGGGTTTCTCCACTGAGAATTTACTGGTCACACTGATATCTGAGTTTTCTGAGATGCTCCCATTCCTTCAGCTATCCAGTACATGGCCATGTCACAGAGCCTTCTGGTGATACATGAGCCTATTCTGGAGAGTGGCCAGAATTCATGAAGAAAACAGGAACTTAGGGAGATAGTAGGTTTTGCCCATCCATAAGGCAAGCTGCAGTCCATTCATCAAATGGGCAAGATGAATGCTGGGAAGCTTTCTACTAGTGACAACACATCCATTAATGCATTCTCTTTTCTAATGTCTGCAACTACGGATACAGTGGGATACACAGATATAGAAACACTCACCATGTCAAAAGACTTTCTAGAAACAGTCCACTCCAAACCAAACAAACCGCCTTTCCTACCTATTCTCAGAACATGAGAAAACACCACAAACTCACACCCACAACAGCAAAGGCACCTCCTTCCCCCAAGTAGGTCTGTGACGATCCGGAGTGTCTTCTGACTGGTGGACCATATAATGTTCCCCCGAAATGGCCTGTCCTGTCTCAGATTTGGTCTCCTTGGCCAACTCTGTGAAGTTGTCAGGTGCCAGCGGTGAGCCACTACCTGCTTTCTCAGGATAGGCCTCTCTTCAGAGCTCTGCTGGCATTTGTCCATCCTCACATCAGTAGGTACCAAGAAAGACTGACTCTGTCCTTGGGAAAAGCAAACAAGTTAGCCCACTGGCACTTGGACTGGGACTGGCTCTGGGTGCTTGGCTTCCTGGATCCCAAGTTCAGAGAATTCTATCACCAAGGAAGTGAGGTAAGGTCACTTCCTTCAGGAACTGAATGAGGTCACTGCTTTGGTAACCACTTTGTCCTAACAGTTGCATCCAAGGTTCCCATGAGATGGCGGCTGCCCCTACATACTGTAACATATTCAGAAGTTACAATTGTATATCAACCATAGGAACTTGGGAACTGCTATGCACACAGGCCTGGTTTGGTCTATCTTCTCTACAATAAAAAGAGAGAGGCTGATTCAGACACATCAATTCATCCTGAAAAGGTTGTTTGCCATGGAAGATGACTATTGCTCCCTCAGGTCCTACACAGCTGCCTACATCTCCAAGGATCATTTCTCCATGGATCTTTGAGGTTCTCATCAGGTGGAAGGTCACCTATATTCCTATATTGTAAGACCAACTCTCTCCCAGCTTTTCGGTATGTTATATTAAGGGTAGAGTTTATGGTTATGTGTAATAACAGCTTTGATTTGGGTTAGGAATCATTCTGCGGAATGAATAATGTTATTGGCAACCTGCGGTATTTACAAGAGTATATAGGTCACATCTAAGTATGAAATCAAAAATTTACGTAAGATTTGAAACCCAGAAAGGCATTGGGCCCTTTAGTGGGATACTTAGCTTTGAATTATATGCTGCACATTTGTCTCAGATAAATCAATATACAAAGGCATAGGACCTTGTACCTTGGATGATTGAATGTTGAAGAGAACATCCAGTCAAAAAGAGATAGTCAGTAGAATTAAGAACGTAGTCGATAGGCTTAGAAAGAAGAGTGAGTATAGGATTTGGAACAAAAGTTCTTTAGCAATAGGGTTTTGGGTAGAGAGTGAATGTAAATGTGAGCACATGTGAAGAGTCAGTCAAAATGACGAACTGGGAATAACATGTAGGAAAGCAGATATCAATAGAGACATTAGGAAATCAAGCAAAGTATAAAGAGAGTGATAGGATTAGACATTTTCAACAGGCTTGAGGTTGAATATATAATCTTAAGAAGAAACAAATATGTAGTCATCAATTGGATTGACATTTGAGAGCATTAGGCAACCTGGACATGGATGTATTTAGTAATCCATGTTCACTTTCCATTTAGGCTTTGGTACAATCATAAGTGTGACCTTTGCTTTTTGTGTCCAGAATATTCTGTGATATAATGTATATGTGGATCAGGTGTCATGAGTATTTCTTCCACCATTTCTAGGAGCAATATTTTGAAGACGTATAAATTAGTATGGGGGTAGAAATAGGTGTACCTTGTATTTATGAATATAGAGTTAATGCATGAATAGACCATACTGTGAATAAATAGTATAACTGTATCCACTTTAAATAATTGATTGAAGTGATATCTGAAAATACATAAGAAATGTTATATTGATATAATATCATTCATTCCAACCAGTTATATATCTAATGTTCATCTTAGGGTTATGGTTTATCATGAAGGGTGTTTGAGTTTTGTTTCAAAAGTGATTATGGAAATCAAAAGTAATGTGTTTGGAAAGAAGTCTCATGAAAAGATCAGTCAAGAAACATAGAGAAATACATGAGTTCTGGAGAAGGAAGTGATTGAAAGTGAAACAAAGGCCTATAAATTTGCTAAATAGTGGATGAAATATATATCCTATGATGTGCATAAACTGAAGAAATAGTAATGTACCAGTGTTGAATAAAAATGAACGTCAAAATACACATCATGTCCCATAGGAATCTAGTTGCATTGATGTTAAACTAGGTCAGTTACTGCAGAAATATTAGAATTTGTATGCACCTTTCACTGAAGTTAGTTTTCAGTACTAGGAAACAAATATGTATTTCAGGTTGATGAATATTTCTGAGAATAATCTTGTAAAAAGTTGATTATTAATCCACATACATGAACATGAATGAATTTGGGGAGTGTATATAAGACTCATAAATTTCATATTTTGAAAAATCTGGAGAGTGTGTGTGTGTGTGTATATATATATATATATATATATATATATATATATATATATACACACACACAAAGACAGATATTAAAAAGTAGCAATATATATGTCAATCGAAATTCACCATGAAATTTATATTATTCACAGATCCAAAAACATTCATTTTACTGAACATGGATTTATGTATAATGTTGTTCAACTAGGAAGCTCACCCATAGCTTGAATTTTCAGTTCCAAAAGCGTTTAGGAGGAGTGATTACTTCTCACCATTTGTATCTGCCAAGTCAGGCACCTCACAAAGATATACGCGTGTTATCAGGTAGGATTCTATATGTGCATATAAAAATACATGTGCTGAATAGGCTACAGAGAAAGCGAGAGACCAATTCACATATTTATTAACTTTAAAAACACATGGAGAACTATTTCAATTAAAAGTTGACTAGATTTATAACACCTACCCATTATCTTGCAAAAGGCAAGTCCAATATACACCATGCCTCCTCTGAACTGCTTGTATTTCAATTCTGTTTGGGTTATTTTTCTCCATCATATTAGTATTAGTAGTTAGAGTCTAGTAGGGTATGGGTTATTGTCAGGGATAAAGTATTTTGAATGGAAAATTGGAAAATGAATCCAATGTGTATGCAAATATGGGGTATTCAATAATCTTCCCACTCTCATCCAGAACAATGCCTTGACATTACCTTTGCCCCAAGGAAGACACAATTAGAGGACAAGAGTTAGAAATTCTGTGAATACATTTATGGAATGGAAAATGCTCAGGAGTTCACAACCTTGGAGGTGGTAGAGGAGTTTCCAAAAGTAAGGAACAGGGGTGATCACCCAACCTGATCTTTCGTTAATATTGGGAGCCATCTTGCCACAAAGCCATGGAAAGATAATTTTTGCTTTACTATAAATTACTGCAAATTCTGAACCTGCTTGGAATGCCTGCCCATGCCTTGAACTCACCCATGCCTAGAGTTCTGACCATATCGCAGCCCTCTCTGAAACTTTAGTGACACCTCATAAATATTGGCCTTCCCTGGCCAGACAACGACCCTCTCTGAGGCTCTAATGGTCTTCAAAATTTCTGATGCTGGGGCAGCGAAAAAAAATGTGAACTACAATTAGTGTGATGCTTGTCAAAGTTCTGTTTTCTGAAACTTCCTTTTTGTGTAACTTTTTGGGCTATAAAGCTGGGGTGTAGGAAAGGTGGGGACGCTGTCTTTTTTCCACCGTTTTGAGAAGGAGAGTCAGCCTGGCTGGTTGAACTAATAAGCTTGCCTTAATTTGATTTTAATTGGGGTCAGTGGTTTTTTCTTGAGTCCTGGTCTAACATTTTGGAGTTCCTCAGCGAGATGACCCAACCAGATCACAAGACCAGACTGCTGGAAATTATGAAGCTGGCCTTTCCTCCAGGACTCAGATCTGGAAAGCCAAGTTCCAAGGCCTTGGAGTGAGCCTTTGGTCTGGGGAGCACTGCACTGAACCATCACACTAAAACTATTAGCAAGCACCTGGTGGAGGAAGCCTCCATAGGTAAGTGGTGCCATTATAACATCTGATATGCGGTTAAGTGAGATGTCTTCTGATGACAGAGAGGTGGCCTGGGGAAGCTCACATATACTCCTGTCCTGGACAGTAACAAGAATTGTCCTGTCCTCTGTTCTGTTCTGTAGGGAATTTCTCTGAAAGAGTAGAAAGGTGCATCCAGGCACGCAGGAGCTCCTACCTCGGAGCTTCAGCAAGACGTTGCATTGCTCCTCTGTTTTTCTGTATCTTCGCCAGGTTTGTGTTTCTTTGTGTTTTGTTCTGTGTTTTATATGTTTTTGTTTGTTTGTTTTTGTGCATCTTGTTGTGTGATTGCTGTGGTTAAAAACTTAAGGATATTGGATGTAAAAATGGAGAATAAAGCAAGTAAGCCTGACACCCCTTTGGACTGTGCTCTAAGGAACTGTGATGAAGTTTACACCCCTTTGTTAAGCAGGATAAGAGAAGCCCCTAGCTGGCTGCCTGGAGCCCACCCACTGCACAGGGCAATGCCTGCTGGTGACCTAAAAACAGAGTATCTCCCAGGTTAACAATGGAAACTTTTTTAAAACCCCTTGTCGCTCCAGATCAAGAGAGTCACAACTTTTGGGCAGAGTTCCCTGTGTTTATGCTTTGTTAGCAAAGCAGTAAACCTCCCTTTTTATTTTTCTCAAACCCTGTCCTCATTATTAAATAGGTATTAATTCGCTTCAAGGTCAGGAACCAAACTTTAAGTTACAAATTTTGATAAACACCCCCCCAACGCCCAGGAACTTTTTGAAAGCTGACTACTGAAATGTTAGGAGATGGAGCGTGCTTGGGGTGGAACCAAACCAGAGGAGCTAATCCTGTAAGTAAAAGGAGGGACTGAGGGACTCCCAGCAGCTGCCAAAGCCCTGTTGCTTCAGGGAATTCCCTCTTTACTTCCCTGCACTGTAAAAATTATGCCACCCCTGTCTTCTTAAAAAACAGAAAAAGTAAAAGGGACACTAAATGCAGTAAAGTCACCATGGAAACACTTGATATTACATTTCAGGTTGCCACTCTGTGAAAACATCTGATCCTCTTGTGGGGACATCTATCGTGCCACTGGTGTAGGAGATTTTTCTCTTATCTGCTCTGTTTTTAAGGATTCTGTCTGTCAGCCATAGTCTGGAGCTCCTTTCTGTCTGTCTTGTGTCTTTGTTTCTGGCCCTTTAAGACATGTGGAATAATGTGCTGATATTATAAATTGTTTTTTGGGAATGATCTTAGCTCAATGTGTGTTTTAATGATGATGTTTTATTGTAACAATCTGGTATCTGAATGGATTTTGAAGCATTGCTCAATCTTGCAGTTAAAAGTCGGGTTTAGTTTATGATTTCAGATAATTCATGCCAGATAACTTAAATTCTTATGATGGAAAACTAAAGAACTCTACTTCCAAGTTGGCAAGTAACTTCCCAAACATTCAGTTTTGTTTTTCACTAATTTTGAATTGGGTAGACTGGGAAAATGTCACAGTGTGTACCAGTGCATTCATTTGGACAAGGATAGTAAATCATAGTAAGGTATCTGTTGACAAAACAAGATGTAAAGATATAAAATTTTGTGAATTTTATCTTAAAATTGTATCAAATTTCAACATCTGAATCTGAAAATTATGGTTAAAATGCCTTAGGCCTGAGGTGTCTGCTCAGAATAGCAGTTTTTTCCTCCTCCTTCCAGACCTCAGCCAGGACTTATGTTGAAATTCAAATGAAAGAAGCCTGCAAGCTCAGTAGGAGACTGATCTGAGGCCTAAGGGGGGAAAAAGTTGAATTGTATGGTATTTACTAATTACTGGCCAGTCATTTTTTCCAGGACTCTAATTTTTTTCCTTAGATTCTGTATTTTTTTTTGAGCTCATGATTTTGATCATACAGACCTAGGTTAATGTTTTTCTGATCATTTCTATCTTTGACCAACAGTGGAGTTTTTGAAACATTTCAGTGGAGATTTCACCTGCAAAAAGCTACAAGGCCTTTACTATTATTATGTGTGCACACATTTGTTATGTGTTGTATGTCTATATATACATATATCCGTATATCATATTGATGATATACAAATTAACATATATATGGAGCACTCATAAAAAAAGCACTCATAAAAACAAATTTTAAAAAGTGGATTCAAAGAACTTAAATTCACCTGATTTAATTGGTTCAATTTAAATTGGATAAACAGATAAAAATAAATGTCTTTAAATTTAAGCTTACAAGTTTTTCTAGGTGTTCAAAAATCTAATAAAATATTAATGCCGACAAAAGGTCTAATATGCCTTGGTTCTAGGACTTTTCCTTCAACAAAAAAATCGCTTACACTGTTCAATACATTTGTCTAATATTTTGAAAAATAAGTAATGTAAATTTGATATGGGATTACTCATTCAAGAGTACTTTTGTTAGATATCTGGTTGATTTACTAAGGTCTGTATAAGTTTGTCCTAAAGTCTGTATAAGATTGTAAAAATCAGTCATGTGTTAAAGAGACAAAAATTTCTTAAACATAAGTTTACCCATAACATTGTGTTTATTAAGTTTTATTTTTTCTAGAGCTAGCAACCATAAAAATTAAACAACTGACTAAATAAGAACTGTTATTTTAAAGCACTGTACTGCCATTTCTTTAAAAGCTAAACTTGGTTAATGTAGAAACATCAATGCAGTTGTGATGCTATTAATGTGCTTATATCTTCCAGGTATACAAGTCTGTAAGGTAGAAACTTTAAAACAGCATTACATCAAGCTGGTGTTCTGAAGTTGTATGGTAAAAAAATATATTGGGGATTTATTTACCTGAAATCAATAAGATATGTAAACTTTTATGTTACTTTTTACGTTGGGGAACAATTTATATGTATTTTTAAGTTAATGAGAGCCTAATCTATGTAAAGGTTAAAAAGTTTCAGCCTTTCTTTAATTAATGTTTTAAATGTTATATCATATGGTGTTAACTAATGTTCATGTGACCTCAAAAAATTTATGTAAACTTTGTAAAATGATATTTTCAAAACAAAGATTAGCTTTAGAACTAAAACACTTAAGATTTATAATGAGCACTGCCTTACCTGAGATAAGGCTCTGTGTCCCATCTTACTATATGTGAGAATGACTACGAAAGCAGTAGGTCAGATGTTATTTCATTTAAAGTTATGTTCAAAAGTTTTTTTTTGTTTGTTTGTTTTTTTTCGGTCAAGATCACTAGCATCTCAAAAAGGGGATGTAATCTATAACTCAGCCAAAAAATTCAGGGTAGCTATTACAAGAACTGAGTATGTTTACTCTTGTTAATTTTATTTTGTAATTTCCTTATAGGTGACATAAAGATTTCCTGTTAGTGTTTTACAGAAGTGTTGCTTTAAGAACACAGCATGGGTTAATTTAAGATAATAACCCATCACCTACAAGACAGACAGAATAATACAGATCCCAATTAATAAAAAGTTAAATAATTTTAAATTATAGACATGAAAGCCCAGTACTCTTAATATAAGGCTGTTAAAATTTATTTGATGGATGTTTAAGATTAGGATTTAAAATTAAAGTTAAATGAAAAGGTACAAGAAAACTAATATTTGGCTCTTGCCCTCTGAGTCAGTCTGTATCCAGAGAACAGCGGACTTCTCTAAAGAGCTTTGCAACTCTGAAGCACATAACCTCCTGTTCAGGGAGATTAATAAGACCACTGGAGAACAGAAAGCCAATCAGTGCATTGCTACAAAGAGGATAGTCATCAGAGAAGGGAGATATCCCTGATGCTTCCAAGGGAAGCCACATGGTCAAGGAAGACCTGGACAGACCTAGCGCAAATGGCACTAGCAGAACTGAGAAGCTGCTCTCAATTTTCCCCAAGAATGACTCCCATAAAAGCTCAGCTGACTGTTCACAATATAGAGAAACAAAAGTCAGTTTGACTGCTTCATATTAAACACTTAGAATAGACAGTTAAAAACAAAATACAGCCATTCCTGGGCATTTTATATAATAATAGTAATAATAATATATTATGGTATTCACTTCATGTTAGCCTCCCAAAATAAGTAAGACTGGAGGCTACAAAGAAGGATTCTCAGACAGGAATGCCTGATAACTATAAAATGAGACTATCAAAAGGATCTGCCAGAGGCAGAAGTTTTTAGTTTAAGGCCTACAGTTATTCTTAAGCTAAACACATAGGCTTGGTATTTGTAAGTATGATTATCCAGCCCTGAGTAAGAGAATTAAAGGTGTCTCTATTAGACACAGAGGTCATACTAAAAGGATTTTGCAAGATCAGATGACATTAAATTATTAAACTGTATCTTATGGGGAGGGACAACTGTAACACTAAAAGTTAAATATTAAGTTAACAGTCCTGATAACTGGGGATATTAAAGGCTTGTGAGGGAACTTCTATACAGTGACATGTTCCAGCTGCTGCAACATTTATTCAGTACTCATGTTTTTTGTTTCTCTCATAGAAGAACCCATTCCCAGATGACTTTACAACCTGTTCTTCCACAACCAGACTTCAAACCGAACTGACTTCTAAACAGCATGGTACTGGTACCAAAACAGGCGGGTGGACCAATGGTACAGAATAGAAGACACAGAAACCAATCCACAAAACTACAACTATCTTATATTCAATAAAGGGGCTAAAAACATGAAATGGAAGAAGGATAGCATCTTCAACAAATGGTGTTGGAAAAACTGGAAATCCATATGCAACAAAATGAAACTGAATCCCTTTCTCTCACCATGCACAAAAGTTAACTCAAAGTGGATCAAGGAACTTGAGATCAAATCAGAGACATGGCGTCTGATAGAAGAAAAAGTTGGCTATGATCTACATACTGTGGGGTCGGGCTCCAAATTCCTCAATAGGACACCCATAGCACAACAGTTAATAACTAGAATCAACAAATGGGACGTACTCAAACTAAAATTTTTTTTCTCAGCAAAAGAAACAATAAGAGAGGTAAATAGGGAGCCTACATCCTGGGAACAAATCTTTAGTCCTCACACTTCTGATAGAGCCCTAATATCCAGAATATACAAAGAACTAAAAAAATTAAACAATGAGATAACAAATAACCCAATCAACAAATGGGCCAAGGACCTGAACAGACACTTCTCAGAGGAGGACATACAATCAATCAACAAGTATATGAAAAAATGCTCACCATCTCTAGCAGTCAGAGAAATGCAAATCAAAACCACCCTAAGATACCATCTCACTCCAGTAAGATTGGCAGCCATTAGGAAGTCAAACAGCAACAAGTGCTGGCGAGGATGTGGGGAAAAGGGTACTCTTGTACATGGCTGGTGGGACTGCAAATTGGTGTGGCCAGTTTGGAAAGCAGTATGGAGATTTCTTGGAAAGCTCGGAATGGAACCACCATTTGATCCAGCTATTCCCCTACTCGGTCTATTCCCTAAAGACCTAAAAAGAGCACACTATAGGGACACTGCTACATCCATGTTCATAGCAGCATAATTCACAATAGCAAGACTGTGGAACCAACCTAGATGCCCTTCAATAGACGAATGGATAAAAAAATGTGGCATTTATACACAATGGAGTATTACTCTGCATTAAGAAAAGACAAAATCTTAGAATTTGGAGAAAAATGGATGGCATTAGTGCAGATTATGCTAAGTGAAGCTAGCCAATCCCTTAAAAACAAATGCCAAATATCTTCTTTGATATAAGGAGAGTAACTAAGAACAGAGTAGGGACAAAGAGCATGAGAAGAAGATTAACATTAAACAGGGATGAGAGGTGAAAGGGAAAGGGAGAGAGAAGAGAAATTGCATGTAAATGGAAGGAGACCCTCAGGGGTATAAAAAATTACATAGAAGAGGAAGTGAGGAAAAAGGTGGAAAAATATAAGGGGAAGAAATGAATTACAGTAGAGGGGGTAGAGAGAGAAGAGGGGAGGGGAGGGGGGAGGGGGGATAGTAGAGGGTAGGAAAGGCAGCAGAATACAACAGACACCAGAATGGCAATATGTAAAACAATGGTTCTGCAACTGTTGTGATTCTGCAATCTCTATATGGGGTAAAAATGGGAGCTCATATCCCACTTGAATCAAAGTGTGAAATATGATATATCAAGAACTATGTAATGTTTTGTACAACCTACAATAAAAATTAATTAAAAAAAAGAAATACAAGGAGTTCAACTGGGACACAGTGCTGGAGTTAGTCCTGTCACTTGTGGTGGGTCAGGGTCTGCAGAAGAATGCACCAACCAGGCTTCTATCCCACATAACTAACCCCCTTGACCATAGCAACCGGATTCTGAACATTGCCCTGAAACATCCCCATATAACAAGATGCCTTTAATGGAGTGGTTTCAGACATATTAGTGATTCCTGTTTGCATCATGTCAGCCACAATTCATTTGGAAGTCAATGGCAGATACACATGGCCCGACCACAGATGTTTCATCACAAACCTGCACACAACAGCTCTGGACCCACTACTCAGCAGGCCCCAACATACTGGCATCTCTGTTCTAAACCATTTTCATGAAACCCAGTCAATCAAGGCACTCTCTGGTATACTCATGATCAGCAACAGGACATCCAAATATTCTCCAGTTGCAGGTGGTCATGGGAATTTCAAAAATTTCAGAGTATTTATCTAGCCATTTCCTATGATGAAGTTGGAGAAACTGTGGGTTTCAATTCATTAAGGAACCATTAAATTTTGAGGAAGCACATTTCAAGGAATACTCTGGAGAACTCTCACAGGCAAGGCTTCCCAAAGAGTGGAAAAAAGGTCACATGAAGCCAGGCCAATTGAGGTCTACAATGTGAGGTCCATGTGTGTTTTGACTCTCAACTATGGCTGCCAAGTTTTTCAGAATAAAATCATGTGATATCCTGCTGAGATTCCCAGTGTGCTGTGGAAAGCCACTCTGGGCTTAGATCTCAGTTTCCAAGGGCGACTCTCATGCGTGGCCTCGTTAAATTCCAACACAATTCATGGCAATACTTCTCTGACGTCAGTTCCATAACGCAGTCTCTAAGAGGAATCACACCAGAGTTCAAACCCCGGTGGATTCAGCCATCTCTTACAACCACCACACAAATGACCACAATTAAAACTAAATCACTCCCACATGGCCCTCATCTTCTTCCACATAGACACTCATCATGAACTCTGGCTGGAGGTTTCCATGAAGGGCACAGACAAATACACTGTTCAAAATAAGCAGCCTTGCCCCTCATTTGCCTAAAGTCAGGGTGGCCTGGACACCCTTCCAGTGAACCAAGAGTGATCAAATAGGCCTGCTCTATATCTGCTCCGCTTCTCAAATTTGAGGGCTAATGACTGTCTGGTATAGATTCTTTATGTGAATTGGTTTCATGAGAAAACCCAAGCACCTATCGGCTAGCCTCTGCAAGGCTTTGAAGAACTGACTTGACCCAAAGATCCCTATTCTCACTTGATTTAGCTCAGGAAGCTTACAGAGGAAAGCGAGAGACTTCATCCACAATGACTGCTCTTTTGGCCATTTTGGTTTTGGATGCACACTTGGAAACTTTCTTTAGGTCCATCAGATGCTGAGAATCTAAGCCACTGCTGTCACACCGGGCCAAGTGGCTGATTCAGACTCATCCCTTTCCAAAGCAATTAAGCAAAGAGCCACAGGTGATGCCCATTCATTTCCATTTGAAACCTGTTTTCTTCAGGCTTCACCAAGGGGTGGCCTGAGGCAAAGACCTTCCTGACATTCAGGGTAATAGAAACATAAGTAAGCAAATGGCCCAAAGCAGGGTTTCTCCACTGAGACTTTACTGGTCACACTGATAACTGAGTTTTCTGAGATGCTCCCATTCCCTTCAACTATCCAGTACATGGCCATGTCACAGAGCTTGGAGGTGGTACATATCTTGGACACCAAACCATAAGGCTACTCTGGAGAGTGGCAAGTATTCAGGAGGAAAAGAGGAACTTAGGAAGATAGTAGGTGTTCCCCATCCATAAGGAAAGCCGCTCTACATTCTTAAATTGGGCAGGATGAATGCTGGGAAGCTTTCTACTAGACAGGACACAACCATTGATGCATTTGCTTTTCAAATGTCTACAACACGGATACAGTGGGATACACAGACATAGAAACACTCGTGTTGTCAAACGACTTTCTAGAAACTTTCCAGTCCAAACCTACAAACTGCCTTTCCTACCTATTCTCAGAGCATGAGATAAAACCACAAACTCACACCGACACCCACCACGGCACCTCCTTTCCCCAAGTATGTCTGTGACTATCCTGAGTGTCCTCTGACTGGTGGGCCATACTATGTTCCCCTGAAATGGCCTGTCTTGCCTCAGATCTGGTCTTCTTTGCCAACTCTTTGAAGTTGTCAGGAGCCATGGTTGAGCCACTACCTGCTTTCTCAGAAAAGTCCCTCTTCAGAGCTCTCCTGGAATTTGGCCATCATCACATAAGTAGGTACCAAGAAAGACTGATTCTGTCCTTGGTAAATCCAAACAATTGAGACCACTGGGACTAGGACTGGGACTTGCTCTTGGTGGCTGGCTTCAGAGAGTTCCATCACCAAGGAAGTGTGGTAGGTCACTTCCTTCAGCAACTGAATGAGGTCACTGCCTTTGAAAACCACTTTGTCCTAGCAATTGCTTCCAATGGTCCCATGAGATGGAGGCTGCTCCTACTTCCTGTGACACTTTCACAAATTAGAATGGTATATCAACCATAGGCACCCAGGAAAAGCTCTGTATACAGGCCTGGTTTGGTCCATTTCATCTACATTAAGAAGAGAGAGGCTGATTCAGACACATTCCTTCATTCTGACCAGGTTGTTTGACAAGGAAGTTGACATGGAGTTGACTTTGGCTCTCTCAGGTCCTTCTTAGGTGAAAAGGTCGGTCAAAAGTCGGAGGAAAAGACCATCAAGAGACTGTCTCATGTCACAGCAAAGGGTTTATTGGGAGTCCAGCATGCTGGGGCTCAGAGCTAACTTCAGAGGAGCAAAAGAACAAAGAGCCCCAAGAACAACTTGAGCAGAGTTTATATACATTCTTTAGAGAGGGCAGGGACTTTACATACATCATATCCTCTTTTAGGAAATCAACACATAGCACGGGAAAATGAAATAACAACTCTAAAACATGATTAGTACATTCATTGGCGGGAAGAGTTCGGGTAGGGGGTGATTGGTTAGGCCTGAAAAGGGGTATACGTTTAAACTGATTGGTTGAATCCCTGAGATGTATATGTGGTGAGCTGCATGGTTTCTGGAAAGGGGTTGTTAAGTAACTAGGTGGTCAGGGAAGATTTCAACACACATCTAATTGGCAGTTCCGGGAATTGTCTTAACTGCCACAGGAATTTCAGGTTCTGAGTGCAGCTTGGAAACTTTAAAAAACCTGGTTCTATGTTTCAATTTCAATTTCTTTTATTCGTTCATTTCCCACTCCTTTTTCTTACTACTTTTAATCTTAAACGTAATAAATCATAATTATTGCGGGGTCTCACATTCTATTTCTGCCAGTGGACCGTATTTCTGTCTGATTACAATGAGTTTTTCCTGCGAATTTGAGCCTGGAGAAAGGAAACTATGTGGTTAAGCAAACAAGGTCCTACAGTTAGCAACACCATAAGGATGATCAAGGGTCCAGCTAAGTCTGATAGGAGTGTAGTTAACCAGGGGGACTGGGTAAACCATAACTCAAACCACCCTAGTTGAATCTCCCTATCTTTCTGGTGCTCTTCAAGGCATTTTCTCAATTTACTCATGGATTCTTTTACAACTCCAGTATGGTCAGCATAAAAACAACATTTTTCTCTCAGTGCAGCACAGAGGCCCCCCTCACTCATGAAGAGGAGGTCTAATCCTCGCCTGTTCTTTAAAACAACTTCAGAGAGAGAAGTTAAGGATTCCCGCAAAGCTGTGATGGTGGTCTCTAATGTCTTCAAGTCTTTATCTATTGCTGTTTCTAATCGGGCCATTTGTTGTGACCCACATATAGTAGCAGCTGTTCCCATACCCACTCCTGCAGCAGCTCCTATCCCCAATAGGATGGCAGGAGTAAGGGACACTGGCTCCCCGCAAAATCGGGTTGTTTCTCCCCCTAGTAGACCTTCAAATGATTCTACATCATAATAGAGCACCCTGGGGAGTATCTGCACCATTACACAATAATTTACAGAGATGTCAAATACCTGGGCTGAAATGCAAGGAGTTCTGACTGTTTGGAGTTCAGTACAATAAAGGTTCCTTTAATTAGTTCCCAGGGGGAGGAGTCAGCTGTACTCTGGACTGGGGAAGTAGGCAAAGACGGAAACCAGGAAGTATGAGATGGTAGAGGGGTTCTGGTAGATCTAGCCATGGGAGGTTTAGGAGGCTTAATTCCTGGGTTGAGGGGATTGGGCTCTATTGCTGTGATATTTTCTTCCTTTTTCAGCCGGATGGTGAACCAGTGACCAAAGTCATAACGAGGGCCATATATATAGAATCGCATTCCCCACGTATTTTCCATAGGCCATGCTGTTCCGAGGTAGCCCCTTCCTTTGGAATTGAAAGTTAAAATGAGGGGGTAACATAGACTATTCTTTCCACAGTGAGTTTTTGACACCACTTGGCTAGCAGCACATTTCTTGGGATCAATCAAGGTGTCATTTCTTTCTTCCTGAATCGTACTGTCGGGGGAGTTTGGGTTCCACCATGCAGCTCCCTTTTGTTCACAACCCCAAGATCTACAATAAAAGTCACTGGGTCCTGTACAGGTTTGGGCCTGTTTGCGGCTTCGGAAATCAGCTGGGCACACATAAAAATCAAGATTGGCTAGTTTACACCTGAGCTGCGGAAGATGATATCCATAATTCATGGGGTAAGGTGGTCTATGTTGCCCTGGTTTGGGGTTGAGTGGGATCTCTGTGGGGGTCCTCTATGTCAGGGAGATCCCAGTCAGACAGGCCTATGGCAATCTGACAAATATCCGGGTGGAGAGATGGCCACCAAGTCCATATGGTGGCTGTATGTGAAATAGACCACACTACTTGCCCAGTAGGATTTATAACTTGCCATTGTTGCTGAACAAGCTGATGGGGATTAGGACTGCTGGTGGTCAGGGGAAGAATCCATAGCCCTACCCACATGACAGACACACAACTTGAGACGGTTACCAGTCTGTTCCAGTTTCCAGCCAGAGTCCGGACAGGGCGCAGGCTTGAGATGGGAGGCATGGATCCAGGAAGTGATCCCATCCACTTTCACCACTGTGGTTGTTATAAGCAGCACCTGGTATGGTCCTTTCCAGCGGGGTTCCAGGGATGACACCTAATGCCATCTCATGTAGATGAAGTCTCCCACTTGATATCGATGTGGGGTTCCCTCATCTCCAGGCTGATAAGCAGTGGCCAACTGTTTCCACAGGTATCGCTGGGTGCTGGGTTTGTTCAAGGGCTTTAAGTCTGTCAAGAAAGAGTGTGTGAAAGGAATCATTAAGTCTCAGAGTTGGGGTTAGGTCCCTTACTGGAGGAGGGGGACCATAGAGAATTTCATAAGGGGTGAGTTTACACAAAGAGGCAGAGGGCGTTTTTCTTGCACGAAACAGTGCTTAAGGTAGGAGCAGAGTTCAATTTTTTATGCCGGTCTCCAAGCTTTTTTCGTTAAGGTCTCTTTGATGGTTCTATTCATCCTTTCTACCTGTCCTGAGCTCTGGGTCTATAAGCACAATTTAACTTTCAATTAATCCCCAGGGTCCTGGCGAATCCATGACTTACCTGGGCCACGAATGCCAGTCCATTATCAGACCCTATTACCTTAGGCAGGCTGAACCTTGGAAAAATGTCTTATAGAATCTTTTTGACCACCCTCTGAGCCTTCTGTTTCTTCATGGGGAAGGCTTCAAACCATATTGAAAAAGTATCTACAAAGACTAGAAGATATTTAAGTCTGTACCTTGCTGGCTTAATTTCAGTAAAGTCCACTTCCCAGAATTGTCCTGTTCTGGTTCCTCGTAAGTGCTTTCCTGCAGGAAGCTTGGATGGGTAAGCATTAACTAACTGGCAGACTTGACAAGCTCTAGTCACCTGCTCAGCTATTTCTTTCCTCTGTGAGTCAGTCAATAATAAGTCCTTTCTCCGGTCCTTTAGAAGTGCCTATAACTTTTTTCAGCCTAAGTGGGTGAGTTGGTGTACGTCTTTGACATAAAGGTGGGCTTTTTGAAATAGTAAACTTGGCTCTGAAGGGTCCCAGAGTCCTGTATCTGTCTCCTCAGATGATAAGTTGCCTGAATGCTCCAGTGCGGCCAAATCTCCTGATTGTTGTTCCCCCCGGTGTGGAAAAAGTTACCAGAGTCACTACATTTAGGGCTGCCAATTAAGCTTCCTCATCTGCCCTTCTGTTTCCAACCGCCATGGGGTCGTTTCCCTTCTGGTGCCCTGGACAGTGCACTATACCTAGTTCCTTAGTGCTCTGCACTGCTGAGAGAAGGTGGAGGATCTCATCTTTGTTCTTTATTTCTTTCCCAGCAGAGGTTAATAGCCCCCTTTGCTGGTAAATAGCCCTGTGCACATTAGCATTGGCAAATGGATAGCGGCTATCAGTGTATATGGTGGCCCTTTTGCCTGTTGCTAGTTCCAATGCTTTCGGAAGGGCAATCAGTTCTGCCTTTTGGATTGATGTCTTTTCTGGGAGACCAGAGGATCAGATGACATTAGTTTTGCTAACTATTGCTGCTCCACCCCGCCGCTTACCATCTTGGAGGAAGCTGCTCTCGTCTGTAAACCATACGACTTCTGGGTGAGGCAGTGGCTGGATCTTTCAAGTCTCATCCTATACTGGTTTCCTCTGCCAGTATGTGTTGACACTCATGAGTGATGTGTTCTGATGATTCTTCTGGCAGCAGTGTACCCAGGTTGAGTGGAGCAGGGGGTCCCAGAGTTATTCTGTCTTTGCTAATCCAGAGGCTCTGGTAGTGGTTTATTCTGGAGTTTGATAGCCACCTCTCTGGAGGCTGACAGATGATGCTCTCCAGGGCATGGGAGGCTATAATGGTTAGCTTCTGTCCCAACGTTCATTAATGAACATCTTTTTTTAGAAGGGCTGCCGCTGCTATCGCTCTTAAGCAATTTGGCCACCCGCTAGCCACTGGGTCCAATTTTTTTGATAAGAATGCTACCGGCCATTTTCAAGGTCCCAAAGTCTGAGTGAACACTCCCAGTTCTATTCCTTTCGTTTTCTCAATGTAGAGAGTGAAGGGTTTTTCTACTTCTGAGAGTGCTAAAGCTGGAGCAGATAGCAGTGCCTTTTTTTGACATTATCAAAAGCTTTTTGGTGCTCAGGGGTCCATTTGAAATGGGCATCCCCATTTATAAGCGGGTATAAAGGTGCAGCCAGAGATGCGAACCCAGGAATCCATAACCTGCAAAAGCCGGCAGTCCCAAGAAACTCTCTGAATAGTCTCTTATTAGATGTGGGCGGTATCTGCACAACGGTTTGTTTTCTGGGCTCACTGAGCCATCTTTTGCCACCCCTAAGAGAATAACCCTGGAAGATTACTTCTTGCTGACAAATTTGGTCCTTTTTGCAGAAGCCCTATATCCAAGCCGAACAAGCTCGGATAATAGTGCTTGGGTCCCAGACTCATAGTTCTTCTTGGTGTTGGCTGCCAGTAGCAGATCATCCACATATTGGAGTTGGGTGACTTCGGGGTGTGCAGTTCTGAGGCCTGTGGAGGGCTTCATCAAAGAGAAGCCAGCCACCAAGAGCAAGTCCCAGTCCTAGTCCCAGTGGTCTCAATTGTTTGGATTTACCAAGGACAGAATCAGTCTTTCTTGGTACCTACTTATGTGATGATGGCCAAATTCCAGGAGAGCTCTGAAGAGGGACTTTTCTGAGAAAGCAGGTAGTGGCTCAACCATGGCTCCTGACAACTTCAAAGAGTTGGCAAAGAAGACCAGATCTGAGGCAAGACAGGCCATTTCAGGGGAACATAGTATGGCCCACCAGTCAGAGGACACTCAGGATAGTCACAGACATACTTGGGGAAAGGAGGTGCCGTGGTGGGTGTCGGTGTGAGTTTGTGGTTTTATCTCATGCTCTGAGAATAGGTAGGAAAGGCAGTTTGTAGGTTTGGACTGGAAAGTTTCTAGAAAGTCGTTTGACAACACGAGTGTTTCTATGTCTGTGTATCCCACTGTATCCGTGTTGTAGACATTTGAAAAGCAAATGCATCATGCATTTTGAACCCCTGTGAGAGTCTAGTACAGGTTAGTTGGCCATATGTTAAAGTTTCTGGGTCTATCCACTCGAAAGCAAACAGAAACTGATTGTCCTTATGTAGGGGCAAGAAGAAGTAAGCATCTTTTAAGTCCAGCACAGTGTACCATTCCCGCTCCAGATTCAGAGTGCTAAGCAAATTATATGGATTGGGTATTGTTGGGTGAATGTCCTGCACTCTGTTGTTTATCTCTCTTAGGTCTTGAACAGGACAGTAGTCCCTAGTTCCTGCCTTTCTTACTGGTAGCAGGGGGGTATTCCAGGCTGATTGACAGGGCCTTAGGACCCCAAGGGCCAATTATTTCTGAATATGGGGACTTATCCCATCTTTAGCTTCTTTGCTTAGAGGATATTGTTTAACACTGATTGGAGAGGCAGAGGCTTTTAATTCTAGTTCTATTGGAGGTAGTTTTATTGCTAGACCTAACCCAGCAGTTTCTGCCCAGGCATTCGGATAATCTTTTATCCATTTCTGTGGTAGTTTGCCTCTTTGATCAGTCCTAGGGAGCGCGAAGAGTTGATTTTCATCTTCAATGGACATAGTCAATGCTGTGACTATGGGAGGTTTCACTGAAGGCTTTAGAACATCCACTTCGGGAACATCAGGGTTAAAAGTTATTCTAGTCCCGAGTTTGGTAAGCAGATCCCTGTGCATCAATGGGGCTGGGCACTCTGGGATTACTAGGAAAGAGTGTTGGACTTTTCCTTTTCCTATATCCATAATCCTCTTAGTTGTCCAAGCCCGATATGTACTGCCATTATCCCCTTGAACTAGGGACCATTTATTTGATAGCAGCCCAGTGGGGTCTTAAGGGCTGAGAATACTGCTCCTGTATCCTCTCCAAAGTTCACTGGAGTCCCCTCCACTTCAAAGGTTACCCTGATCTCGGGGAGGAGATCCGAGCCCCAACATTCCTAGTCCTGTTCTAGAGTCAGCATGGCATGCTGGCGTGGTTGCTTCTTTTGGGTGCACTTTTGGCTCAGTGTCCTTTTTCTTTACAGTAGGCACATTGATCTGAGGCCAGGGGCAGCCTTTGGCATGGGCCCAAGTATCCCTTCCTGACTCCAAGCTTTTTAACTTCTGGCATATTTGCTGCTGTGAACAAAACCTTAGCCAATGTTTTAGTCTGCCTTTTGCTCCTTTCATGCCCCTTTTGTTCCCTTTCCTTCTCTATCCTCTGTTCCCTCTCCTCCTCAGTTTCTCTCTTATAATATACTTTCTCAGCTTCTCTGACTAAATCTCTTAAGGTCGTATCTTGTAATCCATCTAGACATTGTAACTTTCTCTTAATATCTTGGGCAGCCTGCTCAATACAGGCCATTGTAACAGATGCATTTTGGTCCTCTGCCTGAGGATCAAAAGGAGTATATTCTTCCATAATTCTCTCCAGAAACATAGAGGGAGACTCATTAGGCCCTTGGATAATCTCTCTTACTTTGGCCAAATTGGTCAGCCCTCTGGCGGCCACTCGGAGACCCGCTATTAGAGCCCGACGATAAGTGGACAGATGCTTCTTACCTTCAAAGGTGTTGGGGTCCCAGTTGGGTCGGTTCATGGGCCCATAGGGACGGAAAGAGAGTATCACAGGGGCTTCTGAGTTTTCTATTATCCGCCGCCGGTGGGTTCCTTTAGGTTGCCCAGCTTCCTCCAGGGGAGGAGGGGCTGCTGCTGCTGCAGAGAAGTCCCCTGGAGGGCTTGGGTCTGGCCCAATTGCCTATAGCAGTGGAGAGGCTGAGTCAGCGGTTGGAGGATCATCAGGAACTGTGTTGGGGGTTGGGGAGGGAGAGTAGACGATAAGGAGGGGGAGGAGTGTCCAGTCTTGTGACTCAGGGAGAATGGAAGGAAGAGGGGGAGGAGTGGATGGTTTGAATGATAGGATCATGGGGGAAGGGGTATATGGCTCTTTATCTGGGTGGCCACGTGGCCAAAGCTGAAAGACAATATCTCTGACTTTTCGGATTAGAGGAAAGTGGAAGGATCCTTCTGGGGGCCATCCAACTTCGAGGATGGGCCACTCTGAAGCACAGAGAGTCTGCCAGGTACAGCGTTTTACTGGAAAATAAAGATTCTGGGCCCTTGAGCGGACATCAGTCCAATGATCAAGGGTCGGAGACAGAGAAGAGGATGTGCTTTGTCCCATAATGGGAATTCCTCAAACAGGGACAGTGAAGACACAAATGCAACCCAGAAAAAGACAAACAGTAAATGTTTAACATGACTCCAAGAAAAAGATTAGAACTGAGTAACTGGTAAATCTTAATGGGTTAGGCAATAAAGACAGACAGTAAACTCAACATGAGTTCGGGACAATGAACCAAACTGAGTAGCCGGCAAAACCTGATGGGCTGGCAAACCGAATCCTGAAGCAAAATGTAACTGAGATGAGGAAACTACTATTCTTTGATTTCCCTAGTCTTCCGGAGTGTCCCCCAGAAACGTGACCTTGGGCTCTGTGACAGGTCTGTCACACCATAGGAGAGAGCTAATGCTCTTCACCAACAGCCACTTTGCCATGCCCTGACTTGAAATCCGAAACCAGAAATAGGCTCCTTACTAACCCCGAGAGGAGTCCCTTGAGGTCTTTCGTCCACCGCTGCCGGATATCTCACCTGGGGCCTCCAGATAAATAGGTGCGGCGAACGTCAGAGGAAAAGACAACAAAGAGGTTTTCTCATGCATCAGCAAAGGGTTTATTGGGGGTCCAGCATGCTGGGGCTCAGAGCTTACTTCAGAAGACCAAAAATCAAAGAACCCCGAGAACAACTTGAGCAGAGTATATATACATTCTTTAGAGAGAGCAGGGATTTACATACATCATTGCCTCCTTTAGGAAATCATCATGTACCACGGAAAAATCAAATAACAACTCTTAAACATGATTAGCACATTCATTGGCGGGAAAAGGTCAGGCAGGGAGTGATTGGTCAGCCCTGAGAAGGGGTATACGTTTAAATTTATTGATTAAAGCCCTGAGATGTATACGTGGTGAGCTGCACGGTTTCTGGGAAGGGGTTGTTAAGTAACTAGGTGTTCAGGGAAGATTTCAACACACATCTAATGGGCAGTTTCAGGAATTGTCTTAACTGCCACAGGAATTTTAGGTTCTGAGTGCAGCTTGGAAACTTTACAAAACCTGGTTGTTTACGTTTCAATTTCAATTTGTTTTATTCTTTCAGAACCTTACAGTGGAAGGCGAGAGACTTCATCCACAATGACTGCTCTTTTGGCCATTTTGGTTTTGGATGCACACATGGGATCTTTTTTTAGATCCATCTGTTGCTGATAATCTAAGCCACAGCCTCAAACAGGGCCAAGAGCCTGATTAAGACACATCCCTTTCCAAAGCAATTACATCTCTGAGGTCAGTTACAGAACTCAGTCTCTGAGAGGAATCACACCAGTGTTCAAGCCCAGGTGGACCCAGTCATTCTTCCAACCACCACACATATGACCACAATTAAATCCAAAACACTCCCACATGGCACTCATCTTCTTACATACATACACTCATGATAACCTTTGGCTAGAGGCTTCCATGAATGGCGCAGCCCACGAGAGTGTCCAAAATAAGCTCCCTTGCAACTCATTTGCCTAACCTCAGGGTGGCCTGAACACCCTTCCTGTGAACCAGGATTGATCACATAGTTCTTCCTGTAATACTGCTCTGCTTCTCCAATTTGAGGCTTACTGACTGTCAGGTATAGATTCTTTATGTGATTTGGAGTCATTAGGAAACCAAAGTAAATTTGCAAGGCTTGGAAAAACTCATTTGACCCAAAGGACACCTATTGTCACTTGGTGGAGGTCAGGAACCTTACAGAGGAAGGCGAGAGACTTCATCCACTATCACTGATCTTTTTGCCATTTTGGTTTTGGATGCACACATTGGATCTTTCTTTATATCCATCAGGCGCTGCTAATCTAAGCCACAGCCACACACAGGGCCACGAGGCTGATTCAGAACATCCTTTTCCAAAGCAATTAAGCAAAGAGCCACAGGTGATGCCCATTCATTTCCATTTGAAAACTGTTTTCTTCAAGATTCACAAAGGGGTGGCCTGAGGCAGAGACCTTCCTGACTTCAGAGCAACATAACAATAAGTAAGCAAATCCCAATGCAGGGTTTCTCCACTGAGACTATACTAGTCACAATGATATCTGAGTTTTCTGAGATGCTTGTCATTCCCTTCAACAATCCAGTACATGGCCATGTCACAGAGCTTGGAGGTGGTATATATATCTTGGACAAAAAACCATGAGCCTATTCTGGAGAGTGGCCAGAATTCAGAAAGAAAACAGGAACTTAGAAATTTAGTAGGTGTTGCCCATCGAAAAGGCAACCAGCAGTCCTTTTTTAAAATGGGCAGGATGAATGCTGGAAAGCTTTCTACTAGTCAGGATACATCCATTTATGCATTCCTTTTTCTAATGTGTACAACCAAGAACACAGTGGGATACACAGACACAGAAACACTCACCTTGTCAAAGGACTTTCTAGAAACAGTCCACTCTAAACCAAACAAACCGCCTTTCCTACCTATTCTCAGAACATGAGACAAAACCACAAACTCACACCCACTCTCAAAAAGGCACCTCTTTCCCCAAGTAAGTCTGTGAGTATCCAGAGTGTCCTCTGACTTGTGGGCCATAGTATGTTCCCCCGAAATGGCCTGTCCTGTCTCAGATCTGGTCTCTTTGTCCATCTCTGTGAAGTTGTATGGAGCCTGTGCTGACCACTACCTGCTTTCTCAGAAAAGGCCCGTCTTCAGAGCTCTACTTGCATTTGGTCATCCTTAAACCATTAGGTACCAAGAGAGACAGACTCTCTCCTTGGTAAATGCAAACAAGTGAGCCCACTGGGAATGGGACTGGGCCTGCCTCTGGATGCCTGGCTTCCTGGATCTCAAGTTCAGAGAGTTTCATCACCAAAGAAGTGAGGTAGGTCAATTCCTAAAGGAAGGGAATGAGGTCACTGCCTTGGCAACCACTTTGTCCTTACAGTTGCTTCCAAAGGTCCCTTGAGATGGAGGCTGCCCCTACTTCCTGTGAAACTTTCAGAAGTTAGAATGGTATATCAACCATAGACACCCAGGAGAAGCTCTCCACACAGGGTTGTTTTGGTCCATCTTTTTTATATCAATAGGAGAGAGGCTGATTCAGACACATACCTTCATCCTGACCAGCTTGTTTGCCATGGAAGATGACTTTTGCTCTCTCAGGTCCTTCATAGCTGCCTACATCTTCTCCAGGGATCATTTCTGCATCAACCTTTGAGGTTCTCAGCAGGTGGAAGATTCCCTACATTCCTGTATTGTAAGACCTACTCTGTCCCTGCTCTTTTGTAAAGTTAGATTGAGGGAACAGTGTATGGTTAGGGTTAATAATATATTTTATTTGGGTTAGGAAACATTCTGTGGGATAAATAATGGTATTAGGAACCTGCGATATTCACAAGAATATATAGGTGAAATATAAGTATAAAACCTGAAATCTAGGTACGATTTGAAGCCCAGAAGGGAATTGGGCCCTTTAGTGCGATACTTAGCTTTGAATTATGTTCTACACAGATGTCTCAGATAAATCGATATGCAATGGCAGAGGACCTTGTACCTTGGATGAATAAATGTCTTAGAGAACATCCAGTCAAAAAGGAATAGTCGGCAGGATTAGGAAGGTAGTCAGTAGGTTTTGAAAAAAGAGTGAGTATAGGATTTGGACAAAACGTTCATTAGCAATAGGGTTTCGGGTAGAGAGTGAACGTAAATATGAGCACATACGAAGAGTCAGTCACAATGATGAACTGGGAAAAATATGTTGGAAAGCAGATATCAATAGAGACATTAGGAAAACAGGCAAAGTATAATGTGAGTGATAGGGTTAGACATTTTCAACATGGTTGAGGATGAATATATAATCTTAGGTAGAAAGACATATGTAGTCATCAATAGGATTGATATTTTAGAGCATTAGGCAACCTAGGCATGGTTGTTTTTAATAATCCATGCTCACTTTCCATTTTGCTTTGGTGAAAGGTTAATAAAATAGTCACTTGTCACTTCCTGTTTTTCTGTATGCTTAACAAAACACTGTTGAAATCTTGAGAACTGTTTGCTCTTTTGGTTCCCAGAATGTGCTATCCCCAACTGCCAAACTGCAGAATGTACTCCCTCACCCAGTTGCATGCAAACTGCACACTCGCCCTGACCCATAAATAAATTTCCCTCCCTGCCCTGTCCAAGGAAAGTATATAAGCTCTGTTAAAGCTGTTCTCAGGGCTCTTTGCTCTATTCAAGTGAGCTCTGAGCCCCAGCATGCTGGACCCCCAATAAACACTTTGCTGTGGCTGAGTGAAAATGATATACTGTTCTGTACTTAAAAGATGCTTTCTTTTGCTTGGCTCTGCATAAAGATAGTCAGTTGCTGTTTGCTTTCGAGTGGGTAGACCCAGAAACAGGAACGTCTTGTCAACTAACTTGGACTAGACTCCCACAGGGGTTCAAAATCTCCCCCACTCTCTTTGATGAAGCCCTTCACAGAGATCTCAACAACTTCAGAACTACACACCCCGAAGTCACCCTGATTCAATATGTGGATGTCCTGCTCCTGGCAGCCAACACCAAGGAAAACTTTGAGTCTGTGACCCAAGCACTATTATCTGAGCTTGCTCAACTCAGGTATAGAGCTTTGGCCAAAAAGGCCCAAATTTGCCAGCAAGAAGTAATCTTCCTGGGGTATTTTCTTAGGCACTGTAAATGATGGCTCACTGACCCCAGGAAACAAAACGTTGTGCAGATACCACCCCCATTTAACAGGAGACAACATAGAGAGTTTCTTGGAACTGCTGGCTTTTGCAGGTTATGGACCTGGGTTTGTGTTCATAGCTGCTCCTTTATACCCGCTGTTAAATGAGAATGCCCAATTCCAATGGACCCTTTGAGCACCAGCAAACTTTTGATAACATCTAAGAACACTAACACTGAACACCTCAACTTCACTGAGTCCAGCCTGCAATTTCAGAAAGCCCTACACTATTTTAAAAATGTACATCAACTCAATCAACTTAGTTCAAAGAAACTGCAGCCATTCCTGTAGGATCAAGAACAGAGTTTTAGACTAACTCACTCACAGTGAATGGAAATAACTGAATGGGTAACAAAAGCCTGTCGGTTCTGTTAATTGGTTAATGCTTACCATTCCAAGCTTCCTGCAGGAAAGCACGTACCAGGAACCAGACCAGGACAATTCTGGGAAGTGGACTTTACCTAAATTAAGCCAGCGAGATATGGACTTAAATATCTCCTAGTCTTTGTAGATACATTTTCAGGATGGATTGAAGCCTTTCCCACAAAAAAAAAAAAAAAAAAAAAAAAAAAAAAACGGCACAAATTGTGGTCAAGAAGATCCTGAAAGATATTTTTCAAAGACAGGGCCTGCCTAATGTAATGTGGTCTGATAATTGAACGGCGTTCATGGGCCAGGTAAACCTGGGGTTAGCCAGGACCCTGGGGATTAATTGGAAGTTACATTGTGTTTATAGACCCCAAAGCTCAGGACACATGAAAAAATAAATAGAAGCATTAAAGAGACCTTAAATAAATTAAGCTTAGAGACCGTCATAAAAGGGTAGACTATGCTCCTACCTTATGCACTGTTTCATGAAAGAAATACTTCCTTTGTTTCTTTGTGTAACATCACCCCCTATGAAATTCTCTATGGGGCCCCTCCTCTGGTAAGGGACCTAACCCCAACTCTAAGACCTAAGTATCCCTTCCACACACCCTTGCTTGACAGACTTAAATCTCTTGAAAGAACTCAGCTATACCTGTGGAAACAGCTGGCCACTGCCTTCCAACCTGGGGACGAGGGGACTCCACATCGATATCAAGTAAGAGAATTCCTCTACATAAGAGGACATCAGGTGTCATCCCTGGAACCCCGCTGGAAAGGACCATACCAGGTGCTACTTATAACACCTACAGCGGTAAAAGTAGACGGAATCACTTCCTGGATCCATGCCTCTCATCTCAAGCCTGCAACCTGTCCAGACTCTGGCTGGAAACTGGAAAAGACTGGTAACCCTTTCAAATTGTGTATTTGCCACGTAGATAAGGCTATAGACTTTCCCCTTGGCCACCAGTAGACCTAACACTCATTAGCCCGTTCAGCAGCAATGGCTGATCACAAATCCTACAAGACAAGAAGTATGGTCTATCTTGCATACAGCCCCCTTAGGAACCTGGTGGCCATCTCTCCACCCAGACATTTGTCAGCTGGATATAGGTCTTTCCTATTAGGATATCCTTGATGAAGAGGATCCCACTAAAATTCCATTAAATCATTTCCGTACCATAGATAATGGAAACAAACATTATGGTTGTATAGACAGGCAAGCCAGATGCAGGTTGGCTAGCCTATATTAGTATGTTTGCCCCGCAGACTATCAAAGCCACAAACCGCCATGGCTGAGTGTGGGAAAAGATGACTTCTTCTGTAAGTCATGGGGATTTGAGCATACAGGGGCTGCCTGGTGGAATGTAAAATCCTCATCAAATTCAGTACACAGCATTGGCCATATTACTACTTAGACATCTAAAACAGATGGCGCCAAGAGGAGTCTCTAGATCCTCAAATTCTGTGTGACCTTTTTACCTTCTGCAAGTGCTCAAAAGGGTGAAAGGAAATTCCCCTATGTGGAGGCCTTTTCCCTGTTTCCCTCACATCCTGAACTATGCTTCTCCAATAGTTCCTCACCCTCAGCTTTCTGCTCCAGACTCTCTGCTGTCAGTCCTACCTCAGCAACCTTATTTCTCCCCTCCAATTACTAGATCCAAAACCCAAACCTCCGCTGGTTCTCAGAGCATTGCCCCCTTGCTGAGTTAGCAGGTACTGAGGTACCCATCCACCCACTCACTCCTCTCTTCCTCTGTCAGTACCCGCACCGGGTCGCACCAGGTCCTCTTACCAGCTAACCTAAAGCTCCAACCAGCTTAGGAGATCCCTCAGACCCCTATTGAAGATGTAATGAAAATGACCTTTAAAGTTGCTTTGTGATCACTGAAAACAGGTTACTAAGAATTTAAAGTGCCTCACAGGCTTTTCGGGATAGTCACTCCCGTCTTCCCCTCTGCTCTACCTGTTATACTGCTCAAGTTTTTGTTTCTAGGAAAATCCCAAACCCCTTTCCCATTATTCTTTTATATCTCTCCTTCCTATTTCTCAGATCCACGGAGCAGCTCTCACCCTCTGCCTTCCCCGTCTTCCCCCTCTGTACCAGGCCCACAGAAAAATCTTAACTGAACTTCTCCAGAAGTCTTCACCATGACTTTAGGATTTTCAGCAAAAGAGTCCCTATAAAAGAGTTCAGTGTAGATAAACTTCCTGTTTTTCTGTTGCCCTGCTCTACTTGGCTCCTGGCTGCAAAAATCAGCACTCCTAAGCTTGACACCCCTTTAATAGTTTTTCACACAATATGTGAACAAGGCCTCTGGCCTTGAGCTGGGGCTTCATAGAGATGGCTATATTTTTAAGATATAAAATTACCAACTGGGCTCCATGGTAACACTGCAGGGGGATAAAAGAAAAGGAAGAAAAAGCTCTCCCCCTCCCAGGTGTCCTTGAAAGTTTAACTTGCCCACCAAAGAGGAAAAAACAGAAAAAAACTTCTTTTTGTGAAGTTCTGCAGACTGTGAACTTCTTAGTCCCTTCCCTTTCATGTTGGGTACAAAATTCTGAAACTACCTAAACTTGGGGTTCAGGGAATTAATTGATTACAACAGAAGCAATGCCCGCTGAATCCGGTTGCAACCAAATAGGACTGTTTCCCTGTCTTCTGTGCTATCTTAGGTGCCTTGCCTTGACTGCCCCTACAACAGTATAATTCTATATACTTAAACATTGTTTATGTTTTAATGAAATGGTCAACAGATGTGATTAATTGTGAAATGGTGAAGATGTTTCCCAGATTGCTCTATGATGACCCAGGTTCATTTGAAGTTCAAACAGGGGGGCATACAACTCAGTTCCACTGGGAACATATATCTCTTACTTTACCTATCATATTAGGAAGTGGAGTTGCTGCAGGGGTAGTCACAGGAACCACTTGCCCTGGTCCATGGTACACAACAAATGACCCAAATAGAAGCAGCAATAGACCAAAACTTAAAGATATTAGAAACCTCCATCACAGTTTTCAGGAATCTTTAACCTCTCTCTCTGAAGTTGTTTTACACAACAGTCGAGGGTTTGACCTCCTCTTCATGAGAAAAGGGGGCCTTTGTGCTGCATTGATGTAAGAATGCTGTTTTTATGCCGACCATAATGAAGTTGTAAAAAAACCTATGAGTAAAATAAAAGGATGCCTTGAAGAGTGTCAATGAGAGACAGACGCCCCAAAAGGGTGGTTTGAGTCTTGGTTATCACAGTCCCCCTGTTTATCTACGCTTTTATCACCCCTGGCCTGTCCAATAATAATCTCCATATTATAGCTAACTATAAAACCCTGTTTGCTCAACCGTGTAATTTCTTTTTTCCAAGCTCAAATTGGACAAGTTAAACTTATGGTAATACCCCATTAGCAGACATAGAATGTGACACCCCCCAATAATCACTATTATGATTAAAATTAGCCAGAAGAAGAAGTGGGGAATGAAAGGTTAATAAAAAAGGAACTTGGAACTTCCTGTTTTTTTGTATGCTTAACAAAACACTGTTGAAATATTGAGAACTGTTTGCTAACCTTGTTCCCAGATTGTGCTGTCCCCAACTTCGAAATTGCAGAATGTATTCCCTCATCCGGTTACACGCAAACCGCCCACTCGCTCTGACCCATCAATAAATTTCCGTCCCTACCCTTTTCAAGGAAAGTATATAAGCTCTGCTTAAGCTGTTCTCAGGGCTCTCTGCTCTATTCTTGTGAGCTCTGAGCCACAGCATGCTGGACCCCCAATAAACCTCTTGCTGTGGCATGAGACACTCTCCTGGTGGTCTCTTCCTCCGATGCTTGCACGAACATTACTTGGATGATTGAATGTAGAAGAGAAAATCCAGTCAAAAAGGGATAGTCGGTAGGATTAAGAAGATAGTCGGTAGGTTTAGGAAGAAGAGTGAGTATAGGATTTGGAACAAAAATCTCTTTAGCAATAGGGGTTCGGTTAGAGAGTGAATGTAAATGTCAGCACATGTGAACAGTCACAATAATGAAATGGGAAAAGAACGTAGGAAAGCAGATATCAATAAAGACATTACGAAATCAGGCAAAGTATAAAGTGTATGATACGATTAGACATTTTCAACAGGGTTGAGTTAGAATATATAATCTTAGGAAGAAACAAATATGTAGTCACCAATAGGATTGACATTTCAGAGCATTAGGCAACCTTGACATGGATGTTTTTTGTAATCCATGCTCACTTTCCATTTAGGTTTTGGTACAATCATAAGTGTGACGTTTGCATTTGTGTCCAGAATATTACTGTGATAATATGTATATGTAGATCTGATGACATGAGTGTTTATTCCACCATTTCTGGGAGCAATTTTTTGAAGACATATAAATGGGTATAGGGGGTACAAAGAGGTATACACTGTGTCAATGAATATAGAGATAATGCATGAATAGACCATAAGTGAATAAATAATATAACTGGTTCCACATTAAATAACGGATTGAATTGATATCTGAAAATGTATAAGAAATCTTATATTGATATACAATCATTCATTCCAACCATTTATACATCTAATATCAATATTAGGGTTATGGTTTATCATGAAGATATGTTATTTTTGCTACAAAAGTGATTATGGAAATCGAAAATAATGTGTTTGGAAAGAGTCAGTCACAATGCTGGCAATATGTGAACAAGGCCTCTGGCCTTGAGCTGGGGCTTGACAGAGATGGCTACAGTTCTAAGTTAAAGAAGTTACCAACTGGGCTCCATGGTAAAAGCTGGCAGGGAGAAAAAAAAAGAGAAGAAAAAAGCTCTGCCCCTCCCAGGTGTCCTTGAAATGTTAACTTGCACAGAACAGAAAAAAAAAAAAAAAAACAGAAACAAAAACTGCTTTTAATGAACTTCTGCAGACTGTAAACTTCTGAGTCCCTCCCTTACATGTTGGGTACAAAATTCTGAAACAATCTAAACTTGGAGTTCAGGGGATTAAATGATTACAATAGAAGCAATGCCCTCTAAATCCGGTTGCAACCAAATAGGACTGTTTCGCTGTGTTCGGTGCTATGTTAGTTGCCTTACCTTGCATTGTCCATCCCTTTTCTCATGAAAAGACCAGTCAAGAAACATGGAGGAATGCATGTGCTCTGAAGCAGGAAGTGATTGATAGTGAATCAAATGCCTATAAATTTCCTACTTGTGGATGAAATACATATCCTATGATGTGCATAAATTAAAGAAATAGTAATCTACCAGTGTTGAATAAAAATGAACGTCAAAATACACATCATGTCCAATTGGAATCTACTTGCATTGATGTTAAACTGGGTCAGGTACTATAGAAATATTAGGATTTGTGTGCACCATTCACTGAAGTTCCTTTTCGGTACTAGGAAAGAAATATGTTTTTCAGGTAAATGAATATTTCTAAGAATAATCTTGTGAACAGTTGATTATAAATTCACATATATGAATATGAATGAATTTGGTGAGTGTAAAATAAAACACATATTTCATATTTTGAAAAATCTGGAGAGTCTATCTATCTACCTATCTATCTATATATATATATATGTGTGTGTGTGTGTGTGTGTGTGTGTGTGTGTACACACACACACACAGAGACATTAAAAATAGCAATATATATGCCAATCAAAATTCAAAATGAAATATATATCATTGACAGATCCAAAAATATTTATTTAACTGAACATGGATTTATGAATAATATTGATCAAGTAGGAAGCTCACCCATAATTTGAATTTTCAGTTCCAACATCATTTAGGAGGAGTGATCCCTTACAATTTGTATCTGTCAAGTCAGCCACCTCACATGAATGGACATGTGGTCCCAGGTAGGATTCTATGTTTGCATATAAAAATACAGGTGGTGAATAGGCTACAGAGAGGGGAGACAGGAATTCACATATTGGTTAACTTTAAAAAAAACATGGAGAATGACTTCAACAAAAAGTTGACTAGATTTATAACTCCCACAATATATAATGCAAAAGGCAAGTCCAACTATACACCATGCCTCCTCTGAAATGCTTGTATTTTTATTCTGTTTGAGTTATTTTTCTCCATCTTATTAGTATTAGTAGTCAGAGTGTAGTAGGGTAGGGGTTAGTGTCGGGGATTCAGTATTTCGAAAGAAAAATTGGAAAATGAATCCAATGTGTATGTAAATGTGTGCTCCACAAATATCCTCCCACTCTCATACAGAAAAATGCCTTGACAGTACCTTCGCTCCAACTAAAACACCATTAGAGGAGAAGAATTAGAAAATCAGTGAATACATATCTGGAATGGAATATGCTCACAGTTTTGAAAAATTGGAGGTGGTAGATGATTTTTGAAAAGAAAGGGACAGGGTAAACACTCCACAAACATGGAGTTCTGCTGGCCTAAAGACTTCTTGAGAAACTGCCTCTGAGGTTGGGCCCTTGAACTATATGTGGTTGTCAGGAGCTTTAGCTTCCTTTGTACTGAGACCATCAATGCTGGGTCTGCATCTATGTGACATGGAGGAAATTGTTTCTTATTTTCCAATGAAAATGAGGCAGCAGTGCTGAATTCTCTCTTTGTAGGTAACCTGTGGCCACTGGGGGCTAAGTGTATCCCCGTGTGGACTGTGAAGCCATTTGGACATCCTCCAATTTTTGTGGTGTTTCTCGCTGCTGCACTGGGAGTTTGGTATTTGCTTCACAAAATACATGGAGTTCAACTGGGACACAGTGCTGGAGGGATTTCTGTCGGGAGTGGTGGGTCAGGGTCTGCAGGATAATGCACCAACCAGGCTTCTATCCCACATTGCTTTCCCCCTTGACAATAGCAACCTGATTCTGAACATTGCCCTGAAACCTCTCAATATAACAAGATGCCTTTACAAAGAAGGGTTTGCTGGCTGCACCATGTCAGTAACAACCATTTGGAAGCCAAGGGCAGATCCACATTGCCCCACTACATGTTTTATCACAAACCTTCCCACCACTGTTCTAGGCCCGCTAATCAGCAGGCTCCAAATTACTGGCATCTCTGTTCTACACCACTTTCATGAAACCCAGTCAATCAAGGCACTGTCTGGCACACTCAAGATCAGCAACAGCACATCCAAAGGTTCTCCAGTGCCACCAGGTCATGGGAATTTCAAAAATTTCACGGTATTTTTCTAGCCATTTTTCTAGGATGATGTTGCAAGCACTATGAGTTTCAATATATTCAGGAACCGTTAAATGGTGAAGAAGCACATTTCAATGAAAGCTCTGGAGAACTCTCAAAGGCAAGGCTTCCAAAATAGTGGCCAAAAGGTCACTTGAATCCAGTCCTATTGAGGTCTACAATATGAGGTCCATGTGTTTTTTGACACTGAACTATGGCTGCCATGTCTTTCAGAATACAATCAAGTGATATCCTGGCTGAGATTCCCAGTGCTTTGTGGAAAGCCACCCTGGGCCTAGATCTCAGTTTCCAAGGGCGACTTTCATTGCGTGGCTTCCTAAAATCCCAAAACAATTCATGGCAATACTTCTCTGAGGTAAGTTCTAGAACTCAGTCTCTAAGGGGAATCACACCAGAGTTCAAGCACAGGTAGACCCAGTCATTTCTTCCAACTACCACAGAAATGACCACAATTAAAACCAAAACACTCCACACGGCCCTAATCTTCTTCCATATAGACACTCATCATATCCTTTGGCTGGAGTTTTCCATAAGGGGTGCAGCCCAAGACAGTGTCCAAAATAAGCTCCCTTAACCCTCATTTGCCTAAAGTCAGGGTGGCCTGGACACCCTTACCGTAAACCAGGAGTGATCAAATAGGTCTGCTGTTGAGAGCCACAGCCGAAGGGGCTCCAGCAAACTTTCAGACTGCCAGCTGATGATTGGCTCACAGTGGCCCCAGCAACACCTAGCTGATTGGCTCCTCTGTGGAGATGCTCATTGAGCTGTATCCCTGCCCTTTCAGACTGCCAGCTGATGATTGGCTCACAGCGGCCCCAGCAACAACTAGCTGATTGGCTCCTCTGCGGTGATGCTCATTGGGCTGTTTCCCTGCCCTTTCAGACCACGGAGCTGCTCATTGGGGGACTTTTTTGGCTCCGCCCATGCGACCCAGCCAATCGGCCTCAAGAGCAGGAGGATTGTGGGAGGAAGAGGTTGTTGGGGTTGTGTGGCTTGTGGGAAGCCGGTGGTGGCAGTTGGGCTCTGAGGGTTTTTTCCTGAGGAGCTGTTTTGTTTATCTTGTGTGGTTCTAAAAAATAAAGTTAGTTTCTTTTGACAAGTGGCTCCTGAATTGTGCCCAGCCAGACTGCGGCATTTGGTGGCTCGCACGGGGAGCGACTGAGGGTAAGTAAACCGCTCGCCCCTGAGGGCAGGGTGAGAGGATGGGGAGCCATTTTAAGATTCCTCTTTTGTTTTGCTTCATTTTTGTTTTAAGTTGCCTGTCCCTGGAGATGAGTGAGACGGAAGAAAAACCGCTCACTTCTGAGGAAAAACTATTTATGTCTGAGGAACAGATAGGGAGAAAGGACAGATGCACATGTAAGGAGGATAGAAAGGTTATAATGATTTTGTGTGGTTCCATTTTTATTTCATTCTGTCTCGGTTTTGTTTGGCGTCATCTTGTTGGGTTGTATTATAGTAGAAATACGGGATCAGAAACTAGTAAAAAACAAACTGAAAGAGTGTTAAGTAAATTGTTAGAGGAAGAAGGCATCCCAGTAAAATCAAGAGCAGTCAGGGCATACGTTGATACAATGCAAAAATGTAGTCCATGGCTTTTTAAGGAGGAGTTGTTAAATATATCACAATGGAACCATCATGGTGAAGATTTAAAAAGAATAGAAAAGAAAAGCCCAGGGACTCTGCCAGCTGGCACATTGGCATTGTGGGCATTGGTATCTGGTTTTCTTAGTCCAAAACCTTCAATTCAGACAAAGGTAGAGGAAGGAGAAGACATATTGATTCAAGTAAATGAGGAGGTCTCTCAAGTTAGTCAGAAAGAGGAAAAGATTCAAGGAAAAGAGAAGGTCTTTCGAGCTAATCAGACAGAGAAAGAAAGTTTAGAGCAGAAAAAGCCATCAGGGGGAAAGTTACAAAAGGAGACTGCTACTAAAACCTTTCTATCACCAGAGGGCTTACGTGTCCAACCAACAGCACCACCTCTACAGGAGACTGCTACTAACACCTTTCTATCACCAGAGGACGTAAGTGTCCAACTGACAAGGCCACCTTCATATGCTGAGAGGCCCCCAACCCCCGCAGTGGATAGTTCAGATCCTGAGACAGGATCTCAAGTATTAACATGCCCTGTATTTGAGGTAGGAGGGCAGCGAGTTTACCATACTTTAAATTTCAAAACAGTGAAGCAGCTAAAAGAGGCTGTGACAACCTATGGTCCTCAAGCACCCTTCACTGTAAGCTTGGTCGAATCCATTACCAACTTGAACATGACGCCAGCAGATTGGGCTAATATGTGTAAAGCTGTGCTAAATGGAGGACAATACCTGTTATGGAAGGTTGCCAATGAGGAATTTTGCAAGGAGACGGCTAGGCGAAATGCAGCAGCTGGTTATCCTCAGATAAATCTAGATATGTTGTTAGGAAAGGGACCTTATGAGGATCAGCAGCAACAAATTGCATATGATCCTGGTGTATATTTACAAATTGCTGTAGATGCAGTTAAGGCATGGAAGACTTTACAAGGACATGGAGGTTTACAAGGTCAATTATCTAAGATAATACAAGGAACTAATGAATCTTATGCTGAATTTGTAGATAGGCTTATTCAAACAGCTACCAGAGTCTTTGGGAATACAGAACAAGCAATGCCATTAATAAAACAACTGGCTTATGACCAAGCGAATCGTTGGTGCAGAGATATCATTAGACCATGGAAACATGAAGATTTAAACACATATATTAAATTATGTAGAGACATTAATGAACAAGAGCAAGTCATGGCAGCTGCAGTAAAACAGGCTTTAGATGCCAGAGACATTAATGAACAAGGGAAAATTGTGGCAGCTGCAGTAAAACAGGCTTTAGATGCCAGAGACATTAATGAACAAGGGCAAATTGTGGCAGCTGCAGTAAAACAGGCTTTAGATTCCAGGCCAAGAACATGCTACAATTGTGAACAAACAGGACATTTTAAAAGGAATTGCCCCATAGGAGGAGGGTTTAACAAAACTAGGTATCAAAGGAGTAGAATACCGGGTATTTGCCCACGATGCCGTAGAGGGAGACATTGGGCTAATGAATGCCGTTCTCAAACCACCATAGAGGGTACTCCATTATCAAAAAACGAACAAGGACCAAGTGTTTATCCACGATATCGTGGAGAAAGGTACTGGGCTCCATTGCCAAAAAATGGACAGGGGGGCCCAATGCTCCGGGGACCAAAACCACAAATATACGGAGCACTGGAGGAAACCAGCAACCCCATCAGGGTAGTGCCCAGGACACATTGTCCATCAGATCCCTCATCAGACAAACCAGAGGGAGCGCAGGGTTGGACATCTGCACCTCCGCCAGATCAGTACTAACTCCAGAGATGGGAGTTCAAATCATTCCCACAGGGGTGAAAGGACCTCTTCCCAAAGGAACAGTAGGCTTATTATTGGGACGCAACTCTTCTACTCTAAAAGGACTTATGATAAGTCCTGGGGTAATTGATCCCGATTATGAAGGTGAAATAAAAATTATAGCCAGTTCTCCAAATGGTATATCAGTAATTTCACCAGGAGATAGAATAGCACAGTTACTAATAATACCAAGCCTACATGATAAATTTTCCAGTCGTGCTATAGAAAGAGGTTCCAAGGGATTAGGCTCCACAGGTGTAGATTGGGCTATGCTGTCTTTAAATTTAGATTCTCGCCCCATGCTAAAACTAAATATTCAAGGACATGAATTAAATGGGCTACTGGATACAGGTGCAGAGCTTAGCATCATCTCTCGTCAAGAATGGCCAAAACATTGGCCATTACAACAAGCCACTCAAACGCTTCGAGGCCTAGGAGTGGCGACTAATCCCCATAGAAGTGCAATGGTATTAGATTGGAAGGATCCTGAAGGATGTGAAGGAACTATACAGCCATATGTATTGGATTATCTTCCTATAAATTTATGGGGACGAGATGTCCTAGATCAATTAGGTTTGACATTAACAAATAACATCAACCAAAATGCACCCACTATTATGACTAGACAAGGTTTTAGGAAAGGAAAAAGATTAGGAAAACAAGAACAAGGTATAGCAGCACCAATACAAATAGATCAAGGAACAGACAGACATGGGTTGGATTTTCAGAAAGGGCCACTGAGACAATAAAAATTACTTGGAAATCAGAAAGACCAGTATGGGTTCCTCAGTGGCCCCTGACTAAAGAAAAGATACTAGCAGCCCATGATCTGGTCAAACAACAATTAGCAGAAGGACATATACAACCTTCTGTATCTCCCCATAATACTCCCATTTTTGTCATCAAAAAGAAATCTGGTAAATGGAGATTATTGCAAGATTTAAGTGCCATTAATAATGAGATGGTTATTATGGGACCTGCTCAATCGGGGATTCCTCAATTGTCTGCTTTGCCAAAAACTTGGTATGTTTTAGTTATAGATATTAAAGATTGTTTTTTTTCAATTCCAATTCATCCTGAGGATAGTCCACGTTTTGCATTTACTATCCCTGCACTGAATCATGAAGGTCCTGATCAGAGATATGAATGGAAAGTACTCCCTCAAGGGATGGCTAACAGCCCAACTATGTGTCAAATTTATGTTAACAAAGCAATCCAGCCACTTAGAAATCAAAATCCTGAACTACAAATATTTCACTATATGGATGATGTATTATTAGCACACAAAGCTAAAAACACATTGCTAGACTGTTATGCCACACTTACAAACTTATTAACAAATTATAATCTAGAGATAGCAATAGATAAAGTACAATTAAATTTTCCAATTAATTATTTAGGAGTTCTATTATCCTCAACCATGGTCCGTCCACCAAAAATTCAAATACGAGTAGATCAACTCAAATCACTTAATGACTTTCAAAAGTTATTAGGAGACATAAATTGGATAAGGCCTTATCTAGGTATACCAACAGGAGAGTTGGGACCTTTATTTGATATCCTAAAAGGTCCATCAGATCCAAATTCACCCCGAATGTTAACGCCCGAAGCAAGAAAGGCATTAAAAATCATTGAAACATATATGGAAAATATGCATTTGGATAGAATTGATATAAGTTTGCCTTTATTGTTTATTGTACTACCAACAAAAAATATTCCTACAGGAGTATTTTGGCAAGAAGGCCCATTATTATGGATACATTTATCTTATTCTCCTAACACTATTCTTACTAGGTATCCTGAGGCTGTAGGACAATTAATACTCAAAGGAATAAAAGCAGCAAAGGGAGTGTTTGGAATTTCTCCCAATAAAATTATTACTCCATATACTATGAATCAAATTGATGAGTTAGCTAATGAGTTAAATACTTGGTCAATAATCATGTGCAAATCTAATGTTTCATTTGATAACCACTTACCATCTAATCCTTTATTGTCCTTTCGGTCATCGCATCCTGTAATTTTTCCAAAAATGACAAGAAAAACACCTATCGGGAATGCTCCAAATATATTCACTGATGGATCAAATAATGGTACAGCAGCAATAGTTACACCTGATCAAACTTTTACATTTTTAGTACCCAAACAATCAGCTCAAAAGGTAGAGCTTAAGGCAGTATTACAGGCTTTTGTGATGTTTAAAAATTCTGTATTTAATTTATTTTCCGATAGTCAGTATATAGTTAATGCTATAGTATCCCTTGAAGATGCTGGTAGGATTTCCCCTTCCTCTACTATTTTCTTTTTGCTTTCCACTATACAAAGTCTAATCTGGGACAGAAAAGATCCATTCTTTATAGGACATATCAGGGCACATACAGGATTGCCTGGAGCCCTTAGTTTTGGCAATGATTTAGCAGATAAAACTACACATGACATACATATTTTCTCTACACTAGAAGAAGCTATAAATTTTCATAAAAAGTTCCATGTCAATGCTAATACTTTACAAAAGCGTTTTAAAATAACTAAGGAACAAGCTAGACAAATAATAAAACAATGTCAAAATTGTGTGACCTTTTTACCACAAGTTAATCTTGGAGTCAATCCTAAAGTATTGATACCTAACCATATTTGGCAGATGGACGTCACACACTTGCCAGAATTTGGAAAATTAAAATATTTGCATGTTACAGTTGATACTTCTTCTGGATTTTTGATGGGCTCCCTTCATGCCAGAGAAAAAACTAAAGATGTTATAGCTCATTGCTTACAAAATTTTGCCCCTGTGGGCGTTCCAAAACAGTTAAAAACAGATAATGCTCCTGGTTATACTTCTACCTCTTTTAAACAATTTTGCTCATCATTTGGCATTACTCATATAACAGGAATCCCATACAATCCACAGGGACAAGGTATAGTTGAAAGAGCTCATCAAACTATTAAAATGTACTTATTAAAGCAAAAAGAAGGAATTGGGAAGGGGTATATATTCCCCAAAGATAAACTTAAAATAATCCTTTTTACTCTAAACTTTTTAAATTTGGATTCATCAGGGCTTAGTGCTGCGGAAAGGCATATGTGTCCAAAAAATGTATATAAGCCCAAGGTACTTTGGAAGGATATTCTAACAGGACAATGGAAAGGTCCTGACCCAGTAATTGTCTGGAGTCGGGGGTCTGTTTGTGTGTTTCCACAGGGAGAACAGCAGCCGATTTGGATTCCACAGAGATTAACTAAGGTCCTGACCCAGTGATTGCCTGGAATCGGGGGTCTGTTTATGTGTTTCCACAGGGAGAACAGCAGCTGATTTGGATTCCAGACAGATTAACTAAAGCGATTTCTACAGACCAAAAAGAAGATGCGATATCCAGAACTCCAGTTTGGTTATTCTTACATCTGCGACAGAACCAGAATGCTTTTTTCAATATCTATTTTATTATTGCCCTTTCCCATATTTTGTTTTTTTGAGCTCATACAGACCTAGGTTAATGTTTTGCTGATCAGTCCTATTTTTTGACTATAGAGTTTTTAAACATTGCAATGGAGATTTCACCTGTAAAAAGTTATAAGGCCTTTACTATTATGTTATGTGTCGTATGTATTATGTGTGCACACTTGTGTTTTGTGTTTGAATGTACGTATGTCCATATGTCATATATGATGAGCGCTCATGAAAAAATGGATCCAAATATTTTTTTTTTATTCACGTGATTTAAATGGTTTAATTTAAATTGGGTAAACAGCTGTTGAAGATTGTTTTAAAATGTGAACAAAAAAGGAGGTTAACAGATCTGTTTGTTTACTTTCACCTTTCATTTTCATTATATTTAATAATTCTCTTAAAGATAATGTAAATTGTTAAGAAAATTGTTTTCTTTTAGTGCCTTCTGGAACGTTACATAATTTTTTCTTTAGCCATTATTGCCAGAATTCCTATCTTCAGTGAAGACAATGTAAATTGTTAAGAAAATTGTTTTCTTTTAGTGCCTTCTGGAATGTTATAAAATGTTATATAATTTTTCTTTAGCCATTATTGCCAGAATTCCTATCTTCATCCCAGTACATGAAGACAAAGATAAAACCAATCTACAGCTTCTGCAATAGCCATCACTGAACTGCTTGCAGAACTTGCCTGGACTATGTATCACTTATATGCATTGTGAACTCACTTGTATGCATTGTGAACTATCTGTTGGTGCAGCAACTTCTGGTAGTGTTGGGGTATTTATGCTGATGGTGTCATCGGTGGTACAATTTTTCCAAAAGGAGCCGTCAGCTGGCTTGGTGTATCTTCCTCCCTTCTGTTTGTCATGATTGTTCAGCTAAAATTTGGGGGCCAACAGAGGTGAGGCAAAGAACCTCACCCCCCCGCTGGTACGAAGACCTCTACACAGGTGTGGCTGTATACTGGACTGGTAGTCAATGACGGGTAAGATCCAATTACTATGGTACCAACCTAAGACAGAAGGCTGACGCCTTGAGGCCAGCTCATCCAATAACGGGTAAGGACCATATGTACTATTGGACAACCTAAGGCAGACACGGTCCCTAAGCCACATGCTTCTTGTTTAAACAGAGAGGGGGAGATGTTGAGAGCCACAGCCGAAGGGGCTCCAGCAAACTTTCAGACTGCCAGCTGATGATTGGCTCACAGTGGCCCCAGCAACACCTAGCTGATTGGCTCCTCTGTGGAGATGCTCATTGAGCTGTATCCCTGCCCTTTCAGACTGCCAGCTGATGATTGGCTCACAGCGGCCCCAGCAACAACTAGCTGATTGGCTCCTCTGCGGTGATGCTCATTGGGCTGTTTCCCTGCCCTTTCAGACCACGGAGCTGCTCATTGGGGGACTTTTTTGGCTCCGCCCATGCGACCCAGCCAATCGGCCTCAAGAGCAGGAGGATTGTGGGAGGAAGAGGTTGTTGGGGTTGTGTGGCTTGTGGGAAGCCGGTGGTGGCAGTTGGGCTCTGAGGGTTTTTTCCTGAGGAGCTGTTTTGTTTATCTTGTGTGGTTCTAAAAAATAAAGTTAGTTTCTTTTGACAAGTGGCTCCTGAATTGTGCCCAGCCAGACTGCGGCAGTCTGCCATTAATACTTTTCCACTTCTTCAATTTTAGGCCTTTTAACTGTGGCATTTAGATTATTTATGTGAACTGTAGTCAAGAGAAAACCGAAGCACCTATGGGCTAGCCTCTCCATGGCTTTGAAGAATTCATTTGACCCAAAGGATCCTTATTCTCACTTGATGGAGGTCAGAAACCTTACAGAGAAAGGCGAGAGACTTCATCTACAATGACTGTAATTTTTGCCATTTTGATTTTGTATGCACACATGGGATTTTTCTTTACATCCATCAGGTGTAGGAAATCTAAGCCATAGACTCACACAGGGCCATGAGACTGATTCAGACACATCCCTTTCCAAAGCAGTTAAGTAAAGAGCCACAGGTAATGCCATTTATATCCATTTGAAAACTGGTTACTTCAGGTTTCACAAAGGGGTGGCCTGAGGCAAAGTCCTTCCTGACATTCAGGGCAAAAGAACAATAGGCAAGCAAAAGCCCCAAAGCAGAGTTTCTCCACTGAGACTTTACTGGTCACACTGATATCTGAGTTTTCTGAGATGCTCGCCATTCCCTTCAGCTATCCAGTACATGCCCATATCACAGAGCTTGGAGGTGGTAAATATCTTGGACAGACAACCATGAGCCTATTCTGGAGTGTAGCCAGAATTCAGGAAGGAAACAAGAACTTAGGAAGTTTGAAGGTGTTGCCCTTCGATAAGGCAAGCCACAGTCCATTTATATATTGGGCAAGATTGATGCTGGGAAGCTTTCTACTAGACAGGACACATCCATTGATGCATTCTCTTTTCTAATGTTTACAACCACAGACACACTGGGAAACACAGACATAGAAACACTTGCCTTGTCAAACGACTTACTAGAAACAGTTCACTCCAAACCAAACAAACCTACATTCCTACATTTTCTCAGAACATGAGACAAAACCACAAACACACAACTAAAACCACAAATGCATCTCCTTTCCCCAAGTAGGTCTGTGACTATTCAGAGTGTACTCTCACTGGTGAGCCTTACTATGTTCCTCTGAAATGGCCTGTCCTGTCTCAGATATGGTCTCCTTGGCCAACTCTGAAAATGTCAGTAGCCCACGGTGAGCCACTACTTGCTCTCTCTGGAAAGGCCAGTCTTCAAAGCTTTCCTGGCATTTGGCCATCCTCACATCAGTATATACCAAAAAAGACTGTCTCTGTCATTGGAATATCCAAACAAGTGAGCCCACTGGGACTGGGAAAGGGACTGGCTCTGAGTGCCTGGCTTCCTATATCGCAAGTTCAGAGAGTTCCATCACCAAGGAATAGAGATGAGGTCACTTCCTTCAGGAACTGAATAAGTTCACTGCCTTTGCAACCACTTTGTCCTAACAGTTGCTTCCAAGGGTCCCATGAGATGGATGCTACCCCTATTTCCCGTGACACTTTCACAAGTTAGAATGGTATATCACCCATAGGCACCCGTGAACAGCTCTCCACACAGGGCTGGATTTGTCCATCTTCTGTACATTAGGAACAGAGAGGCTGATTCAGACACAACCCCTCATTCAGACAAGGCTGTTTTCCATGGAAGAAGACTTTTGCACTCTCTGGTCCTTCATAGCTGCCTACATCTTCTCCAGGGATTATTTCTGCATGGAACTTTGAGGTTTTCAGCAGGTGTTATATCCCCTACATTCCTTATTGTATGACAAACACTGTCCCTGCTCTTCTATAAAGTTAGAATGTGGGAACAGTATATGGTTTTGGTTAATAACATGTTCAATTTGGGTTAGGAATCATTTTGCTGGATGAATAATGGTATGGAAAACCTGCGATATTTATAAGAATATAGAGGTCAAATATATGTATGAAAACAGAAATCTAAGTAAGATTTGAAGCCCAGAAAGGGATTGGGCCCTTGATTGGGAGACTTAGCTTTGAATTATGTCCTGCACAGATGTCTCAGATGAATCAATACACAATGGCATCGGACCTTGTACCTTGGATGATTGAATGTTGAAGAGAACATCCATTCTAAAAAGGATAGTCAGTAGGATTTGGGAGATAGTCGGTAGATTCAGAAAGAAGAGAGAGTATAGTATTTGGACCAAAAGTTGTTTAGCAATTGGGTTTCAGGTAGAGAGTGAATGTAAATGTCAGCACAAATGCACAGTCAAAATGATGAACTGGGAAATTATGAAGGAAAAGAGATATCAATAGAGACATTAGGATATCAGGCAAAGTTTAAAGTGAGTGATAGGATTAGACATTTTCAACAGGGTTGAGTTTGAATATATAATCTTAGAAAGAAACAAATATGTAGTCAACAATTGCATTGACATTTGAGAGCATTAGGCAACCTGGTCATGGATGTTTTCAGAAATCCATGCTCACTTTAAATTTAGGCTTTGGTACAATTATAAGTGTGACCTTTGCTTTATTTTCCAGAATATTACTGTGATAAAATGTATATGTAGGTCAGGTGACATGAGTATTTCTTCCACCATTTCTGGGAGCAATATTTTGGAGACGTATAAATGAGTATTGGGAGTACAAAGAGGTGTACCATCTCTCTATGAATATAGAGATAATGCAAGAATAGACCATACTGAGAGTAAATAATATAATTGGTAAACGTTAAATAACGGATTGAATTGATATCTGAAAATATACAGGAAATCTTATATTGATATACAATCATTCATTCCAACCAGTTATACTTCTAATGGTAATATTAGGGTTATATTTTATCATGACGAGTGTGTGAGTTTTGCTTCAAAAGTGATTATGGAAATCAAAAATAATGTGTTTAGAAAGAAGTCTCATGAAAAGTCTTATCAAGAAACATGGAGGAATACATGTGTTCTGAAGAAGGAAGTTATTGAAAGTGAAACAAATGCCTATAAATTTGCTAACTTGTGTATGAAATATATATCTTATGATGGGCATAAACTGAAGAAATAGTAATGTACCAGTGTTGACTAAAAATGAACATCAAAATACATATCATGTTCCATAATAATCTACATGCATTGATGTGACATTGGGTCAGTTACTGTAGAAATATTAGGATTCGTTTGACCATTCACTGAAGTTAGTTTTCAGTTCTAGGAAACAAATATGTATTTCAGGTGGATGAATATTTCTGAGAATAATCTTTTGAAAATTTGATTATAAATCCACATACATGAATACGAATGAATTTAGGGAGTGTACAATAAGACACATATATTTCATATTTTGAAAAATTTGGAGAGTATATATATATATATATATATATATATATATATATATATATATACACACACACACATACACACACATTAAAAAGTAGCAACATATATGCCAATCGAAATTCTTCATGAAATGTATATCATCCACTGGTCCAAAAATATTCATTATACTGAATATGATTTTATTTATCATGTTGTTCATCTAAGAAGCTCACCCATAGGTTTAATTTTCAGTTCTAACTGTGTTTAGGAGGAGTGATCTCTTCTCCCAATTTGTATCTGCCAAGTCAGCCACCTCACAAGAATGTACATGTGATAACAGGTAGGATTCTATATGTGCATATGAAATTACATGTGCTGAATTGGCTACAGAGAAAGGCAGAGAGGAATTCACCTATTTGTTACCTTTAAAAACACATGGATCTTCTTCTATTTCTCTCTTTATGGTTCTGTAGTTTTCATTGTATAAGTCTTTCACCTCTTTTGTTAGGTTGATTCCCAAGTATTTTATTTTTTTTTGAAAATATTGTGAATGGAGTGTTTTTCCTCATTTCCGATTCAGAAGTTTTGTTACTGATATACAAAAATGCCTTTGATTTGTGCGTGTTGATTTTTTATCCTTCCACTTTGCTGAATTTATTTATTAGTTCTAGTAGTTTTTTTGTAGACCCTTTTGGGTCTTCTAGGTATAGAATCATGTCATCCGCAAACAGTGATAATTTAAGTTCTTCTTTTCCTATTTTTATGCCTTTAATTTCTTTCATCTTTCTAATTGCTCTGGCCAGTGTTTTGAGAACTATATTGAATAGAAGTGGTGATAGAGGGCATCCCTGTCTTGTTCCTGATTTTAGAGGGAATGCTTACAATTTTTCTCCACTCAGAATGATGCTAGCCTGAGGCTTAGCATAGATAGCTTTCACAATTTCGAGGAAAGTTCCTGTTATCCCTAGTTTTTCTAATGTTTTGAATATAAAGGAATGCTGTACTTTGTCGAATGCTTTTTCTGCATCTATTGAGATGATCATATGGTTCCTATTTTAAGTCTATTTATGTGGTGAATAACATTTATTGATTTCCGTATATTGAACCATCCTTGCATCCCAGGGATTAATCCTACTTGATCATGGTGCACAATTTTTTTGATGTGCCTTTTTTTCCGATTCGCCAGAATTTTATTGAGGATTTTTGCATGTAGTTTTATCAGAGATATTGGTCTGTAGTTTTCTTTCTTTGAGGTGTCATTGTCTGGTTTCGGAATCAGGGTGATGTTGGCCTCATAGAATGAATTTGGCAAAGCTCCCTCTTTTTCCACTTCCTGAAATAAATTGAAAAGTATTGGTATTAATTCTTCTTTAAAGGTTTTGTAAAACTCCGCTGTATACCCATCTGGTCCTGGGCTTTTCTTGGTTGGTAGTCTTTTGATTGCTTCTTCAATCTGATCCATTGATATTGGTCTGTTCAAATTGTGTGTATCCTCCAGACTCAGTCTGGGCAAATCATAGGATTTAAAAAATTTATCGATGTCTTCACTCTCTTCTATTTTATTGGAATATAGGTTTTCAAAATAATTTTTAAAATGTGGCATTTATACACCATGGAGTATTACGCAGCACTAAAAAATGACAAAATCATGGGATTTGCAGGGAAATTAATGGTATTAGAGCAGATTATGCTTAGTGAAGCTAGACAATCCCTAAAAAAACAAATTCCAAATGTCTTCTTTGATATAATGAGAGCAACTAAGAACAGAGCAGGAAGGAATAGCAGGAAGAAAAGGTCAACATTAATAAGAGACATGAGGTGGGAGGGAAAGGGAGAGAAAAGGGAAATTGCATGGAAATGGAGGGAGACCCTCAATGTTTTACAAAATTATATATAAGAAGTTGTAAGTGGAAGGGGAAAATAAACAAGTAGGAAAATGAATTACAGAAGATGGAGTAGAGAGAGAATATGGGAGGGGAGGGGAGGGGAGGGGGGATAGTAGAGGCTAGGAAAGGTAGCAGAATACAACAGATACTAATAGGGCATTATGTAAAACTGTGGATGTGTAACCGATGTGATTCTGCAATCTGTATTTGGAGTAAAAATGTGAGTTCATAATCCACTTGAATCTAATATATGTAATACAAGATGTCAAGAGTTTTGTAATATTTTGAACAACCAATAAAAAAAAAAACACATGGAGAACTATTTCAACAAAAAATTGACTAGATTTATAACTCCTACCCTGTATAATGCAAAAGGCAAGTCCAACTATACACTATGCCTTGTCTGAACTGCTTGTATTTCTATTCTTTTTGGGTTATTTTTCTCCATCATATTAGAATTATTAGTCAGAGTCTAGTACGGTATGGGTTAGTTTCAGGGATTCAGTATTTTGAATGGAAAATAGGAAAATAAATCCAATGTGTATGTAAATATGTGCTACACAAAAATCTTCCCACTCTCATCCAGAATAATGCCTTGACATTACCTTCGCCCCAAGTAAAACACAATTAGAGGAGAAGAGTTAGAAAAACTGTGAATACATATCTGGAATGAAATATGATCAAGAGTTCACAACCTTGAAGGTGGTAGAGGAGTTTCCAAAAGTTAGGAACAGGTAAATATTCGACAAAATTGGAGCTCTGCTGGACTAAAGACTTCTTGAGAAACTGCCTCTGAGTTTGGGCACTTGAAATATTTGTTGTTGTCAGGAGCTTTAGATTCCTTTGTAGAGAGACCATCAAAGCTGGGTATGTATCTAAGTGACCTGGAGGACATGGTTTCTTATTTTCTAATGAACATGAGGCAGCAGTGCTGAATTCTCTCTTTGTAGGTAAACTGTGGGGACTGGGGGCTAACTCTTTCCGTGTGGACTCTAAAGCCATTCGGTCATCCTCCACTTGTCGTGGTGTTTCTTGCTGCTGCAATGCGAGCTTGGTATTTGCTTCACACAATACAAGGAATTCAACTGGGACACAGTGCTAAAGGGAGTTCTGTCACGTGCGGTGTTTCAGGGTCTGCAGGATAATGTACCACCCAGGCTTCAATCCCACATAGCTTGCATCCTTGACCATAGCAATTTGATTCTGAACATTGCCCTGAAAACTCTGCATATTAAAAGATGCCTTTACATAGAAGGGTATGCTGGCTGCACCATGTCAGTTACAAGCCATTTGGAAGCCAATGGCAGATCCACATGGCCCCACCACAGATATTTTCTCACACACCTGCACACAACATCTCTAGGCCCACTTCTCATCAGGCCCCAACTTACTGGCATCTCTGTTCTTACACCATTTTCATGGTCATGGGAATTTCAAAAATTTCATGGTATTTATCTAGCCATTTTTCAAGATTGATGTTGGAGGCATTGTGGTTTAAATTCATTCAGGAATCATTCAATGGTGAGGAAGCTCATTTGAATGAAAGCTCTGGTGAAATCTCTGAGGCAAGGCTTCCCAAAGAGTGGCCAAAAGGTCACATAAACCCAGGCCTATTGCTGTCTACAATGTGAGGTCCATGTGTGTTTTGACTCTCATCTATGGCTGCCATGTCTTTCAGAATAAAACCATGTGATATCCTGGCTGAGATTCCCAGTGCTCTGTGGAAAGCAAACCTGGGCCTAGATCTCGGTTTCCAAGGGCGACTCTCATGCGTGGCCAACTAAAATCCCAACACATTTCATGATAATACTTCTCTAAGGTCAGTTCCAGAACCCAGTCTCTAAGGGGAATCACACCAGATTTCAGCCCAGGTGTACCCAGTCATATCTTCCAACTACCACAAAAATGATGACAATTAAAATCAAAACACTCCCACATGGCCCTCATCTTCTTCCATATATTCACTCTCATTCTAAGCTCTGTCTGGAGGTTTCCATGAGCGGCGAAGTCCAAGAGAGTGTCCAAAATAAGCTCCCTTGCCCCTCATTGCCTAAAGTCATGGTGGCCTGGACACCCTTCCTGTGAACCAGGTGTGATCAAATAGGCCTGCCCTTAATACGCCTAGGCTTCTCCAATTTGAGGCATACTGACTGTCAGGTATAGATATTTTTATGTGAACTGGAGTCATGAGAAAACCCAAGAACCTATGTGCTAGACTCTCCAGGGCTTTGAAGAACTCATTTGACACAAAAAATCCCTATTCTCACTTGATGGAGGTCAGGAGCCTTACAGAGGAAGGTGAGAGACTGCATGCACAGGGACTGCTCTTTTGGCCATTTTGGTTATGGATTCACACACGGAATGATCCATCAGGTGATGAGAATGTAAGCCACAGCCTCACACAGATCAAAGAGGCTGATTCAGACACATCCCTTTCCAAAGCAATTTAGCAAATACCCACTGGTGATGCCCATTCATTTCCATTTGAAAACTGTGTGCTTCAGGCTTCACAAAGGTGTGCCCTGAGACAAAGAGCTTCCTGACATTCTGGGCAAATTAACAATAGGTAAGCAAATGGGCCAAAGTAGAGTTTCTCTACTGAGACTTTACAAGACACACTGATGTCTGATTTTTCTAAAATGCTCCAATTCCCATATATTAAATTATGTAGAGACATTAATGAACAAGAGCAAGTCATGGCAGCTGCAGTAAAACAGGCTTTAGAACAAGGGCAAGTCGTGGCAGCTGCAGTAAAATAGGCTTTAGATGCCAGGACAAGAACATGCTACAATTGTGAACAAACAGGACATTTTAAAAGGAATTGCCCCATAAGAGGAGGGTTTAACAAAACTAGGTATCAAAGGAGTAGAATACGGGGTATTTGCCCAGGATGCCATAGAGGGAGACATTGGACTAATGAATGCCATTCTCAAACCACCATAGAGGGTAGTATATTATCAAAAAACAAACAAGGACCAGGTGTTTATCCATGATATCATGGAGAAAGGCATCAGGTTACGTTGCCAGAAAATGGACAGGGGGACCCAATGCTCTGGGGCCCCAAACCACAAATATACGGAGCACTGGAGGAACCCAGCAACCCCATCAGGGTAGTGCCAAAGACACATTGTCCATCAGAGCCCTCAACAGACAAACCAGAGGGAGTGCAGGGTTGGACATCTGCACCTCTGTCAGAGCAGTACTAACTCCAGAGATGGGAGTTCAAATCATTCTCTCAGGGGTAAAAAACCTCTTCCCCAAGGAGCAGTAGGCTTATTATTGGGACGCAGCTCTTCTACTCTAAAAGGACTTATGATAAGTCCTGGGGTAATTGACCCTAATTATGAAGGTGAAATAAAAATTATAGCCAGTTCTCCAAAAGGTATATCAGTAATTTCACCAAGAGACAGAATAGCACAGTTACTAATAATACCACGCTTACATGATTAATTTTCCAGTCATGTTGTAGAAAGAGGTTCCAAGGGATTAGGCTGCACAGATGTAGATTTGGCTATGTTTTCTCTAAAGTTAGATTCTTGCCCCATACTAAAACTAAATATTCAAAGACATGAATTAAATGGGCTACTGGATACAGATGCAGAACTTAGCATCATCTCTCGTCCAGAATGGCCAAAATATTGGCCATTACAAACATCCACTCAAACACTTCAAGGCCTAGAATTGGCGACTAATCCCCATCAAAGAGCAATGGTATTAGATTGGAAGGATCCTGAAGGATGTGAAGGAACTATATAGCCATATGTATGGATCATCTTCCCGTAAATTTATGGGGATGAGATGTCCTAGATGAATTAGGTTTGAAATTAACAAAAAACATCAATTAAAATATACCCACAATTATGGTTAGACAAGGTTTTAGGATAGGAAAAAGATTAGAAAAACAATATCAAGGTATAGCAGCTCCAATACTAATAGATCAAGGAACAGACAGAAATGGGTTGGATTTTAAGAAAGGGACACTAAGACAATAAAAATTACTTGGAAATAAGAAAGACCAGTATGGGTTCCTCAGTGGACCCTGACTAAAGAAAAGGTACCAGCAGCCCATGATCTGGTCAAACAACAATTAGCAGAAGACATATAAAACCATCTGTATCTCCCCATAATACTCCCAGTTTTGTCATCAAAAAGTAATCTGGTAAATGGAGATTATTGCAAGATTTAAGAGGCATTAATAATGAGATGGTTATTATGGGACATGCTCAATCAGGGATTCCACAATTATCTGCTTTGCCAAAACTTGGTATGATTTATGTATAGATATTAAAGATTTTTTTTTTCATTTCCAATTCAACCTTAGGATAGTCCATGTTTTGCATTTACTAACCCTGCACTGAATCATGAAGGTCCTGATCAGAGATACAAATGGAAAGTACTCCCTCAAAGGATGGCTAATAGCCCAACTATGTGTCAAATTTATGTTAACAAAGTAATCCAGCCACTTAGAAATTAAAATCCTGAACTACAAATATTTCACTATATGGATGATATATTATTAGCACACAAAGCTAAAAACACATTGCTAGAATGTTATGCCACACTTAAAAACATATTAAAAAATATAAACTAGAGATAACAATAGATAAAGTAGAATTAAATTTTCCAATTAATTATTTAGGAGTTCTATTATCCTCAACCATGATCTGTCCACCAAAAATTCAAGTACGAATAGATCAACTCAAATCACTTAATGACTTTCAAATGTTATTAGGAGACATAAATTGGATAAGGCCTTATCTAGGTATACGCACAATAGAGTTGGAACCTTTTTTGATATCCTAAAAGGTCCATCAGATCCAAATTCACCCCGCATGTTAACGCCTGAAACAAGAAAGGCATTAAAAATTATTGAAACATATATGGAAAATATGCATTTGGATAGAATTGATTTAAGTTTGTCTTTATTATTTATTGTACTACCAACAAAAAATATTACTACAGGAGTATTTTGGCAAGAAGGTCCATTATTATGGATGCATTTATCTTATTCCCCTAACAATATTCTTACTCGGTATACTGAGGCTGTAGGACAATTAATACTGAAAAGAACAAAAGCAGCAAAGAAAGTGTTTGGAATTTCTCCCAATAAAATAATTACTCCATATACTCTGACTCAAATTGATGAGTTAGCTAATGAGTTAAATACTTGGGCAATAATCATGTGCAAATCTAATATTTCATTTGATAATCACTTACCATCTAATCCTTTATTGTCTTTTTGATCATTTCATCCTGTAATTTTTCCAAAAATGACAAGAAAAACACCTATCATGAATGCTCCAAATACATTCACTGATGGGTCAAATAATGGTACAGCAGCAATAGTTACACCTGATCAAACTTTTAAATTTCTAGTACCCAAACAATCATCTCAAAAGGTAGAGCTTAATGCAGTATTACAAGCTTTTGTGATGTTTAAAGATTCTGTAATTAATTTATTTTCCGATAGTCAGAATATAGTTAATGCTATAGTATCCCTTGAAGATGCTGGTAGGATTTCCCCTTCCTCTACTGTTTTCTCTTTGCTTTCCACTATACAAAGTCTAATCTTGGACAGAAAAGATCTGTTCTTTATAGGAAATATCAGAACACATACAGGATTGCCTGGAGCCCTTAGTTTGGACAATGATTTAGCAGATAAAACTACACATGACATACATATTTTCTCTATAGTAGAAGAAGCTACAAATTTTCATAAAAAGTTCTATGTCAATCCTAATAGTTTACAAAAGTGCTTTAAAATAACTAAGGAAAAATCTAGACAAATAATAAAACAATGTCAAAATTGTGTGACCTTTTTACCACACGTTAATCTTCGAGTCAATCCTAGAGGATTGATACCTAACCATATTTGGCAGATGAACGTCACAAACTTGCCAGAATTTGGAAAATTAAAATATTTGCATGTTACAGTTGATACTTCTTCTGGATTTTTGATGGGCTCCCTTCTTGTCGGAGAAAAAAACTAAAGATGTTATAGCTCATTGCTTACAAAATTTTGCCACTGTGGGTGTTCCAAAACAGTTAAAAACAGATAATGCCCCTGGTTATACTTCTACCTCTTTTAAACAATTTTGCTCATCATTTGGCATCACTCATATAACAGGAGTCCCATACAATCAGCAGGGACAAGGTATAGTTGAAAGAGCACATCAAACTATTAAAACGTACTTACTAAAGCAAAAAGAAGGAATTGGGAAGGGGTATATATTCCCCAAAGATAAACTTAAAATAACCCTTTTTACTCTAAACTTTTTAAATTTGGATTCAACAGGGCTTAGTGCTGCAGAAAGGCATATATGTCCAAAAAATGTACATAAGCCCAAGGTACTTTGGAAGGATATTCTAACAGGACAATGGAAAGGTCCTGACCCAGTAATTGTCTGGAGTCGGGGGCCTGTTTGTGTGTTTTCACAGGGAGAACAGGAGCCAATTTGGATTCCAGAGAGATTAACTAAAGAGATTTCTACAGACCCAAAAGAAGATGATTTGGCTCAAATCAATTACAGCTGATATCCAGAACTCCAGTTTGGCTATTCTTACATCTGTGACAGAACCAGGATGTTTTTTTCAATATCTATTTTATTATTGCCCTTTCCCATATCATGAAGTTCTTTTTTGTTTTTTGAGCTCATACAGACCTAGGTTAATGTTTTGCTGATCAGTTTTATTTTTGGACTATACAGTTTTTAGACTTTGCAATGGAGATTTCACATGTAAAAAGTTATAAAGCCTTTACTATTATGTTATGTGTTGTATGTATTATATTATGTGTGCACACTTGTGTTTTGTGTTATATGTTTGAATGTACATAACCATATATCATATGTGATGAGCGCTCATGAAAAAATGGATCCAAATATATTTTTTTTATTCACGTGATGTAAATATTTTAATTTAAATTGGGTATACACCCGTTGAGGATTGTTTTAAAATGTGAACAAAAAGGGAGGTTAACAGATCTGTTTGCTTTCTTTCACCTTTCCTTTTCATTATATTTAATAAATCTCTTCAAGACAATGTAAATTGTTAAGAAAATTGTTTTCTTTTAGTGCCTTCTGGAATGTTACATAATTTTTTCTTTAGGCATTGTTGCCAGAATTCCTATCTTCATCCCAGTGCCTGTGAAGACAAAGATAAAACCAATCTACAGCTTCTGCAAAAGCCATCACTGAACTGCTTGCAGAACTTGCCTGGACTATGTATCACTTGTATGCATTGTGAACTCACCTGCATGCATTGTGATCAATATGTTGGTGCATCGACTTGTGGTAGTGTTGGGGTATTTTTGCTGATGATGTCATCGGTGGTACAATTTTTCCAAAAGGAGCCCTCAATTGGCTTGGTGTATCTTCCTCCCTTCTGCTTGTCATGGTTGTTCAGCTAAAATTTGGGGTCCAACAGAGATGAGACAAAGAACCTTACCCCCCCACTGGTACAAAGTCCTCTCCATAGGTGTGGCTGTATACTGGACCTGTAGTTAGTGACGGGTAAGATCCAGTTGCAATGGTACCAACCTAAGACTGGAGGCTGACACCTTGAGGTCAGCTCATTCGATAATGGGTAAGGACCATATGTACTATTGGACAACCTAAGGCAGGCATAGTCCCTAAGCCACATGCTTGTTGTTTAAACAGAGAGGGGGAGATGTTGAGAGCCACAGCCCGAGGGGCCAAAGAAAACTTTCAGACTGCCAGCTGATGGTTTGCTCACAGCGGCCCCAGCAACATCTAGCTGATTGGCTACTCTGCGGTGATGCCCATTGGGCTGTTTCCCCACCCTTTCAAACTACCAAGCTGCTCATTGGGGGATTTTTTTGGCTCTGCCCAAATGACCCAGCCAATCGAACTCAAGAGCAGGAGGAGTGGAGAGGTTGAGAGCTTGTGGGAAGCTGGTGGTGGCAGTTGTGCTCTGAGGGTATTTCCCGAGGAGCTATTTTTTTGGCGTGTGTAGTTCTAAAAATAAAGTTAGTTTATTTGACATGTGGCTCCTGAATTGTGCCCAGCCAGACTGTGGCAATCATAAATTGATGGAGAAAAACAACCAAAACAGAATAGAAATACAAGCAGTTCGGAGGAGGCATGGTGTATAGCTGGATTTACCTTTTGTATGATAAAGGGTAGGTGTTATTAATCTAGTCAATATTAAATTGAAATAATTCTCCGTGTGTTTTAAAGTTAACAAATATGTGAATACCTGTCTCCCTGTATCTGTAGCCTATTCAGCACATGTATTTTTGTATGCACATATAGAATCCTACCTGGTATCACATGTACATTTTTGTGAGGTGGCTGACTTGGCAGATACGAATTGTGAAAAGAGATCACTACTCCTAAACGTTTTTGGAATTGAAAATTAGAACTATGCGTGAGCTTCCTAGTTGAACAAGATAATACATAAATCCATGTTCAGTAAAATGAATATTTTTGGATCTGTGGATGATATATATTTCATGATGAATTTCGATTGGCATATATATTGCTACCATTTAATGTCTGTGCATTTGCGTGTGTGTGTGTGTGTGTGTGTGTGTGTGTGTGTGTGTGTGTATATATATATATATATATATATATATATATATATATATACTCTCCAGATTTTTCAGCATATAAAATATATGTGTCTTATTATACAATCCCTAAATGCATTCATATTCATGCATGTGGATTTATAATCAAATGTTCACAAAATCATTCTCAGAAATATTCATCCACCTCAAATATATATTGTTTCCTAGTGCTGAAATCTAAATTCAGTGAATGGTGCATAGAAGTCATAATTTTTCTACAGTAACTGACCCACTTTAACATCAATGCAAGTAGATTACTATGGTACATGATGTGTATTTTGACGTTCATTTTTATTGAACACTGTTACATGACTATTTCTTCAGTTTATGCACATCATAGGATATATATTTTATTCACAAGTTTGCAAATTTATAGGCATTTGTTTCACTTTCTATCACTTCCTGCTTCAGTACACATGTATTCCTACATGTTTTTGACTGTTTTTTTCATGAGACTTCTTTTCATTTTAGGTTTCAATAATCACTTTTGAAGCAAAACTCACACACTCTTCATGACAAACCATAACCCTAATATTACCATTAGATGTATAAATGGTTGTAATAAATGTATGTATATAAATATAAGATTTCCTGTATATTTTCAGATATCAATTCAATCCATTATTTAATGTTGGAACCAGTTATATTATTTATTCACAGTATGGTCTATTCATTCATTTTATCTATTTTCGTAGACACAGGGTATACCTATTTGTACACCCAATACTAATTTATACAACTTCAAAATATTGCCCACAGAATTAGTGGAAGAAATGCTCATGTCACCTGAACTACATATACACTTTATCACACTAATATTCTGGACACAAAATGCAAAGTTCACACTTATGATTGTACCAAAGCCTAAATGGAAAGTGAGCATGGATTACTAAAAACAACCAAGTCCAGATTGCCTAATGCTCTCAAATGTCAATCGTATTGGTGCTAAATATTTGTTTCTCCGTAAGATTGTGTATTCAACCTCTACCCTGTTGAAAATGTCTAATCCTATCACTCAATTTATACATTGCCTGATTTCTTAATGTCTCTATTCATATCTGCTTCCCTATATATTTTCCCCAGTTCATCATTGTGACTGACTCTTCACATGTGCTGACATTTACGTTCATTCTCTACCGGAAACCCTATTGTTAAAGAACTTCTGGTCCAAATCCTATACTCACTCTTCTTCCTAAACCTACTGACTATCTTTCTAATCCTACTGACTACCCTTTTTGAGTGGATGGTTTCTTCTACATTTAATCATCCAATTTACAAGGTCCTATGCCATTGTTTATCAATTTATCTGAGACATTTGTGCAGAAGGTATTTCAAAGCTAAGTATCCCAATCAAGGGCCCAATGCTCTTCTGGGCTTCAAATCTTATGCAGACTTCTGTATTTATACTTATATTTCACCTATATATTCTTGTAAATATCACAGGTTCCCAATACCATTATTCTTCACACAGAATGATTCCTAACCCAAATTTAACCTGTTATTACCCTAACCATACACTGTTCCCTCAATCTAACTTTACAGAAAAGCAGGGACAGAGTTGGTCTTACATTACAGGAGTGTAGGGGATATTCCACCTGCTGAGAACCTCAAAGGTCCATGCAGAAATGATCCCTGGAGAAGTTGTAAGCAGCTATGAAGGACCTGAGGGAGGAAAAGACAACTTCCATGGTAAACAACCTGGTCAGGATGAAAGGATGTGTCTGAATCAGCCTCTTTCATCTTAATGTAGAGAAGATGGACCAAACCAGGCTTGTGTGGAGAGCTGTTCCCGGGTGCCTATGGTGAAATACCATTCTAACTTGTGAAAATGTCACAGGAAGTAGGGGTACCCTGCACCTCTTGGGACCCTTGGAAGCAACTGTTAGGACAAAGTGGTTGCCAAGGCAGTGACTTCATTAACTTCCTGAAGGAAGTTACCTCACATGACTTCCTTGGTGATGGAACTCTCTAAATTTGGGATTCAGGAAGTCAGGCAACCACAGCCAGTCCCAGTCCCAGTCCCAGTGGTCTCACTTGTTTGGGTTAACCAAGGACAGAGTCAGTCTTTCTTGGTACCTAGTGATGTGAGGATGGCCAAATGCCAGGAAAGCTAAGAAGAGGGGCCTTTCCTGAGAAAGAAGGTAGTGGCTCACCACTGGCTTCTGACAACTTCACAGATTTGGCCAAGGAGACCAGAACAGAGGCAGCACAGTCCACTTCGGGGAAATATAGTATGGCCCACCCGTCAGAGGACACTCCGGATAGTCACAGACCTACTTTGGGGAAGGAGGTGCCTTTTTGAGTGTGGGTGTGAGTTTGTGGTTTTCTCTCATGTTCTGAGAATAGGTAGCAAAGGCAATTTGTTTGGTTTGGAGAAGACTGTTTCTAGTATGTTCTCTGACAAGGTGAGTGTTTCTATTACTGTGTATCCCACTCTGTCCGTGGTTGTAGTATTAGAAAAAGAATGCATCAATGGGTGTGTTCTGTCTAGTAGAAAGCTTCCCTGCATTCATACTGCCAATTTATGAATGGACTGCGGCTAGCCTTATCAATGGGCAAAACCTACTATCTTCCTAAATTCCTGTTTTCTTCCTGAATTCTGGACACTCTCCAGAATAGGCTCATGGTTTTGTGTCAAAGATATGTACCACCTCCAAGCTCTGTCACATGGCCATGTACTGGATAGCTGAAGGGAATGGTGAGCATCTCAGAAAACTCAGATATCCGGGTGACCAGGAAAGTCTCAGTGGGGAAACCCTGCTTTGGGCCTTTTGCTTACCTATTTTTCTGTTGCCCTGAATGCAAGGAAAGTCTTTGGCTCAGGCCACCCCTTTGTGAAGCCTGAAGAAAACAGTATTCAAATGGAAATGAATGGGGATCACCTGTGGCTCTTTGCTTAATTGGAAAGAGATGTGTCTGAATAAGCCTCTTGGCCCTGTGTGAAGCTGAGGCTTAGATTGTCAGCACCTGATGGATCTAAAGAAAGATCCCATGTTTGCATCCATAACCAAAATTCAAAAAATCAGTCATTGTGGATGAAGTCTCTCACCTTCCTCTGTTAGGTTCCTGACCTCCATCAAGTGTGAATATGGACCCTTGGGTCAAATGAGTTCTTCAAAGCCCTGCAGATGTGCTAGTGTTCTCTCATGAATACAAACCACATAAAGAATCTATACCTGACAGTCAGTAGGCCTCAAATAGTAGAAGCAGAGCAGTAATAATGGCAGGCCTATTTGATCACTCCTGGTTCACAGGAAGGGTGCCCAGGCCACACTGACTTTAGGCAAATGAGGGGCAAGGGAGCTTATATTGGACACTGTCCTGAGCTGCATCACTCATGGAAACCTCTAGCCAGAAGTTATGATCAGTGTCTATATGGAAGAAAATGAGGGCCATGTGGGAATGTTTTGGCTATAATTGTGGTCATTTTTGTGGCAGTTGGAAGAGATGAGTGGGTCCGCCAGGGCTGGAACTCTTGGGTAATTCCCCTTATAGACTGAGTTCTGGAACTGACCTCAGAGAAGTATTGCCATGAATTGTGTTGGGATTTTAGGAGGCCACGCATGAGATTCACCCTTGGATTCGGAAATCTAGTCCCAGGTTGGTTTTCCACAGAGCACTGGGAATCTCAGGCAGGATATCACTTGATTTTATTATGAAAAACTTGGCAGCCATAGTGGAGAGCCAAAACACAAATGGACCTCACATTGTAGAGTTCAATGTGCCTGGCTTCATGTGACCTTTTGGCCACTCTTTGGGAAGACTTGCCTGTGAGCGTTCTCCAGAGATTTCATTGAAATGAGCTTCCTCACCATTTAATTGTTCCTGAATGAATTGAAACCCACAGTGCCTCCAACTTCATCCTTGAAAAATGGCTATCTCATGCAACAGCAAAGGGTTTATTGGGGGTCCAGCATGTGGGGGATCAGAGCTAACTTGAATAGAGCAGAGTGCCCTGAGAAGAGCTTAAGCAGAGCTTATATACTTTCCTTGGGGAGGGCAGGGAGCGAAGTTTTTTGATGGGTAAGGGCGAGTGGGCGGTTTGCCTTCAACCGGGTGAAGGAGTACATTCTGCAGTTTAGCAGTTGGGGACAGGACATTCTGGAAACAAGATTAGCAAACAGTTCTCAAGATTTCAAGAGTGTTTTGTTAAGCATACAGAAAAAAAGTGACAAGTACCTATTTTATTAACCTTTCATTCCTCACTTCTTCTTCTATCTACTTTTAATCATAAAAGTGATCATTGGGGGGTGTCACATTCAATGTCTTCTAGTGGAGTATTACCATAAGTTTAACTTGTCCAATTTGAGCTTGGAGAAAATAAATTACACGGTTGAGCAAAGAGGGTTTTATAGTTAGCAATATTATGGAGATTATTTTGGACAGGCCAGGGTTGTTAAAAAGTAGTCAAACAGGGGGACTATGTGAACCAAGACTCAAACCACCCTTTTTTGTCCTCTCACTCTCTCATTGACGCTCTTCAGGGTGTCTTTTTAATTTAATCATAATTTTTTTACAACTCCATTATGCTCGGAATAAACACAACATTCTTCCCAGGAAATGACAAGTACCTATTTTATTAACCTTTCACTACCGAATAACCCTTTTTGACTGGATGTTCCCTTCGACATTCAATCATCCAAGGTACAAGGTCCAATGCCATTGTATATTGATTAATCTGACACAACTGTGCAGAACCTAATTCAAAGCTAAGTATCCCAATCAAGGGCCCAATGCTCTTCTGGGCTTCAAATCTTACATAGATTTCTGTTTTCATACATATATTTCACCTATATATTCTCATACATATCGCAGGTTCCCAATACCATTATTCATCCAGCAGAATGATTCCTACCCCAAATCAAACATGTTATTAACCCTAACCATACACTGTTCCCTCAATCTAACATTGCAGAACAGCAGGGACAGAGTTGGTCCTACAATACAGAAATGTAGTGGATCTTCCACCTGCTGAAAACCTCAAAGGTCCATGCAGAAATGATCCCTGGAGAACATGTAGGCAGCTATGAAGGACCTGGGAGAGTAAAAGTCATCTTCCATGGCAAACTACCTGGTCAGGATGAAGAACTGTGTCTCATTCAGGCTCTCTCTTCTTAATGTAGACAAGATGGACCAAACAAGGCCTGTGTGGAGAGCTGTTCCTGGGTTCCTATGGTTGATATACCGATCTAACTTGTGAAAGTGTCAGAGGAAGTATGGAAGCAACTATTAGGACAAAGTGGTTGCTAAGGTAGTGACCTCATTCACTTCCTGAAGGAAGTGACCTCACCTCACTTCCTTGGTGATGGAACTCTCTTAACTTGGGATCCAAGAAGCCAGGCATCCAGAACCAGTCCCAGTCCCAGTCACAGTGGGATCACTTGTTTAGTTTTACCAAGGACAGAGTCACTCTTTCTGGGTACCTACTGATGTGAGGATGGTCAAATGCCAGGAAAGCTCAGAGAGGGGCCTTTCCTGAGAAAGCAGGTAGTGGCTCACTGCTGGCTTCTGACTACTTCACAAAGTTGGCCAAGGAGACGAGATCTGAGAAAGGACAGGCCATTTGGGTGGAACATAGTATGGCCTAGCAGTCAGAGGACACTCCGGATAGTCACAGACCTACTTGGGGAAAGGAGATGCCATTGTGGGTGTGGGTGTGGGTTTGTGGTTTTGTCTCATGTTCTGAGAATAGGTAGCAGTGGCAGTTTGTTTGGTTTGCAGTGAACTATTTCTACTAAGTCGTTTCACAAGGCATGTGATTCTATATCTGTGTACCTCACTGTGTCCGTGGTTGTAGACATTAGAAAAAAGAATGCATCAATGGATGTGTCCTGTCTACTAGAATGCTTCCCAGCATTTATCCTGATGAATTAATGAATGGACCAGGGCTTGCCTTATCAATGGCCAACATCTGCTATCTTCCTAAGTTCCTGTTTTCTTCTGGAATTCTGGCCACTCTCCAGAATAGGCTCATGGTTTTGTGTCCAAGATATGTACCACCTCCAAGCTCTGTCACATGGTTATGTACTGAATAGCTGAAGGGAATGGTGAGAATCTCAGAAAACGTAGATATCAGTGTGACTACTAACCTCTCAGTGGAGAAACCCTGCTTTGGGCCTTTTGCTTATAAAATCTTCTTTTGCCCTGAAAGTCAGGAAGGTCTTTGCCTCATGCCAACCCTTTGTGAAGCCTGAAGAAAACAGTTTTCAAATGGAAATGAATGGGCATCACCTGTGGCTCTTTGCTTAATTGCTTTGGAAAGGGATGTGTCTGAATCAGGCTCTTGGCCCTATGTGAGTCTGTGACTTAGATTGTCAGCACCTGATGGATGTAAAGAAAGATCCCATGTGTGCATCCAAAACCAAAATGGCCAAAAGAGCAGTCATTGTGGATGAAGTCTCTCGCCTTTCTCTGTAGGGTTCCTGATCTCCATCAAGTTAGAATAGGGATCCATTGGATCAAATGAGTTCTTCAAAGCTCTGCAGAGGCTAGCCCATTGCGGCTTGCTTTTTCTCATGACTCAAATACACATAAAGAATCTAAACCCCACAATCAGTAGGCCTCAAATTGGAGAAGCGGAGCAGTATCAAATGCAGGCCTATTGGATCACTCCTGGTTCACAGGAAGGGTGTCAGGACACTCGAACATTAGGCAAATGAGGGGCAAAAGAGCTTATTTTGGACACTGTCTTGGACTGTGCCCCTCATGGAAACCTCTAGCAAGAGTTATGATGAGTGTCTATATGGAAGAAAATGAGGGCCATGTGGGAGTGTTTTGGTTTCAATTGTGTTCATTTGTGTGGCGGTTGGAAGAGATGACTTGGTTCACCTTGGCTTGAACTCTGGTGTGATTCCCCATAGAGACTGAGTTCTGAAACTCACCTCAGAGAAGTATTGCCATTAATTGTGTTGGGATTTTAGGAGGCCACGCATGAGAGTCGCCCTTGGAAACTGAGATATAGGCCCAAGGTGCCTTTCCACAGAGCACTGGCAATCTCAGCCAGGATAATACATGATTATATTCTTAAAAACATGGCAGCCATAGTTGAGAATCAAAACAAACATGGACCTCACAGTGTAGAACTCGATAAGCCTGGCTTCATGTGACCTTTTTGCCACTCTTTGGAAAGCCTTGCCTGTTAGTGTTCTCCAAAGATTTCATTGAATTGAGCTTCCTCACCATTTAATGGTTCCAGAATGAATTGAAACCGACAGTGCTTCCAACTTCAATCTTGAAAAATGCCCAGATAAATACCATGAAATTTTTGAATTTCCCATGACCAGGTCGCACTGGGGAACCTGTGGATGTCCTACGTCTGATCATGAGTGTATCAGGCAGTGCCTTGATTGACAGGGATTCATAAAAATGATGTAGAACAGCGATACCAGTAAGTTGAACCCTGCTGAGTCGAGGGCCTAGAGCAGAGGTGGGAAGGTGTATGATAAAACATCTGTGTGGGCCAATGTGAATCTGCCATTGGCTTCCAAATGGCTTGTGACTGACATGGTGCAACCAGCAGAATGTTCTATGTAAAAGCATATTTTTATATGGAGAGGTTTCAGGGCAATGTTCAGAACCAGGTTGCTATTGACAAGAGGGCAAGCTATGGGGGATAGAAGCCTGGTTGGTGCATTCTCCTGAGAACCCTGACCCACCGCACATGACAAAACTCCCTCCAGCACTGTGTCCCAGTTGAACTCCTTGTATATCATGAAGCAAATACCAAACTCCCAGTGCAGCAACAAGAAACACCTTGAAAATTGGAGGATGACCAAATGGCTTCACAGTCCACATGGGGAGACACTTAGCCCACATTGGCCACAATTGACCTACAAAGAGAGAAATCAGCACTGCTGCCTCATGTTCATTGGAAAATAAGAAACCATATTCTCCAGGTCACATAGATGCAGACCCAGCTTTGATGGGCTCACTAGAGAGAAAGCAAAAGCTCCTTACAAAAACATATATTTCAAGTGCCCAACCTCATAGGCAGTTTCTCAAGAAGTCTTTAGGGCACCAGAGCTCCATGTTTTTGGAAAGTTTACCCTGTCCCTTACTTTGGGTAACTCCTCTAACACCTCCAAAGTTGTGAACTCCTGAGCATATTCCATTCCAGATATGTATTCACAGATTTTCTACCTCTTCTCTTCTCATTATGTACTACTTGGGGTGGAGGTAATGACAATGCATTGTTCTGGATGAGAGTAAGAAGATTTTTGTGTACCACATATTTGCATACACTTTGGATTAATTTTCCAATTTTCCATTCGACATACTGAATCCCTGACACTAAACCATACCCTACTAGACTCTGACTGCTTATCCTAATATGATTGAGAAAAATAACTCAAACAGAATAGAAATAAAAGAAGTTCAGAGGAGGGGTGGTGTATAGTTGGGCTTGCCTTTTGCAATATATAGGGTAGGAGTTATAAATCTAGTCAATTTTTAATTGAAGTAGTTCTCAGTGTGTTTTTAAAGTTAACAAATAGGTGAATCCCTGTCTCCGTTTATCTGTAGCCTATTCAGCACATGCTTTTGTATATGCACATATAGAATCCTACCTGGTATCACACGTATACACTTGTGAGGTGGCCAGCTTGGCAGATACAAATTGTGAGAAAAGATCACTCCTCCTAATCGCTGTTGGAACTGAAAATTCAACCTATGGGGGAGCTTCCTAGTTAAACAGCATTATACATAAATCCATGTTCAGTAATATAAATATTTTTTGGATCTTTGGACGATATATATATATCATGATGAATTTTGATTGTCATATATATTGCTACTTTTTAATGTCTCTGTGTGGGTTTTGTGTGTGTGTGTGTGTGTGTGTGTGTGTATATATATATATATATATATATATATATATATATATATATATATACGCTCTAGATTTTTCAAAACCTGAAATATATGCGTCTTATTATGCACTGCCTAAATTCATTCATGTTCATCTATGTGGATTTCTAATCAACTTTTCACAAGATTATTCTCAGAAATATTCATCCACCTGAAATACATATTTGTTTCCTAGTACTGAAAACTAAATTCAGTGAATGTTGCACACAAATTCTAATATTTCTACAGTAACTTACCCAGCTTAACATCAATGCAAGTACATTCCTATGTTCCATGATGTCTATTTTGACGTTCATTTTTATTCAACACTGGTACATTACTTTTTCTTCATTTTATGCACATCATAGGATATATATTTCTTGCACAAGTTATCAAATTTATAGGCATTTGTTTCACTTTCAATCACTTCCTGCTTCAGAACACATGTATTCCTCCAGGTTTCTTGATAGTTTTTTTCATGAGACATCTTTCCAAACACATTATTTTCGATTTCCATAATCACTTTTGAAGCAAACTCACACACCCATCATGATACACCCTAACCCTATTATTACCATTTGATGTATAACTTGTTGGAATGAATGATTGTATATGAACATAAAATTTCTTATATATTTTCATATATCAATTCAATCTATTATTAAATGTGGAACCAGTTATATTATTTATTCACAGTATGGTCTATTAAGGCATCATCTCTATATTCATACATACAGGGTACACCTAAATGTATCCCCAATACTAATTTATAAGTCTTTAAAATATTGCTTTCAGAAATGGTGGAAGAAATACTATAGTCACCTGATATACATATACATTTCATCACAGTAATATTCCTGACACAAAAGGCAAGGGTCACACTTATGATTGTACCAAAGCCTAAATTGAATTTGAGCATGTATTACTAACAACATCCATGTCCTGGTTCCCTAATGCTCTCAAATATCATTCCTATTGGTGACGACATATCTGTTTCTTCCTAAGATTATATATTGAACCATAACTCTGTTAAAAATGTCTTATCCTACAACTCACGTTGTACTTTGCCTAATTTTCTAATGTCTCCATTGATATCTGCTTTCAAACACCTTTTCTCCAGTTCATCATTGGGAATGTCCCTTCAAATGTGCTGACATTTACATTCACTCTCTCACCAAAACCGTATTGCTAAAGAACATTTGGTCCAACTCCTAGACTCACTCAAATGTGTTCTTCAAAGCCCTGCAGAGGGCAGCCCAGAGGTGCTTGGGTTGTCTCATGACTCCAATTCACATAAAGAATCTAAACCCTACAGTCAGTAGGCCTCAAATTGGAGAAGCAGAGCAGTATTAATTGAAGGCCTATTTGATCACTCCTGGTTCACAGGAAGGGTGTCCAGGCCACCCTGACTTTAGGCAAATGAGGTGCAAGGGAGCTTATTGTGGACACTGTCTTGCGCTGCGCCCCTCATGGAAACCTCCAGCCAGAGGTTATGATGAGTGTCTATATGGAAGAAGATGAGGGCCATGTGGGAGTGTTTTGGTTTTAAATGTGGTCATTTGTGCGGTGGTTGAAAGAGATGACTGGGTCCACCTGGGCTTGAACTCTGGTGTGATTCCCCTTAGAAATGGAGTTTTGGAAATGACGTTAGAGATGTATTGCCATGAATTGTGTTGGGATTTTAGGAGGAGAAGCATGAGATTCGACCACGCATGACAGTAGGCCTCAAATTGGGAACGCAGAACATTTTGTCCAAATCCTTTATTCACTCTTCTTTTTAATCCTATCGTCTAACTTCCTAATTCTAGATAAATACCACCGTATATTTGAAATTCCAATGACCAGGTGGCACTGGAGAATATTTGGATGTCCTGTTGCTGATTATGAGTGTACCAGACAGTGCCTTGATTGACTGGGTTTCATGAAAATGGTGTAGAACAGAGATGCCAGTAAGTTGGAGTCTGCTGAGTAGTTGGCCTAGAGCAGTGGTGTGCAGGTGTGTCATAAAACATCTGTGGTGGGGTCATGTGGATCTTCCATTGACTTCCAAATGGCTTGTGGCTGACATAGTGTAGCCAACAGACCCTTATATGTAAAGGCATCTTGTTATATCGAGAGGTTTAAGGGAAATTTTAGGAATAAGGTTGCTATGGTCAAGGGCACAAGCTACGTGAAATAGAAGACATTTTGGTGCATTTTCCTGCAGACCCTGACCCTCCACACCTGACAGAACTCCCTCTAGCACTTTGTCCCAGTTGAACTCATTGTATTTTGTGAAGTAAATACCATACTCCCAGTGAAGCAGCAAGAAACACCACAGAAAGTGGAGGATGACCAAATGGCTTCACAGTCCACACGGGGAGACACTTAGCCCCCAGTGGTCACAGTTTACCTACAAAGAGAGAATTCAGCAACTGCTCCCTCATGTTCATTATAAAATAAGAAACCATGTCCTCCAGGTCACATAGATGCAGACCCAGCTTTGATGGTCTCACTACAAAGAGAGAAGAACATATATTTCAAGGGCCAAATCTCAGAGGCAGTCTCTCAAGAAGTTTTTAGACAAGAAGAGCTCCATGTTTGTGGAGTGTTTACCCTGATCCTTACTTTGGAAACTCCTCTACCAACTCCAAGGTTGTGAACTCCTGAGCATCTTCCATTCCAGTTATGTATTCATAGATTTTCTAACTCTCCTCCTATAACTGTGTCTTATTGGGGCGAAGGTAATGTCATGGCATTGTTCTGGATGAGAGTTGGAATATTATTCTGTGGCACATATTTGCATACACATTGAATTCATTTTCCTATTTTCCAATCAAAATACCGAAATCATGACACTAACCTGTACCCTACTAGACTCTCACTACTAATCCTAATATGATGGAGAAAAAAAACCCAAATACAAGCATTTTAGTGGACGCATGGTATATATTTGGACTTGCCTTTTGCATGATAAAGGGTAGGTGTTATAAATCTAGTAAATTTTTGTTTAAAACAATTTTTCATGTGTTTTTAAATTAACAAATATGTGAATTCCTGTCTCCCTTTCTGTATATACTATTTAGCACATGTATTTTTTCATGCACATATAAAATCCTACCTGGTATCACAGGTTAATTTTTGTGTGTTGTCTGACTTGGCAGATTCAAATTGTGAGAAGAGATCACTCCTCCTACCCTACTAGACTCTGACTACTAATCCTAATATGATGGAGAAAAATAACCGAAACAGAATGGAAATACAAGCAGTTCAGTGGAGGCATGGTGGATATTTGGACTTGCCTTTTGCATGATAAAGGGTTGGTGTTATAAATCTAGTCAATTTTTGCTTAAAATAGTTCTCCATGTGTTTTTAAAATTATCAAATATGTGAATTACTGTCTCCCTTTCGCTATAGACTACTAAGCACATGTGTATTTATATGCACATATAGAATCCTACCTGGTATCACAGGTTAATTTTTGTGTGTTGTCTGACTTGGCAGATACAACTTGTGAGAAGAGATCACTCCTACTAACCACTGTTGAAACTGAAAATTCAACTTATGGGTGAGCTTCCTAGTTGAAAACATTATTCATAAATGCATGTTCAGTAAAATAAATATTTTTGCATATTTGAATGATATATATTTCATGATGAATATCGATTAGCATATGTATTGCTACTTTTTAATGTCTGTGTGTGTGTTTTGTATATATATATATATATGTATATATATATATATATATATATATATATATATATATATATACACTCTCCAGATTTTTCGAAATATGAAATATATGTGTCTTATATACACTCCATAAATTCATCCATGTTCATGTATTTAGATTTATAATCAATTTTTCACAAGATTATTCTCAGAAATATTTATACACCTGAAATATATATTTGTTTCCAAGTACTGAAAACTAACTTCAGTGAAAGGTACATACGAATCCTAATATTTCTAGAGTAACTGACCCAGTTTAACATCAATGCAAGTAGACTCCTATGGGACATGATGTGTATTTTGACGTTCATTTTTTTCAACACTGGTACATTACTATTTCTTCAGTTTATGCACATCATAGAATATATATATATATATATATATATATATATATATATATATATATATATATATATATATATATCATCCACAAGTTCACAAATTTGTAGGCATTTGTTTCACTGTCAATCACTTCCTGCTTCAGAACACATGTATTCTTCCATGTTTCTTGACTGGTCTTTTCATGAGACTTCTTTCCAAAAATAATATTTTTTAGTTCCATTGTAAGATTAAAGCAAAACTCACACACCCTTCAGGATAAACCATAACCCTAGTATTAACATTAGATGTATGACTGGTTGGAATGAATGTATGTATATCAATATAAGATTTCCTGAATATTTTCAGATATCAACTCAATACATTACTTAAAGTTGGAAGAAGTCGCATTATTTATTCACAGTATGGCCTATTCATGCATTATCTCTATATTTATAGACACAGGGTACATCTATTTTTGCCCACAATACTAATTTATACATATTCAAAATATTGCTCCAAGAAATGGTGGAAGAAATACTCATGTAAGCTGATCTACATATACATTTTATCACAGTAATATTCTGGTCAGAAAATGCAAATATCACACTTATGATTGTACCAAAGCCTAAATGGAAAATGAACATGGCTTACTAAAAACATCCATGTGCAGGTTGCCTAATGCTCCCACTTGTCAATCTTGTTGGGGACTACATATTTGTTTCTTTCTAAGATTATATATTCAAACTCAATCCTATTGAAAATGTCTTATCCTATCTCTCACTTTACACTTTGCCTGATTTCCTAATGTCTCTATCGATATTAGCTTTCTAACATATTTTCCCCTGTTCATAATTGTGACTGACTCTTCACACGTGCTGACATTTACATTCACTGTCTACCCGAAAACCTATTGCTAAAGAAATTTTGGTCCAAATCTTATACTCACTCTTCTTTCTAAACTTACCAACTGTCTTTCTAATACTACAGACTATTCCTTTTTGCCTGGATGTTCTCTTCGACATTCAATCATCCAAGGTACAAGGTCCTATAACATTGTATATCGATTAATCTGAGACATCTGTGCAGAACATAATTCAAAGCTAAGTATCCCAAATGAAGGGCCTAATGCCCTTCTGGGCTTCAAATCTAAATAGATTTCTGTTTTCATACTTATATTTTACCTATATATTTTTGTAAATATTGTAGGTTCCCAATGCCATTATTAATCCAGCAGAATGACTCCTCACCCAAATTGAACCTGTTATTAACCCTAACCATACACTGTTCCCTCAATCTACGTTTACAGAAGACCAGGGACAGAGTTGGTTTTACAATACAGGAATGTAGAGCATCTTTAACCTGCTGAGAACCTCAATGGTCCAAGCAGAAATGATCCCTGGAGAACTTGTAGGCAGCTTTTTAGGACCTGAGAGAGCAAAAGTCATCTTCCATTGCAGACAACCTGGTCAGGATGAAGGAATGTGTCTGAATAAGCCTCTCTCTTTTTAATGTAGAGAATATGGACCAAACCTGGACTCTGGGGAGAGCTGTTCCTGGTTTCCTATGGTTGATATTCCATTCTAACTTATGAAAGTGTCACAGAAAGTAGGGGCATCCTCTATCTCATGGGACCCTTGGAAGCAACTGTTAGGACAAAGTGGTTGCCAAGGTAGTGACTTCATTCAATTCTTGAAGGAAGTGACCTACCTCACTTCCTTGGTGATGGAACTCTCTGAATTTGGGATCCAGGAAGCCAGGCACACAGAACCAGTCTCAGTCTCAATTTCAGTGGAGTCACATGTTTGGATTTACCAATGACAGAGTCAGTCTCTCTTGGTACCTACTGATGTGAGGATGGCCAAATGCCAGGAGAGCTCTCAAGAGGGGACGTTCCTGAGAAAGCAGTAAGTGACTCACCACTGGCTCCTGACAACTTCACAGATTTGAACAAAGAGATCAGATCTGAGACAGGACAGGCCATTTCATGGGTACATAGAATGGCCAACAAGTCAGAGGACACTCCGGATGGTCACAGACCTACTTGGGGGAAGGATGTGCCTTTGTGGATGTGGGTGAAAGTTTGTGGTTTTGTCTCATGTTCTGAGAATAGGTAGGGAAGGCAGTTTGTTTGGTATTCAGTGGAGAGTTTCTAGTAAGTCGTTTGACATGGCGAGTGTTTCTATGTCTGTGTATACCACTGTGTCCGTGGTTGCAGACATTAGAAAAGAGAATGCATTAATGGATGTGTCCTCTCTAGTGGAAAGCTTCTCAGGATTAATCTTTCCCAATTTATGAATGGACTGCGGCTTGACTTGTGGATGGGCAACACCTACAATCTTCCTAAGTTCCTGATTTCTTCCTGAATTCTGGCCACTCTCCAGAATAGGCTCATGGTTTTGTGTCCAAGATATGTACCACCTCCAAGCTCTGTGACATGTCCATGTACTGGTGAGCTGAAGAGAATGGGGAGCATCTCAGAAAACTCAGATATCAGTGTGACCAGGAAAGTCTCAGTGGAGAAACCCTGCTTTGTGCCTTTTGCTTCCCTATTGTTCTGTAGCACTGAATGTCAGAATGGTCTTTGCCTCAGGGCACCCCTTTGTGAAACCTGAAGAAAACAGTTTTCAAATGGACATTAATGTGCATCACCTGTGGCTCTTTGCTTAATGCTTTGGAAAGGGGTGTGTCTGAATTAGCCTCTTGGCCTTGTGTGTGGCTGTGACTTAGATTCTCAGCGCCTGATGGATCTAAAGAAAAATCCCATGTGTGCATACAAAACCAAAATGGCAAAAAAGATCAGTCATTGTGGATAAAGACTCTTTCCTTCCTCTGTTAGGTTCCTGACCTCTTCCAAGTGAGAATAGGGATTCTTTAGGGTCAAATGAGTTCTTCAAAGCCCTGCAGATGTGCTTGGGTTTTCTCATGAATCCAAATCACATAAAAAGTCTATACCTGACAGTCAGTAGTCCTCAAATTGGAGAAACAGAGCAGTATAAAAAGCAGGCTCATTTAATAACTCCTGGTTCACAGGAAGGGTGTTTAGGCCACCCTGATTTTAGGCAAATGAGGGGCCAAGGAGCTTATTGTGGATACTTTTTTTGGCTGTGTCCCTTATGGAAACCTCCAGCCAGAGGTTTTGATAAGTGTCTATATGTAAGAAGATGAGGGCCATGTGGGAGTGTTTTGGTTTTAATTGTAGTCATTTGTGTTGTGGTTGGAAGAGATGACTGGGTCCACCTGGGCTTGAACTCTGGTGTGATTCCCCATAGACAGTGAGTTCTGGAACTGACCTCAGAGAAGTATTGCCATGAATTGTGTTGGGATTTTAGGAGGCCACGCATGAGTGTCGCCTTTGGATACTGAGATATAGTCCCAGGGTGGCTAAGTTGATATCAAAACACTCATGGACCTCAATTGTAGACCTCAATGGACCGGGTTTCATTTGACCTTTTGGACTCTCTTTGGGAAGCCTTGCCTATGAGAGTTCTGCAGAGTTTTTATTGAAATGAGCTTCCTCACCATTTAGTGGTTCCTGAATGAATAGAAACCCACAGTGCATCCAACTTCATTATTGAAAAATGGCTAGAAAATACCATTAAATTTTTGAAATTCACATGACCAGGTGGCTTGCAGATCTTTTGGATGTCCTATTGCTGATCATGAGTGTACCAGACAGTGCCTTGATTCATTGGGTTTCATGAAAATGGTGTAGAACAGAGATGCCAGTAAGATGGAGCCCGCTGAGTAGCGGGCCTAGAGCAGTGGTGGGCAGGTGTGTGATAAAACATCTGTGGTGGGGCCATGTGGATCTGCCATTGGATTTCAAATGTCTTGAGATGGACATAGTGCAGGCAGGAGACCATTATAAGTAAAGTCATCTTGTTATATGGAGAGGTTTCAGGGTAATATACAGAATCAGGTTGCTATGGTCAAGGGGGCAAGCTATGCGGTATATAGGCCAGTTTGGTGCATGCTCATGCATACCCTGACACACCACAAGTGACAGAACTCCCTCCAGCACTGTGTCCCAGTTGAACTCGTTGTATTTTGTGAAGCAAATATCAAATTCTCAGTGCAGGAGCAAGGAACACCAGGAAAAGTGGAGGATGACCAAATGGTTTCACAGTCTACACAGGGAGACACTAGGCCCCCAGTGGCCACAGTTTAAAATACTGAATCCCTGACACTACAACCTACCCTATTAGACTCTGACTACTAATCCTAATAAGATGGAGAAAAAGTACCCAAAAAAGTATAGAAATACTAGCAGTTCAGAGGAGGCATGTTGTATAGTTGGACGGGCCTTTTGCATTATATAGGGTAGGAGTTATAAATCAAGTCAATTTTTTGTTGAAATAGTTCTCCATGTGAATTTAAAGTTAACAAATATGTGAATTCCTGTCTCCCTTTCTATGTAGCCTATTCAGCACATGTATTTTTATATGCACATATAGAATCCTACCTGGTCCCACACGTACATTCTTGGGAGGTGGCTGAATTTTCAGACACAAATTGTGAGAAGAGATCACTCCTCCTAAATGCTGTTGGAAATGAAAATTCAACATATGTGTGAGCTTCCTTTTTAAACTAAATTATGTATAACTTTTTGTAATGAATGTATGAACGTATATATCAATATTAGATATCCTATATTTTTTCAGATATCAATTCAATCCACTATTTAAAGTTGGAACTAGTTATATTATTTATTCACTGAATGGTCTATTCATACAATATCTCTATATTCATAGACACAGGGTACACCTATTTGTGCCCCCAATACTAATTTATATATGTTCAAAATATTGCTCCCAGAAATGGTGGAAGAAATACTCATGTCACATGATATACATATACATTTTATCACAGTAATATTCTGGACACAAAAAGCAAATATCACACTAATGATTGTACCAATGTAAAGGTCATTTGAGCGTCGGAGGAAGAGACCACCAAAAGATTGTCTCATGCAACAGCAAAGGGTTTATTGGGGGTCCAGCATGCTGGGGCTCAGAGCTCAGTTGTATAGAGAAGAGAGCCCTGAGAACAGCTTAAGCAGAGCTTATTTACTTTCCTTGGAGAGGTCAGGGAGGGAAGTTTATTGATGGTTCAGGGCGAGTGGCCGGTTTGCGTGCAACCGGGTGAGGGAGAACAATCTGCAGTTTAGCAGTTGGGGACTGCACATTCTGGGAATAAGATTAGCAAATAGCTCTCATGATTTCAACAGTGTTTTGTTAAGCATACAGAAAAAACAGGAAGTGACAAATACCTTTTTTATTAACCTTTCATTCCCCACTTCTTCTCGTTACTTTTAATCATAAATGTGATCATTGGACGGTGTCATATTTTATGCCTGCTAGTGGCGTATATTTTTGTCTGATTACCAAAAGTTTAACTTGTCCAATTTGAGCTTGAAGAAATGAAACTACATGGTGGAGCAAGCAAGTTCCTACAGTTAGCAAATAATGAGGATTATTAATGGACCAGCCAGGGCTGATAAAAGCGTAGTTAACCCGGGGGACTATGTTAACGAAGACTCAAACCACCCTTTTTGGGCCTCTCTCTTTCGTTGACGCTCTTCAAGGCGTCTTCTTAATTTACTCATATATTCTTTTACAACCAGTATGGTCGGCATAAAAAAACATTGTTCCCTCAATGTAGCATAAATGCCCCCTTTTCTCATGAAAAGGAGTTCCAACCCTCGCCTGTTCTGTTATACAACTTTAGAGAGAGAGGTTCAAGATTCCTGTAAAGCTGTGATGGAGGTTTTTACTATCTTTAAGATTTTGTATACTGCTGCTTCTAATTGGGTCATTTCTTGTGTCCCATGAACTAGAGCAGTGGTTCCTGTGCCCACCCCTGCAGCAATTCCTATTCCCAAAAGGATCGCTAAAGTGAGGAAAACGGGTTCCTGGCAGAACCGGGTTGTATGCCCCACTATTTGAACTTTAAATGATACTGTGTCATGATAGAGCACTCTGGGAAACATCTGCATCATTACATTATTAATCATATCTGTTGACCATTTTATGAAAACATAAACAATGTTTAAGTATATAGAATTATACTGTTTTAGGTATGGAAAAGGCAAGGTACCTAAGATAGAATGGAAGACAGGGAAACAGTTATATTTAGTTGCAACCTGATTTAGAAGGCATTGCTTCTGTTGTAATCAATGAATCCCCTGAACCTCAAGTTTAGTTAGTTTCATAATTTTGTACCCAACTTGTAAGGGAAGGGGCTCAGAAGTTCACAGTCTGCAGAATTTCACAAAAAGAAGATTTGGTTTTTTTTTTTTTCCCTCTGTTCTGGGCAAGTAACATTTTTAAGGACACCTAAGCTTTTTTCTTCTCTCTTTTTTTTTTCTACCTGCCAGCTGTTACCATGGAGCCCAGTTGGTAACTTATTTATCTTAGAAATGTAGCCATCTCTTTGAAGCCCCAGCTCAAGGACAGGGGCCGTGTTCACATATTTTGTTAAAAACTAGTATGTGGGTGTCTAGCTTAGGAGTGTTGATTTTTCAAGCCAGTGCCCAAGTAGAACAGGCAACACGAAAACAGGAAGTTTATCTACATTGAACTCTTTTATAGGGTCTCTTTTGCTGAAAGTCCTAAAGTTAGCCATGGTGAAAACTTCTGGAGAATTCAGTTCAGACTTTTCTGTGGGCCTGGTACAGAGGGGGAAGATGGGAAAGGCGGGGGGTAAGACCCGGTTGGTGGATCTGAGTATGAGGAAGGAGAGATATAAAAGAATAATAGGAAAGGGGTTTGTGATTTTCCTAGCAACAACAACTTGAGCAGTAGAACAGATAGTGCCAAGGGGAAGACCGAAGTGAGTATCCCAAAAAGCCTGTGAGGGCTTTTCAATTCTTAGTAAACTGTTTTCAGTGATGACAAAGCAACTTTAAAGGCCATTTTCATTACATCTTGGATAGGGGTCTGAGGGTTCTCCTCAGCTGGTTTGAGCTTTGGGTTAGCTGGTAAGAGGACCTGGTGGGATGGGGTGCAGGCACTGACAGGAGAAGAGAGGAGGGAGTGGGTGGAGGGGTGCCTCAGTGCCTGCTACCTCAGCAAGGGGGCAATGGTCTGAGAACCGGTGGAGGTTTGGGTTTTGGATCTAGTAATTGGAGGGGAGAAATCAGGTTGCTGAGGTGGGAGTGACAGCAGAAAGTCTGTAGCAGAAGGCTGAGGGTAAGAATCTATTGGAGAAGAATAGTTCAGGATGTGAGCAAAGGAGGGAAAAGGCTTCCACATAGGGGAATCTCCTTTCACTCTTTTGAGCACTTGCAGAAGTTAAAAAGGTCACACAGAATTTGAGGACCTAGAGGCCCCTCTGTGGGCCATCAGTTTTCTTTCTCTATTTGTTAATATGGTCAATGCTGTGTACTTAATTTGATGAGCAGTTGTTTTCCACCAGGCACCCCCTGTATGCTCACATGCCCATGACTTACAGAAGAAGTCAGCTTTTCCCCCACACAGCTATGGCTGTTTGTGGCTTTGATACTCTGCCTGGCAAACATAGTAATCTAGGCTAGCCAACCTGCATCTGGCTAGCGTGTCCCTATATCCATAATATTTGTTTCCATTATCTATGGTACAGAAGGTATTTAATGGAATTTTAGTGGGATCCTCTTCATCAGGAATATCTCAATAGGAAAGACCAATAGCCAGCTGACAAATGTCTGGATGGAGAGAAGGCCACCAGGTACCTAAGTGGGCTGTATGCAAGATAGACCATACTTTTTGTCTAGTAGAATTTGTGATCAGCAATTGCTGCTGAACAGGCTGATGAGGGTTAGGACTACTGGTGGCCAAGGGGAGAGTCTATAGCCATATCCGTATGGCGAATACAAAATTTGAAAGGGTTACCAGTCTTTTCCAGTTTCCAGCCAGAGTCTGGACAGGGCACAGGCTTGAGACTTGAGGCATGGATCCAGGAAGTGATTCCGTCTACTTTTACCGCTGTAGGTGTTATAAGTAGCACCTGGTATGGTTCTTTCCAGCGGGGTTCCAGGGATGACACCTGATGTCATCTTATGTAGATGAAGTCTCTTGATATTGATGTGGAGTCCCCTCGTCTGCAGGTTGGTAGGCAGTGGCTAGGTGTTTCAACAGGTATCGCTGAGTTCTTTCGAGAACTTTTAGTCTGTCAAGCAAGGGGGTGTGGAAGGGATCGTTCGGTCTTAGAGTTGGGGTTAGGTCCCTTACTGGAGGAGGGACACCATTGAGAATTTCATAGGGGGTGAGGTTACACAAAGAAACAGAGGGAGAATTTCTTGCATGAAACAGTGCATAAGGCTGGAGCATAGTCCAATCTTTTATGCTGGTCTCTAAGCTTAATTTCTTTAAGGTCTCTTTAATGGTTCTATTTATTTTTTACCTGTACTGCGCTCTGGGGTCTACAAGCACAATGTAACTTCCAATTAATTTCTAGGGTCCTGGCTAACCCCTGACTTACCTGGGCCATGAACGCCGGTCCATTATCAGAACCTATTACTTTAGGCCGGCCGTATCTTGGAAAATATCTTTCAGGATATTCTTGACCATCATTTGCGCTGTTAATTTTTATTTTGTGGGAAAGGCTTAAATCCATCCTGAAAATGTATCTACAAAGACTAAGAGATATTTAAGTCCATACCATGCTGGCTTAATTTCAGTAAAGTCCACTTCTCAGAATTGTCCTGGTCTGGTTCCTCATAGGTACTTTCCTGCAGGAAGCTTGGAATGGTAAGCATTAACCAATTGACATATCTGACAGGCTTTTGTTACCCGTTCAGATATTTCCTTTCGCTGTGAGTTGGTTAATTGAAAACTCTGTTCTTGATCCTTCAGGAATGCCTGCAGTTTCTTTTAACCAAGGTGAGTGAGTTGATGTACATTTTTAAAGTAGTGTAGGGCTTTCTGTAATTGAAGGCTGGGCTCAGTGAAGTTGAGGAATTCAATGTCAGTGTCCTTAGATGTTATCAAAAGCTTGCTGGTGCTCAAAGGGTCCATTGGAATTGGGCATCCTCATTTAACAGCGGGTATAAAGGAGAAGCTAAGAACACAAACCCAGGTATCCATACCTGCAAAAGCCAGCAGTCCCAAGAAACTCTCTTGAGTTGTCTCTTGTTAGATGGGGGTGGTATCTGCACAATGGTTTTTTTCTCGGCAGAGAGCCCTGAGAACAGCTTAATCAGACCTTATATACTTTTCTTGGAGTGGGCAGGGAGGGAAACTTATCGATGGGTCAGAGCAAGTGGGAGGTTTGGTACAAGCGGGTGAGGGAGTACAATCCTCAGTTTGGCAGTTGGGGACAGCACATTCTGGGAACAAAATTAGCAAACAGTTCTCCAGATTTCAACAGTGTTTTGTTAAGCATACAGAAAAACAGGAAGTGACAAGTGCCTATTTTATTAACCTTTCACCAAAGCGAAATAGAACGTGAGCTTGGATTACAAAAACAACCATGTCCAGGTTGCCTAATGCTCTCAAATGTCAATCCTATTGGTGACTACATATTTGTTTCTTCCAAAGATTATATATTCAACATCAACCATGTTGAAAATGTCTAATCCTATCACTCACTTTATACTTTGCCTGATTTCATGTCTCTATTGATATCTGCATTCTTGCATGTTTTCCCCCATTCATCATTGTGACTGACTCTTCACATGTGCTGATATTTTGTTCACTCTCTACCCAAACTTGATTGCTAAAGAACTTTTGGTCTAAATCCTATACTCACTCTTTTTCCTGAACCTACCGACTATCTTCCTAATCCTACCGACTATCCCTTTTAGACAGGAAGTTCTCTTCTACCTTCAATCATCCAAGGTACAAGGTCCTATGCCATTGTATATTGATTTATCTCGGACATCTGTGCAGAACCTAATTCAATGCTAAGTATCCCAATCAAGGGCCCTTCTGGACTTCAAATCTTACCTTGATTTCTGTTTTCATAATTACTTTGAAAATTTAATAAAATAGTGTTTGCCAAGGAACTGACTTCATTCAGTTCCTGAAGGAATTGACCTACCTCACTTCTTTGGTGATGGAACTCTCTTAACTTGGGTTCCAGGAAGACAGGAACACACAGCCAGTCCCAGTCCCAGTACCAGTGGGCTAACTTGTTTGGATTTACCAAGGACAGAGTGTGTCTTTTTTGGTACCTACTGATGTGAGGATGGTCAGATGGGAGGAGAGCCTTCCCTGAGAAAGCATGTAGTGGTCAGCGCAGGCTCCTGACAACTTCACAGAGTTTGACAAAAAGACCAGATCTGAGACAGAACAGGCCACCTTGGGGGAACATAGTATGGCCCACCAGTCAGAGGAGACTCTGGATAGTCACAGACTTACATGGAGGAAGGAGGTGCCTTTTTGAGTGTGGGTGTGAGTTTGTGGTTTTGTCTCATGTTCTGAGAATAGGTAGAAAAGGCGGTTTGCTTGGTTTGGAGTGGACTGTTTTTAGAAAGTCCTTTGACAAGGCGAGTGTTTCTGTGTCTGTGTATCCCACTGTGTCCGTGGTTGTAGACATTAGAAAAGAGAATGCATCAATGGATGTTTCCTGTCTAGTAGAAAGCTTCCCAGCATTCATCCTACCCATTATAGGAATGGACTGCCTTTTGTCTTATCGATGGGCAACACCTACTATCTTCCTAAGTTCCTGTTTTCTTCCTGAATTCTGGCCACTCGCCAGAATAGGCTCATGGTTTTGTTTCCAAAATATGTACCACTTCTAAATTCTGCGAAATGGCCATGTAATGGATAGCTGAAGGAAATGGCAAGCATCTCAGAAAACTCAGATATCAGTGTGACCAGAAAAGTCTCAGTGGAGAAACCCTGCTTTGGGCCTTTTGCTTACATATTGTTCTGTTGCCCTGAATGTCAGGAAGGTCTTTGCCTCAGGCCACCACTTTGTGAAGCCTGAAAAAAACAGTTTTCAAATGGAAATGAATGGGCCTCACCAGTGGCCACGTGGCCACCCAGATCAATAAATTTGCTTAATTGGTTTGGAAAGGGATGTGTCTGAATCAGCCTCCTGGCCCTGTGTGAGGCAGTGGCTTAGATTCTCAGCACCTGATGAATCTAAAGAAAGATCCAATGTGTGCATCCAAAACCAAAATGGCAAAAAGATTAGTCATTGTGGATGAAGTCTCTTGCCTTCCTCTATTAGATTCCTGACCTCCATCAAGGGAGTATAGGGATTTTTTGGGTCAAATGAGTTCTTCCAATCCCTGCAGAGGTGCTTGTGTTTAATCATGACTCCAAATCAAATAAGGAATCAATACCTGACAGTCAGTAGGCCTCAAATTGTAGAAGAAGAGCAGTATTAATGGCAGAACTATGTGATCAATCCTGGTTCACTTCAAGGGTGTCCAGGCCACCCTGAGTTTAGGCAAATGAAGGGCAAGGGAGCTTATTTTGGATACTCTCTTGGGCTGTGCCATTTAAGGAAACCTCCAGGCAGAGGTTATGATGAGTGACTACATGGAAGAAGATGAGGACCATGTGGGATTGTTTGGTTCTAATTGTGGTCACTTGTGTGGCTGTTGGAAGAGATGACTGGGTTCATCTGCGCTAGAACACTGGTTTGATTCTCCTCAGAAACTGAGCTCTGTAACTGACCTCAGAGTAGTAATTGCTTTGGAAATGAATATGACTTAATCAGCCTCTTGGCCCTGTTTGAGGCTGTGGCTTAGATTATCAGCACCAGATGGATCTAAAAAAAGATCCCATGTGTGCATCCAAAACCAAAATGGCCAAAATAGCAGCCATTGTGGATGAAGTCTCTCGCCTTTCTCTGTAAGGTTCTGAAAGAATAAAAGAAATTGAAATTGAAATGTAAAGAACCAGGTTTCCTAAAGTTTCCAAGCTGCACTCAGCACCTGAAATTCCGGTGGCAGTTAAGACAATTTCCAGATCTGCACATTAGGTGTGTGTTGAAATCTTCCCTGACCACCTAGGTACTTAACACCCCTTCCCAGAAACCGTGCAGCTCACCACGTATACATCTCAGGGCTTCAACCAATCAGTTTAAATGTATACCCCTTCTTAGGGCTGATCAATCACCCCCTGCCCGACCTGTTCCCGCCAATGAATGTTCTAATCATGCTTTAGAGTTGTTATTTGATTTTCTCTTGGTATATGATGATTTGCTAAAGGAGGCTATGATGTATGTAAAGTCCCTGCCCTCTCTAAAGATTGTATATAAACTGTGCTCAAGTTGTTCTCGGGGCTCTTTGTTCTTTGCTCCTCTGAAGTGAGTCCTGAGCTCCAGCATGCTGGACCCCCAATAAACCCTTTAGAGTTGCATGAGAAAGCCTGTTGATGGTCTTTTCCTCCGATGTTCACCCCACCTATTCATCTGGAGGCCCCAGGTGAGATATTTGGCGTGGAGGATGAAAGACCCCAAGGGACTTCTCTCAGGGTAAGTAAGGCGCCTCTTTCTGGTTTCGGGTTTCAGGTTAGGGCTTGGCAAAGTGGCTGTCGGTGAAGAGCATTAGCTCTCTCTGATAGTGGCTGACAGACGTGTCACAGAGCTGCAGGCCACGTCCCTGTGGGACACTCCAGGGGACGAGGGAAATCAAGGAATAGTAGTTTCCTCAACTCGGTTATATTTTGCTTCAGAATTCGGTTTGCCAGCCCATCAGGTTTTGCCGGCTACTCAATTTTGTTCATTGTCCTGAACTCATGTTGAGTTTATTGTCTGTCTTTATTGTCTAACACATCAGGTTTTGCCAGTTACTCAGTTCTAATCTTTGTCTTGGACACACGTTAAACGTTTACTGTTTGTCTTTGTCTGTGTTGCGATTGTGTCTTCACTGTCTCTCTTTGAGTAACTCCCATTATGGGACAAATCACTTCCACGGTTCTGTCCCTGACCGTTGATCATTGGACTGATGTCCGCTCAAGGGCCCAGAATCTTTATTTTTCAGTAAAATGCCGGACCTGGCAGACTCTCTGTGCTTCAGAATGGCCCATTCTCAAAGTCGGGTGGCCCCCAGAAGGATCCTTCCGTTTCCCTCTAATCCGAAAATCAGAGATATTGTCTTTCAGCCGGGACCACGTGGCCACCCAGATCAATAGCCATATACCCCTTCCCCAGGATCCTATCATTCAAACCTTCCGCTCCCCCCGCTTCCCTCCATTCTCCCTGAGTCACAAGACTGGACACTCCTCCCCCTCCTTATCCTCTACCCTGGCTCCCCAACACCGAACACGTTCCAGATGATCCTCCTGCCGCTGACACAGCCTCTCCGCCACTAGAGGCAATTGGGCCAGTCCCAAGCCCTCCAGGGGACTTCGCAGCAGCAGCAGCAGCAGCCCCTCCTCCTCTGGTGGAAGCTGGGCCATCTAAAGGAACCCGCCAGTGACAGATAATAAAAAACTCAGAAACCCCTGTGATGCTCCCTCTCCATCCCTATGGGCCGATGAACCGACCAAACTGGGACCCCAACACCATTGAAGTTAGGTAGCATCTGTCCACTTATCACCGGCCTCTAATAGCGGGTCTCTGAGTGGCCGCCAGAAGGCCGACTAATTTGGCCATGGTAAGAGAGATTATCCAAAGGCCTAATGAGTCTCCCTCTATGATTTTGGAGAGAATTATGGAAGCATTTAGAAAATATACTCCTTTTGATTCTCAGACAGAGTACGAAAAGACATCTGTTGCAATGGCCTTTATCCAGCAGGCTGCCCTAGATATTAAGAAAAAGTTGCAACGTCTAGATGGATTACAAGATATGACCTTAAGAGATTTAGTCAGAGAAGCTGAGAAAATATATTATAAGAAAGAAACTGAGGAGGAATGGGAACAGAGGAGACAGAAGGAAAGGGAACAAAAGGAGGATGAAAGGAGCAAAAGGTAGACTAAAGCACTGGCTAAGGTTCTGGTCAGAGCAGTAAATAGGCCAGAAGTTAAAAAGCACGGAGATAGGAAGGGATACATGGGCCCATGCCAAAGGCTGTCCCTGGCCTCAGGTCAATGTGCCTACTGTAAAGAAAAAGGACACTGGGCCAAAGAGTGCCCCCAAAAAAAGCAGAGATGCCAGACCGCCGTGCTGACTCTAGAACAGGACTAGGGAAGTCGGGACTCGGATCTCCTCCGCAAGCTCAGGGTAACATTTTAAGTGGAGGAAACCCCATTGAACTTTGAAGTGAAAACAGGACCAGTATACTCAACCTTTAAGACCCCACTGGGCCCCCTATCAAATAAATGGTCGCTTGTTCAAGGGGCTAATGACAGTAGATAATGAGCTTGGACAACTAAGAGGACAATGGACCTAGGAAATGGAAAAGTCCACCACCCTTTTCTAGTAATCCCAGAATGCCAGGCCCGTTGATGGGCAGGGATTTGCTTACAAAACTCGGCGCTAGAATAACCTTTAACCCTGATGGTCCCCAAGTGGTGTTTCTAAACGCTTCAGTAAAAACTCCCATAGTCACGGCTTTGACTATGTCCGTAGAAGATGAACATCAACTCTTCGTGCGCCCTAGAACTGATCAAACAGGAAAACTATCCCAGAAATTGATAAAAGATTATCCTAATGCCTGGGCAGAAACTGCTGGGTTAGGTCTAGCCATAAAAAAACCTCCAATAGTAGTAGAATTAAAAGCCTCTACCTCTCCAATCAGTGTTAAACAATATCCTCTAATCAAAGAAGCTAAGGATGGGATAAGGCCCAATATTCAGAAATACCTGGCTCTTGGGGTCCTAAGGCCCTGTCAATCGGCCTAGAATACCCCCCTGCTACCAGTAAGAAAGCCAGTAACTGGGGACTACCGTCCTGTTCAAGACCTAAAAGAGATCAAAAACAGACTGCAGGACATTCACCCCACGGTACCCAATCCACATAATTTGCTTAGCACTCTGAATCCGGAGAGGTAATGGTACACTATGCTGGACTTAAAAGATGCTTACTTCTGCTTGCCACTACATAAGGACAGTCAGTTGCTGTTTGCTTTCGAGTGGATAGACCCAGAAACAGGAACATCTGGCCAACAAACCTGGATTAGACTCCCACAGGGGTTCAAAAACTTCCCCACTTGAACTCTGGTGTGATTTCCCTTAGAAAATGAGTTCTGGTAATGAACTCAGAGAAGTATTGCCATAAATTTTGTTGGGATTTTAGGAGGCCATGCATGAGAGTCGCCCTTGGAAACTGAGATCTAGGCCCAGTGTGGCTTTCCACAGAGCACTGGGTATCTCAGCCAGAATATCACATGATTTTATTCTGAAAGACTTGGCAGCCATAGTTGAGATTCAAAACACACATAGACTTCACATTGTAGACCTCAATGGACCTAGCTTCATGTGACATTTTGGGCACTCTTTGGGACGCCTTGCCTGTGAGAGTTATCCACAGCTTTCATTGAAATGAGCTTCCTCAAAATTTAATGGTGTGGTGGGTCAGGGTCTGCAGGAGAATACATCAACCAGGCTTCTATCTCACATAGCTTGCCCCCTTGACCATTGCAACCTGATTCTGAACATTGCCCTGAAACCTCTCCATATAACAAGATGCTTTTATATGAAGAGATCAAACATATAAGGGATTACGGGCTGCAGCACGTCAGTCACAAGCCATTTGGAAGCAATGGCAGATCCACATGGCCCCACCACAAATGTTTTATCACAAACCTGCACACCACAGCTCGTGCCCTCAATTGAGCAGTCTACAACTTACTGGCATCTCTGTTCTACACCATTTTCATTAAACCCAGTAAATCAAGGCATTATCTGGTACACTCATGATCAGCAACAGGGCATACAAAGGTTCTCCTGTGCCACCTGGTCATTAGAATTTCAAAAATTTCATGGTATTTATCTATCCATTTTTCAAGGTTGAAGTTGGAAGCACTGTATGTTTCAATTTATTCAGGAACCATTAAATGGTGAGGAACCTCATTTCAGTGAAATCTCTGGAGGACACTCACATGAATGTCTTCCCAAAGAGTAGCCAAAAGGTCACATGAATCCAGGCCCATTGAGGTCTACAATGTGAGGTCTATGTGTCTTTTGACTCTCAACTATGGCTGCCAAGTCTTTCAGAATAAAATCATGTGATATCCTAGCTGAGATACCTAGTGCTCTGTGGAAAGCCACCCTGGGCCTAGATCTCAGTTTCCAAGGGCGACTCTCATGCATGGCCTCCTTAAAATCATAACACAGTTCATGGCAATACTTCTCTGAGGTCAGTTCCAGAACTCAGTCTCTAAGGGGAAACACACCAGAGTTCCAGCCCAGGTTTACCTACACCTCTCTTCCAACCCTCACACAAATGACCACAATTAAAACCAAAACACTCCCACATCACCCTCATCTTATTCCATATAGACACTCATCTTAACTTCAAGCTGTAGGTTTCCATGAGGGATGCAGCCCAAAACAGTGTCCACAATAAGCTCCCTTGCCCTTCATTGGCCTAAGTCAGGGTGGCCTGGACACCCTTCATGTGAACCAGGAGTGATCAAATAGGTGTGCCGTTAATACTGCTCTGCTTCTCCAATTTGATGCCTTCTGACTGTGAGGTTTAGATTCTTAATGTGAATTGGAGCCCAGAGAAAACACAAGCACCTCTAGGCTAGCCTCTGCAGGGCATTGAAGAACTCATTTGACCCAAAGGATACGGATTCTCACTTGATGGAGGTAAGGAACCTTACAGTGGAAGGTGAGAGAGTTCATCCACAATAACTGCTTTTTTGGCCATTTTGGTTTTGGATGCACACATGGGATCTTTCTTTGCATCCATCAGGTGCTGACAATGTAAGCCACAGCCTCACATAGGGCCAAGAGGCTGATTCAGACACACCCCTTTCCAAAGCAATTAAGCAGAGAGCCACAGGTGAGGCCTATTCATTTCCATTTGAAATATATTTTCTTCAGGCTTCACAGAGGTGTTGCCTGAGGCATCAACCTTCCTGACTTACTGGGGAACAGAACAAAAGGTAAGCAAAAGGCCTAAAGCATGGTTTCTCCACTGAGACTTTACTTGTCACACTGATATCTGAGTTTTATAAGATGCTCGCCATTTCCTTCAGCTATCCAGTACATGTCCATGTCACAGAGCTTGGAGGTGGTACATATCTTGGACACCAAACCATGAGCCTATTCTTGAGAGTGGCCAGAATTTAGGAAGAAAACCGGAAGTATGGTCTATCTTGCATACATCCCCCTTAAGGACCTGATGACCATCTCTCCACCCAGACATTTCTCAGCTGGCTATAAGTCTTGTCTATTGGGATATCCCTGATGAAGAGGATTACACTAAAATTCCATTAAATCCCTTCCATACATAGATAATGGAAACAAACATTATGTTTGTAGGGACACGTGAGCCACATGCAGGTTGGTTAGCCTAGATTACTATGTTTGCCTGGCGGACTGTGAAAGCCATAAACAGTCACAGCTGTGTGGGGGAAAGCCGACTTCTTCTGTAAGTCATGGGGATGTCAGCATACAGGGACTTCCAGATGGAACCCAAACTCCTCATCAAATTTTGTACACAATATTGGCATTATTACCAATTAGATAACCAAACCTGATGGCCCACAGAGGGGTCTCTAGATCCTCAAATTATGTGTGACCTTTTTAACTTCTACAAGTGCTCAAAAGGGTGAAAGGAGATTCCCCTATGTGGAGGCTTTTTCCCTCCTTTGCTCACATCCTGAACTATGCTTCTCCAATAGATGCTCACCCTCAGCCTTCTACTCCAGACTCTCTGCTGTCACTCCCACATCAGCAACTTGATTTCTCCCCTACAATTAATAGATCAAAAACCCAAACCTCCGCTGGATCTCAGACCACTGCCCCCTTCCTGAGGTAGCAGCTACTGAGGTACCCCTCCACTCACTCACTCCTCTCTTTTCTTGTCAGTGGCCGCACTGGGTCCCAACAGGTCCTCTTACCAGCTAAACAAAATCTCAAACCAGCTGAGGAGAACCCACATACCAGTGTCCAAGATGTAATGAAAATGGCCTTTAATGTTGCTTTGTCATCACTGAAAACGGTTACTAAAAATTTAAAGTCCCTCACAGGCTTTTTGGTATACTCACTCCCGTTTCCCCCTCTGTTCTACATGTTCTACTGCTCATGTTTCTGTTGCTAGGAAAATCCCAAAACCCTTGCCCATTATTCTTTTACATCTCTCTTTCCTCATTCTCAGATTCAAGGAGCTGCTCTCAGCCCTGCTTCCCTGTCTTCCTCCTCTGTACCAGGCCCATGGAAAAGTCGAGCAGTATTAACGGCAGGCCTATTTGATCACTCTTGGTTCACAGGAATGGTGTCCAGGCCACACTGACTTTAGGCGAATGAGGGGGAAGGGAGCTTATTTTGGACACCAACTTGGGCTGCACCCTTCATGGTAACCTCCAGTCAGAGGTTATGATATGGAAGAAGATTTGGGCCATGTGGCAGTATTTTGGTTTTAATTTTGGTCATTTGTGTGGTGGTTGGAAGAGATGACTGGGTCCACCTGGGCTTGTTCTCTGGTGTGATTCCCCTTAGAGTCTGAGTTCTGGAACTGACCTCAGAGAAGTATTGCCATGAATTGTGTTGGGATTTTAAGAGGCCACACATGAGAGTCGCCTTGGAAACTGAGATCTACGCCCAGGGTGGATTTGCACAGAGCACTGGGAATCTCAGCCAGTATATCATATGATTTTATTCTTAAGGACTTGGCAGCCATAGGTGAGAGTCAATACACACATGGAGCTCACATTGTAGACCTCAATGGGCCTGGATTCATGTGACCATTTGGGCACTCTTTGGGAAGCCTTGCCTGTGATAGTTCTGCAGAATTTTCATTGAAACGAGCTTCCTCACCATTTAATGGTTCCTGAATTAATTGAAACCCACAGAGCCTCCAACTGTATTATTGAAAAATGGCTAGATAAATACCACGGAATTTTTGAATTTCCCATGACCAGGTGGCACTGGAGAACCTATGGATGTCCTGTTGCTAATCAAGAGTATACCAGACAGTGCCTTGACTGACTGGGTTTCATGAAAATGGTGTAGAACAGAGATTCCAGTAACTTGGAACCTGCTGAGTAGTGGGCCTAGAGCAGTGGTGTGCAAGTGTGTAATAAAACATCTGTGGCGGGGCCATGTGGATCTTCCATTGGCTTCTGAATGGCTTGTGACTGACATGGTGCAGCCAGGAGTCCCTTATATGTAAAGACATCTTGTTATATGGAGAAGTTTCAGGGCAATGTCCAGAATCAGGTGGCTATGGTCAATGGGGCAATGTCTGTGGGATAGAAGCCTGTTGGTGCATTCTCCTGCAGACCCTGACCCACCACACGTGACAGAACTCCCTCCAGCACCGTGTCCCAGTTGAACTCCTTGTATTTTGTTAAACAAATAACAAACTCCCTATGCAGCAGCAAGAAAGACAATGAAAATTGGAGGATGACCAAAGGGCTTCACAGTCTACACGGGGAGACACTTTTCCCCAATGGCCATAGTTTAACTACAAAAATAGAACTCATCACTGATGCACCATGTTCATTGGAAAATAAGAAAACATGTCCTCCAGGTCACATAGATGCAGATCTGGCTCTGATGGTCTCACTACAAAGGAAGCTAAAGCTCCTGACAACAACATATATTTCAAGGACCCATCCTCAGAGGCAGTTACTCAAGAAGTCTTTAGGCCAGCAGAGCTCCATGGTTGTGGAGAGTTTACCCTGTCCCTTACTTTTTGAAACTCATCTACCACCTCCAAGTTTGTGAATTCCTGAGCATTTTCCATTCCAGATATGTATTCACAGATTTTCTAACACTTCCCCTCTCATTGTGTCTTACTTGGGCCCAAGGTAATGTTAAGGCTTTGTTCTGGATGAAAGTGAGAAGATGTTTGTGTAGCACATATTTGCATACTCATAGATTCATTTTCCTATTTTCCATTGAAATACAGAATCCCTGACATGAACATATACCCTACTAGACTCTGACTAATAATCCTAAAATGATGTAGAAAAATAACCCAAGCAGAATAGAAATACAAGCATTTCAGAGGATGCATGCTGTATAGTTGGACTTGCCTTTTGCATGATAAACGGTAGGTGTTAAATATGTAGACAATTTTTAATTGAAATAGTTCTCCATGTGTTTTTAAAGTAAACAAATATGTGAATTCCTGTCTCCCTTGCTTTGTAGCCAATTTAACACATGTATTTTTATATGCACATTTAGATTCCTACATGGTATCACATGCACAATTTGTGAGGTGGCTGATGGAAGATACAACTTATGAGAAGAGATCACTCCTCCTAAACGCAGTTGGAACTGAAAATACAACCTATGGGTGAGCTTCCTAGTATTACAATATTATACATAAATCCATGTTCAGTAAAATGAATATTTTTGCATCTGTGGATGATATATATTTCATAATGAATTTCGATTTGCATGTATTTCTACCTTTTAATATCTGTGGGGTTCTTTTTTATATGTGTGTGTGTGTGTGTGTGTGTGTGTGTGTGTGTGTGTATATATATATATATATATATATATATATATATATATATATATATTCCAGATTTTTCAAAATATGAAATATATATGTCTTATTTTACACTCCCTAAATTCACTAATATTCATGTATGTGGATTTATAATCAACTTTTCACAAGATTATTCTCAGAATTATTCATCCACCTGAAATACATATTTATTTTCTAGTACTGAAAACTAACTTCAGTGAATGGTGCATACAAATCCTAATTATTCTACAGTAACTGACCCTGTTTAACATCAATCCAAGTAGATTACTATGGGACATGATGTATGTTTTGACGTTCATTTTCATTCAAACCTGGTACATTACTATTTCTTCAGGTTATGCATATCATCGGATATGTATTTCATTCACAAGTTAGCAAAATTATTTGCATTTGTTTCACTTTCAATCACTTCCTATTCAGAACACATGAATTCCTCTATGTTTGTTGACTGGTATTTTTATGAGACTTCTTTCCAAACACAATATTTTCCAAATCCATAATCAGTTTTGAAGCAAAACTCACACACCCTTCATGAGAAAACATAACTCTAATATTACCATTAGATGTATAACTCGTTGGAATGAATGATTGTATATCAATATAAGATTTCTTATATATTTTAAGATATCAATTCAATCCATTATTTAAAGTGGAACTAGTTATATTATTTATTCACTGTATGGTGTATTCATACATTATCTCTATATTCATAGACAATGTGTACACCTCTCTGTACCCCCAATACTAATTTATTCATCTTCAAAATATGGCCCTCAGAAAAGGTGGAAGAAATACTCATGTCACCTGATCTACATATACATTTTATCAGAGTAATATTCTGGACACAAAATACAAAGGTCACACTTATGATTGTACCAAAGCCTAAATGGAAAGTGAGAAAGGATTACTACAATCATCCATGTGATGTTGCCTAATGCTCTCAAATGTCAGTCCTATTGGTGAGTACATATTTGTTTCTTCCTAAGATTGTGTATTCAAACTCAACCCTGTTGAAAATGTCTAATCCTCTCACTGACTTTATACTTAGCCTGATTTCATAATGTCTCTATTGATATCTGCTTTCCTACATATTTTCCCCTGTTCATCATTGTGACTGACTCTTAACTTGTGTTGACATTTACATTCACTGTCTAACCAAAACCGTATTGCTAAAGAACTTTTTTTCCAAATTCTATATTCACTCTTCTTCCTAATCCTTCCGACTATCAGTTTTTGAATGGATGTTCTCTTCTATATTCAATCATCCAAGTAAAGGTCGTGCGAGCATCGGAGGAAGATACTACCAAGAGAATACATCATGCAACAGCAAAGGGTTTATTTGGGGCCCAACATGCTGGGGCTCAGAGCTCACTTAATTAGAGCAGAGAGCCCTGAGAAGAGCTTATGGAGAGTTTATATACTTTTCTTGAGAGGGCAGAAAGGGAAGTTTATTGATGGTTCAGGGTGAGTGGGTGGTTTGTATTCAACCGGGTGAGGGAGTACATTCTGCAGTTTGGCCGTTGGGGACAGCACATTCTGGGACAAGATTAGAAAACATTTCTCAACATTTCAACAGTGTTTTGTTAAGTGTACAGAAAAACAGGAAGTGACAAGTATATATTTTATTGACCTTTCATTCCCCACTTCTTCTGGCAACTTTTAATCATAAAAATGATCATTGGGGGATGTCACATTCTATGTTTTCTAGTGGGGTATTACCATAAGTTTAACTTGTCCAATTTGAGCTTGGAGAAAATAAATTACATGGTTGAGGAAACAGGGTTTTATAGTTAGCAATAATATGAGGATTATTATTGGACGGGCCAGAGTTGATAAAAACGTAGTTAACCAGGGGGACTGTATAAACCAAGACTCAAACCACCATTTTTGGGCCTCTCTCTCTCCTTGACTCTCTTCAAGGCATCTTTTTAATTTACTCATAGATTATTTTACAACTCCATTATGGTCGACATTAAAAAAACATTCTTCCCTCAATGCAGCACAAAGGCCCCCTTCTCTAGTGAAAAAGAGATCCAACCCTCTACTGTTCTGTAAAACAACTTCAGAGAGAAAGGTTAAAGATTCCTGCAAAGCTGTGATGGAGGTTACTAATATCTTTAAGTTTTTATATATTCCTGCTCCTAATTGGGTCATTCGTTGTGTCCCATGGACCACGGCAGTGGTTCCTCTGCCCAACCCTGAATCAACTCCTATTTGCAATGGAATGGCTAAGGTGAGGGATATATGTTTTCAGAGCAACCGGATTGTATGCCCCCCTATTTGAACTTCAAATGAATCTGTGTCATGATAGAGCACTCTGTGAAACATCCGCACCATTACACATTTAATCACATCTGTTGACAATTTCATTAAAACACAAACAATGTTTAAGTATATAGAATTAAACTGTTGCAGGGACGGACAAGGCAAGGCACCAAAGATAGCACCAAAGACAGGGAAACAGTCTTATTTGGTTGCAACCAGATTCAGAGGGCATTGCTTCTGTTGTAATCAGTTAATTCCATGAAACCTAAGTTTATGTAGTTTCAGAATTTTGTACCCAACATGAAAGGGAAGGGGCTCAGAAGTTCATAGTCTTCAGAAGTTCACAAAAGGCAATTTTTGTTTCTGTTTTTTCCTTAGGTCTGGGCAAGTTAAATTTTCAAGAACACCTGGGAGGGGGAGAGCTTTTTCTTCCCTTTCTTTTTTCCCCCTGCCAGCTTTTTCCATGGAGCCCAGTTTGTAACTTCTTTATCTTAGAAATGTAGCAATGTCTGTGAAGCCCCAGCTCAAGGCCAGGAGCCTTGTTCACATATTTTGTGAAAAACTAGTGAGGGTGTGTCTAGCTCAGGAGTGCTGATTTTTTAGCCAGTTGCCAAGTAGACCAGGTCAACACAAAAAGAGAAAGTTTATGTACACTGAAGTCTTTTATAGCGACTCTTTTCCTGAAAGTCCCATAGGCAGCCATGGTGAAGACTTCTGGAGAAGGTCAGACTGTGAGGTGGAGATTCTTTATGTGAATTGGAGTCATGAGAATACCCAAGCATAAATGGGCTAGCCTCTTCCGGGATTTGAAGAACCCATTTGACCCAAAGGATCCCTATTCTCACTTGATGGAGGTCAGGAATTTTTCTGAAGAAGGCTAAGACTTCATCCACAATGACAGCAATTTTGGCCATTTTGGTTTTGGATGCACACTTTGGATCTTTCTTCAGATCCATCAAGTGCTGAGAATCTAAGCCACAGCCTCACACAGGGCCAAGAGGCTGATTCAGACACATCCCTTTCCAAAGCAATTAAGCATAGAGACAAAGGTGATGCCCACTCATTTCCATTTGAAAAGTGTTTCTTCATGGTTCACAAAGGGTGTGCCTGAGGCAAGAGACTTTCCTGACATTCAGGTCAACATATCAGTAGGTAAGCAAAAGGCCCAAAGCAGGGTTTCTCCCTGAGACTTGTGTGGTCACACTGATATCTGAGTTTTCTGACATGCTGGCCATTCCCTTCAGCTATCCAGTACATGGCCATGTCACAGAGCTTGGAGGTGGTACACATCTTGGACACAATACCATGAGCCTATTTTGGAGAGTGGCTAGAATTTATGAAGAAAACCAGAACATAGAAAGATAGCAGGTGTTGCCCAAAGATAAGGCAAGCTGCAGTCCATTGATAAATTACGCAGGATGAATGCTGGGAAGTGTTCTACAAGACAGGACACATTCATTGAAGCATTTCCTTTTTTAATATCTACAACCACAGACACAGTGGGATATTCAGACATAGAAAGACTCACCTTGCCAAAGGACTTACTAGAAACAGTTGACTCTAAACCAAACAAACCGCCTTTCCTATCCTCAGAACATGAGACAAAACCACAAAACCACATCCACACCCACAAAGGCACCTCCTTTCCCCAAGTAGGTCTGTGACTAGGCGCAGTGTCCTCAGACTGGTGGGCCATACTATGTTCCCCTGAAATGGACTGTCCTGTCTCAGTCCTGGTCTCCTTGGCCAACTGTGTGAAGTTGTCAGGAGCCAGTATTGAGCCACTAACTGCTTTCTCAGGAAATCCCCTCTTCTGAGCTATCCTGGCATTTGGCCATTCTCACATCGGTAGGTGCCAAGAAAGACTGACTCTGTTCTTGGTAAATCCAAACAAGTGAGAACACTGGTACTGGGACTGGGACTGTCTCTGTGTTCCTGGCTTCCTGGATTCCACGTTCAGAGATTTCTATCACCAAGGGAGTGAGGTGAAGTCACTTCCTTCAGAAACTGAATGAGGACACACTGCCTTGGCAACCAATTTGTTCTAACAGTTGCTTCCAGAGTCCCATGGAGGCTGCCCATATTTCCTGTGACACTTTCACAAGTTAGAATGATATATTAACCATAGGCACCCAAATAGAGCTCTCCACAAAGGCCTGATTTGGCCCATCTTCTTTACATTAAGAAGAGAGAGGCAGATTCAGACACAACTCTTCATCCTGACCAAGTTGTTTGCCATGGAAGAAGACTTTTGCTCACTCAGGTCCTTCATCGCTGACTATATCTTGTGCAGAGATCATTTCTGCATGGACTTTTGAGGTTCTCAGCAAGTCAAAGATCCCATACATTCCTGTATTGTAAGACCAACCCTGTTCATGCTCTTCTGTAAAGTTAGGTTGAGGGAACAGTGTATGGTTTGGATTGATAACATTTTCAATTTGGGTTAGGAATCATTCTACTGGATGAAAAATGGTATTGGGAACTGTGATATGTATAAGACTATAGAGGTGAAATATATGTATGAAAACATAAATCCAAGTATTATTTGATGCCCAGAGGGCATTGGGCCCTTGATTGGGATACTTAGCTTTGAATTATGTTCTGCACAGATGTCTCAGATAAATCCATATACAATGGCATAGGACCATGTACCATGGTCCTATATACAAATAGGTCCATATATACACTCATCATAAACTCTGGCTGGAGTTTTCAATGAGGGGCGCAGCCCTAGACAGTGTACAAAATAAGCTACCTTGCCCCTCATTTGCCTGATGTCAGGGTGGAATGGGCACCCTTCCTGTGAACCAGGAGTGATCAAATAGGCCTACCGTTAATAATACTCTGCTTCTTCAATTTGAGGCGTTCGGATTGTGGTGTTTAGATTCTTTATGTGAATTGGAGTGATGATAAAAGCCAAGCACATATGGGCTAGCCTCTGCAGGGCTTTGAAAAACTCATTTGACCCAATGTATCCCTATTCTCTCTTGATGGAGGTCAGGAACCTTACTGAAGAAGGCTAGAGACTTCATCCACAATGACAGCAATTTTGGCCATTTTGGTTTTGGATGCACACATGGGATCTTTCTTTAGATCCATCAGGTGCTGAGAATCTAACCCACTGCCTCACACAGGACCAAGAGGCTGATTCAGACACATCCCTTTCCAAAGCAATTAAGCAAAGAGCCACAGGTGATGCCCATTTATTTCCATTTGAAAACTGTTTTCTTTAGGCTTCAAAAAAGTTTGGCCTGAAGAAAAGACCTTCCTGACATTCAGGGAAACGGAACTATATGTAAGCAAAAGGCCCAAATCAGGGTTTCTCAACTGAGTCATTTCTGGTCACACTGATATCTGAGTTTTCTGACATGCTGGCCATTCCCTTCAGCTATCCAGAACATGGCCATGTCACTGAGCTTGGAGGTGGTACAAAACCATGAGCCTATTCTGGAGATTGGCCAGAATTCAGGAAGAAAACAGGAACTTAGGAACATATTAGGTGTTGCTCATCCCTAAGGCAAGCCACAGTCCATTCATAAATTGGGCAGGATGAATGCTGGGAAGCATTCTACTAAACAGGGCACATCCATTGATGCATTCTCTTTTCTACTGTCTACATCAATGGACACAATGGGATACACAGACATGGAAAAACTCACCTTTTCAAATGACTTACTAGATCAGCCTACTCCAAAACAAACAAACCTCCTTTTCTAATTATTCTCAGAACATGAGAAAAAACTACAAACTCACACCCACACCCACAAAGGCATCTCCTTCCCCAAAGTAGGTCTGTGACTGTCCGGAATGTCCTCTGACTGGTGAGCCATACAATGTTACCCCAAAATGGCCTGTCCTGTCTCAGATCTGATCTAGTTGGCCAACTCTGTCAGGATCCAGCAGTGAGCCACATCCTGCTTTCTCAGGAAAGGTCCCTTTTCAGAGCTCTCCTGGCTTTTAGCCATCCTCACATCAGTAGGTACCAAGAAAGACTGACTCTGTCGTTGGTAAATCCAAATAAGTGAGCCCACGTGGACTGGGACTGGGACTTGCTCTGTTTGCTTGGCTTCCAGGATCCCATGTTCAGAGAGTTCCATCACCAAGGAAGTTAGGTAGGTTACTTCCATCAGGAACTGTATTAGGTCACTGCCTTGGCAACCACTTTGCCCTAACAGTTGCTTCCAAGGTTCGCATGAAATGGAGGCTGCCCCTACTTCCTGTGACACTTTCACAAGTTAGAATGGTATATCAACCATTGTCCCCCAGGAACAGCTCTCTACACAGACCTGGTTTAGTCCATCTTCTCTACAATAAAAAGATAGATGTTGATTCAGACATATCCCTTCATCCTGACCAGGTTGTTTGCCTTGAAAGATGACTTTTTCTCTCTCGGGTCCTTCCCAGCAGCCTACATCTTCTACAGGGATAAATTCTGCATGGAACTTTGAGGTTCTCAGTAGATGGAATATGCCCTCCATTCCTGTATTATAAGACCAACTCTGTACCTCCTCTTCTGTAAAGTTAGATTGAGGAAAGAGTGTATGGTTAGGGTTAATAACATGTACAATTTGGGTTAGGAATCATTCTTCGGGATGAATAATGTTATTCTGACCTGTGATATTTATTAGAATATATAGGTGAAATATAAGTAGGTAAACAGAAATCTAGGTAAGCTTTGGAGACCAGAAGGGCATGGGGCCCTTGATTGGGATACTTAGCTTTGAATTATGTTCTGCAAAAATGTCTCCAATAAATCGATATACAATGGCATAGGTCCTTGTACCTTGGATGATTGAATGTAGAAGAGAACATCCAGTAAAAAAGAGATAGTCAATATGATTAGGAAGATACTCAATAGGTTTAGAAAGAAGAATGAGGATAGAATTTGTACCAAAAGTTCTTTAGCAATAGGGTTTCAGTTAGAGAGTGAATGTAAATGTTAGCACATGTGAAGAATCTGTCACAATGTTGAACTGGGGAAAATATGTAGGAAAGCAGATATCAATAGAGATTTTAGGATATCAGTCCAATTATAAAGTGAGTGATAGGATTCGACATTTTCAACAGCCTTGAGGTTGAATATATAATCTTAGGAAGAAAGAAATATGTAGTCACCAATAGGATTGACATTTGAGAGCAATAGATGTTTTTCATAATCCATGCTCACTTTCCATTTAGGCTTTGGTAAAAATATAAGTTTGATCTTTGTAGTTTTGTCCAGAATATTACTGTGATAAAATGTATATGTAGATCAGGTGACATGAGTATTTCTTCCACTATTTCTGGGTGCAATATTTTGAAGACATATAAATTAGTATTGGGGATACAAAGAGGTGTACGTTTGTCTATCAATATAGAGATAATGCATGAATAGACCATACTGTGAATAAATAATATAAGTACTTCCAACTTTAAATAAAGGATTGAATTGATATCTGAAAATATACAGGAAATCTTATATTGATATACAATCATTCATTCCAACCCGTTATACATCTAATGGTAATATTAGGGTAATGGTTTATCATGAAGAGTGTGTGAGTTTTGCTTCAAAATGATTAGAGAAATCGAAAATAATGTCTTTGGAAAGAAGTCTCATGAAAAGTCCAGCCAGGAAACCTGGAGGAATACATGTGTTCTGAAGCAGGAAGTGATTGATAGAGAGACAAATGCCTATAAATTTGTGAACTTGTGGATAAATATATATCCTATTATGTGCATAAACTGAAGAAATAGTAATGTACCAGTGTTGAATAAAAATGAACGTCAAAATAAACATTTTGTATCATAGGAATCTACTTACATTGATGTTAAACTGGGTAAGTTACTGTAGAAATATTAGGATTTGTATGCACCATTCACCGAAGTTAGTTTTCAGTACTAGGAAAAAAATATGTATTTCAGGTGGATGCATATTTCTGATAATAATCATGTAAAAGTTGATTGTAAATCCAAATACATGAACATGAATGAATTTAGGGAGTGTATAATAAGACACATATATTTCATATTTTGAAATATCTGGAGATTATATATATATATATTTATATATATATACAAAACACCCACACAGACATTAAAAAGTAGCAATATATATGCCAATTGAAATTCATCATTAAATATATATCATCCACAGACCCAAGCTATTTATTTTACTAAACATAGATTTATTTATAATTTTGTTAAACTAGGAACCTCACCCATAGATTGAATTTTCAGTTCCAACTGTGTTTAGGAGGAGTGATCTCTTCTCACAATTTGTATCTGGCAAGTCAGCTACCTCACAAGAATGTACGTGTGATAATAGGTAGGATTCTGTATGTGCATGCAAAAATACATGTGCTGAATAGGCTACAGAGAAAGCAAGACAGGAATTCACATATTTGTTAACTTTAAAAACACATGGTGAACTATTTCAATTAAAAATTGACTAGATTTATAACACCAACCCTTTATCATGCAAAATGAAAGTCCAACTATACACCATGCCTCCTCTGAACTGCTTGTATTTCTATTCTGTTTGGGTTATGTTTCTCCATCATATTAGGATTAGTAGTCAGAGTCTAGTAGGGTATGGGTTAGTGTCAGGGTTTCAGTATTTTGAATGGAAAATTAGATAAGGAATCCAATGTGTATGCAAATATGTGCTATACAAAAATCTTCCCACTCTCATCCAGAACAATGACTTGACATTGCCTTCCCCCCAAGTAAGACACAATTAGAGGAGAAGAGTTAGAAAATCTGTGAATACATATCTGGAAAATCCTCAGGAGTTTACAAACTTGGAGGTGGAAGAGGAGTTTCCAAAAGTAAGGGACAGGGTTGATAGACCCAACCTGATCTTTTATTAAAATTGGGAGCCATCTTGCCACAAAGCAATGAAAAGCTAATTTTGGGTTTACTATAAATTACTGCAATTTCTGAACCCATTTGAAATGTCTGCCCGTGCCTTTAACTCACCCATGCCTATCTCTCTGACCTGATAGCAACCCTCTCTGAAAGTTTAGTGACATCATAATTTTTGGCCTTCCCTGGCCAGACAACGACTCTCTCTGAGGTCTAATGGTCATCATTATTTCTGATGTTGGGGCCAGCAAAAAAAAAAAGAAAAGTAAACTACATTTAGTGTGATGCTTGTCAAAGTTCTGTTATCTGTAATCCCCCTTTTGTGTAACTTTCTGGGCTATATAGCTGGGCTGTAGAAAAGGTGGGGTTGCTGTCTTGTTCCCGCCATTTTGTGAGGGAGAGGCAGGCCGCCGGCCGGTTGAAATAATAAATTTGCCTTAATTTGATTTTAATTGGAGTCAGTGGTCTTTACTTTCATCCTGGTCTAACATTTTGCAGTTCCGCAGCAAGATGACCCTGCCAGTACAGATCACAAGACCAGACTGTTGGAAATTCTGAAGCTGGCCTTCCCTCCAGGGCCCCCGGCTACAGAGCCACTCTAGGGGATGCGCAACTTGAGATGTTTCAACGACTTGGAGTGAGACTTTGGTCCAGGGAGCACTGCAATGAACCACTGGACTATAACTATTAGCAAGCACCTGGTGGAGGAGGCCTCCATAGGTAAGTGGCACCTTTATAACATCTGATATCTGGTTAAGGGAGATCCCTTCTGATGACAGAGAGGAGGCCTGGGGAGGCTCACATATACTCCTGTCCGGGACTGTAACGAGAATCATGCTGTCCTTTGTTCTGTTATGTAGGGAATTCTTCTGGATGGGTAGAGAGGTGTGGATGGGCATGCACGCGGTCCTACCCAGGAGCTTTAGCAAGACATTGCAATGCTCATCTGCTTTTTTTTTTTTTTTTTGGTGCCTGGTTTCTCGTTTTTTTTTTTTTTTTTTCTGTTTTGTTCTGTGTTCTATATGTTTTTTGTTTGTTTGTTTTTGTGCGTTTTGTTGTGTGATTTCTGTGGTAAAAACTTAAAGATATTGGACGTGAAAATGGGTAATAAAGCAAGTAAGCGTGACACCTTTTTGGACTGTGTTTTAAGGAACTGCGATGAACTTTACCTCCCTTTGTTAAGCAGGATAAGAGAAGCCCCTAGCTGGCTGCCTGGAGCACACCCACTGCACAAGGCAATGCCTGCTGCAGAGCTAAAAACTGAGTATCTCACAGGTTAAGAAGTGAAACTCCTTTAAAACCACTTGTACCTCCAGATCAAAAGAGTCACAACCTTAGGGCAGAGTCCCCTGTGTTTCTCCTTTGTTAGCAAAGCAATAAACCTCCCTTTTTCTTTTTCTCAAAAACCCTGTCCTCATTATTAAATTGGCATTAATTGGCTTCAAGGTCAGGAACTGAACTTTAAGTTTCAAATTTTGATAAACCACACCACACCCGCCCCGGAACTTTTTGAGAGCTGACTACTGATATGTTAGGAGATGGAGCATGGTTGGGGTGGAACCGAACCAGAGGAGCTAATCCTGTAAGTTAAAGGAGGGACCGAGGGACTTCCAGCAGCTGCTGAAGCCCTGTTACTTCAGGGAATTCCCTCCTTCCTTCCCTGCACTGTAAGCATTATGTAACGTCTGTCTTCTTAAAAAAGAGAAAAAGAAAAAGGGGATAGTAAATTTAGTAAAGTCACCATGGAGACCCTTGATTTTACATTTCAGGTTGCCCCTCTGTAAAAACATGTGGTCCCCTTGTGGGGACTTCTATGGTGCCACTGGTGTAGGAGATTTTTCTCTTATCTGCTCTGTTTTAAAGGCTTCTGTCTGTCGGCCATAGTCTGGAGCTCCTTTCTGTCTGTCTTGTGTCTTTGTTTCTGGCCCTTTAAAACATGTGCAATAATGTGATGATATTTTAAATTGTTTCTTGGGAATGATCTTAGCTGAATGTGTGTCTAAATGATGATGTTTTATTGTAACAATCTGGTATCTGAATGGGTTTTTGAAGCATTGCACAATCTTGCAAGTAAAAGTCGGGTTTAGGTAATTGTTTAGTATATGATTTCAGATAATTTATGCCAGAGAACTTAAATACTTAGGATGGAAAACTAAAGAACTCTCCTTCCAAGTTGGCAAGTAACTTCCCAATCATTCAGTCTTTTATTTCACCTATTTTGAATTGGGTAGCCTGGGAAAATGTCACTGTGCGTACCAGTGCATTAATTTGGACAAAGATAGTAAATCATTTTATGGTATCTGTTGACAAAACAAGATGTAAAGATATAAAATTTTGTGAATTGTATCTTAAACTTGTTTCATAATTTTCAACATCCTAACCTGAAAATTATGGTTAAAATGCCTTAGGCCTGTTGTGTCTGCTCTGAATAGCAGTTTTTTCCTGCTCCTTCCTGACCTCAGCCAGGACTTATTTTGAAATGCAAATAAAAGAATCCTACAAGCTCAGTAGGAGACTGATCTGAGGCCTAAGCAGAAAAAAAAGGCAAATTGTATGGTTTTTACTAATTACTGTCCAGTCGTTTTTTCTAGGACTCTTATTTTTTTCCTTAGATACTTTATTTAGTTTTTTTAGCTCATGATTTTGATCCTACAGACCTAAGTTAATGTTTTTCTGATCAGTTCTATCTTTGACCAACTGTGGAGTTTTTGAAACATTGCAATGCAGATTTCATCTGCGAAAAGCTATAAGGCCTTTACTATTTTTATGTGTGCACAACTTCTGTTATGTGTTGTATGTCTATATATACATATATCCATATATCAAACATATGATACAAAAATTTACATATATAAAGAACGCTCATAAAAAAACGCTCATAAAAACAAATTTTAAAAAGTGGATCCAAGGATCCTTAATTCACGTTATTTAAATGGTTCAGTTTAAATTGGATAAACAGATAAAAATAAATGTCTTTAAATTTAAGCTTACAAGTTTTTCTAGGTGTTCAGATATCTAATAAAATATTAATGTCTACAAAATATCTAATATGACTTGGTTGTAGGACTTTTCCTTCAACAAAAAAAAATGGTTTACAATCTTCAATACATTTGTCTAATATTTTGATAAATAAGTAAATTAAATTTCATATGAGATTACTCATTCATGAGTACTTTTGTTAGATATCTGATTGATTAACTAAGGTCTGTACAAGTTTGTACTAAATTCTGTATAAGATTGTAAAAATCAGTCATGTGTTAAAGAGACAAAAATTTCTTAAAACATAAGTTTACCCATAACATTGTGTTTATTAAGTTTTATTTTTTCTAGAGCTAGCAACCATAAAAATTAAACAACTGATTAAATAAGAACTGTTATTTTAGAGAACTGTACTGCCATTACTTTAAAAGCTAAACTTGGTTAATGTGGAAACATCAATGTAATTATGATGCTATTAATGTGCTCATATCTTACATGTACAAGTCTGTAAGGTAGAAACTTAAAAGAGCATTATATCATGCTGGCGTTCTTAAGTTGTATGGTAAAAATATATATTGGGAATTTATTTATCTGTTATCATAAAGATAAGTAAAGTTTTATGTTACTTTTTACATTTGGGAACAATTTAAATGTATTTTTAAGTTAATGAGAGCCTAATCTATGTAAAGGTTAAAAACTTTCAGCCTTTCTTTAATTCATGTTTTAAATGTGATATCATACAGTGTTAGCTAATGTTCATGTGACCTAAAAAAATTTATGTAAACTTTGTAAAATGATATTTAAAAAAAAGATCAGCTTTAGAACTAAAACCCTTAAGATTTATAAAGAGACCTGCCTTACCTGAGATAAGGCTCTGTGTCCCATCTTACTACATGTGAGAATGACTATGAAAACAGTAGGTTAGATTATGTTTCATTTAAAGTTTTGTTCAAAAGTTGTTTTTTTTTTTTTCTGTCAAGATTACTAGGATCTGTAACAGGGGATATAATTTATAACTAAGCAAAAAATTCAGGGTAGCTATTATGCAAACTAAGTATATGTACTCTTGTTAAAAAATTTTATTTTATAATTTCCTTATAAGTGATCTAAAGATTCTCTGTTAGTGTTTTACAGAATTGTTGCTTTAAGAACACAACATGGGTTAATTTAAGATAATAAATCATCACCTACAAGACAAACAGAATAACACAGATCCCAATTAATAAAAAGATAAATAATTATAAAGTTATAGACATTAAAGCCCAGTACTCTTAACATAAGGCAGTTAAAATTTATTTGCTGGATATTTAAGATTAGGATTTAAAATTAAAGTTAAATGAAAAGGGACAAGAAAACTAATATTTGGCTCTTGCCCTCTGAGTCAGTCTGAATCCAGGGAAAGGGGACTTCTCTAAAGAGCTTTTCAACTCTGGGCCATATAACCTCCCCATCAGGGGGATTAATGAGACCACTGGAGAACAGAAAGACAATCAGTGCATTTGCTAAGAAGAGGAGAGTCATCAGAGAAGGGAGACATCCCTGATGCTGCCGAGAGAAGCCACATGGTCAAGGAAGACCTGGACCCACCTAGCCCAAAAGGCACTAGCAGAACTGAGAAGCTGCTCTCAAGTCTCCCCAGGAATGGCAACCATAAAAGCTCAGCTGACTGTTACCAATAGATAGAAACAAAAGTCAGTTTGACTGCTTCATCTTAAACACTTAGCAAAGACAGTTGAAAGCAGAATACAGCCATTCCTGGACATTTTAAATAATAATAATAATAATAATAATAATAATAATAATAATAATAATAATATTTTAATGTATACACTTTATATTAGCCTCCCAAAATAAGTAAGACTGGAGGTTACAAAGAAGGATTCTCAGACAGGAATGCCTGATAACTATAAAAAGACACTATCAAGAGGAGCTGCCAGAGGCAGAAGTTTTTAGTTTAAGGCCTCAGATATTTCTAACCTACACGGTTAGGCTTGGTGTTGGCTAGTATGATTATCCAGCACTGAGTAACAGAATTAAAGGTTTTTCTATTAGACACAGAGGTCATTCTAGTAAACTGATTTTGCAAGATCAGATGACATTAAATTATTAAACTGTATCTTATTGGGAGGGACAACTGTAACACTAAATGTTAAGTATTAAGTTGACAGTCCTGATAACTGGGGATATTAAAGACTGGTGAGGGAACTTCTGTAAAGTGACATGTTCTAGCTGCTGCAACATTTATTCAGTACTCATGTTTTTTGTTTCTCTCATAGAAGAACCCATCCCCAGATGACTTTACAACCTGTTCTTCCCCAATGAGACTTCAAACCGAACTGACCTCTAAAAGGCAACTCATGTCCCTCATGCTATTCCCCCTCACGTCACCCTCTCTCAGCTCAGAAGAAGCCAAAATGAGTAATGCCTCTCCTCTTACAACAGTGGAGCCAAAAGTAAATAGACTATCAATATACGTAATTAATTAAGTCAGGTAAAATCACGGAGACCGGTTTTGGGTGATTTGAAAAAATAGGGAGACTGTTGCATCAGAGAATAAAATTCCCTCAGTGCTCTTCACCTACCGTATGAAAGATATGAAAGGGACACATTAGAAAAGGGGGGAATGATAGACCCAACCTGATCTTTTATTAAAGTTTGGAGCCATCTTGCCACAAAGCCAAGAAAGGATAATTTTTCTTAACTATTAATTACAGCAAATTTCGAACCTGTTTGGAATGCCTGCCCGTGCCTTGAACTCACCCATGGCTGGCTCTCTGACCAGATAACAGCCCTCTCTGAAACTTTGTTGACACCTCATAAATATTGGCCTTCCCTGGTCAGATGACACTCTCTGAGGCTCTAATGGTCCCCATAAATTCTGATGTTTGTGTCAGCAAAAAAAAAAAAAAAAAAGTAAACTACCATTAGTGTGATGCTTGTCAGAGTTCTGTTATCCGTAACCCCCCTTTTGTGTAACTTTCTGGGCTATAAAGCTGGGCTGTAAGAAAGGTGGGGTTTCTCTCTTGTTTCCGCCATTTTGGGAAGGAGAGGCACCAGGGTGGTGGAAATAATAAGCTTGTTTTAATTTGATTTTAATTGGAGTCAGTGGTGATTTCTTGCATCCTGGTCTAAAAGGTAAACACTCCACAAACATGGAGCTCTGCTGGCCTAAAGACTTTTTGAGAAACTGCCTCTGAGGATGGGCACTTGACATATATGTTGTTGTCAGGAGCTTTTGCTTCCATTCTAATAAAACCATCAAAGCTGGGTCTGCATCTATGTGACCTAGAGGACATTGTTTCTTATTTTCCAAAGAACATGAGGCAGAAGTGCTGACTTCTCTCTTTGTAAGTAAACTGTGGCCACTGAAAGCTAATTGTCTCTGCATGTGGATTGTGAAGCCATTAGGTCATCCTCCACTTTTCATGGACTTTCTTGCTGCTGCACTGGGAGTTTGGTATTTGCTTCACGAAATGCAAGGAATTCAACTGGGACACAGTGCTGGAGGGAGTCCTCTCACGTGTGGTGGGTAAGGGTCTGCAGGACAATGCACCAACTAAGCTTCTATCCCACATAGATTTCCCCTTTGACCATAGCAACTTGATACTGAACATTGCCCTGAAACATCTCCATATAACAAGATGCCATTTACGGAGAGGTTTCAGACATATAAGTGATTCCTGTCTCCACCATGTCAGCCACCAGCCATTTGGAAGTCAATGGCAGATCCACATGGCCCGACCACAGATATTTTACCACACACCTGCACACCACAGCTCTGGGCCCACTACTCAGCAGGCTCCAACATACTGGCATCTCTGTTCTACACCATTTTCATGAAACCCAGTCAATCAAGGCACTCTCTGGTATACTCATGATCAACAACAGGACATCCAAAGATTCTCCAGTGCCACCTGGTCATGGGAATTTTAAAAATTTCATGGTATTTATCTAGCCATTTTTCAAGGATGAAGTTGGAGAAACTGTGGGTTTCAATTCATTCAGGAACCATTAAATTTTGAGGTAGCACATTTCAAGAAATGCTCTGGAGAACTCGCAGAGGCAAAGCTTCCCAAAGAGTGGCCAAAATGACACATGAAGCCAGGCCCATGAGGTCTACAATGTTAGGTCCATGTGTGATTTGACTCTCAACTATGGCTGCCAAGTCTATAAGAATAAAATCATGTCATATCCTGGCTGAAATTCCCAATGCTCTTACGAAAGCCACCATTGGCTTAGATCTCAGTTTCCAAGGGCGACTCTCATGCATGGCCTCCTAAAATCCCAACAAAATTCATGGCAATACTTCTCTGAAGTGAGTTACATAACTCAGTCTCTAAGGGGAATGACACTAGAGTTCATGTTCAGGTGGACCCAGGCATCTCTTCTAACTACCACACAAATGACTGCTGGGAGCCATCAGCCAAGTAGGTATGACAATTTCCTTGCCAGCGTACCCCCATGTTTCCTTAGTGGAAGGACTCATGGAAATAGGACATTTTGCAGGACATTGCATGTAAGGTGACCTTGCTGAAGGACCAGGGCGGATCCATGTTTAGGGTGTTCCTGGTTTGGCATAATAGGAGATTAGGGTGTTCCCCCTTTAGAATAGGGCGGTTTAGCATAATAGGAGATTAGGGTGTTCCCCTTTAGAATAGGGTGTATCCTGCTGCTGAGTTCCTCTTGATTCTTAGGATCAGACAGTATATTTGGGAGACAGAATCCCAGGAGTAGTGGATTTGGGCAGAGAGTGGATTTGGGCAGGAACGTGGATTTCCCCAGAACGTGTTTGTAGACGGCCGGTGTGAGTTCGGGAATAAAGAATTGCTGTTTGAATCTACAAGCTGTGTGGAGACTCGTGATTTGTGCCCAGCAAGAGACTGCGGCATTTGATGGCTCGTACGCGGAACCCCTGAAGCTTGGGGGTAAGTGAAATTGCTCGCCCCTGAGGGAAGGCGAGAGAATGGGTGACCATTTCAAAAAACAATGTGTTCTTCTTTTGATTTATTTTGTTTTTCTTTCAAGCTGCCTATCTCTAGAAATTTCTCAGGCAAACTGGTTGACTAAAGGTTTGATGTTTGTCGGCCCTGAGGAAGAGAAAATTGATACAACGATTTTTTATTCCGTTTTTGTTTCATTCAGATTCGGTTTTGTTTTGTGTTATCTTATTGGGTTGCGTTATCTTTATAGTAGATTAAAACAAACTGAAAATATGTTAAGCAAATTGTTAGAGGTTCAGAACATGGAGAAAGACATTTTAGATCAAGGAAAAGAGAAGGTCTCTCGAGCTAGTCAGAGGAAGAAAATTTAAAGGATAAGGGGTTGTTAGGAAAAAGGCCACAACAGGAGGCTGTTACTAACTCCGTTTTATCACAAGAGGGTTTAATTCAACCAACAGGCCCACTGATAGAGACAGCTGAGTGGCCCTCAAACCCCATAGTTGATAATTGGGATTCTGAGACAGGACCTCAAAGATTAGCATGCCCTGTACTTGAGCAGGCAGGAGGGCAGTGAATTCACCATGCTTTAGATTTTAAAACAGTGAAGCAGTTAAAGGAGGCTGTAACAACCTATGGTCCCCAAGCTCCCTTCACGGTAAGCATGGTCGAGTCCATTACTAACTTGGACATGACGCCAGCAGATTGGGCTAGCATGTGTAAATCTGTGCTAAATGGAGGACAATATTTGTTATGGAAGGTTGCCAATGAGGAATTATGCGCAGAGACAGCTAGGCGAAATGCAGCAGCCGGTTACCCTCAAAGAAATCTAGAAATGTTGCTAGAGAAAGGACCTTATGAGGGTCAGCGGCAACAAATTGAATATGATCCTGCTATATATGCACAAATTGCTGCAGATGCAGTTAGGGCATGGAAGACTTTACAAGGACATGGAGATTTACAAGGCCAGCTATCTAAGGTAATACAGAGTGGTAATGAACCTTACGCTGACTTTGTAGACAGGCTAATTCAAATGGCTGCCAAAATTTTGGGGGATACAGAACAAGCAATGCCATTAATAAAACAACTGGCTTATGACCAAGCAAATCGTTGCTGCAGAGAGGTTATTAGACCATGGAGACATGAAGATTTAAACACATATATTAAATTATGTAGAGATATTAATGAACAAGAGCAAGTCTTGGCAGCTGCAGTACAACAGGCTTTTGATGCCAGGCCAAAAACATGCTATGATTGTGAAAAAACAGTACATTTTAAAAGGAGTTGCCTCAAAGGAGGAGGATTTAACAAAACTAGTTATCAAAGAAATAGAATACCAGGTATTTGCCCACGATGCCGTAGAGGGAGACATTGGGCTAATGAATGCCGTTCTCAAACTACCATAGAGGGTACTCCCTTAACAAAAAACGGACAAGGACCAGGTATTTACCCATGATATCGTGGAGAAAGGCATCAGACTCCATTGCCAAAAAACGGACCAAGGGGCCCAATGCTCCGGGGCCCACAACCACAAATATACGGGGCAGTGGAGGAACCCAGCAACACCATTAGAGTAGTGCCCAGGACACATTGTCAATTAAATCCCTCATCAGACAAACCCGAGGGAGCGCAGGGTTGGACATCTGCGCCTCTGCCAGAGCAGTACTAACTCCAGAGATGGGAGTTCAAATCATTCCTTCAGGAATAAAAGGACCTCTTCCCCAAGGGACAGTAGGCTTATTATTGGGATGTAGTTCACCTACATTAAAAGGATTTAAGATAAGTCCTGGGGTAATTGATCTCGATTATGTAGGTGAAATAAAAATTATAGCTAGTTCTCCAAGAGGTATATCAGTAATTTCACCTGGAGATAGAATAGCACAGTTGTTAATAATACCCATCCTACATAATAAATTTCCTAGTCATAGTGTAAAAATAGGTTCCAGGGGATTAGGCTCCACAGGTGTAGATTGGGCTATGTTGTCTTTAAATTTAGATTCTCGCCCAATGTTAAAACTAAATATTCAAGAACACGACTTTAATGGGCAACGGGACACAGGTGCAGACCTTAGCATCATATCTAGTCAGGAATGGCCAAAACATTGGCCATTACAACAAGCCACTCAAACGCTTCGAGGCCTAGGAGTGGCTGCTAATCCCCATAGAAGAACAATGTTATTATATTGGAAGGATCCTGAAGGTTGTGAGGGAACTATACAGCCATATGTATTGGATCATCTTCCTATAAATTTATGGGGACGAGATGACCTAGATCAATTAGGTTTGAAGTTAACAAATAACATCAATCCTAATGCGCCCACTACTAGGGCTAGACAAGGTTTTAGGAAAGAAAAAAGATTAGGAAAACAAGGACAAGATATAGCAGCACCAATTCAAATAGATCAAGGAACAGAAAGACATGGGTTGGATTTTCAGAAAGGGCCACTGAGACAATAAAAATTACTTGGAAATCAAAAAGACCAGTGTGGGTTCCTCAGTGGCCCCTGACTAAAGAAAAGATACAAGTAGCCCATGATCTGGTCAAACAACAATTAGTGGAAGGACATATACAACCTTCCATATCTCCCCATAATACTCCCATTTTTGTCATTAAAAAAAATCTGGTAAATGGAGATTATTGCAAGATTTAAGAGCCATTAATAATGAGATGGTTATTATGGGACATGCTCAATCAGGGATTCCTCAATTGTCTGCTTTGCCAAAAACCTGGCATGTTTTAGCCATAGATATTAAAGATTATTTTTTTCAATTCCAATTCATCCCAAGGATAGTCCACGCTTTGCATTTACTATCCCTGCATTAAATCATGAAGGTCCTGATCAGAGATATGAATGGAAAGTACTCCCTCAAAGGATGGCTAACAGTCCAACTATGTGTCAAATATATGTTAATAAAGCAATCCAGCCACTTAGAAATCAAAATCCTGAACTACAAATATTTCACTATATGGATGATGTATTATTGGCACATAAAGATAAAAACATATTGCTGGAATGTTATGCAACACTTACAAGCTTATTAAAAAATTATAATCTAGAGATAGCAATAGATAAAGTACAATTAAATTTTCCAATTAATTATTTAGGAGTTCTATTATCCTCAACCATGATCCGTCCACCAAAAATTCAAATACAAGTAGATCAACTCAAGTCACTTAACGACTTTCAAAAGTTATTGGGAGACATAAATTGGATAAGGCCTTATCTAGGCATACCCACAGGAGAGTTGGGACCTTTATTTGATATTCCAAAAGGTCCATCAGATCCAAACTCACCTCGCATGTTAACTCCTAATGCAAGAAAGGCATTGAAAATTCTTGAAACATATATGGAAAATATACATTTGGATAGAATTGATATAGGTTTGCCTTTATTATTTATTGTACTACCAACAAAAAATATTCCTACAGGAGTATTTTGGCAAGAAGGTCCATTATTGTGGATACATTTATCTTATTCACTTAACACTATTCTTACTAGGTATCCTGAGGCTGTAGGACAATTAATACTCAAAGGAATAAAAGCAGCGAAGGGAGTGTTTGGAATTTTTCCCAATAAAATTATTACTCCATATACTATGGATCAAATTGATGAGTTAGCTAATGAGTTAAATACTTGGGCAATAATCATGTGTAAATCTAATGTTTGATTTGATAATCACTTACCATCTAATCCTTTGTTGTCTTTTTGGTCTAAGCATCCTGTAGTTTTTCCAAAAATGACAAGAAAAACCCCTATTATGAATGCTCCAAATATATTCACTGATGGGCCAAATAATGGTACAGCAGCAGTACTTACCCCTGATCAAACTTTTACATTTTTAGTACCAAAACAATCAGCTCAAAAGGTAGAGCTTAATGCAGTTTTACAAGCCTTTTTAATGTTTAAAGATTCTGTATTTAATTTATTTTCTGATATTCAGTATGTAGTTAATGCTATAGTATCTCTTGAAGATGCTGGTAGGATTTCCCCTTCTTCTACTGTTTTCTCTTTGTTTTCCACTATACAAAGTCTAATCTGGGACAGAAAAGATCCATTCTTTATAGGACATAGTAGAGCACATACAGGATTGCCTGGAGCCCTTAGTTTGGGCAATGATTTAGCAGATAAAACTACACAGGACATACATATTTTCTCTACACTAGAAGAAGCTACGAATTTTCATAAAAAATTCCATGTTAATGCTAATACTTTACAAAAGCGTTTTAAAATAACTAAGGAACAATCCAGACATATAATAGAACAATGTCAAAATTGTGTGACCTTTTTACCACAAATTAATCTTGGAGTCAATCCTAGAGGACTGATACCTAACCATATTTGGCAGATGGACGTCACACAATTGCCAGAATTATGAAAATTAAAATATTTACATGTTACAGTTGATAGTTCTTCCGGATTTTTGATGGACTCCCTTCATGCCGGAGAAAAATCTAAAGATGTTATAGCTCATTGCTTACAAAATTTTGCCACTGTGGGCGTTCCTAAACAGTTAAAAACTGATAACAGTCCTGGCTATACCTCTACCTCTTTTAAACAATTTTGCTCATCATTTGGTATTACTCATATAACAGGAATTCCATACAATCCACAGGGACAAGGCATAGTTGAAAGAGATCATCAAACTATTAAAACGTACTTATTAAAGCAAAAAGAGGGAATTGGAAAGGGGTATATATCCCCCAAAGATAAACTTAAGATAACGCTTTTTACTCTAAACTTTTTAAATTTGGATTCATCAGGACTTAGTGCTGCAGAAAGACATATGTATCCAAAAAATGTGCATAAGCCTAAAGTTCTTTGGAAAGATATTCTAACAGGACAATGGAAAGGTTCTGACCCAGTGATTGTCTGGAGTCGGGGCTCTGTCTGTGTGTTTCCACAGGGAGAACAGCAACCTATTTGGATTCCTGAAAGACTGACTAAAACGATTTCTACAGATCGAAAAGAAGATGATTTGACTCAAATCCATAACAGCTGATATCCAGAACTCCAGCTTGGCCATTCTTACATCTGCAACAGTGATTAACCAGGATTCTTTTTTCAATACCTATTTTATTATTGCATTTTTCCACATCATAAGGCTCTATTTTTATTTTTTGAGCTCATACAAACCTAGGTTAATGTTTTTCTGATCAGTTTCATTTTTTGACTGTGGAGTTTTTAAACATTGCAATGGAGATTTCACCTAGGTAAAGCTACAAGGCCTTTATTATTATCTTATGTGTTGTACATTTGTTTGCACATTTGTGTTTTGTGTTGTATGTCTGTGTGTGCGTATGTCCATATTTCATATATGAGGAGCGCTCATTAGAATATGGATCCGAATTATTTTTGTTATTCACGTGATTTAAATGGATTAATTTAAATTAGGTAAACAGCTGTTAAGGATTGTTTTTAAAGGTGGTTAACAGATCTGCTTGTTTACTAATTTAAATCAGGTAAACATCTGTTAAAGATTGTTTTTTAAGGAGGTTAACAGATCTGTTTGTTTACTTTCACCTTTCCTTTTCATTATATTTAATAATTCTTTTCAGGATAATGTCTGTTTAGCATCATTGCCAGAATTCCTATCTTCATCCCAATGAATATAACTCAACAAGTATGCTCAATCAAGGAGTCAACTTACTTTAGGAGGAAACGGACTTTGGGAGGAGACGGACAGATTGATAGATTCCTCCACTTTGAACTGCTTACAGAACTTGCCTAGACTATGTAACTATCGTTTGGTACAGCGAATTGTGGTAATGCTGGCATATCTTTGCTGATGGTGTCACCAGTGATTTTTGCTGATGGTGTCACCAATGATGCAATTTTTCCTCCGTCATGAAGGCATCTTAACCACCTTCAAATTAACCTTTTAAAGCCTTTTAATTATCATCTATACTGTACTTTTAAATGAACTTTTTCACCACCTACAGCTTCACTATTTTAAATGAGGCTTAGATTCTGTTTAAATTGCTTAATGTTAGTTTACTTGGCTGCCCTTCAACCAAAGGCCTTTTTTACTCCATTAAGAAGCTTTGTCTTAATCTGCCATGTACAAATACCTTTTTTCTTCCTTCTTCCTTTCTCAAGATTTTAAAGTAAGTCTAGTTTCCTCAAAATCTATTTAAATGGCATTTTACAACTTTTTACATTACCACACAGAGATTATCTCATCTAGAAACACTTCTTTTTCCATTAACCTCTTATATTAAAATATATTTCCACATCTTGAATCTTTTTCTATCTCTTTTTTAACCATTAACCCTTTTTATAAATTCAAATTTTGAAACAACTCTTATAAAATTTCTGATTTAGACAAATTACTCCACTTTAATAGGATGAAATACTTTCATGTTTTTTTTTATGGTACCATAATACTATAATTGAAACCCAACTGAAACTTATTATACTCTTTGTATATAAATTACACCTGATAGAATCTTAACACTTAGTAACCTTGTTTTGGCAAAGACACAGACCAAAGCAATATTAAACCTTTTTTCAATTTACCAATTTATGAAAACACACATAATTTTTAAATATATTACCTTATGGAACTTAATAAGTAAAGAGTACTTGATTTTATATTTAGTGGTTGATATTTTAACACTTTAGCTTTGTAAATTAATTAGAACTTTGTAGAAACCAAGATCTTAGACAAATGTAGTAAACAGAATTAGCCATCTATTTCTTGAAGAAAAATCCTTCTACAGGATACCATGATGGTCCCATTGATATACTTAATAACTCGTCTTTAAAAAGCCATGGACATTCTCTTGCCTTCCCTCAGGGGCGAGCAATTTCACTTACCCCCAAGCTTCAGGCATTCCGCGTACGAGCCAGCAGATGCCGCAGTCTCTGGCTGGGCACAAATCAAGAGTCTCCACACAGCTTGTAGATTCAAACAGCAATTCTTTATTCCCGAACTCACACCGGCCATCTACAAACACATTCTGGGGAAATCGACGACGTTCTCTGCCCAAATCCACTCTCTGCCCAAATCCACTACTCGTGGGCTTCTGTCTCCCAAATATACTGTCTGACCCTAAGTACTCAAGAGGAACTCAGCAGCAGGATATGCCCTATTCTAAAGGGGAACACCCTAATCTCCTATTATGCTAAACCGCCCTATTCTAAAGGGGGAACACCCAAATCTCCTATTATACTAAACCAGGAACACCCTAAACATGGATCCGCCCTGGTCCCTCAGCAAGGTCACCTTATATGCAATGTCCTGCAAAATGTCCTATTTCCATTTGTCCAATGTCCTGCAAAATGTCCTATTTTCCACTAAAGAAAATTGGGGGTACGCTGACAAGGAAATTGTCTTCTTCTAGTGTAGAGAAAATATGTATGTTGTGTTTAGTTTTATCTGCTAAATCATTGCCCAAACTAAGGGCTCCAGGCAATCCTATATGTGCTCTAATATGTCCTATAAAGAATGGATCTTTTCTGTCCCAAATTAGACTTTGTATAGTGGAAAACAAAGAGAAAACAGTAGAAGAAGGATTCCTCCACTTTGAACTGCTTACAGAACTTGCCTAGACTATGTAACTATCGTTTGGTACAGCGAATTGTGGTAATGCTGGCATATCTTTGCTGATGGTGTCACCAGTGATTTTTGCTGATGGTGTCACCAATGATGCAACTTTTCCAAAGGAACTGTCAATTGGCTTGGTGTCGTGGCATTTCTGTATCCTCCTCCCTTCTGCTAGTGATGGTCTAAATTTGGGGGCCAATGGCTATATGCTGGACCGGTAGTCAGTGACGGGTATGATCCAATTGCAGTGGTATCAACCTAAGACAGGAGGCTGACGACTAAAGGTCAGTTGCCTAAAGGTCAGTTTTCCGATGACGGTTAAGAACCATATGTTGAATTGGACAACCTACCAGGCACGGTCCTTAAGCCACATTAACCTCTCTCCCCCACTGGCACCAAGGCCAAATTTGGGGTCCAACAGAGGTGAGGCAAAGAACCTCACCCCCCCACTGGTGCATAGACCTATCCACAAGTATGGCTGTATGCTGGACCAGTAGTCAGTGACGGGTATGATCCAGTTGCAGTGGTATCAACCTAAGACAGGAGGCTGACGCCTAAAGGTCAGTTTTCCAATGATGGGAAAGAACCATATGTTGAACTGGACAACCTACCAGGCACGGTCCTTAAGCCACATTACTTGTTGTTTAATCAATCAGAAGGGGGAAGATGCTGGGATCCATCAGCCAAGTAGGTATGACAATTTCCTTGCCAGTGTACCCCCATGTTTCCTTAGTGGAAGAACTCATGGAAATAGGACATTTTGCAGGACATTGCATGTAAGGAGACCTTGCTCAAGGACCAGGGCGGATCCATGTTTAGGGTGTTCCTGGTTTAGCATAATAGGAGATTAGGGTGTTCCCCCTTTAGAATAGGGCGGTTTAGCATAATAGGAGATTAGGGTGTTCCCCTTTAGAATAGGGTGTATCCTGCTGCTGAGTTCCTCTTGAGTTCTTAGGGTCAGACAGTATATTTGGGAGACAGAAGCCCAGGAGTAGTGGATTTGGGCAGAGAGTGGATTTGGGCAGAGAGTGGATTTGGGCAGAGAACGTGGATTTCCCCAGAACGTGTCTGTAGACGGCCTGTGTGAGTTCGGGAATAAAGAATTGCTGTTTGAATCTACAAGCTGTGTGGAGAATCGTGATTTGTGCCCAGCCAGTGACTGCAGCATCTGACCGCAATTAAAACCAAAACAGTCCCACATGACCCTCATCTTCTTCCATATAGACACTCATAATAACCTCTGACTAAAGTTTTCAATGAGGGGTGCAGCCTTAGACATTGTCCAAAATAAGCACCATTGCCCCTTGTTTGCCTAAAGTGAGGGTGGCCTGGACACCCTTCCTGTGAACCAAGAGTGATCAAATATGCCGGCTATATAACTGCTCTGCTTCTCCTGAATGAGGCTTACTGACTGTCTGGTATAGATTCTTTATGTAAATTGGTGTCATGAGAAAACCTAAGCACATATCGGCTAGCCTCTGCAGGGTTTGAAGAACTGATTTGACCCAAAGGATCCATATTCTCACTTGATGGAGGTCAGGAAGCTAACAGAGGAAGGCGAGAACCTTCATCCACAATAACTGCTCTTTTGGCCATTTTGGTTTGGATGCACACTTGGAAACTTTCTTTAGATCCATCAGGTGCTGAGAATCTGAGCGACTCTCTCACACAGGGCCAAGAGGCTGATTTAGCCACATCCCTTCCAAAGCAATTAAGCAAAGAGCCACAGGTGATGCCCATTCATTTCCATTTAAAAACTGTTTTCTTCAGGCTTCACAAAGGGGTGGCCTGAGGCAAAGACCTTCCTGACATTCAGGACAATAGAACAATAGGTAAGCAAAAGGCCCAAAGCAGTGTTTCTCCACTGAGACTTTACTGGTCACACTGATATCTGAGTTTTCTGAGATGCTCGCCATTCCCTTCAGCTATCCAGTACATGGTCATGTCACAGAGTTTGGAGGTGGTACATATTTGGAAACAAAACCATGAGGCTATCCTGGAGAGTGGCCAGTATTCAGGAAGAAAAGAGGAGCTTAGGAAGGTAGTAGGTGTTGCCCATCCATAAGGCAAGCCGCTCTCCATTCTTAAATTGGGTGGGATGAATGCTGGGTAGCTTTCTACTACACAGGACACAACCATTGATGCATTCGCTTTTCAAATGTCTACAACCACGGATACAGTGGGATACAAAGACATAGAAACATTCGTGTTATCAAACGACTTTCTCGAAACATTCCAGTCTAAACAAATAAACCGCCTTTCCTACCTATTCTCAGAACCTGAGACAAAACCACACACTAACACAGACACCCACAATGGCACCTCCTTCCCCCAAGTATGTCTGTGACTATCTTGAGTGTCCTCTGACTGGTAGGCCTTACTATGTTCCCCCCAAATTGCGTGTCCTGTCTCAGATCTGGTATTTTTGGCCAACTCTTTGAAGTTGTCAGGAGTCATGGTTTAGCCACTACCTGCTTTCCCAGAAAAGGCCCCTCTTCAAAGCTCTCCTGGCATTTGGCCATCATCACATAAGTAGATACCAATAAAGACTGACTATGTCCTTGGTAAATCCAAACAATTGAGACCACAGGGACTGGGACTGGGCCTTGCTCTGTGTGCCTGGCTTCCTGGATCCCAAGTTCAGAGAGTTCCATCAACAAGAAAGTGTGGTAGGTCACTTCCTTCAGGAACTGAACGAGGTCACTGCCTTGGCAATCACTTTGTTCTAACAATTGCTTCCAAGGGTCCCATGAGATGGAGGCTGCCCCTACTTCATGTGACACTTTCACAAGTTAGAATGGTATATCAACCATAGGCACCTGGGAACAGCTGTCCACACAGGCCTGGTTTGGTCCATTTAATCTACATTAAGAAGAGAGAGGCTGATTCAGACACATCCCTTCATTCTGACCAGGTTGTTTGATATGTAAGTTGACATGGAGTTGACTTTTGCTCTCTCAGGTCCTTGATAGGTGAAAAGGTCGGTCGAATGTTGGAGGAAAAGACCACCAAGAGACTGTCTCATGCCACAGCCAAGGGTTTTTTGGGGGTCCAGCATGCTGGGGCTCAGAGCTCACTCCAGAGGAGCAAAGAGCAAAGAGCCCCGAGAACAACTTGAGCAGGGTTTATATACATTCTTTAGAGAGGGCAGGGACTTTACATACATTCTAGCCTCCTTTTGCAAATCATCATATACCACGGAAAAATCAAATAACAACTCTATAACATGATTAGCACATTCATTGGCGGACACACGTCAGGCAGGGGTGATTGCTCAGCCCTGAGAATGGGTATACATTTAAACTGATTGGTTGAAGCCCTGAGATGTATATGTGCTGAGCTTCACGGTTTCTGGGAAGGGGTTGTTAAGTAACTAGGTGGTCAGGGAAGATTTCAACACACATCTAATGGGCAGTTCCGGGAAATGTCTTAACTGCCACAGGAATTTCAGGTTCTGAGTGCAGCTTGTAAACTTTATAAAACCTGGTTCTTTACGTTTCAATTTTAATTTCTTTTATTATTTAATTTCCCACTGCGTTTTCTGAAAACTTTTAATCTTAAAAATAATGAATCATAATTATTGCGGGGTCTCACATTCTATTTCTGCCAGTGGAGCGTATTTCTGTCTGATTACAATGAGTTTTACATGCCCAATCTGAGCCTGGAGAAAGGTAAATATGCTATTAAGCAAACAAGTTCCCACAGCTAGCAACACCATAAGGATGATCAGGGGTCCTGCCAAGGCTGATAGGAGTGTAGTTAACCAGGGGGACTGGGTAAACCATGACTCAAACCACCCTTGTTGAATATCCCTTTCTCTCTGGTGCTCTTCAAGGCATTTTCTCAATTTACTTAAGGATTCTTTTACAACTCCAGTATGGTCAGGATAAAAACAACATTCTTCTCTCAGTGCAGCCCAGAAGCTCCCCGCCCTCATGAAGAGGAGGTCTAATCCTCACCTGTTCTGTAAAACCACTTCAGAGAGAGAGGTTAAGGATTTCTGAAAAACTGTGATGCAGGTCTCTAACGTCTTCAAGGCTTGAGATATTGCTGTTTCTAATTGGGCCATTTGTTGTGACCCACGGATCATATCAGCTGTTCCTGTACCCACTCCTGCAGCAGCTCCTATCCCCAATAGGATGGGTAGAGTAAGAGACACAGGCTCCCAGCGAAATCGGGTTTTCTTGTCCCCCTAGTAGACCTTCAAATGTTTCTGCATCATGATAGAGCACCCTGGGGAGTTTCTGCACCAATACACAATATTTTAGAGAGCTGTCCAATACCTGGGATGAAATGCAAGGAGTTCTGACTATGTGGAGTTCAGTACCATAAAGGTTCCTTTATTTAGTTCCCAGGGGGAGGAGTCACCTGTACTCTGGACTGGAGAAGTAGGCAAAAACGGAAACTGGGAAGTATGAGATGATAGAGGGGTTCTGGTAGATCTAGGCACTGGGTCCTCCACAGGGTTGGGCCTGTTTGCGACTTTGGAAATCAGCTGGGCACACGTAAAAATCAAGACTGGCTAGTTTACACCTGGGCTGGGGGAGATGACATCCATAATTCATGGGGTAAGGTGGTCTATGTTGCCCTGGTTTGGGTTTGAGTGGGATCTGTGTGGGGTCCTCTATGTCAGGGAGATCCCAGTCAGAGAGGCCTATGGCAAGCTGACAAATGTCCGGGTGGAGAGATGGCCACCAAGTCCATAAGGGGGCTGTATGTGAAATAGACCACACTACTTGCCCAGTAGGATTTATAACTTGCCATTGTTGCTGAACAGGCTGATGGGGATTAGGACTGCTGGTGGTCAGGGGAAGAATCCATAGCCCTACCCACAAGACGGACACGCAACTTGAGAGGGTTACCAGTCTGTTCCAATTTCCAGCCGGAGTCTGGACAGGGCGCAGGCTTGAGATGGGAGACATTGATCCAGGAAGTGATCCCATCCACTTTCACCACTGTAGGTGTTATAAGCAGCACCTGGTATGGTACTTTCCAGCGGGGTTCCAGGGATGACACCTGATGCCGTCTCACGTAGACAAAGTCTCCAACTTGATATTGATGTGGGGTTCCCTCATCTCCAGGCTGATAAGCAGTGGCCAACTGTTTCCACAGGTATTGCTGGGTGTTGGGTTTGTTCAAGGGCTTTAAGTCTGTCAAGCAAGGGGGTGTGAAAGGAATCATTAAGTCTCAGAGTTGGGATTAGGTCCCTTACTGGAGGAGGGGCACCATAGAGTATTTCATAAGGGGTTAAGTTACACAAAGAGGCAGAGAGGTTATTTCTTGCATGAAACAGTGCATAAGGTAGGAGCATAATCCAATTTTTTATGCCGGGTTCCAAGCTTAATTTTGTTAAGTTCTCTTTGATGGTTCTATTCATCCTTTGAACCTGTCCTGAGCTCTGGGGTCTATAAGCACAATGTAACTTCCAATTAATCCCCAGGGTCCTGGTGAATCCCTGACTTACCTGGGATTCGAATGTTGGTCCGTTATCAGACCCTAGTACCTTAGGCAGGCCGAACCTTGGAAAATGTCTTCTAGGATCTTTTTGACCACTTTTTGTTCTCCCCGTTGTGGAAAAAGTTAAAAGAGTCACTCCATTTAGGGCTGCCAATTAAGCTTCCTAATCTGCTCTTCTGTTTCCAACCGCCACGGGGTCGTTTTCCTTCTGGTGCCCTGGACAGTGCACTATAGCTAGGTCCTTAGGGCCCTGCACTGCTGAGAGAAGTTGGAGGATCTCATCTTTGTTCTTTATTTCTTTCCCAGTGGAGGTTAATAGCCACCTTTGTTGGTAAGTAGCCCCCTGCACATTTGCAGTGACAAATGTGTATATGGTGGCCCTTTTGCCTGTTGCTAGTTCCAATGGTTTCGTAAGGGCAATCAGTTCTGCTTTTTGGGCTGATGTCCCTTCTGGGAGACCAAAGAACAAGATGACATTAGTTTCGCTAACTACTGCTGCTCCAGCCCGCTGCTTACCGTCTTGGAGGAAGCTGGTGCCCTCCGTAAACCATACGACTTCAGGGCGAGGCAGTGGCTGATCCTTCAAGTCTCGTCGTATACTGTTTTCCTCTGCCAGTATGTGTTGACACTCATGAGCGACGGGTCCTGATGATATTTCTGGCAGCAGTGTAGCCGGGTTGAGTGGAGCAGGGGGTCCCAACATTATTCTGCCTTTGTCAAGCAAGAGGCTCTGGTAGTGGTTTATTCTGAAGTTTGATAGCCACCTTTCTGGGGGCTGACAGATGATGCTCTCCAGGGCATGGGGGGCTATAATGGTTAGCTTCTGTCCCAAGTTCATATACGAGCATCTTTTATTAGAAGGGCTGCCGCTGTTATAGCTCTTAAGCAATGGAGCCACCCGCTAGCCACTGGGTCCAATTTTTTTGATAAGAATGCTACGGGCCTTTTCAAAGGTCCCAAAGTCTGAGTGATCACTCCCAGTGCTATTCCTTTCTTTTCCTCGATGTAGAGAGTGAAGGGTTTTTCTACATCTGGGAGTGCTAAGGCCGGAGCAGATAGCAGCACCTTTTTTTGACATTATAAAAAGCTTATTGTGCTCAGGGTTCCATTGGAAGTAGGCATCCCCCTTTATCAGCGGGTATAAAGGGGCAGCCAGAGATGCAAACCCAGGAATCCATAACCTGCAAGAGTCGGCAGTCCCAAGAAACTCTCTGAGTTGTCTCTTATTATATGGGGGCGGTATCTGCACAACAGTTTGTTTTCTGCGCTCAGTGAGCCATTGTTTGCCACCCCTAAGAGAATCACCAAGGAAGATTACTTCTTGCTGACAAATTTGGACCTTATGGCAGAAGCCCTATATCCAAGCCGAGCAAGCTCAGATAATAGTGCTTGGGCCCCAGACTCATAGTTCTCCTTGGTGTCGGCTGACAGTAGGAGATCATCCACATATTGGAGTAGGGTGACTTCGGGGTGTACAGTTCTGAAGTCGTTGAAGTCCCTGTGGAGGGCTTCATCAAAGAGAGTGGGGGAGTACTTGAACCCCTGTGGGAGTCTAGTCCAGGTTACTTGGCCAGATGTTCCAGTTTCTGGGTCTATCTACTTGAAAGCAAACAGGAACTGACTGTCCTTATGTAGGTGGAAAGCAGAAGTAAGCATCTTTTAAGTCCACCACAGTGTACCATTCCCGCTCCAGATTCAGAGTGCTAAGCAAATTATATGGAGTGGGTACTGTGGGGTGAATGTCCTGCACTCTGTTGTTAATTCTCTTAGGTCTTGAACAGGACGGTAGTCCCCAGTTCCTGGCTTTCCTACTGGTAACAGGGGGGTATTCCTGGCTGATTTACAGGGCCTTAGGATACCAAGCGCCAGGTATTTCTGAATATGGCGCCTTATCCCATCCTTAGCTTCTTTGCTTAGAGGATATTGTTTAACACTGATTAGAGAGACAGAGGCTTTTAATTCTACTACTATTGGAGGTTGTTTTATGGCAAGACCTAATCCAGCAGTTTCTGCCCAGGTATTAGGATAATCTTTTATACATTTCTGTGCTAGTTTGCCTGTTTGATCAGTCCTAGGGAGCGAGAAGAGTTGTTGTTCATCTTCTGTGGACATAGTCAAAGCCGTGACTATGGGAGTTTTTACTGAAGGCTTTAGAAACTTCACTTGGGGACCATCAGAGTTAAAGGTTATTCTATCCCGGAGTTTGGTAAGCAGTTCCCTGCCCATCAATGGGGCTGGGCATTCTAGGACTACTAGGAAAGAGTGGTGGACTTTTCCCTTTCCTACATCCATAATACTCTTAGTTGTCCAAGCCCGATATCTACTGCCATTAGCCCCTTGAACAAGAGACCCTTTATTTGATAGGGGGCCAAGTGGGGTCTTAAGGGCTGAGTATACTGCTCCTGTATCCACTTCAAAGTTCACTAGAGTCTCCTCCACTTCAAATGTTACCCTGAGCTCGGGGAGGAGATCTGAGCCCCGACATTCCTAGTCCTCTTCTAGAGTCAGCATGGCGGGCTGGGGTGGCTGCTTCTTTTTGGGGCACTCTATGGCCCAGTGTCCTTTTTCTTTAAAGTAGGCACATTGATCTGAGGCCAGGGCAGCCTTTGGCATGGGACCAGGTATCCCTTCCTGTCTTCCTGCTTTTTAACTTCTGGCGTATTTTCTTCTGTGAACAAAACCTTAGCCAATGCTTTAGTCTGCCTTTTGCTCATTTCATCCTCCTTTTGTTCTCTTTCCTTCTCTCTCCTCTGTTTCCTCTCCTCCTCAGTTTCTCTCTTATAATATACTTTCTCAACCTCTCTGAATAAATCTCTTAAAGTCATATGTTGTAATCCATCTAGACCTTGTAAATCTCTCCTAGTATCTGGGGCAGCCTGCTCGATAAAGGCCATTCCAACAGATGCTCTTTGGTCCTCTGCCTGAGGGTCAAAAGGAGTATATTTCTTAATGCTTCCATAATTCTCTCAAGAAACATAGAGGGAGACTCATTAGGCCCTTGGATAATCGCTCTTACCTTGGCCAAATTAGTCAGCCCTCTGGCGGCCGCTCGGAGACCTGCTATTAGAGCCTGGCGATAAGTGGAAAGATGCTACCTACCTTCAAAGGTGTTGGGGTCCCAGTTGTGTCGTTTCATTGGCCCGTAAGGATGGAGAGGGAGCATCACAGGGGCTTCCGAGTTTTCTATTATCCATTGCTGGCGGTTTTCTTTAGTTGGCCCAGCTTCCTGCAGGGTCGTAGGGGCAGCTGCTACTGCAGGGAAGTCCCCTGGAGGGCTTGGGTCCGGACTAAATGCCTCTAGTGGTGGAGAGGCTGAGTCAGCGTCGGGAAGATCATCAAGATCATGTTGGGGGTTGTGGAGCAAGGGTAGAGGATAAGGAGGGGGAGGAGTGTCCAGTCTTGTGACTCAGGGAGAATGAAGGGAAGAGGGGGAGGAGTGGAAGTTTTGAATTATAGGATCGTGGGGGAAGGGTTATATGGCTGTTGATCTGGGTGGACACGTGACCCCGGCTGAAAGACAATATCTCTGACTTTTTGGGTTAGAGGGAAGTGGAAGGATCATTCTGGGGGACATCCAACTCCGAGGATGGGCTGTTAAGGACTGTAAACAAGTCAGGATGGCACCTGTTATATTGCCAGAGAAATGTTAGAGTCTGTAAACAAGTCTTCATGGTGCCTGGCAAAATGCCAGAGGGAGTGGTTTGTGAAGTAACAAAAGCGAGCCATTAAGTTTGGAGATTCCTTATTGGTTGACTGCTGTATCTATTTTATGCTAATTAGATAAGCTGTGTAAAATGTATAAATATCGCTCAGATCCTACAATAAACGGCTCCTATTCCTGCTGTATCAACGTACACAAGTCATTCGTCACCCCCTGGATATTTTGCTGCAGGCGGACTGCGGCAATGGGCCATTCTGAAGCACAGAGAGTCTGCCAGGTACAGCGTTTTACTGAAAAAAAAAAGATTCTGGGCCCTTGAGCGGACATCAGTCCAATGATCAAGGGTAAGGCACAGAGGTGTGCAAGTACTTTGTCCCATAATGGGAATTATTCAAACAGGGACAGTGAATACACAAACAAGACCCAGACAAAGACAAACAGTAAACGTTTAACATGAGTCCAAGATAAAGATTAGAACTGAGTAACTGGCAAAACCTGATGGGTTAGACAATAAAGACAGACAGTAAACTCAACATGAGTTTCTGACAATGAACAAAACTGAGTAGCCGGCAAAACCAGATGGGCTGTCAAACCGAATCCTGAAGCAAAATATAACTGAGTTGAGGAAACTACTATTCCTCGAATTCCCGAGTCCTCTGGAGCGTCCCCCAGGGACGTGGCCTGTGGCTCTGTTAAACATCTGTCAGCCACCTTCAGAGAGAGCTTACGCTCTTCACTGACAGCCACTTAGCCAAGCCCTGACCTGAAACCTGAAACCAGACAGAGGCACCTTACTTACCCTGAGAGTTGGGGTAAGTAAGGTGGGGTCTTTCGTCCGCCGCTGCCAGATGTCTCACGTGGGGCCTCCAGATGAAAAGATGGGGCGAATGTCGGAGGAAAAGACCACCAAGAGACTGTCTCATGCAACAGCAAAGGGTTTATTGGGGGTCCAGCATGCTGGGGTTCAGAGCTCACTTCAGAGATGCAAAGAACAAAGAGCCCCGAGAACAACTTGAGCAGAGTTTATACACATTCTTTAGAGAGGGCAGGGACTTTACATACATCATAGCCTCCTTTAGCAAATCATCATATACCACGGGAAAATCAAATAACAACTCTAAAACATGATTAGCACCTTCATTGTTGGGAACATATCGGGCAGGGGTTATTGGTCAGCCATGAGAAGGGGTATACGTTTAAAATGATTGGTTGAAGACCTGAGATGTATATGTGCTGAGCTGCACGGTTTCTGGTAAGGGGTTGTTAAGTAACTAGGTGGTCAGGGAAGATTTCAACATACATCTAATGGGCAGGTCTGGGAAATGTCTTAACTGCCACAGATTTTCAGGTTCTGAGTGCAGCTTGTAAGCTTTACAAAACCTGGTTCTTTTGTTTGAATTTTAATTTCTTTTATACTTTCAGAACCTTACAAAGAAAGGTGTGAGACTTCATCCACAATGACTGCTCTTTTGGCCATTTTGGTTATGGGTGCATGCATGGGATCTTTATTTAGATCCATATGGTGGTGATATTCTAAGCCACAGCATCACTCAGAGCCTAGAGGCTGATTAAGACACACCCATTTCCAAAGCAATTACTTTTCTTAGGTCAGTTACAGAACTCAGTCTCTGAGCGGAATCACACCAGAGTTCAACCCCAGGTGGACCCAGTCATCTCTTCCAACCGCCACACAAATGACAACAATTAAAACCAAAACACTCCCCCAAGGCCCTCATCTTCTTCCATATAGACACTCATCATTCCCTCTCGCTGGATGTTTCCATGAATGGCACAGCCCAAGAGAGTGTCCAAAATAATCTCCCTTGCCCCTCATTAGCCTAACCTCAGGGTGGCCTGGACACCCTTCCTGTGAACCAGGATTGATCACATAGGTCTGACGTTAATGCTGCTCTGCTACTCCAGTTAGAAGCCTACTGAATGTCAGGTATTGTTTCCTTATGTGATTTGGAGTCATGAGGAAACCCAAGCACCTCTGCAGGGCTTGGAAGAACTCATTTGACTCAAAGGATCCCTACTATCACTTGATGGAGGTCAGGAACCTAACAGAGGAAGGTGAGAGACTTCATCCACAATGACTGATCTTTTTGTCATTTTGGTTTTGGATGCACACATTAGATCTTTCTTTAGATCCATCAGGTGCTGATAATCTAAGCCACAGCCTCACACAGAGCCAAGAGGCTGATTCAGCCACAACCATTTTCAAAGCAATAAAGCAAAGAGCCACAGGTGATGCCCATTCATTTCCATTTGAAAACTGTTTTCTTCAGGCTTCACAAAGGAGTGGCCTGAGGCAAAGAACTTTCTAACATTCAGGGCAACAAAACAATAGGTTTGCAAAAGGCCCAAAGCAGGGTTTCTCCACTGAGACTTTCCTGGTCACACTGATATCTGAGTTTTCTGAGATGCTCGCCATTCCCTTCAGCTATCCAGTACATGGCCATGTCACAGAGCTCGAAGGTGGTACATATCTTGGACACAAAACTATGAGCCTATTCTGGAAAGTGGCCAGAATTCAGAAAGAAAACAGAAACTTAGGAAAAGAGTAGGTGTTGCCCATGGATAAGGCAAGCTGCAGTCCATTTCTAAAATGGGCAGGGTTAATGCTGGGAATCTTTCTACTAGACAGGACACATTCACTGATAGATTCTAATTTCTAATGTGTACAACCATGGACACAGTGGGATACACAGACACAGAAACACTCACCTTGTCAAAGGACTTTCTAGAAAGAGTCCACTCCAAACTGAACAAACCGCCTTTCCTACCTATTCTCAGAACATGAGACAAAACCACAAACCCACTCCCACACTCAAAAAGGCACCTCCTTCCCAAGTAGGTCTGTGACTATCCAGAGTGTCCTCTGACTCATGGGCCATACTGTGTTCCCCTAAATTGGCCTGTCCTGTCTCAGATCTGGTCTCCTTGTCCAAGTCTGTGAAGTTGTCAGGAGCCTGTGCTGACCACTACCTGCTTTCTCAGGAAAGGCCCCTCTTCAGAGCTCTACTTGCATTTGGCCATCCTCAAATCACTAGGTACCAAGAAAGACAGACTCTGTCCTAGGTAAATCCAAACAAGTGAGACCACTGGGAATGGGACTGGGACTGGTTCTGTGTGCCTGGCTTCCTGGATCCCAAGTTCAGCGAGTTCCATCACCAAAGAAGTGAGGTAGGTCAATTCCTTCAGGAAGGGAATGAGGTCACTGCCTTGGCAACCACTTTGTCCTAACAGTTGCTTCCAAGGGTCCCTTGAGATGGAGGCTGCCCCTACTTCCTGTGACACTGTCACAAGTTACAATGGTATATCAACCACAGGCACCAAGGAGAAGCTCTCCACACAGGGTTGGTTTGGTCCATATTTTTATATCATGAGGAGAGAGGCTGATTCAGACACATACCTTCATCCTGATCAGGTTGTTTGCATTGGAAGATGACTTTTGCTCTCTCAGGTCCTTCATAGCTGCCTACATCTTCTCCAGGGATCATTTCTGCATGGACCTTTGATGTTCTCAGCAGGTGGAAGATCCCCTACATTCCTGTATTGTAAGACCAACTCTGTCCCTGCTCTTCTGTAAAGTTAGATCGAGGGAAGAGTGTATGGTTAAGGTTAATAATATATTCTATTTGGGTTAGAAATCATTCTGCAGGATAAATAATGCTATTGGGAACCTGCGATATTCACAAGAATATATTCGTAAAATATAAGTATGAAACCAGAAATATAGGAATGATTTGAAGCCCAGAAGGACATTGGGCCCTTTAGTGGGATACTTAGCTTTGAATTTTGTTCTGCACAGATGTCTCAGATGAATCAATATGCAAAGGCATAGGACCTTGTACCTTGGAAGATTGAATGTCCAAGAGAACATCCAGTCAGAAAGAAAGAGTTGTTAGGATTAGGAAGATAGTCAGTAGGTTTAGAAAAAAGAGTGAGTATAGGATGTGGACAAAACGTTCATTAGCAATAGGGTTTCAGGTAGAGAGTGAACATAAATTTGAGCACATATGAAGAGTCAGTCACAATGATGAACTGGGGAAAATATGTAGGAAAGCAGATATCAATAGAGACTTCAGGAAATCAGCAAAGTATAATGTGAGTGATAGGATTAGACACTTTTAACATGTTTGAGGTTGAATATATAATCTTAGAAAGAAAGAAATGTGTAGTCACCAATAGGATTGACATTTGAGAGCATTAGGCAACCTGGACATGGTTGTTTTAAGTAATCCATGCTCACTTTCCATTTTGCTTTGGTTAAAGGTTAATAGGTATTTGTCACTTCCTGTTTTTCTGTATGCTTAACAAAACACTGTTGAAATCTGGAGAACTGTTTGCTCATTTTGTTCCCAGAATGTGCTCTCCCCAACTGACAAACTGCAGAATGTACTCCCTCACCCGGTTGGACGCAAACCGCCCACTCACCCTGACCCATCAATAAATTTCCCTCCCTGCCCTCGCCAAGGAAAGTATAAAAGCTCTGTTAAAGCTGTTCTCAGGGCTCTCTGCTCTATTCAAGTGAGCTCTGAGCCCCAACATGCTGGACCCCCAATAAACCCTTTGTTGTTGCTGAGTGAAAATGGTATACTGTTCTGTACTTAAAAGATGCTTTCATTTGCTTGCCTCTGCATAAAGATAGTCAGTTGCTGTTTGCTTTCGAGTGGGTAGACCCAGAAACCAGAAAGTCTGGTCAACTAACTTGAACTAGACTCCCACAGGGGTTCAAAAACTCCCCCACTCTCTTTGATGAAGCCCTCCACAGAGATCTCAACAACTTCAGAACTATGCACCCTGATGTCACCCTGCTTTTATATGTGGATGTCCTGCTACTGGCAGCCAACACCAAGGAAAACTGTGAGTCTGCGATCCAAGCACTATTATCCGAGCTTGCTCAACTCGGATATAGAGCTTCAGCCAAAAAGGCCCAAATTTGCCAGCAAGAAGTAATCTTCCTGGGGTATTCCATTAGGGGCGGTAAATGATGGCTCACTGAGCCCAGAAAACAAACTGTTGGGCAGATACCACCCCCATCTAACAGGAGACAAAACAGAGATTTTCTTGGACTGCTGGCTTTTGCAGGTTATTGATACCTGGGTTTGTGTTCTCAGCTGCTCCTTTATACCCGCTGTTAAATGAGAATGCCCAATTCCAATGAACCCTTGAGCACCAGCAAGCTTTTGATAACATCTAAGGACACTGACACTGAACTCCTCAACTTCACTGAGCCCAGCCTGCAATTTCAGAAAGCCCTACACTACATTAAAAATGTACATCAACTCACTCACCTTGGTTCAAAGAAACTGCAGCCATTCCTGAAGGATCAAGGACAGAGTTTTTGACTAACTCACTCACAGCGAAAGGAAATAACTGAACAGGTAACAAAAGCCTATCGGTTCTGTCAATTGGTTAAAGCTTACCCTTCCAAGCTTCCTGCAGGAAAGCACCTACGAGGAACCAGACCAGGACAATTCTGGGAAGTGGACTTTACTGAAATTTAGCCAGGAAGATATGGACATGAATATCTCCTAGTCTTTGTAGATATATTTTCAGGATGGATTGAAGCCTTTCCCCCCCCCCAAAAAAAAAAAAAAAAAACACGGCACAAATGGTGGTCAAGAAGATCCTGAAAAATATTAAGATATTTTTCCAAGACACGGCCTTCCTAAGGTAATAGGATCTGATAATTGAACGACATTCATGGGCCAGGTAAGTCAGGGGTTAGCCAGGACCCTGGGGATCAGTTGGTAGTTACATTGTGCTTATAGACCCCAGAGCTCAGGACAGGTTAAAAAAAATAAATAGAACCATTAAAGAGACCTTAACGAAATTAAGCTTAGAGACCAACATAAAAGATTAGACTATGCTCCTGCCTTATGCACTATTTCATGCAAGAAATACCCCCTCTGTTTCTTTGTGTAAACTCACCCCTATGAAATTCTCTATGATGCCTCTCCTGCAGTAAGGGACCTAACCCCAACTCTAAGACCTAAACATCCCTTCCACACCCCCTTGCTTGACAGACTTAAATCTCTTGAAAGAACTCAGCGATACCTGTGGAAATAGCTGGCGACTGCTTTCCAACCTGGGGATGTGGGGACTCCACATCGATATCAAGTAAGAGACATCATCTACATAAGACGACACTAGGTGTCATCCCTGGATGCTACTTATAACACCTACAGCGGTAAAAGTTGACAGAATCACTTCCTGAAACCATGCCTCTAATCTCAAGCCTGCACCCTGTCCAGACTCTGGCTGGAAACTGGAAAAAACTGGTAACCCTTTCAAATTGTGTATTCGTCATGTGGATAAGGCTATAGACTCTCCCCTTGGCCATGAGTAGACCTAACGCGCATCAGCACGTTCAGCAGCAATGGCTGATCACAAATCCTACTAGACAAGAAGTATGGTCTACCTCACATACAGCCCCCTTAGTGATCTTGTGGCCATCTCTCCACCCAGATATTTGTCAGCTGGCTATAGGTCTTTCTTATTAGGATATCCCAGATGAAGAGGATTCCACTAAAATTCCATTAAATCCTTTCCGTACAATAGATAATGGAAACAAACATTATGGATGTAGGGACATGCGAGCCAGATGCAGATTGGCTAGCCTAGATTAGTATGTTTGCCCCGCAGACTATTAAAGCCTCAAAGAGCCATGGCTGTGTGGGGGAAAAGCCGAAATCTTCTGTAAGTCATGAGGATTTCAGCATAGATGGGTTGCCTGATGGAACCCAAAATCCTCATTAAATTCAGTACACAGCATTGGCCATATTACCAATTAGACAACCAAAACCAAACCCCAGAGAAGTCTCTAGATCCTCAAATTCTGTGTGACCTTTTTAACTTCTGCAAGTGCTCAAAAGGGTGAAAGGAAATTCCCCTATGTGAAGGCCTTTTCCCTCTTTCTCTCACATCCTGAACTATGCTTCTCCAATAGATCCTCACCCTCAGCCTTCTGCTCAAGACTCTCTGCTGTCAGTCCCAGCTCACCAACCTGATTTCTCTCCTCCAATTACTAGATCAAACACCCAAACCTCTGCCGGTTCTCAGACCATTGGCCCCTTGCTGAGGTAGCAGGTACTGAGGTACCCCTCCACCCACTCACTTCTCTCTTCTCCTGTCAGTGCCTGCACTGGGTCTAACCAGGTCCTCTTACCAGCTAACACAAAGCTCAAACCAGCTTAGGAGAGCCCTCAGACCCCTATCAAAGATGTAATGAAAATGGCCTTTAAAGTTCCTTTGTCATCACTAAAAACAGGTTACTTAGAATTTAAAGTACCTCACAGGCTTTTTGGGATACTCACTCCTGTCTTCCCCTCTGCTCTACCTGTTCTACTGCTCAAGTTTTAGTTGCTAGGAAAATCCCAATCCCCTTTCTCATTATTCTTTTACATCTCACCTGCCTCATTCTCAGATCCACGGAGCTGCTCTCACCCCCCGCCTTCCCCATCTTCCCCCTCTGTACCAGGCCCAGAGAAAAATCTTAACTGAACTTCTTCAGAAGTCTTCACCATGGCTGACATTAGGACTTTCAGCAAAAGAGTCCCTACAAAAGAGTTCAGTGTAGATAAACTCCCTTTTGTTCTGTTGCCCTATTCTACTTAGCCACTGGCTGGAAAAATCAGCACTCCTAAGCTAGATACCCCCTTAATAATTTTTCACACAATATGTGAACAAGGCCTCTGGCCTTGAGCTGGGGCTTCAAAGAGATGGCTACATTTCAAAGATAAAAAATTACCAGCTGGGCTCCATGGTAACAGCTGCAGGGGGATAAAAGAAAATGAAGAAAAAGCTCTCTCCCTCCCAGGTGTCCTTGAAAAGTTAACTTGCCCAGAACAGAGGAAAAAACAGAAAAAAAATTCTTTTTGTGAAGTTCTGCACACTGTGAACTTCTGAGCCCCTTCCCTTTCATGCTGGGTACAAAATTCTGAAACTACATAAACGTGGGGTTAAGGGAGTTAATTGATTACAACAGAAACAATGCCCTCTGAATCCAGTGGCAACCAAATAGGACTTTTTCCCTGTCTTCGGTGCTATCTTAGGTGCCTTGCCTTGTCCACCCCTACAACAGTAAAATCTATATACTTAAATATTTTTTATGTTTTCATGAAATGGTCAACAGATGTGATTAATTGTGTAATGGTGCAGATGTTTCCCAGAGTGCTCTATAATGATGCAGGTTCATTAGAAGTTCAAACAGGGGGGCATACAACCCGGTTCCGCTGCGAACATATTTCTCTCACTTTAGCCTTCCTATTAGGAATAGAAGTTGCTGCAGGGGTGGTCACAGGAACCACTGCCCTGCTCCATGGGACACAACAAATGACCCAATTAGAAGCAGCAATAGACCAAAACTTAAAGATATTAGAAACCTCCATCACAGCTTTACAGGAATTTTTATCCTCTCTCTCTGAAGTAGTTTTACAGAACAGTCAAGGGTTGGACCTCCTCTTCATGAGAGATGGGGGCCTTTTGCTGCATTGAGGGAAGAATGTTGTTTTTATGGCAAACATACTGTAGTTGTAAAAAAATATATGAGTAAATTAAAAAGACACCTTGAAGAGGGTCAATGAGAGAGAGAGGCACAAAAAGGGTGGTTTGAGTCTGGTTCATACAGTACCCCTGGTTAACTTCGCTTCTATCAACCCTGGTCGGTCCAATAATAATCCTCATATTATTGCTAACTATGAAACCCTGTGTGCTCAAAGTGTAATTTGTTTTCTCCAAGCTCAAATTGGAGAATTTAAACTTTTGGTAATTCCCCACTTGCAGACATAGAATGTGACACCCACCAATGATCACTTTTATGATTAACAGTAGCCAGAAGAAGTGGGAAAAGAAAGGTTAATAAAATAGGTACTTGTAATTTCCTGTTTTTTCTGTATGCTTAACAAAACACTGTTGAAATATTGAGAACTGTTTGCTAATCTTGTTTCCAGAATGTGCTGTCCCCTAACTGCCAAATTGCAGAATGTATTCCCTCACCCGGTTACACGCAAACCGCCCACTCGCCCTGACCCATCAATAAACTTCCATCCCTGCCCTCTCCAAGGAAATTATATAAGCTCTGCTTAAGCTGTTCTCAGGGCTCTCTGCTCTGTTCATGTGAGCTCTGAACCCCAGCATGCTGGACCCCCAATAAACCCTTTGCTGTTGCATGAGACAGTCTCTTTGTGGTCTCTTCCTCCCATGCTCGCACAAACATTACTTGGATGATTGAATGTAGAAGAGAAAATTCAGTCGAAAAGGGATAGTCAGTAGGATTTAGAAGATAGTCGGTAGGTTTCGGAAGAAGAGTGAGTATAGGATTTGGAACAAAAGTTCTTTAGCAAGAGGGGTTCGGTTAGAGAGTGAATGTAAATGTCAGCACATGTGAACAGTCAGAATAATGAACTGGGAAAAATATGAAGGAAAGCAGATATCAATATATCAGGCAAACTATAAAGTGAGTGATACGATTAGACATTTTCAAGAGGGTTGACTTAGAATATATAATCTTAGGAAGAAACAAATATGTAATCACCAATAGGATTGACATTTGAAAGCATTAGGCAACCTTGACATGGATGTTTTTTGTAATCCCTGCTCACTTTCCATTTAGGCTTTGGTACAATCATAAGTGTGACATTTGCGTTTTTTGTCCAGAATATTACACTGATAAAATGTATATGTAGATCTGGTGACATGAGTATTTCTTCCACCATTTCTGGGAGCAATATTTTGAAGACATATAAATGGGTATTGGGGGTACAAAGAGGTGTACACTGTGTCTATGAATATAGAGATAATGCATGAATGGACCATACAGTGAATAAATAATATAAGTGTTTCCACATTAAATAATGGATTGAATTGATATCTGAAAATATATAAAAAATCTTATATTGATATACAATCATTCATTCCAACCAGTTATACATATAATATTAATATTAGGGTTATGGTTGATCATGAAGATATGTTAGTTTTGCTACAAAAGTGATTATGGAAATCGAAAATAATGTGTTTGGAAAGAGTCAGTCACAATGCTGGCCATATGTGAACAAGGCCTCTGGCCTTGAGCTGGGGGTTCACAGAAATGTCTATATTTCTAAGATAAAGAAGTTACAAACTGGGCTCCATGGTAACAGCTGGCAAGGAAAAAAAGGGAAGAAAAAAGCTCTGCCCCTCCCAGGGGTCCTTAAAATGTTAACTTGCCCAGAATAGAGAAAAAAACCCTGCTTTTTGTGAACTTCTGCAGACTGTGGAATTCTGAGCCCCTCCCTTACATGTTGGGTACAAAATTGTGAAACAACCTAAACTTGGGGTTCAGGGGATTAATTGATTACAACAGAAGCAATGCCCTCTAAACCGTTAAATGGTGAAAAAGCTCATTTCAATGAAAGCTCTGGACAACAGTCCAAATAGGACTGTTTCCCTATCTTCGGTGCTATCTTAGGTGCCTTGCCTTGCCTTGTCCGTCCCTTTTCTCATGAAAAGACCAGTCAAGAAATATGGAGGAATACATGTGTTCTGAAGCAGGAAGTGATTGATAGTGAAAGAAATGCCTATAAATTTCCTAACTTGTGGATGAAATATATATCCTATGATGTGCATAAATTAAAGAAATAGTAATCTACCAGTGTTGAATAAAAATGAACGTCAAAATACACATCATGTCTGATTGGAATCTACTTGCATTGATGTTAATCTGGGTCAGTTACTGTAGAAATATTAGGATTTGTATGCACCATTCACTGAATTATTTTCAGTACTAGGAAACAAATATGTATTTCAGGTGAATGAATATTTCTAAGAATAACCTTGTGAAAAGTTGATTATAAATCCACATACATGAATATGAATGAATTTGGTGAGTGTAAAATAAGACACACATTTCATATTTTGAAAAATCTGGAGAGTGTATATATAAATATATGTATATATATATATATATATATATATATATATAGATAGATAGATAGATAGATAGATATAGATAGATATAGATATATAGATAGATAGATAGATATAGATATATATAGATAGATATATAGATCTAGATATATAGATATATAGATACACACACACAGAGATACATTAAAAATAGCAATATATATGCCAATCAAAATTTATATTGAAATATATATCATCGACAGATCCAAAAATATTTATTTTACTGAACATGGATTTATGAATAATATTGTTCAAGTAGAAAGCTCACACATAATTTGAATTTTCAGTTTCAACATCGTTTAGGAAGAGTGATCCCTTACAATTTGTATCTGCCAAGTTAGCCACCTCACAAGAATGTGCGTGTGGTCCCAGGTAGGATTCTATGTGTGCATATAAAAATACAGGTGGTGAATAGGCTACAGAGAAAGGGAGACAGGAATTCACAGAATGGTTTACTTTCAAAAAACATGTAGAACGATTTCAACAAAAAATTGACTAGATTTATAACTCCTACCATATTTAAGGCAAAAGGCAAGTCCAACTATACACTATGCCTCCTGTAATGCTTGTATTTTTATTCTGTTTGGGTTATTTTTCTCCATCTTATTAGTATTAGTAGTCAGAGTGTAGTAGGTTACGGGTTAGTGTCAGGGATTCAATATTTGGAATGGAAAATTAGAAAATGAATCCAATGTGTATGTAAATATGTGCTACAAAAAAATGTTCCCACTCTCATCCAGAATAATGCCTTGACAGTACTTTCACCCCAACTAAAACACCATTAGAGGAGAAGAGTTAGAAAGTCAGTGAATACATATCTGGAATGGAATATGCTCAAGGTTTTGAAACCTTGGAGGTGGTAGAGGAGTTTCCAAATGTAAAGGACATGGTAAACACTCCACAAACATGGAGCTCTGCTGGCCTAAAGACTTCTTGAGAAACTGCCTGTGTGGTTGGGCACTTGAAATATATGTAGTTGTCAGGAGCTTTAGCTTCCCTTGTAGTGAGACGATCAAAGCTGGGTGTGCATCTATGTGACCTGGAGGACATGGTTTCTTATTTTCCAATGAAAATGAGGAAGCAGTGCTGAATTCCCTTTTAGTAGGTAACCTGTGGACACTGGGGGCTAAGTTTCTCCCCGTGTGGACTGTGAAGCCATTTGGTCATCCTGCAATTTTTGTGGTGTCTCTTGCTGCTGCACTGGGAGTTTGGTATTTGCTTCACAAAATACAAGGAGTTCAACTGTGTCACAGTGCTGGAGGGATTTCTGTCTGAGTGGTGGGTCAGGGTCTGCAGGAGAATGCACCAACCAGGCTTCTATCCCACATAGTTTGCTCTCTTGACCATAGCAACCTGTTTCTGAACATTGCCCTGAAATCTCTCCATATAACAACATGCCTTTACAAAGAAGGGTCTTCTGTCTGCACCATGTCAGTCACAAGCCATTTGGAAGCCAAAAAGAGATCCATATTGCCCCACCACATGTTTTATCACACACCTGCCCAGCACTGTTCTAGCCCCACTACTCAGCCGGCTCCAACTTACTGGCATCTCTGTTCTACACCATTTTCATGAAACCCAGTCAATCAAGGCACTGTCTGGCATACTCAAGATCAACACCAGGACATCCAAAGGTTCTCCAGTGCTACCTGGTCATGGGAATTTGAAAAAAATTATGGTATCCATCTAGCCATTTTTCAAGGATGATGTTGGAGGCACTGTGGCTTTCAATATATTAAGGAACCGTTAAATGGTGAGGAAGCTCATTTCAATGAAAGCTCTGGAGAACTCTCACAGGCAAGGCTTCCCAAAGAATGGCCAAAAGGTCACATGAAGCCAGGCCTATTGAGGTCTACAATGTGAGGTCCGTGTGATATTTGACTCTCTACTATGGCTGCCAAGTTTTTCAGAATAAATTCATTTGGTATCCTGGCTGAGATTCCCAGTGATATGTGGAAAGCCAACCTGGGCCTAGATCTCAGTTTCCAAGGGTGACTCTTATGCGTGGCCTCCTAAAATCCCAACACAATTCATGGCAATACTTCTCTGATGTCGGTTCAAGAACTCAGTCTCTAAGAGGAATCACACCAGAGTTCAAGGCCAGGTGGACCTTGTCATTTCTTCCAACCACCACACAAATGACCACAATTAAATCCAAAACACTCCACACGGCCCTAATCTTCTTCCATATAGACACTCATCATAACCTTTGGCTGGAGTTTTCCACTAGGGGTGCAACCAAAGACAGTGTCCAAAAAATGCTCCCTTGCCTCTCATTTGTCTAAAGTCACTGTGGCCTCGACATCATTCCTGTGAACCAGGAGTGATCAAATAGGCCTGCCATTAATACTTTTCCACTTCTCCAACTTGAGGTCTCTGACTGTGGGGTTTAGATTCTTTATGTGAACTGGACTCATGAGAAAACCCAAGCACCTATGGGCTACCCTCTGCAGGGCCTTGAAGAATTCATTTGATCAAAGGATCCCTATTCTCACTTGATGGAGGTCAGGAACCTTACAGAGGAAGGCGAGAGGCTTCATCAACAATGACTGCAATTTTTGCCATTTTGATTTTGGATGCACACATGGTATCTTTCTTTACATCCATCAGGAGTTGAGAATATAAGCCATAGCCTCACAGAGGGCTAAGAGGCTGATTCAAACACATATCTTTACAAAGCAATTAAGCAAAGAGCCACAGGGGATGCCCATTCATTTCCATTTGAAAACTGTTTCTTCAGGCTTCACAAACGTGTGGCCTGAGGCAAAGACCTTCCTGACATTCAGGGCAAAAGAACAATAGGTAAACAAAAGGCCCAAAGCAGGGTTTCTCCACTGAGACTTTCCTGGTCACACTGTATGGAAACAGAAATCTAAGTAAGATTTGAAGCCCAGAAAAGTATGAGGCCCTTGATTGGGAGACTTAGCTCTGAATTATGTCCTGCACAGATGTCTCAGATAAATTAATATACATTGGCATTGGATCTTGTACCTTGGGTGATTGAATGTCGAAGAGAACACCAATTCAAAAAAGGATAGTCAGTAGGATTTGGGAGATAGTAGGTATATTCAGAATGAAGAGTGAGTATAGGATTTGGACCAAAAGTTATTTAGAAATTGGGTTTCAGGTAGAGAGTGAATGTAAATGTCAGCACATATGAACAGTCAGTCAAAATCATGAACCTGGGAAATTATGTAGGAAAGCATATATCAGTAGAGACTTTTGGATATCAGGCAAAGTAAAAGTGAGTGATAGGATTAGACATTTTCAACAGGGTTGAGTTTGAATATATAATCTTAGGAAGAAACACATATGTAGTCACCAATTGGATTGACATTTGAGAGCATTAGGCAACCTGGACATGGATGTTTTAGAAATACATGCTCACTATAAATTTAGGCTTTGGAACAATCAGAAATGTGACCTTTGCATTTTGTGTCCAGAATACTACTGTGATAAAATGTATATGTAGATCAGGTGACATGAATAATTTTTCCACCATTTCTGGGAGCAATATTTTTAAGGTGTATAAATGAGTATGGGGGTACAAATAGGTGTACCCTGTGTCTATGAATATATAGAGATAATGCAAGAATAGACCATACTATGAATAAATAATATAACTGGTTCCACTTTAAATAAAAGATTGAATTGATATCGGAAAATATACAGGAATTCTTATATTGATATGCAATCATTCATTCCAACCAGTTATACTTCTAATGGTAATATTAGGGTTATGTTTTATTATGAAGAGTGTGTGAGTTTTGCTTCAAAAGTGATTATGGAAAACGAAAATAATGTGTTTAGAAAGAAGTCTTATGAAAAGACCAGTCAAGAAACAAGGAGGAATACATGTTTTCTGAAGCAAGAAGTTATTGAAATTGAAACAAATGACTTTAAATTTGCTAACTTGTGGATGAAATATATATCTTATGATGGGCATCAACTGAAGAAATAGTAATGTACCAGTGTTGACTAAAAATAAACATCACAATACACATCATGTCTCATAGGAATCTACTTGCATTGATGTTAAACTGTGTCAGTTACTGTAGAAATATTAGGATTCGTATGCACCATTCACTGAAGTTGGTTTTCAGTTCTAAGAAACAAATATGTATTTCAGGTAGATGAATTTTTCTGAGAATAAACTTTTGAAAATTGGTTTATAAATCCACATACAGTGGATATGAATGAACTTAGGGAGTGTACAATAAGACACATATATTTCATATTCTGAAAATAAAAAGTAGCAATATATATGCCAATCAAAATTCATCATGAAATATATATCATCCAATGATCCAAAAATATTCATTTTACTGATCATAGATTTATTTATCATGTTGTTTATCTACGAAGCTCACCCATAGGTTGAATTTTCAGTTCTAACTGGGTTTAGGAGGAGTGATCTGTTATCCCAATTTGTATCTGCCCAGTCAGCCACCTCCCAAGAATGTACATGTGATAACAGGTATGATTCTATATGTGCATATGAAAATACATGAGCTGAATTGGCTACAGAGAAAGGGAGAGAGGAATTCACCTATTTGTTAACTTTAAAATCACATGGAGAACTATTTCAACAAAAAATTGAGTAGATTTAATACTACTACCCTATATAATGTAAACGGCAAGTCCAAGTATACACCATGCCTCCTCTGAACTGCTTTTATTTCTATTCTGTTTGGGTTATTTTTCTCCATCATATTTGAATTAGTTGTCAGAGTCTAGTAGGTTATGGGTTAATGTCAGGGTTCAGTATTATGAATGGAAAATAGGAAAATAAATTCAATGTATATGTAAATATGTACTACATAAAAATCTTCCCACTCTCATCCAGAACAATGACTTGACTTTACCTTCGCCCCAAGTAAAACACAATTAGAGTTGAAGAGTTAGAAAATCTGTGAATACATATCTGGAATGGAATATGCTTAAGAGTTTACAACCATGAAGGTGGTAGAGGAGTTTCCAAAAGTAAGGGACAGGGTAAATACTCCACAAACATGGAGCTCTGCTGGACTAAAGACTTTTTGAGAAACTGCCTCTGAGTTTGGGCACTTGAAATATTTGTTGTTTTCAGGAGCTTTAGCTTCCTTTGTAGAGAGACCATCAAAGCTGGGCATGTATCTAAGTGACCTGGAGGACATGGTTTCTTATTTTCTAATGAACATATGGGAGCAGTGCTGAATTCTCTCTTTGTAGGTAAACTGTGGCCACTGGGGGCTAAGTCTGTCTCCGTGTGGACTGTGAAGTCTTTTGGTCATCCTCCACTTGTCGTGGTGTTTCTTGCTGCTGCAATGTGAGTTTGGTATTTGCTTCACAAAATACAAGGAGTTCAACTGGAACACAGTGCTGGAGGGAGTTCGGTCATGTGTGGTTTTTCAGGGTCTGCAAGAGAATGCACAGAACAGGCTTCTATCCCACATAGTTTTCCCCATTGACCATAGCAACCCGATTCTGAACAATGCCCTGAAACCTCTCAATATAAAAAGATGCCTTTACATAAAAGGGTCTGCTGGCTGCACCATGTCAGTCACAATCCATTTGTAGGGTAATGGCAGATCCCCATGAACCCACCATGCATGGTTAATCACACACCTCCCCACCACTGCTCTAACCCCACTACTTAGCGTGCTCCAACTTCCTGGCATCTCAGTTCTACACCATCAAGGCACTGTCTAGTACACTCTTGATCAGGAACAGGACATTAAAAGGTGCTCCAGTGCCACCTTGCCATGGGAAATTTAAAAATTTCGTGGTATTTATCTATCCATTTTTCAAGGATAAAATTGGAAGCACTGTGGTTTTCAATTCATTCAGGAACCATTAAATGTTTAGGAAGCTCATATCAATGAAAGCTCTGGAAAACTCTCCCAAGCATGGCTTCTCAAAAAGTGGCCAAAAGGTCAAATGAAGCCAGGCCTATTTAGGTCTACAATGTGAGGTCTATGTATGTTTTGACTCTCAACTATGGCTGGCAAGTCTTTCAGAATAAAATCATGGGATATCCTGTCTGAGATTCCCAGTTTTTTGTGGAAAGCCACCCTGGGCATAGATCTCATGTTCCAAGGGCGAATGTCATGTGTGGTCTCCTAAAACCACAACACAATTCATGGCAATATTTCTCTGAGGTCAGTTCCAGATCTCAGTCTATAAGTGGAATCACAGCAGAGTTCAAGCCCAGGTGGACCCAGTCATCTCTTCCAACCGCCACACAAATGACCACAATTAAAACCAAAACACTCCCACATGGCCCTCATCTTCTTCCATATAGACACTACTCATTACCTCTGGCTGGAGTTTTCCATGAGGGGCGAAGCCCAAGACATTGCCCGTCTTTTCCCTAAAATCAGGGTGGCCTGAACACCCCTCCTGTGAACCAGGAGGGATCAAATATGCCTTCCATTAATACTGCTCTGCTTCTCCAATTTGAGGCCTACTGACTGTCGGGAATAGATTCTTTATGTGATTTGGAGACATGACAAAACACAAGCATGTATGGGCTAGCCTCTGCAGTGCTTTGAAGAACTCATTTGTTTCAAAGGATCACTATTCTCACTTGATGGAGGTCAGGAACCTAACAGAGGAAGGCGAGAGACTTCATCAACAATGACTGATCTTTTTCCATTTTGGTTTTGGATGCACACATGGGATCTTTCTTTTGATCCAACAGGTGCTGAGATCTAAGCCACAGCCTCACACAGGGCCAAGAGGATGATTCAGACATATCCGTTTCCAAAGCAATTCACAAAGAGCCACAGGTGATGCCCATTCATTTCCATTTGAAAACTGTTTTCTTCAGGCTTCACAAAGGAGTGGCCTGAGGCCAAGACCTTCCTCACATTCAGTGGAAGAGAAGAATTGGTTAGCAAAAGGCCCAAAGCATGGTTACTCCACTGAGGCTTTCCACGTCACTCTGGTATCTGAGTTTTCTGAGATGCTCGCCATTCCTTTAGCTATTCAGTACATGGCTATGTCACAGAGCTTGGAGGTGGTACATTTTTTGGACACAAAACCATGAGCCAATTCCGGAGAGTGGACAGAATCAGGAAGAAAACAGGACCTTAGGAAAATAGTAGGTGTTGCCCATCCATAAGGGAAGCGACAGTCCATTCATCAATCGGGCAGGATGAATGCTGGGAAGCTTTCTACTAAAGAGGACACATCCATTGATGCATTCTATTTTCTAATATCTACAACCATGAACACAGTGGGATACACAGACATAGAAACACTCACCTTGTCAAAAGAATTACTAGAAACAGTCCACTCCAAACCAAATAAACCTCCCTTCCTACCTATTCTTAGAACATGAGACAAAACCACAAACTCACACCCACACCCACAAAGGCACCTCCTTTCCCCAAGTAGGTCTGTGACTATCCAGAGTGTCCTCTGACTGGTGGGCCATACTACGTTTCCCTGAAATGGCCTGTCCTGTCTCAAATCTGATCTCATTGGACAACTCTGTGAAGTTGTCAGGAGCCAGCGGTGAGCCACTACCTGCTTTCTCAGGAAAGGCCCCTCTGCAGAGCTCTCCTGAAATTTGGCCATCCTCATATCAGTAGGTACCAAGAAAGATTGACTTTGTTCTTGGTAAATCCAAACATGTGAGCCCACTGGGAATGGTACTGGGACTGGCTCTGGGTGCATGGCTTCCTGGATCCCAATTTCAGAGAGTTCTATCACCAAGGAAGTGAAGAAGGTCACTTCCTTTATGAACTGAATGAGGTCACTGCTTTGGCAACCAATTTGTCCTAACATTTGCTTCCAAGGTTCTCCTGAGAACTAGGCTGCCCCTACTTCCTGTGACACTTTCACAACTGTGAATTGTATATCAACCATAGGCACCCGGAACAGCTCTCCACACAGGCCTGGTTTGGTCCATCTTGTCAACATTAAGAAGAGTGAGGCTGATTCTGACACATCCCTTCATCCTGACCAGGTTGTTTGCCATGAAAGATGAGTTCTGCTCTCTCAGGTCCTTCATAGCTGCCTACATCTTCTCCAGGGATCATTTCTGCATGGAACTTTGAGTTTCTCAGTAGCTGGAAGATCCCCTACATTTATATATTGGAAGACCAATTCTGTCCCTCCTCTTCTGTAAAGTTAGATTGAGGGACCATTGTATGGTTAAGGTTAATAACAGGTTCCATTTGGTTTAGAAATCATTCTGCGGGATGAATAATGGTATTGTGATTTTGCAATATTTACAAGAATATATAGGTGAAATATAAGTATGAACACAGAAATCTAGGTAATATTTAAAGCCCAGAAGGGCATTGTGCCCATGATTTGGATTCTTAGCTTTAAATTATGTTCTGCACAGGTGTCTCAGATAAATCGATATACAATGTCATAGGACCTTGTCCCTCGGATGATTGAATGTCAAAGACAACATCCAGTAAAAAAGGGATAGTTGGTGGACTAAGATGATAGTCGGTAGGTTTATAATGAAGAGTGTGTATAGGATTTGGACCAAAAGATCTTTAGCAATACGGATTTGGGTAGAGAGTGAAAGTAAATGTCAACACATTTGAAGAGTTGGTCACAATGATTAACTGGGGAAAAAATATAGAAAAAAAGATATCAATGAAGACATTCGGAAATCAGGCAATGTATAAAGTGAGTGATAGGATTAGACATTTTCAACAGGGTTGAGGTTGAATATGTAATTTCAGGAATAAACAAATATATATTCACCAATAGGATTGACATTTGAGAGCATTAGGCAACCTGGACATGGATGTTTTTACTAATCCATGCTCACTTTCCATTTAGGATTTGGTACAATCATAAGTGTGACCTTGCTTTTTGTTTCCACAATATTACTGTGATAAAATTTATATATAGATCACGTGACATGAGTATTTCTTCCACCATTTTGAGGAGCAATATTTTGAACATAATAAATTAGTATTGGGGGTACAAATAGGTGTAGTCTGTGTTATATGAATATAGAGAAAATGCATGAATAGACCATACTCTGAATAAATAATATAACTGGTTCCAAATTTAAAAAATGGATTGAATTGATATCTGAAAATATATAGGAAATGTTATATTGATATTCATACATTCATTCCAACCTGTTATACATCTAATGGTAATATTAGTGTTATGGTTTATCATGAAGTGTGTGTGACTTTTGCCTCAATAGTGGTTATGGAAATCCAAAATTATGTGTTTAGAAAGAAGTCTCATGAAAAGACTAGTCAAGAAACATGGAGGAATACATGTGTTCTGAAGCAGGATGTGATGGAAAGTGAAAAAAAATTCATATAAATTTGCTAACTTGTGGATTAAATATATACCCTATGATGTGCATAAACTGAAGAAATAGTAATTTACCAGTGTTGAAAAAAATGAACGTCAAAATACATATCATGTCCCATAGGAATCTACTTGCATTGATGTTAAACATGGTCAGTAACTGTAGAAATATTAGGATTTGTATGCACAATTCACTGTAGTTAGTTTTCAGTACTAGAAAACAAATATGTATTTCAGGTGCATCAATATTTCTGAAAATAATCTTGTGAAAAGTTGATAATAAATCCACATACATGAACATGAATGAATTGAGGGAGTGTATAATAAGACACATATATTTTATATTTTGAAAAATCTGGACAGTAAATATATATATATATATTTATACCTACACACACACACACACACACACACACAGACATTTAAAAGTAGCAATATATGCCAATCGAAATACATCATGAAATATATATCATCCACAAATCCAAAAATCTTCATTTTACTGAACATAGATTTATGTATAATGTTGTTCAACTAGGAAGCTCACCCATAGTTTGAATTTTAATTTCCAACAGCGTTTAGGAGGAGTGATCTCTTCTCACAATTTGTATCTGCCATGTCAGCAACCTCATAAGTATTTACTTGTGATACCAGGTAGGATTGTATATGTGCATATAAAAATACATGGGCTGAATAGGGTACAGAGAAATGGAGACAGGAATTCACATATTTGTTAACTTTAAATACACATGAATAGAAGGAGGGACAGAGCCACCAACCGCACCTGTAAGGTAGGCGGACTATCCACCCACCGGTAGAACAGGCCTAGCGGCCCGCCAATCGTAAAAGACACATCGCACTGGTTGGGGAAAGGGCAGAGCCACCGCCCGGCTGCAAGGTACGCGGACCTGCGACCCACAGGCAGAACAGGCCCAGAAAACCGCGGTGGGGCAGAGGCGCCCCTTGCGACGTCAAGGTTGGTGAACAGCAACCCACCGGCAGAACAGGCCCAGCGGCCTTCAGAGGGGCAGAGACGCCCCCCGCACCTGCGAAGTAGGTGGACCTACGAACATGGACAGACCAGGCCCAGGGGCCCGACAGGGTGGTAGACACATCACCAGGTTGGGGGAGGGTCCGAGCTGCCGCCTGTGCCTGCAAGGCAGGTGGACTTCTGACCCACCAGCACAAGAGGCCCTGTGACTTGCCAGCGTGTTAGACACATCACCCCGGTTTGGGAAGGAGTAGAGCCGCCACCCGCGGCTGCAAGGTAGACCGACCTTCAACCCACAGACAGAAGAGGCCCAGCGTCATGCGGAGGGTCAGAGCCGACAACCGCACCTGCAGGGTAGGTGGACCTGTGACCCACTGGCAGAACAGGCCCAGCGCCAGCAGAGGGGTAGAGCTGCTGCCCGCTCCTCCAAGGTAGGAAGACCTGCTCCCGACCGGCAGAACAGGCCAAGCAGCCTGCTGGTGAGGTAGGCACATTGCCCGATTTGGAGGAGGGGCAGAGCCACGGCCTGCGCCTGTGAGGGAGACTTTGCAACTATAAAAGAGCAGTATAAATATTTAGGGGTAAAATTCAATAACACAACAATTTGAACAAACAGAAAGATACGCGAACAGTATGAAAAGACAAGGAAAGAAAGGACAAGAAGCAATGAAGGTCAACTCAACATTAGAAGAGGTAATACCTGCAGCAGATGGAATGTCAAATAAAGAATTCAAAACATACATGCTTCAGATGATCTGGAGTCTCAAGGAAGTCATTAGAACGCAAAATCAGACAATGAAAGATCACTTTGACAATGAATTACATAAGCAAATCCAAGAAGCAAAAGATCAACTATACAGGGCGATAGAGGTTATAAAAAACAAACAAACAGAAATCATAGAAATGCAGGAAGCAATAAACCAACTTAAAAACTCAATTGAGAATACTACCAGCAGAGGAGATCACTTAGAAGATGGAACATCAGACAATGTATTTCAACTTGAAAAGAACCGAGACAGCTAGCAAGACTGTTAAGAAACCATGAGCAGAACATCCAAGAAATATGGGATAACATAAAGACACCAAACTTAAGAATCATTGGGATACAGGAAGGTATAGAGGTCCAAACCAAAGGAATGAGAAATCAATTCAATGAAATAATATGGGAAAACTTCCCAGACTTGAAGAATGAGACAGAATCCCAAATCCTAGAAGCCTACAGGATCCCGAATGTGCAAAATCATAAGAGATCCACATTTAGACATATTATAATGAAGATGCCAAACATACAGAATAAGGAGAGGATTTTAACAGCTACAAGAGAAAGGAAGCAGATTACATTTAGCGGTAAACCAATCATTATAACAGCTGATCTTTCAACACAGACTCTGAAAGCTAGAAGATCCTGGAATAACATTTTTCCAAAGCTGAAAGAAAATGGGTTTCAACCAATAATTGTGCATCCAGCGAAATTAAGCTTCAGGATGGAAGATGAAATTAAAACCTTCCATGATAAACAAAATTTAAAAGAATTTGCAGCTAGAAAACCATCTCCTCAAAACATCCTCGGCAAAAGATGATCAGAAGAGGAAATGGAAAATAACAATGAAAACCAACAGTGGGAGGTAGTACAGTAAAGGGGGGAAAATAATCAAAGAAAAACAAACCATGCTTAGTAACATAAATAAACAAATATGGCTGGAAGAACAACCCATATCTCAATAATAACCATAAAAGTTAATGGCTTAAACTCACAAATTAAGAGACACAGGATAGTAGAATGAATCACAAAACAAGACCCAACAATATGCTGCCTACAGGAGACGCAATTGATTGGAAAAGACGTACATAGACTGAAGGTGAACAGTTGAGAAAAATCATATCACTCATATGGACTTCAGCAACAAGCAGGAGTGTCCATACTCATATAAAATAAAATAGATTTCAAGCCAAAGTTTATCAAAAGGGATAAAGAGGGACACTACATACTGCTCAAGGGAACCATACACCAACAAGACATAACAATCATAAATGTATATGCCCCAAACAATGGTGCAGCTATGTTCACTAAACAAACTCTTCTCAAGTTCAAGAGTCTAATAGACCACCATACAATAATCATGGGAGACTTCAACACACCTCTCTCACTACTGGACAGATCTTCCAAACAAAAGTTGAATAAGGAAACAATAGAAATCAATAACACAATTAATAAATTGGACTTAATTGACATATATAGAATATACCACCAAACAACAAGCAGTTACACTTTTTTCTCAGTAACACATAGATACCTCTCAAAAATACATCATATATTATGTCACAGGGCAACTCTTAGAAAATATAAAGGAGTACAGATAATACCAGGCATCTTACCTGATCATAATGGAATGAAACTGAAAATCAATGGTAAAAGAAGGAAGGAAAAATCATCCATCACTTGGAGAATGAACAATAGACTACTGAATGATCAATGGGTTATCGAAGACATCTAGGAGGAAAATAAAAAATATCTTAGAGATAAATGAAAAGACAGACTGAACATATCAGAATCTATGGGACACATTGAAAGCAGTTCTAAGAGGAAAATTCATTGCCTGGAGTACTTTCCTAAAAAAGGAAAAAGACAACAAATAAAAGATCTCATGGTTCATCTCAAAATTCTAGAAAAACATGAGAAAACAACAGCAAAAGAAGTAGAAGGCAAGAAATTGTTAAAATCAGAGCTGAAATTAATAAAATTGAAACAAAAGAAACAATTGAAAAATTGACAAAACTAAAAGTTGATTCTTTGAAAAAATAAATAAAATCGACAGACCCTTAGCCATGTTAAGGAAGAGAAGAAGAGAGAGAACTCAAATTACTAGCATACGGGATGAAAATGGCAATATCATAACAGACACTTCAGAAATACAGAAGATAATCAGAAATTATTTTGAATCCTTATACTCCAATAAATTAGAAGATAGTGAAGGCATCAATAAATTTCTTAAGTCATATGATCTGCCCAGATTGAGTCAGGGGGATATAGATAACCTAAACAGACCAATATCAATTGAGGAAACAGAAGAAATCATCCAAAGACTACCAACTAAGAAAAGCCTAGGATTGGATATATATACAGCAGAGTTTTACAAAACCTTTAAAGCGGAACTAATACCAATAGTTTTCAAGATATTTCAGGAAATAGAAAAAGAGGGACAACTTCCAATTTTATTCTAGGAGGCCAATATTACCCTGATTCCTAAACCAGACAAAGACACTTCAAAGAAACAAAACTACAGACCAATATCTCTAATGAACCTAGATGCAAAAATTCTCAATAAAATTCTGGCAAATCAGACACAAAAACATATTAAAAAAATGTGCAACATGATCAAGTAGGATTCATCCCTGGGATGCAAAGCTGGTTCAATATATGGAAATCAATAATTGTTATTCACCACTTCAATAGACTTAAAAATAAGAACCATATAATCATCCCGATATATGCAGAAAAAAAACATTCGACAAAGTACAGCAACCCATTCTGTTCAAAACTCTAGAAAAACTAGGGATAATAGGAACATACCTCAATATTGTAAAAGCAATCTATGCTAAGCCTCAGGCCAGCATCATTCTAAATTGATAAAAACTGAAGGCATTCTCTCTAAAATCTGGAACAAGATAGGGATGCCCTCTCTCAACACTTCTGTTCAACATAGTTTTCGAAATACTGGCAAGAGCAATTAGAAAAATGAAAGAAATTAAAGGCGTAAAAAAAAGGAAAAGAAGAACTTAGATTATCACTATTTGTAGCTGACATGATTATGTACCTAGCAGACCCAAAAGGGTCTACAAAAACCTATTAGAGCTAATAAATGAATTCAGCAAAGTGGCAGGATATAAAATCAACAAGCATAAATCAAAGTAATTCCTGTATATCAGTGACAAATCCTCTGAAATGGAAATGAGGAAACCACTCCACTCAGAATATCCTCAAAAAAATAAAATACTTGGGAATCAACCTAACAAAAGAGGTGAAAGACTTACACAATGAAAACTACAGAACCCTAAAGAGAGAAATAGAAGAAGATCTTAGAAGATGAAAAAATGTACCCTGTTCATGGATACGCAGAACTAACATCATCAAAATGGCGATATTCCCAAAAGTTCTCTGTAGGTTTAATGCAATGCCAATCAAAATCACAACGGCATTTCTTGTAGAAATAGATAAAACAATAATGAAATTCATATGGAAAAATAAAAGACTTAGAATAGCAAAAACAATGCTAAGCAGGAAGTGTGAATCAGGCGGTAGAGCGATACCAGACCTCAAACTATACTACAGAGCAATACTAACAAAAAGAGCATAGTACTGGTACCAAAATAGGTGGTTGGACTAATGGTACATAATAGGGGACACAGAAACAAATCCACAAAACCACAACTATCTTATATTTGATAAAGGGGCTAAAAGCATGCAATGGAGGAAGGATAGCATCTTCAAAAACTAGTGCTGGGAAAACTGGAGTTCCATATGTAACAAAATGAAACTGAATCCCTTTCTCTCGCCATACACAAAAGTTAAGTCAAAATTAATCAAACAGCTTGATATCAAATCAGAGACACGGCTTCTGATAGAAGAAAACCTTGGCTACGATGTACATACTGTGGGGTCGGGCTCCAAATTCCTCAATAGGACACCCATAGCACAAGAGTTAATAACTAGAATGAACAAATGGGACTTACTCAAACTAAATAGATTTTTCTCAGTAACAAAAACAATAAGAGAGGTAATTAGAGAGCCTACATCCTGGGAACAAATCTTACTCCTCACACTTCAGAGAGAGCCCTAATTTCCAAAGTATACAAGGAACCCAAAAAATTAAACAATAAGAAAACGAATAATGCAATCAACAAATGGGCCAAGGACCTGAACAGACACTTCTCAGAGGAGGACATACAATCAATCAACAAGTCCATGAAAAAATGTTCACCATCTCTAGCAGTCAGAGAAATGCAAAACAAATCCACCCTAAGATACCATCTCGCTCCAGTGTGAGTGGCAGCCAATATGAAGTCAAACAACAACAAGTGGTGGCGAGGATGTGGGGAAAAGGGTACACCTGTACATTGCTGGTGGGACTGCAAATTGGTGCAGCCAATTTGGAAAGAAGTATGGAGATTTCTTGGAAAGCTGGGAATGGAAACATCATTTGACCCAGCTATTTTTCTTCTCAGTCTATTCACTAAAGACCTAAAAAGAGCATCGTACAGGGACACTGATAAATCGATGTTCCTAGCAGCACAATTCACAATAGGAAGACTGTGGAACCAAACTCGGTGCCCTTCAAAAGATGAATGGATAAAAAAAAATTGTGGCATTTATACACAATGGTGTATTATTCTGCATTAAAAAATGACAAAATCATAAAATTTGCAGAGAAATGGATGGCATTAAACAGATTATGCTAAGTGAAGAGAGCAAAAGCCTAAAAAATAAATGCCAAATGTTTTCTTTGGTATAACGAGAGTAACTAAGAACAGAGTTGGGAGGAAGAGCATGAGAAGAAGATTAACATTAAACAGGGGTGACAGGTGGGAATGAAAGGAAAGAGAAGGGAAATTGCATGGAAATGGAAGGAGATCCTCATGGTTATACAAAATTAAATACAAGAGGAAATGAGAAGAAAGGGGAATAAAACAAGGGGAAGAAATAAATTACAGTAGGTGGTGTAGAGAGAGAAGATTGGAGGGAAGGGGATGGGAGATAGTAGATAGTAAAGACAGCAGAATACAACAGACACTATAGCAATATGTAAAACAGTGGATGTGTAACCAATGGGATGCTGCAATCTGTATACGGGGAAAAATGGAAGTTCATAACCCACTTGAATCAAAGTGTGAAGTATGATATGTCAAGAACTATGTAATGCTTTGAAGATCCAACAATAAAAATTAAAGGAAAAAAAACTCATGGAGAACTATTTCAATAAAAATTGACTAGATTTATAACACCTACACTTTATCATGCAAAAGGAAGTCCAACTATACACCATGCCTCCTCTGAACTTCTTGTATTTCTATTCTGTTTGGGTTATTTTTCTCCATCATATTAGGAATAGTAGTCTGAGTCTAGTAGGGTATGCGTTAGTGTCAGAGATTCAGTATTTCGAATGGAAAATGAATCCAATGTGTATGCAAACATGTGCTACATGAAAATCTTCCCACTCTCATCCACAACAATGCCTTCACGTCACCTTCGTCCCAAATAAGAAACAATTAGAGGAGAAGAGTTAGAAATTCTGTGAATATATATCTGGAATAGAAAATGCTCAGGAGTTCACAAACTTGGATGTAATAGAGGAGTCTTCCAACGTAAGGGACAGGGTAAACACTCCAGAAATATGGAGGTCTGCTGGCCTAAAAAAATTCTTGAGAAACTACCTCTGAGGATGGGCACTTGAAATATATGTTGTTGTAAGGAGTTTTAGCTTCCTTTGTATAGAGACCATCAAAGCTGGGTCTGCATCTATGTTTCCTGGAGGACATTCTTTCTTATTTTCCAATGCACATGAGGTAGCAGTGCTGAATTCTCACGTTGTAGGTAAATTGTGGCCACTGGGGGCTAAGGGTCTCCCCGTGTGGACAGTGAAGCTTTTTGGTCATCCTCAACTTTTCGTGGTTTTTTCCTGCTGCTGCACTGGGAGTTTGGTATTTACTTTATGAAATACAAGGAGTTCAACTGGGACACAGTGCTGGAGGGAGTTCTGTCACGTGTGGTTTTTCAGGGTCTGCAAGAGAATGCAACAATCAGGCTTCATTCCCACATAGCTTGCCCCCTTGTCCATAGCAACCTGATTCTGCACATTGCCCTGAAAACTATCCATATAACAAGATGCCTTTACATTCAAGGGTCTCCTCACTGCACCGTGTCAGTGTCAATCCATTTGGAAATCAATGGCAAATCCACATGGCCCCACCACAGATGATTTATCACACACCTGCACACCACAGCTTTGGCCCCACTACTCAGGAGGGTCCAACTTACTGGCAACTCTGTTCTGCACAATTTTCCTTAAACCCATTTAATCAAGGCACTGTCTGGTACACCACAAACTCACACCCACACCCACAATGGCACCTCCTTCCCCCAAGTAGGACTGTGACTATCTGGAGTGTCCTCTGACTGGTGGGCCATAATATTTTCCCCCCGAAATGGCCTGTCATGTCTCAGATCTGGTCTCCTTTGCCAACTCTGTAAAACTGTGAGGAGTCAGCGGTTAGCCACTACCTGCAATCTCAGGAAAAGACCCTCTTCAGAGCTCTACTGGCAATTGGCCCTCCTCACATCAGTAGTTACCAAGAAGGTCTGACTCTGTACTTTGTAAATCCAAAAAAGTGGGCCCACTGGGACTGGTACTGCGACTGGCTCTGGGTACCTGGCTTCTTGGATCCCAAGTTCATAGAGTTCCGTCACCAAGGAAGTTAGGTAGGTCACTTCCTTCAGGAACTGGATGAGGTCACTGCCTTGGCAACCACTTTGTCCTAACAGTTGCTTCCATGGGTCCCATGAGATGGACGCTGCCCCTACTTCCTGTGAAAATTTGACTACTTAGAATGGAATATCAACAATAGGCATGTGGGATCAGCTGTACACGCAGGGCTGGTTTGGTCCATCTTCTCTATATTAAGAAGAGAGAGGCTGATTCAGACACATCCCTTTTTCCTGTCCAGGTCGTTTGCCATGGAAAATGGCTTTTGCTCTCTCAGGTCCTTCATAGCTGCCTACATCTTCTCCAGGGATCATTTCTGCATGGAACTTTGAGGTTCTCAGTAGTTTGCAGATAACCTACATTCCTTTATTGTAAGGCAAACTCTGTCCCTGCTCTTTTGTAATGTTAGATTGAGGCAACAGTATAGAACTCAATAACACAATTAATAACATAGACTTAATTGACATATACAGAATAAATCACCCAACATCAAGCAGTTACACTTTTTTATCAGCAGCACATGGATCCTTCTCAAAATAGATCATATATTACATCACAGGGCAACTCTTAAACAATAAAAAGGAGTAAAGATAATGCCATGCATCTCATCTGATCATAATGGAATGAAACTGAAAATCAATGATAAAAGAAGTAAAGAAAAATCATGCATCACTTGGAGAATAAACAATAGGTCACTGAATGATCAATGGGTTTTAGAAGACATCAAGGAGGAAATTAAAAAATTCTTAGAGATAAATGAAAACACAGACACAACATATCAAAATCTATGGGACACATTGAAAGCAGTTTTAAGACGAAATTTCATTGCTTGGAATTCATTTCTTAAAAAAAGAAAAAAACCAACAAATTAATGATCTCATACTTCATCTCAAAACCCTAGAAAAAGAAGAAGAAAACAACAGAAAAAGAAGTAGAAGGCAAGAAATAATTAAAACCAGAGCTGAAATTAATGAAATCGAAACAAAAGAAACAATTGAAAAAATTGACAAAACTTAACGTTGGTTGTTTCAAAAAATAAATAAAATCGACAGAACCTTAGACATTTTAATGAAGAGAAGAAGAGAGAGAACTCAAATTACTAGCATACGGGATGAAAAAGACAATATCACAACAGACAATTCAGAAATACGGAAGATAATCAGAAAATATTTTGAATCCTTATACTCCAATAAAATAGAAGATAGTGAAGGCATCGATAAATTTCTTAAGTCATCTGATCTGCCCAGATTGAGTCAGGAGGATATAGACAACCTAAACAGACCAATATCAATGGAGGAAATAGAAGAAACCATCCAAAGACTATCAACTAAGTAAAGCCCAGGACCGGATGTGTATACAGCGGAGTTTTAAAAAACATTTAAATAGGAATTAATACCAATACTTTTCAAGCTATTTTAGGAAATAGAAAAAGAGGGAGAACTTCCAAATTCATTCTACGAGGCCAACATCACCCTGATTCCTAAACCAGAGAAACTCACTATAAAGTAGCAAAACTACAGACAAATATCTCTAATGAACCTAGGTGCAAAAATCCTCAATAAAATTCTGATGAATCGGATACGAAAACATATCAAAAAATTGTGCACCATGAGCATGTAGGATTCATCCATGGGATGCAAGGTTCGTTCAATATACAGAAATCAATAAATGTTATTTCCCACATCAATAGACTTAGAAATAAGAACTATATGATCATCTCGATAGATGCAGAAAAAGCATTCAACAAAGTACAGCATCCCTTTATGTTCAAAACTCTAGAAAAACTAGGGATAACAGGAACCTACCTCAATACTGTAAAAGCAATCTATGCTAAGCCTCAGGCTAGCATCATTCTGAATGGAGAAAAATTGAAGGCATTCCCTCTAAAATCTTGAACAAGACAGGGAGGCCCTCTCTCACCATTTCTGTTCAACATAGTTCTAGAAACACTGGCCAGAGCAATTAGACAGACAAAAGAAATTAAAGGCATAAAAATAGGAAAAGAAAAACTTAAATTATCACTATTTGCAGATGACATGATTCTATACCTAGCAGACCCAAAAGGGTCTACAAAGAAACTATTAGAGATAATAAATGAATTCACCAAAGTGGCTGGATGTAAAATCAACATGCACAAATCAAAAGCATTCCTGTATATCAGCGAAAAATTGTCTGAAATGGAAATGAGGACAACCACTCCATTTACAATATCCTCAGAAAAAATAAAATACTTGGGAATCAACCTAACAAAAGAGGTGAAAAACTTATACAATGAAAACTACAGAACCCTAAAGAGAGAAATAGGAGAAGATTTTAGAAGATGGAAAAATATACCTTGTTCATGGATAGGCAGAACTAACATCATCAAAATGGCGATATTACCAAAAGTTCTCTATAGGTTTAATGCAATGACAATCAAAATCCCAACGGCATTTCATGTAGAAATAGAGAAAGCAATCATGAAATTCATATCGAAAAATAAAAGACCCAGAATAGCAAAAACAATGCTAAGCAGAAAGTGTGAATCAGGCGGTATAGCGATACCACACATCAAACTATACTACAGAGCAATAGTAACACAAAGAGCATGGTACTGGTAAAAAAACAGGCGGGTGGACCAATGGTACAGAATAGAGGACACAGAAACCAATCCAAAAAACTACATACTATCTTATATTTGATAAAGGGGCTAAAAGCATGCAATGGAGGAAGGATAGCATCTTCAAAAAATGGTGCTGGGAAAACTGGAAATTCATATGAAAAAAAATGAAACTGAATCCCTTCCTCTCGACATGCACAAAAGTTAACAAAAAATGGATCAAGGAGCTTGATATCAAATCAGAGACACGGCGTGTGATAGAAGAAAATGTTGGCTACGATCTACATACTGTGGGGTCGGGCTCTAAATTCTGCAATAGGACACCCATAGCACAAGAGTTAATAACAAGAATAAAGAAATGGGACTTAATCAAACTTAATTTTTTTTTCTCAGCAAAAGAAAGAATAAGAGAGGTAAATAGGGAGCCTACATCCTGGGAACAAATCATTACTCTTCACCCTTCAGATAGAGCCCTAATATCCAGAGTATACAAAGAACTCAAAAATTAGACAATAAGATAAAAAATAACCCAATCAACAAATGGCCCAAGGACCTGAACAGACACTTCATAGAGGAGGAATACAATCAATCAACAAGTATATGAAAAAATGCTCACCATCTCTAGCAGTCAGAGAAATGCAAATCAAAACCACCATAAGATACCATCTCACTCCAGTAAGATTGGCATCCATTATGAAGTCAAACATCAACAAGTTTTAGCGAGGATGTGTGTAAATGGGTACACATGTACATTTCTGGTGGGGCTGCAAATTGGTGCAGCCAATTTTGAAAGCGGTATGGAGATTTCATGGAAAGCTTGAAATGGAACCCACCACTTGACCCAGCTACTACTCTTCTCGGTCTATTTCATAAAGACCTAAAAAGAGCATGGTACATGGACACTGCTACATTGATGTTCATAGCAGCACGATTCACAATAGCAAGAGTGTGGAACCAACCTAGATGCCTTTCAATAGACGAATGGTTAAAAAATGTGGCATTAATTCACAATGGAGTTTTACTCAGCATTAAAAAATGACAAAATCATAGAATTTGCAGGGAAATGAATGGCATTAGAGCAGATTATGCTAAGTGAAGGAAGCCAATCCCTAAAAAACAAATGCCAAATGTCTTCTTTGATATAAGGAGAGTAACTAAGAACAGAGTAGGGATAAAGAGCATGAGAAGAAGATTAACATTAAACTGGGATGAGAGGTAGGAGGGAAAGGGAGAGAGAAGGGAAATTACATGGAAATGGAAGAAAACCCTCAGGGTTATACAAAATTACGGACAAGAGGAAGTGAGGGGAAAGGGAAAAATACAAGGGGGAAAAATAAATTACTGTATAGGGGGTAGAGAGAGAAGATGGGAGGGGAGGGGAGGGGAGGGGGGATAGTAGAGGATAGGAAAGGCAGCAAAATACAACAGACACTAGTATGGCAATATGTAAATCAATGGATGCGTAACTGATATGATTTTGCAAACTATATACGGGATAAAAATGGGAGTTCATGACTCACTTGAATCAAAGTGTGAAATATGATATATCAAGAACTATATAATGTTTTGAACAACAAACAACAAAAGTTAAAAAAACACATGGAGAACTATTTCAACAAAAAATTGACTAGATTTATAACTCCAATTCTACATAATGCAAAAGGCAAGTCCAATTATACACCATGCCTCCTCTGAAATGCTTGTATGTCTATTCATTTTGGGTTATTTTTCTCCATTATATTAGGATTAGGAGTCAGAATATAGAGTCTAGTAGGGTATGGGTTAGTGTGAGTGATTAATTATTTCGAATGAAAATTAGAAAAATGAATCCAATGTTTATGCAAATATGTGCTAAAAATAATCATCCCACTCTCATCAAGAACAATGCCTTGACATTACCTTCGCCCCAAGTTAGACACAATTAGAGGAGAAGAGTTAGAAAATCTACGAATACTTATCTGGAATAGAATATGCTCAGGAGTTCACAACTTTGGGGGTGGTAGAAGAGTTTCCAAAAGTAAGGGACAGGGTAAACACTTCACAAACATGGTGCTCTGCTGACCGGAAGACTTATGAGAAACTGCCTCTGAGTTTGGGCACTGGAAATATATGTTGTAGTCAGGAGCTTTAGCTTCCTTTGCAGTGAGACCATCAAAGCTGGGTCTGCATCTATGTAACCTGGAGCACATGTTTTCTTTTTCTTTAATGAACATGAGGCAGTAGTGCAGAATTCTCTCTTTGTATGTAAACTGTGGCCAATGGGGGCTAAGTGTCTTCCTGTGTGGACTCTGAAGCCATGTGGTCATCCTCCATTTTTCATGGTCTTTCTAGCTGCTGCAATGGGAGTTTGGTGTTTGCTTCACGAAATACAAGTAGTTCAACTGGGACACAGTGTTGGAGGGAGTTCTGTCATGTGTGGTGGGTCAGGGTCTGCCAGGAGAATGCACCAACCAGTCTTATATCCAACATAGACTTCCCCCTTGTCCCTAGCAACTTGATTCTGAACATTGCCCTGAAACCTCTCCATATAACAAGATGCCTTTACATGCAAGGGTCTGCTGGCTGCACCATGTCAGTCAAAAGCCATTTGGAAGCCAATGGCCAATCCACATGACACCAACACAGATGTTTAATCACACACCTGCCCACCACTGTTCTAGGCCCACTATTCAGCAAATTCCAACTTACTGGCATCTCTGTTCTACACCATTTTCATGAAACCCAGTGATTCAAGGCACTGTCTGGTACACTCATGATCAGCAACAGGACATCCAAAGGTTCTCCAGTGCCACCTGGTCATGGGAATTTCAAAAATTTCATGGTATTTATCTAGCCATTTTTCAAGTATCAAGTTGGATGCACTGGTTTTTCAATTCATTCAGTAACCATTAAATGGTGAGGATGAAAGCTCTGGAGAACTCTAAAAGGCAACGCTTCCCAACGAGTGCCCAAAATGTCACATGAAGCCTGATCCATTGATGTCTACTCAATGTGAGTTCAATATGTGTTTTGACTCTTTACTATGGTTGCCAAGTCTTTCAGAATAAAATCGTCTTATATCCTGGTGGAGATTCCCAGTGCACTGTGGAAAGACACCCTGAGACTAGATCTCAGTTTCCAAGGGCGACTCTCATGTGTGGCCTCCTAAAATCCCACCAAAATTAATGGCAATACTTCCCTGAAGTCAGTTCCAGAACTCAGTCTCTAAGGGGAATCACACCAGAGTTCAGGTCCAGGTGTACCCAGTCATCTCTTCCAACCAGCACACAAATGACCACAATTAAATCCAAAACACTGCCACATGGCCCTCATCATCTTCCATATAGACACTCATCGTAACCTCTGGATGGAATTTTCATGAGGGGCGAAGCCCAAGACAGTTTCCAAAATAAACTCCCTTGCCCCTCATTTGCCTAAAGTCAGGGTGACCTAGACACCCTTCCTGTGAACCAGGAGTGATCAAATAGGCCTGCCGTTAATACTGTTCTGATTCTCCAATTTAATCCTACTGATTGTAGGTATAAATCCTTTATGTGAGTTGGAGGCAATAGAAAACCCAAGCACACATGGGATCTTTCTTTAGATCTATCACCTTCTGAGAATCAAAGCCCCAACCTCACACAGGGCCAAGAGGCTGATTCAGGCACATCTCTTTCCAAAGCAATTAAGCAAAGATCCACAGGTGATGCCCATTCATTTCCATTTGAAAAATGTTTTCTTCAGGCTTCAGAAAGGGGTGGCCTGAGGCAAATACCTTCCTGACATTCAGGGCAACATAACCATAGGTAAGAAAATGGGCCAAAGCAAGGTTTTTAAACTGAGACTTTACTGGTTACACTGATATCTGAGTTTTCTGAGATGTTCCCATTCCCTTCAGCTATCCATTACATGGCCATGTAACAGATTTTGGAGGTGGTACATATCTTGGCCACAAAACCATGAGCCTATTCTGGAGAGAGGCCAGAAATCAAGATGTGTAGAGGACCTTAGGAAGATAGTAGGTGTTGCCCATCCATAAGGCAAGCCACAGTCCATTTATAAAGTGGGCAGGATGAATGCTGGGAAGCTTCCAAATAGACAGGAAACCTCCATTGATGCATTCTCTTTTCTAAAGACTACAACCACGAACACAGTGGATACACAGACATAGAAACACTCGCCTTGCCAAACGACTTCCTAGAAACAGTCAACTCCAAACCATACAAACCACCATTCCTACCTATTTTCAGAACATGAGACAAAACCACAAACTCACATCCCCATCCACAAAAGCACCTCCTTCCCCCAAGTAGGTCTGTGACTATCTGGAGTGTCCTCTGACTGGTGGGCCATACTATGTTGCCCCAAAATGGCCTGGCCTGTCTCAGATCTGTTCTTCTTGGCCCACTCTACGAAGTTGTCAGCAGGCAGCATTGAGCCAATACCTACTATCTAGGGAAAGGCCCCTTTTCTGAGCTCTACTGGCATTTGGCCATCCTCATAGCATTAGGTACCAAGAAAGACTGACTCTGTCCTTGGTAAATCCAAACAAGTTCGACCACTGGGACTGGGCCTGGGACTGGCTCTGGGTGCCTGGCTTCTTGGATCCCAATTTCAGAGAGTTCCATCACCAACGAAGTTAGGTAGGTCACCTCCTTCAGGAACTGAATGAGATTACTGCCTTGGCAACCACTTTGTCCTAACAGTTGCTTTCATGGGTCTCATGAGATGGAGGCTGCCCCTACTTCCTGTGACACTTTGACAAGTTTGAATGGTATATCAACAATGGCCACCCGGGAACACCTCTCCACGCAGGTCTGGTTTGGTCCATCTTCTCTACATTAAGAAAAGAGAGGCTGATTCATACACATCCCTTCGTTATCACAAGGTGTTTGCCATGGAAGATGGCTTTTGCTCTCTCAGGTCCTGCATAGCTGCCTTCATCTTCTCCAGGGATCATTTCTGCATAGAAATTTGAGGTTCTCAGCAGGTGTAAGATCCCCTACATTCCTGTATTGTAAGATGAACTCTGTCCCTGCTCTTTTGTAATGTTAGATTGAGGCAACAGTGTATGGTTAGGGATAATAACAGGATCGATTTGGTTTAGGAATCATTCTGTGGGATGAATAATGGTATTGGGAACCTGCAATATTTATAGGAATACAGAGGTGAAATATAAGTATGTAAACAGAAATCTAGGTGAGATTTGAAGCTCAGAAGTGCATTGGGCAATTGATTGCGATACATAGCTTTAAATTACGTTCTGCACACATGTCTCAGATAAGTCGATATACAATGCCATAGGACTTGTACCTTGGATGATTAAATGTAGAGGAGAACATCCACTCAAACAGGGATAATCAATAGGATCAGGAAGATAGTCGGTAGATTTTGGAACAAGGGTGAATTTAGTATTTGTATCAAAAGTTCTTTAGCAATTGGGTTTTGGTTAGAGAGTGAATATCAATGTCAGCACATGTGAAGGGTCAGTCACAATGATGAACTGGGGAAAATATGTAGGAAAGCCGATATCAATAGAGACATTAGGAAAACAGGCAAAGTACAGGGTGAGTGATAGTATTAGACATTTTCAACAGTTTTGAGGTTGAATATATTAGGAAGAAACAAATATGTAGTCACCGATAGGATTGACATTTGAGAGCGTTATGCAAGCTGGACATGGATGTTTTTAGTAATCCATGTTCAGTGTCCATTTAGGCTTTGGTACAATCACACGTGTGAATTTTGCATTTTGCGTCCAGAATATTACTGTGATAACATGCATATTTAGATCAGGTTACATGAGTATTTCTTCCTCTATTACTGGGAGCAATATTTTGAAAACGTATAAATTAGTATTGGGGGTACAAAGAGGTGTACCCTGTGTCTATGAATATAGATAATGCATGAATAGACCATACTGTGAATAAATAATATAACTGGTTCCACTTTAAATCATGGATTGAATTGATATCAGAAAATATATAAGAAATCTTATATTGATATACAATCATTCATTCCAAACAGTTATACATCTAATTGTGAAATGATAGTTATGGTTTATCATGAAGGGTGTGTGAGTTTTGCTTAAACAATTATAAAGAAAATCGGAAATAATATGTTTGGAAATAAGTCTCACGAATAGACCAGTTAAGAAACCTGGAGTAATGCATGTGTTCTGAAGCAGGAAGTGATTGAACGTGAAACAAATGCCTATAAATTTGCCAACTTGTGCAAGAAATATATACCCTCTGATGTGCATAAACTGAAGAAATAGTAATGTACCAGTGTTGAATAAAAATGAACATCAAAATACAAATCATGTCCCATAAGAGTCTACTTGCATTGCTGTTAAACTGGGGCAGTTACTGTAGAAATATTAGGATAATGCCGCAGTCTTGCTGGGCACAATCAGGAGCCACTTGTCAAAAGAAACTAACTTTATTTTTAAAACCACACACGCCAAACAAAACAGCCTCTCAGGAAAACCCTCAGAGCCCCAACTGCCACCACTGGCTTCCCAAAAGCCTCTTCCTCCCACACAAGCCTCTCTCCACCTCCCACAATCCTCCTGCTCTTGAGGCCGATTGGCTAGGTCATGTGGGCAAAGCCAAATAAGTCCCCTAATGAGCAACTCCGTGGTCTGAAAGGGCAGGGAAACAGCCCAATGAGCATCACCGCAGAGGAGCCAATCAGCTAGATATTGCTGTGAGCCAATCATCAGCCAGCAGCTGGAAGGTTGCTGGCTTCTGGAATTTTGCTGGGGCCCCTTCGGATGTGGCTCTCAACATCTCCCCCTCTCTGTTTAAACAACACACATGTGGCTTAGGGACAGTGCCTGCCTTAGGTTGTCCAATAGTACATATGGTCCTTACCCGTTAAGTTGGTACCATTGCAATTGGATCTTACCCATCACTGACTACCGGTCCAGTTTACAGCAACACCTGTGGAGAGGTCTTTGTACCACCGGGGGGTGGTGAGGTTCTTTGCCTCACCTCTAATGGCCCCCAAACATTAGCTGGACGATAATGACACACAGAAGAGAGGAAGATACACCAAGCCAATTGACGGCTCCTTTTGGAAAAATTGTACCACCGATGACATCATCAGCAAATATACCCGAACACTACCACAAGTCGCTGCACAAACAGGTAGTTTACAATGCATACAGGAGAGTTCTCAATGTGTCTAGGCAAGTTCTGCAAGCATTTCAGTGATGGCTATTGCAGAAGCTGTAGATTGATTTTATCTTTGATTTCACCAGCACTGGGATGAAGATAGGAATTCTGGAAATAATGGCTAAAGAAAAATTATGTAACATTCCAGAAGGCACTGAAAGAAAACAATTTTCTTAACTATTTACATTGTCTTGAAGATAATTATTAAATATAATGAAAAGGAAAGGTGAAAGAAAGGAAACAGATCTGTTAACCTCCTTTTTTTCAAATTTTAAAACAAACCTCAACAGCTCTTTACCCAATTTAAATTAAACCATTTAAATAATGTGAATAAAAAAATATTTGGATCCATTTTTTTTATGAGCGCTCATCATATATCATATATGGACATACGAACATTCAAACATATAACACAAAACACAAGTGTGCACACATAATATAATACATACAACACATAACCTAATAGTAAAGGCCTTATAACTTTTTACACGTGAAATCTCCATTGCAATGTTCAAAAACTCTTTTGTCAAAAAATAGAACTGATCAGCAAAACATTAAACTAGGTCTGTATGAGCTCAAAAAACAAAATAGAATGTGGGAAAGGGCAATAATAAAATAGATAATGAAAAAAGCATCCTGGTTCTATCTCAGATGTAAGGATCGTCAAACTGGAATTTTGGATATCAGCTGATAAGGCCTTGAGTCAAATCACCTTCTTTTTGGATGTGCCCTGATATGTCTTATAAAGAATAGATCTTTTCTGTCCCAGATTAGACTTTTTATATTGGAAAGTAAAGAGAAAACAGTAGAGAAAGGAGAAATCTTACCAGCAACTTCAAGGGATACTATAGCATTAACTATATACTGACTATCGGAAAATAAATTAAATACAGAATATTTAAATATCTCAAAAGCTTGTAATACTGCATTAAGCTCTACCTTTTGAGCTGATTGTTTGGGTACTAAAAATTTATAAGTTTTATCAGGTATAACTATTGCTGCTGTACCATTATTTGATACATCAGTGAATATATTTGAAGCATTCATGATAAGTGTTTTTGTTCTCAATTTTGGAAAAATTACAGGATGCGATGACCAAAAAGACAATAAAGGGTTAGATGGTAAGTGGTTATCAAATGAAATATTAGATTGGACCATGATTATTGCCCAAGTATTTAACTCATTAGCTAACTCATCAATTTGATTCAGAGTATATGGAGTAAAAATTTTATTGGAAGAAATTCCAAACACTCCCTTTGCTGCTTTAATTCCTTTGAGTATTAATTATCCTAAAGCCTCAGGATACCTAGTAAGAATAGTGTAAGGAGAATAAGATAAATGTATCCATAATAATGGACCTTCTTGCCAAAATACTCCTGTAGGAATATTTTTTGTTGGTAGTGCAATAAATAATAAAGGCAAACTTATATCAATTCTATCCAAATGCATATTTTCCATATATGTTTCATTGATTTTTAATGCCTTTCTTGCTTCAGGTGTTAACATGCGGGGTGAATTTTTATCTGATAGACCTTTTAGGATATCAAATAAAGGTCCCAACTCTCCTGTTGGTATACCTAGATAAGGCCTTATCCAATTTATGTCTCCTAATAACTTTTGAAAGTCGTTATGTGATTTGAGTTGATCTACTCGTATTTGAATTTTTGGTGGACTGACCATGGTTGAGGATAACAGAACTCCTAAATAATTAATTGGAAAATTTAATTGTACTTTATCTATTGCTATCTCTACATTATAATTTTTAATAAGTTTGTAAGTGTGGCATAACTTTCTAGCAATGTGTTTTTAGCTTTGTGTGCTAATAATACATCATCCATATAGTGAAATATTTGTGTTCAGAATTTTGATTTCTAAGTGGCTGGATTACTTTGTTAACATAAATATGACACATAGTTGGGCTGTTAGCCATCCCTTGAGGGAGTACTTTCCATTCATATCTCTGATCAGGACCTTCATGATTCAGTGCAGGGATAGTAAAAGCAAAACCTGGACTATCCTTAGGATGAATTATAATTGAAAAAAAAAAACAATATTTAATATCTATACCTAAAACATACCAGGTTATTGGCAAAGCAGACAATTGAGGAATCCCTGATTGAGCAGGTCCCATAATAACCATCTCATTATTAATGGCTCTAAAATCTTGCAATAGTCTCCATTTACCAGATTTCTTTTTGATGACATAAATGGGAGTATTTTGGGGATATACAGTCGGTTGTATATGTCCTTCTGCTAATTGTTTTTTTACCAGGTCATGAACTGCTTGTATCTTTTCTTTAGTCAGGGGCCACTGAGGAACCCATACTGTCTTTCTGATTTTCAGGTAATTTTTATTGTCTCAGTGGCCCTTTCTGAAAATCCAACCCATGTCTCTCTGTTCCTTGATCTATTTGTATTGGTGCTGCTATGACTTATTCTTGTTTTTCTAATCTTTTTTCTTTCCTAAAACCTTGTCTAGTCATAATAGTGGCTGCATTTTGGTTGATGTTATTTGTTAATTTCAAACCTAATTGATCTAGGACATCTCGTCCCCATAAATTTATGGGAAGATTATCCAATACATATGGCTGTATAGTTCCTTCACATCCTTTAGGATCCTTCCTATCTAATACCATTTTACTTCTATGGGGATTAGTCGCCACTTATAGGCCTCGAAGCGTTTGAGTGGCTTGTTGTAATGTCCAATGTTTTTGCCATTCTTGACGAGAGATGATGCTAATGTCTGCACCTGTATCCAGTAGCCCATTCAATTCATGCCCTTGAATATTTAGTTTTAGCATGGGGCGAGAATCTAAATTTAAAGAAAGCATAGCCAAATCTACACCTGTGGAGCCGAATCCCTTGGAACATCTTTCTACAGTACGACTGGAAAATTTATCATACAGGCTGGGTATTATTAGTAACTGTGCTATTCTGTCTCCTTGTGAAATTACTGATATGTCCTTTGGAGAACTGGCTATAATTTTTATTTCACCTTCATAATCGGGATCAATCACCCCAGGACTTATCATAAGTTCTTTTAGAGTAGAAGAGCTGCATCCCAATAATAAGCCCATGGTTCCTTTGGGAAGAGGTCCTTTTACCCCTGTGGGAATGATTTGAACTCCCATCTCTGGAGTTAGTACTGATCTGGCAGAGGCGCAGATGTCCAACACTGTGCTCGCTCTGGTTTGTCTGATGAGGGATCTGATGGACAATGTGTCCTGGGCACTACCCTGATGGGGTTGCTGGGTTCCTCCAGTGCTCTGTATATTTGTGGTTTGGGGCCCCGGAGCATTGGAACCCCCTGTCCATTTATTTGGCAATTGAGCCCAATGCCTTTCTCCATGATATCGTGGATAAACACCTGGTCCTTGTTCATTTTTTGATAATTGAGTACCCTCTATGGTGGTTTGAGAACAGCACTCATTAGCCCAATGTCTCCCTCTATGGCATTGTGGCCAAATACCTGGTATTCTACTCCTTTGATACCTAATATTGTTAAACCCTCCTTCTATGGGCCAATTCCTTTTAAAATGTCCTGTTTCTTCACATTGGTAGCATGTTCTTGGTCTGGCATCTAAAGCCTGTTTTACTGTAGCTGCCACAATTTTCCCTTGTTCATTAATGTATCTGGCAACTAAAGCCTGTTTTACTGCAGCTGCCATGACTTGCTCTTGTTCATTAATGTCTCTACATAATTAAATCAATGTGTTTAAATCTTCATTTTTCCATGGTCTAATGATATCTCTGCAACAACGATTCGCTTGCTCATAAGCCAGTTGTTTTAGTAATGACATTGCTTGTTCTGTATTCCCAAAAACTCTGGTAGCTCTTTGAATAAGCCTATCTACAAATTCAGCATAAGGTTCATTAGCTCCTTGTATTACCTTAGATAATTGACCTTGTAAACCTCCATGTTCTTTTAAAGTCTTCCATGCCTTAATTGCATCTACACCAATTTGTGCACATACACCATGATCATATGCAATTTGCTGCTGCTGATCTTCATAAGGTCCCTTTCCTAACAACATATCTAGATTTCTCTGAGGATAACCAGCTCCTGCATTTCGCCTAGCTGTCTCCTTTCAACATTCCTCATTGGCAACCTTCCATAACATGCATTGTCCTCCATTTAGCACAACATTACACATATTAGCCCAATCCACTGGCTTCATGTTCAAGTTGTTAATGGATTCGACCATGATTACATTGAAGGGTGCTTGAGGACGATTGGTTGTTACAGCCTCTTTTAGCTGCTTAACTGTTTTGAAATTTAAAGCATGGTAAACACGCTGCCCTCCTCCCTCAAATACAGGGCATGTTAATATTTGAGATCTTGTCTCAGGATCCTAACTATCAACTGCGGGAGTTGGGGGCCTCCCAGCATAAGAAAGTGGCCTTGTTAGTTGGACACTTATGTCATCTGGTGATAGAAAGGTGTTAGTAGCAGTCTCCTGTTGTAAATTTCCCCTGATGTTTTTTACTGTTTTACACTTTCTTTCTCTGTCTAACTAGCTTTAGAGGCCTTCTCTTTTACTTGAATTTTTTCCTCTGTCTGACTAGTTCGAGAGACGTTCTCTTTTACTTGAATAGATTCCTCTATCTGACTAGCTCGAGAGACCTTCTCTTTTACTTGAATTTTTTCTTCTGTCTGACTAACTTGAGACACCTTCTGTTTTACTTGAATCAATATGTCTTCTTCTTCCTCTACCATTGACTGAACTGAAGGCTTTGAACTAAGCAAACAAGATATGAATGTCCACAATGGCAATGTGCCAACTGGCAGAATCCCTGGGCTTTTCTTTTCTATTCTTTTTAAATCTGCACCATGATGGTTCCATTGTGATATATTTAACAACTCCTCCTTAAAAAGCCATGGTCTACATTTTTGTATTGTATCAACAATTGCCATGACTGCTCTTGATTTTACTGGGATGCCTCCTTCCTCTAACAATTTACTTAACACTTTTTTGGTTTGTTTTTTACTAATTTTTGATCCCATATTTCTACTATAATACAAACCAACAAGATAACACCAAACAAAAAAAGAGATAGAACGAAATAAAAATGGAACAACAAAAAATTATTATAGCCTTTCTCCCTATCTGTTCCTCAGACACAAATAGTTTTTCCTCAGATGTGAGCAGTTTTTCTTCCATCTCACTCATCTCCAGAGACAGGCAACTTAAAACAAAAGAGGAATCATAAAATGGCTACGCATCCTCTCGCCCTGCCCTCAAGAGCGAGCAGTTTACCTTATCAGTTACCCTCAGTCGCTCCCCATATGAGCCACCAAATGCCGCTGTCTGGCTGGGCACAATCAGAATCCACTTGTCAAAAGAAACTAACTTTATTTTTAGAACCACACACGCCAAGCAAAACAGCCTCTCAAGAAAAATCCTCAGAACCCCAACTCCCAACACCAGCTTCCCAAAAGCCTCTCCCTCCCACACAAGCCTCTATCCACTTCTCACAATCCTCCTGCTCTTGAGGCAGATTGGCTGGGTCACGTGGGCAGAGCCAAAAAAGTCCCCCAATGAGCAGCTCCATGGTCTGAATGGGCAGGGAAACAGCCCAATAAGCATCACCGCAGAGGAGCCAATCAGCTAGATGTTGCTGGGGCTGCTGTGAGCCAATCATAAGCTGGAAGTCTGAAAGGCGGGGAAACATCTCAATGAGCATCTTCAATGAGCATCACCACAGAGGAGACAATGAGCTAGAAGTTGCTAAGGCCGCTGTGAGCCAATCATCAGCCTGCAGCTGAAAGTTTGCTGACACCTGGAAGTTTGCTGTGGCCCCTTCGGCTGTGACTATCAACAGGATAAGTATGCACCATTCACTGAAGTTAGTTTTCAGTAATAGAAAACAAATATGAATTTCAGGTGGATGAATATTTCTGAAAATAATCTTGTGAAAAGTTGATTATAAATCCACATACTTGAACATGAATGAATTTAGGGAGTGTAAATAAGACACATATATTTCATATTTTGAAAAATCTGGAGAGTGTGTATGTGTGTATACACACACACACACACAAATTTTAAAATGTAGCAACATGTATGCCAATCGAAATTCACCATGAAATATACATCATTCACAGATCTAAAAATATTCAATTTACTTAACAGGGATTTATGTATAATGTTGTTCTCCTAGGAAGCTCACCCATAGGTTCAATTTTCAGTTCCAACAGCATCTAGGAGGAGTGATCTCTTCTCAAAATTTGAATCTGCCAAATCAGCTACCGCACAAAAATATACACGTGATAAAAGGTAGGATTCTTTAAGTGCATATAAAATAGATGTGCTGAATAGGATACAGAGAAAGGGAGACAGGAATTCACATATTTGTTAACTTTAAAAATACATGGAGGACTATTTCTATTAAATATTGACTAGAATTATAACACCTACTTGCAAAAGGCAAGTCCAAATATATACCATGCCTTCTCTGAACAGCTTCTATTTCTTTTCTGTTAGGATTCTTTTTCTCCATCATATTAGGATTAGTAGTCAGATTCTAGTACAGTATGGGTTAGGGTCAGGGATTCAGTATTTCAAATGGAAAATAGGAAAATGAATCCAATGTGTATGCAAACATATGCTAAACAAAAATCTTTCCACTCTCATCCAGAAAAATGCCTTGACATTACCTTCGCCCCAAGTAAGACACAATTAGAGGAGAAGAATTAGAAAATCTGTTAATACATATCTGGAATGGAAAATGCTCAGGAGTTCACAACCTTGAAGGTGGTAGAGGAGTTTCCAAAAGTAAGGGAAAGGGTAAACACTCCAGAAACATGGAGCTCTGCTTGCCTAAAGACTTCTTGAGAAACTGCCTCTGAGGTTGGGCACTTGAAATATACGTTGTTGTCAGAAGCTTTAGCTTTCTTTGTAGTGAGACCATCAAACTGGGTCTTCATCTATGTGACCTGGAGGATGTTGTTTCTTATTTTCCTAATGAACATGTGGCAGCAGTTCTGAATTCTCTCTTTGTAGGTAAACTGTGGCAACTTGGGGCTAAGTGTCTCCCTGTTTGGACTGTGAACCCAGTTGGTAATCCTCCAGTTTTCGTGGTGTTTCTTGCTGCTGCACTTGGAGTTTGGTATTTGCTTCTTGAAATACAAGGATTTCAACTGGGGCACAGTGCTGGAGGGATTTCTGTCACATGTGGTGTGTCAGGGTCTGCATATAAATGCACCAACCAGGCTTCTATCGCACATGCTTGCCCCCTTGACCATAGCAACTTGATTCTGAACATTGCCCTAAAAAATCTCCATATAACAAGATGCCTTTACATATAAGGGTCTGCTGGCTGCAGCATGTCAGTCACAAGCCATTTGGAAGCCAATGGCAGATCCACATGGCCCCAACACAGATGTTTTATCACACACCTGCACATCACTGCTCTAGGCCCCAACTCAGCAGTCTCCAAATTACTGGCATCTCTGTTCTACACCATTCTCATGAAACCAAGTCAATCAAGGCACTGTCTTGTACACTCATGATCAACAGCATAAGATCCAAAGTTACTCCAGTGCCATCTGGTCATGGGAATTTAAAAAATGTCATGGTACTTATCTAGCCATTTTTAAAGGATGAAGTTGGAGGCACTGTGGGTTTAAATTTATTCAGGAACCATTAAATGTTGAGGAAGTTTATTTCAATGAAAGTTCTGGAGAACTCTCAGAGGAAAGTCTTCCCAAAGAGTGTCCAAAAAGTCACATGAAGCCAGGCCCATTGAGGTCTACAATATGAGGTCCATGTGAGTTTTGACTCTCAACTATTGCTGCCATGTCTTTCAGAATGAAATCATGTGATATCCTGACTGAGATTCCCAGTGTTCTGTGGAAAGCTACCCTGGTCCAAGATCTCAGTTTCCAAGAGCGACTCTCATGCATGGCCTCCTAAAACCCCAACACAATTCATGCCAATACTTCTCTGACGTCAGTTCTAGACCTCAGTCTCTTAGGGTATCACACCAGAATTCAAGCCCAGGTGGACCCAGTCATCACTTCCAACCACCACACAAATAAACACAATTAAAACCAAAACACTCCCACAAGGCCCTCATCCTCTTTCATATAGACACTAATCATAACCTCTTGCTGGAGTTTTCCATGAGGGGCGCAGCCCAAGACAGTGTTCAAAAGAGCTCCCTTCCCACTTATTTTCCTAAAGTCAGCGTGGTTTTTTACCATTTTTGTTTTGGATACACACATGGAATCTTTCTTTAGATCCATGAGGTGCTGAGAATCTAAGCCACAGCATCACACAGGGCCAAGAGGCTGAATCAGACACATCCTTATCCTAAGCAATTAAACAAAGAGCGACAGGTGATGCGCATGCATTTCCATTTGAAAACAGTTTTCATCAGTCTTCCCAAATGGGTGGACTGAGGCAAAGACCTCCTGACATTCAGGTCAAAGAACAATAGGTAAGCAAAAGGCCAAAAGAAGGGTTTTTCCACTGAGACATTACTGGTCACACTGATATCTGTGTTTTCTGAGATGCTCCCATTTCCTTCAGCTATCCAGTACATGGCCATGTCACAGAGCTTGGAGGGGTACATATCTTGGACACAAATCCATAAGACTATTTTGGAGAGTGGCCAGAATTTAGGAAGAAAACATGAACTTAGGAATTTAGTAGGTGTTGCACATCTATAAGACAAGCCACAGTCCATTAATAAATCGGGCAGGATGAATGCTGGGAAGCTTCCTAATAGACAGGACACATCCTTGATGCATTCTCTTTTCTAATGTCTTCAACCATGGACACAGTGGAATACATAGATAAAGAAACACTCACCTTGTCAAACGACCTACTATAAAGAGTACACACCAAACCAAAAAAAACCCCGCCTTTTCCACCTATTCTCAGAAGATGAGACAGAACCAAAAACTCACACCCACACCCACAAAGGCACCTCCTTTCCCCAAGTAGGTCTGTGACTATACAGTGTGTCCTCTGAATGGTGGGCCATACTATGTTACCCCAAAATGGCCTGTCTTGTCTCAGATCTGTTTTCTTTGGCCAACTCTGTGAAGTTGTGAGGATCCATTGGTGAGCCACTTTCTGCTTTCTCAGGAAGGGCCCCTCTTCAGAGCTTTTCTGGCATTTGGCCATCCTCACATCAGTAGGTACCAAGAAAGACTGACTCTGTCCTTGGTAAATCCAAACAAGTGAGACCACTCTGACTGGTACTGGGACTGGCTCTGTGTGCCTGGTTTCCTGGATCCCAAGTTCAGAGATTCCATCACCAAGAAAGTGAGGTAGGTCACTTCCTTCAGGAACTGAATGAGGTCACAGCCTTGGCAACCAATTTGTCCTAACAGATGCTTCCAAGGGTCCCATGAGATGGAGGCTGCACCTACTTCCTCTGACATTTTCATAAGTTAGAATGGTATATCAACCATAGGTACTGGGGAACAGCTCTCCACAGAGGATTGGTTTGGTCCATCTTCTCTACATTAAGAAGAGAGATTCTGATTAAGACACAACCCTTTATCCTGACCATGTTTTTTTGCCATGGAAGATGACTTTTGCCCTCTCAGGTCGTTCATAGCATCCTACACATTCTCCAGGGATTATTTCTACATGGACCTTTGAGGTTCTCAGCAGGTGGAAGATCCATACATTCCTGTATTGTAATACAAACTCTGTCTCTGCTCTTCTGTAAAGTTAGATTGAGGAACAGTGTATGGTTAGGATTAATAACATGTTCAATATGGGTTAGGAATCATTCTGCTTGATGAACAATGTTATTGGAAACCTGCGATATTTACATGAAAATATAGGTGAAATATAAGTATTGAAATATAAATCTAGGTAAGATTTGAATCCTAGAAGGGAATTTGGCCTTTGAGTGGGATACTTAGCTTTGAATTATGTTCTGCACATATGTCTCAGATAAATTGATATGCAATGGCATAGATCCTTGTACCTTCGATGATTGAATGTAGAAGAGAGCATCCAGTTAAAAAAGGGATTTTTGCTAGGATTAGGGATATAGTCGGTAGGATTACGAAGAAGATTGAGTATAGAATTTGGACCAAAAGTTCTTTAGCAATAGGGTTTCTGGTAGAGATTGAATATAAATGTCAGCACATGTGAAGAGTCAGTCACAATGATGAACTGGGGAAAAAAGTAGGAAAGCAGATGTGAATAGAGAGTAGGAAATCAGGCAAATTATAAAATGAGTGAGAGGTTTAGACAGTTTCAACAGGGTGAGATTGAAAATGTAGTCTTAGGAAGAAACACATATGTAATCACCAATAGGATTGACATTTGAGAGCATTAGGCAACCTGGACATGGATGTTTTTAGTAATCCATGTTCACTTTCCATTTAGGCTTTGGGACAGTCATAAGTGTGACCTTTGCATTTTGTGTCCAGAATATTACTGTGATAAAATGTATATGTAGATCAGTTGACATGCATATTTTTTCCACCATTTCTGGGAGCAATATTTTGAAGATATAGAAATTATTGTTGGGAGTACACAGAGGTGTACCATGTGTCTATCAATATATAGACAATGCATGAATAGACCATACTGTGAATAAATGATATAACTGGTTTCACTTTGAATAATCGATTGAATTGATATCTGAAAGTATACAAGAAATCTTATATTGATGTACAATCATTCATTTAAACCAGTTTTACATCTAATGGTAATATTAGTGTTATGTTTTATCATGACGGGTGTGTCAGTTTTGCTTCAAAAGTGATAATGGAAATCGAAAATAATGTGTTTGGAAAGAAGTGTCACAAAAAGAGAAGTCAAGAAACATGGAGGAATACATGTGTTCTGAAGCAAAAGTGATTGAAAGCAAAACAAATGTGTCTATATTTGCTAAATTGTGGATGAAATATACATCCTATGATGTGCATTAACTGGAGAAATAGTAATGTACCAGTGTTGAATAAAAATGAACGTCAAAATACACATTATATCACATAGGAATCTTCTTGCATTGATGTTAAACTGGGTCAGTTACTGTATAAGTATTAGAATTTTATTTTGGTGTTATAATACAATTTATTTTAGCACTAGCATGCCACAGAATGTAGAAGAAAGAGCAATGGATTTTTAGTTATAACACTAATAATCTAGCATTTAATGATTATTTTGGGGAGTCTAGAATTTACATAAGGCTATGCAACATAATTTTTTGTATTTAACATTCATAAAATCCTGGAATTTTGGTAATATTTCTCCTTTTTTATTTTTTCAGTTGTTGATAGACCTTCATTTTATTTATTCGTATGTGGTGCTGAGAATATAACCCACTGCCTCACACATGCTAGACAAGCATGTTAACACTGAGTCACAAACCCAGCCCCTCCACTTTTATCTTTTCATCAAACACTCCTCTCCCTCTTCTTTACTCACTTTCTTCCTCATTTTCCCCCTTCTCTCTCTTCCTTTTTCATTTTCCCTCCATAAGTATTTTTCTCTCATAGCATTACAAACAGTACTATGCTATGAAATTTACATTTAAAACTGTTTTTTATAGTCATTCTTTTTTCTTGAGAAAATTTAAAAATTATAACCACCTGATAAATATATTACAATATATTTATTATGCATATGTATCTATATTCATGCATCTGTGTTTTATATATATATATATATATATATATATATATATATATATATTTAAAAGTACTTTGATTAGCCTGTTAGAAATAATATAGACCAAGTCTTTCTTAATTCTCAAGTCTTCCAGAATTAACATCTTACAGTGAAAATCAAATAAACATATTTAAGTAAACAGGTATCATACTTATTTATCAATACTGATAATTTAAGGTTTTTATATCACATTTAGCTGTAATATGGCATATTAACTCTTTTGAATTAGAGAATTTTTTTTTGAACAACCTATTATTTAAGGACCATATGCACTGACATTTTAAATGGCTTTCTTGTGATTTCACTTTCTATCAATTGCATATTAATTGCCAAATACTTATTTTAGTAATTTTCATATTCATAATTGATATAAAGTCAATTGATTAATTCTTTTTCTAAGGAGTTACTAATTACAGTAGGGACAGTATTAATAATTCTAAATCTTTATAAAAATGGTACAAAAATATTTTCATGCAAAATTATGTATAATTGCATGCTCTAAATGTTTGATTGTTGATACATATAATAAAGAGCTTTTGATGAGTCTCTTCCCCAGTAAAACAGAAAATGCAAAGATATAGTTGGGTATGTATGTCCAAACAAACATATGGAAAAATACACATTATCATCTAGAAACTATTAAATAAAAGATGAAAAGAACAATCCAACACATTGTACCAACTTGTCAGATGAGGTAGTATTCTGGAAGAATAGCCTAAGTCTAGACCTGGTCCATGTCAAAATATTCACAAAAAAATAAAATATGAAAAATATAGGAAATGCTATGAGTTTTTCTTGAAGGTAAGTGGATTATCCTTTAATCTCAATTATGTGCATTTTTAAAAGCCAGTTTTCTGGTAAAATAAATTTGTGATAGTTACAAGTACACAAAACAAAGTTTCTGCTTAGCAAAATGAATGCATCTCAACTGTTTTTTAGCTGATTTCTTCCCACTCAACTTTAAACCTTTATTTATTTATTTTTTATTGGTTGTTCAAAACATTACAAAGCTCATCCTATATCATCTTTCATACATTTGACTCAATTGGGTTATGAACTCCCAATTTTCCCCAAATACGAGTTGCAGAATCACATCGGTTACACATTCACATTTTTACATAATGTCATATTAGTGACTGTTGTATTCTGCTACATTTCCTATCCCCTACTATCCCCTACTATACCCCCTCCCATCCCCTCCCATCTTCTTTCTCTACCTCATCTGCTGTTGTTCACTTCTCTCCCTTGCCCCACCTTTCCCCAATTTTCCCTACCCCATTGTTTGAAGATGCTATCCTACTTCCATTGCATGCTTTTAGCCCCTTTTTCAAATATAAGAAAGTTGTAATTTTGAGGATTGGTTTCTGTGTCCTCTATTTTGTACCATTGTTCCACCTGCCTATTTTGTTACCAGTACCACGCTGTTTTTGTTACTATTGCTTTTAGTACAGTTTGAACTCTGGTATCACTATACCTCCAGATTCATATTTTCTGTTTAGAGTTGCTTTTGCTATTCTGGGTCTTTTGTTTTTCCATCTTCTAAGATCTTCTTCTCTCTCTCTCTTTAGGGTTCTGTAGTTTTCAGTATATAAAACTTTCAAGTCTTTTGTTAGGTTGATTCCCAAGTATCTTATTTTATTTGAGGATATTGTGAATGGAGTGGTTTTCCTCATTTCCATTTCAGAAGTTGTGTTGCTGACATACAGGAATGCCTTTCATTTATGCGTGTTAATTTTATATTCTGCCACTTTGCTGAATTCATTTATTAACTCTAGCCGTTTCATTGTAGACCGTTTGGGGTCTGTTAAATATATTTTCATGACATCTGCAAATAGCGATAATTTAAATACTTCTTTTCCTATTTTTATGCCTTTAATTTTTTTTTGTCTGTCTAATTGTTCTGGCTAGTATTTCAAGAACTAAATTGAATAGAAGTGGTGATAGAGGGCATCCCTGTTTTGTTCCAGATTTTAGAGGGAATGCCTTCAGTTTTTCCACATTTAGGATGATGCTAGCCTGAGGTTTAGCATATATAGCTTTTACAATGTTGAGGTAAGTTCCTGTTATCCCTAGTTTTTCTAGTGTTTTGAACATAAAGTGATGCTGAACTTTGTCAAATGTTTTTTCTGCATCTATTGAGATGATCATATGGTTCTTGTCTTTATGTCTATTGATGTGGTGAATGGCATTTATTGATTTCCGTATATTGAACAAGCCTTGCATCCCAGGGATGAATCTTACTTGATCATGGTGCACAATTTTTTTGATATGCTTTTGTATTCGATTCGCCAGGATTTTATTGACAAGTTTTGCATCGAAGTTCATTAGAGATATTGGTCTGTAGTTTTCTTTCTTTGAAGTGTCTTTGTCTGGTTTCGGGATCAGGGTGATTTATCCTCATAGAATAAATTTGGAAAAGTTCCTTCTTTTTGTTTTTCTTGAAATAGCTTGAAAAATATTGGTATTAATTCTTCTTTAAAGGTTTTGTAGAACTCCGCTGTATACCCATCCGGTCCATGGCTTCTTTTGGTTGGTAGTTTTTGATGGCTTCTTTCATTTCTTCCTTTGTTATTGGTCTGTTTAAATTGCGTGTGTCTTCCTGACTCAATCTGGGCAGATCATATGACTTAAAAAATTCATCGATATCTTCACTATCTTCTATTTTATTGGAATATAGTGTTTCAAAATACTTTCTAATTATCTTCTGTATTTCTGTAGTGTCTGTTGTGATATTGCCTGTTTCATCCCGTATGTTAGTAATTTGAGTTCTCTCTCTTCTTCTCTTCATTAGCATGGCTGTGGGCCTGTCAATCTTATTTATTTTTTCAAAGAACCAACTTTTAGTTTTATCAAATTTTTTAATTTTTTTTGTTTCAATTTTGTTGATTTCTGCTCTAAATTTAATTATTTCTTGTCTTCTACTACATTTGCTGTTGTTTTGCTCTTCCTTTTCTAGGTTTTTGAGGTGTAGTGTGAGTTCATTTATTTGTTGATTTTTTTCTTTTTTTGAGGAAAGAACTCCAAGAAATGAACTTCCCTCTTAAACTGCTTTCATTGTGTCCCATCGATTCCGGTATGTTGTGTCTGTATTGTCATTTGTCTCTAAGAATTTTTTTTATCTCCTCCATTATGTCTTCTGTAACCCATTGATCATTCAGTAGCATGTTGTTCATTTTCCATGTGATGTAGGATTTTTCCTTCCTTCTTTCATCATTGATTTCCAGCTTCATTCCATTATTATCAGATATAGTGCATGGTATAATCTCCATGCTTTTATATTTACTAAGAATTGCCCTATGGCATAATATATAGTCTATCTTTGAGTAGGATCCATGTGAAACTGAGAAGAACGTGTATCCACTTGACGATGGCTGATATATTCTATATATGTCGTTTAAGTCTAGGTTACAAATTGTGCTGTTGAGTTTGATAGTTTCTTTATTCAGTTCTTGTCTAGAGAATCTGTCTAATGCCGAGAGTGGTGTCTTGAAGTCACCCATAATTATTGTGTTGTAGTCTATTTGGCTATTGAACTTGAGGAGAGTTTGTTTTATGAACATTGCAGCTCCATTGCTTGGTGCATACAAATTCATAATTGTTATGTCTTGTTGGTGGATGGTTTCTTTTAACAGAATATAGTGTCCTTCTTTATCCCTTTTGATTAACTTAGGTTTGAAGTTGATTTTATTCCACATGAGTATGGCCACTCCTTCTTGCTTCTGAGGGCCATGTGAGTGGTATGATTTTTCCCAACCTTTTACCTTCACCCTGTGTATGTCTTTTCCTATCATATGAGTCTCCTTAAGGCAGCATATTGTTGGATTTATTTTTTTTGATCCAGGTTACTAGCCCATTCTCTTGATTGGTGAATTTAGGCCATTAACATTTAAGGTTACAATTGAAATATGATTTGTTCTTCCAATCATGTTTATTTATTTATTATGTTTTAGTTTGGCTAGTTTTTACTTTTTTGGTTATTTTCCTCCCCCTTTACTGAGATACCTCCTGCTGTTAGTTTTCGGCAGTATTTATCAATTCCTGTTCTTGTAGTATTTTGCTCAAAATGCTTTGCAGTGCTGGTTTTCTGGCTGCGAATTCTTTTAGCTTTTGTTTATTGTGAATGACTTTAATTTCGTTTTCAAATCTGAACCTTGATTTTGCTGGATACAGTATTCTTGGTTGGAATCCATTATTTTTCAGCATTTGAAATACATTGTTCAAGGATCTTCTTGCTTTCAAAGTCTGTGATGAAAAATCAGTCATTAACCTAATTGGTTTTCCCCTGAATGTAATCTGCCTCCTTTCTCTTATAGTGTTTAATATTCTCTCCTTGTTCTGTATGTTGGCTATCTTCATAATTATATGTCTTGGAGTTTGTCTATTATGATTTTGAATGTTTGGGGTCCTGTAGGCTTCCAGGATTTGACAATCCGATCCATCTTTCATCTCTGGGATGTTTTCTAGAATTATTTTATTTAATATGTTCTCCATTCCTTTGGTTTGAATCTCTATGCCTTCTTCTATCCCAATGACTCTCATTTTTTATGACATCCAATATCTCTTGAATAGATTGCTAAAGGGATTTAAGCCTCTTTTCTGTGTTGATTATATTCTTTTCAAGTTGATAAACTTTGTCTTCATTATCTGATATTCTGACTTCTGCTTGATCTAGTCTATTTGTAATATTCTCGTTTGAGTTTTTAATTTGGTTAATACTTTCCTGCATTTCTAGTATTACTGTTTGATTTCTTTTAAGATCTCTATCTCCTGGTAAAGCTCGTTGTTTGCCATTTGAGTTTGTTTGTTTAATTCATTTTCAAAATATACTTTTATTGCTTGGACTTGCTGCCTCATGTCTTCTCTAATATTCCTTTCCATCTGAGTTAGGTATGCCTTAAGTTCTTTCCCCATCCCTGTTTCTGATGCTTCTAGGTCCTCCTGTAGAATTAAGTTGTCCTGCATTGTTTGTACTCCTTTCTTTCCCTTGTTTTTTCATGATGCTCATGTTACTTTCCAGCTCTATTTGATTGCTGTGTTTCTGTTTTATTCTATAGATTTGTTTTGGTGTTGTGTATCTCTGTTGTCTCTCCTTTGTGTTGGTAGACTATGCCTGCTAAAGTGGATTCCACTTGTAGGGAATTCCGAAGGCCGAGCTCCAGTGACGTCACCCCTCTGCTTTGGCGGGCCCAGGCTCCTTGCCGAAATGTTCGAATACGGGGATGGAACTGGACTGTCTCCAGTTGGATTCAGCTCTAGGTCACTGGCGGGTGGGCAATCACTAGCCACCCAGTGGCGCAGTCGGTCTCCTGCACGCCGGTGTTCTCCAGACGCCCAGTCACGCGGACAGCAGGTGGACTGTCACCTGCGCTTCTGTGTTCTCCAGCTTCCCAGTCACAAGAGCCTGGCCTCTAGTCCCCTGGTTTCTCCTGCTAGTCCTGGTTTCTCCTGCTAGACTAGATTTCCCCTGAGTGATGCTTCTCTGCAGTTCAATCTGTATTCTGGGCCTGTCATTTGTTGGGTGTGGAGGGTGTCTATTGGAACCCAGACACTCTATTGTTTTGAGGATCAGTCAGACCGGATCTCCGGTTGCACATTTGGCTCGTTTTTCAGACCCAATTACCAGATCTCAGTGCTAAAAATCTTTCTTATAGGTTTTGGTGCACCCCCATTTTGCTGTAAGTTCTTAACAAGATAGTTTTTTGTGGTTCTATCTCGTTATTCACCTGTGCAGTGGCGCGTTACACTGGGTGTGATGCACTCTATTCGTGGCCATCAGGCAATGATGAAATATTATGCTTTGTATGCAGCATTTACTGAAGTTAGTTTTCAGTATTAGGAAACAAATATGTATTTCAGGTGAATGAATAATCTGAATTTCTGAGAATAATCTTGTGAAAAGTTGATTATAAATCCACATACGTGAATATGAATGATTTTAGGGAGTGTATAATAAGACACATATATTTCATATTTTGAAAAATCTGGAGAGTGATATATATATATATATATATATATATATATATATATATATATATACACAGAAACACACTCACAGACATTAAAAAGTAGCAATATATATGCCAATCGAAATTCAAAATGAAATATATATTCTTCACATATCCAAAAAAATAGATTTTACTGAAAATGGATTTATGTATAATGTTGTTCAACTAGGAGGCTCACCCATAGGTTGAAATTTCAGTTCCAAAAGGGTTTAGGAGGAGTGATCTCTTCTCACAATTTGTATCTGCCAAGTCAGCCACCTCAGAAAAAAGTCTGTGTGATACCAGGTAGTATTCTATATGAGCATATAAAAATACATGTGCTGAATAGGTGACAGAGAAAGGGGAGAGGAATTCACATATTTGTTAACGTTAAAAACACATGGAGAAATATTTCAATAAACATTGACTATATTTATAACTCCAACCCCATATAATGCAAAAGGGAAGTCCAAGTATACACCATGCCTTCTCTGAACTGTTTGTATTTCCATTCTGTTAGGGTTACTATTCTCCATCATATTAGGATTAGTAGTCAGATTCTATTAGGTTATGGATTAGTGTCAGAGATTCAGTATTTCGAATAGAAAATAGGAAAATAAACCCATTGTGTTTGCAAATATGTGTGATACAAAAATCTTCCCACTCTCATTCAGAACAATGCCTTGACATTACCTTCTCCCCTAATAAGACACAATTAGAGGAGAAGAGTTAGAAAATCTGTGAATACATATCTGGAATGGAATATTCTCGGTGTTCACAAGCTTGGAGGTGGTAGAGAAGTTTCCAAAAGTAAGGGACAGGGTAAACACTCCACAAACATGGAGCTCTGCAGGCCTAAAGACATATTGAGAAACTGCCTCTGAGTTTGGGCACTTAAAATGTATGTTGTGGTCCGAAGCTTTAGCTTCCTCTATAGTGAGAGCATCAAAACTGGTCTGCATCTATGTGACCTGGGGGACATGGTATCTTATTTTCCAATGAACATGAGGCAGCAGTGCTGAATTCTCACTTTGTAGGTAAACTGTGGCAACTGGAGTCTAAGGGTCTCTCTGTGTGGACTGTGAAGCTAATTGATCATGCTCTACTTTTCTTAGTAGAGCACTGGGAGTTTGTTATTTGCTTCACAAATACAAGGAGTTCAACTTGGTCAGAGTGCTGGAGGGAGTTCTGTCACATGTGGTGCCTCAGGGTCTGCAGGAGAATGCACCAGTCAGGCTTCTATTTCACATAGTTTGCCCCCTTGACCATAGCATCCTGATTCTGAACATTGCCCTGAAACCTCTCCATATAACAAGATGCCTTTACATATAAGGGTCTGCTTGCTGCACCATGTCAGTTACAAGCCATTTGGAAGCCAATGGCAGATCTACATGGCCCCAACACAGATGTTTTATCACACACCTGCCCACCACTGTTCTAGGCCCACTACTCAGCAGGCTCCAACTTACTGGCATCTCTGTTCTACACCATTTTTAAGAAACGCAGTCAATCAAGGCACTGTCTGGTATACTCATGATCAGCAACTGGACATCAAAAAGTTCTCCAGTGCCACCTGGTCATGAAAATTTCAAAAATTCCATGGTATTTCTCTAGCCATTTTTCAAGGATGAAGTTGGAGGCACTATGATTTTCAATTCACTCAGGAACCATTAAATGTTGAGGAAGCTCATTTCAATGAAAGCTCTGGAGAACACTCACAGGCAAGGCTTCCCAAAGGGTCGCCAAAAGGTCACATGAAGCCAGGCCCATTGAGGTCTGCAATGTGAGATCATGTGTGTTTTGCCTCTCAACTATGGCTGCCAAGTCTTTCAGAATAAAATCATGTGATATTCTGGCTGAGATTCCTCGTGCCTTGTGGAAAGCCTTTCTGGGCACAGATCTCAGTTTCAAAGGGCGACTGTCATTCATGGCCTCCTAAAATCCCAACACAACTCATGGCAATAATTCTCTGAGGTCAGTTCCAGAACTCAGTCTCTAAGGGAAATCACACCAGAGTTCAAGACCAGGTGGAGCCAGTCATCTTTTTCAACCGCCACACAAACTTCCAAAATTAAAACCCAAACACTCCCACAAGGCCCTCATCTTCTTCCATATAGATACTCATTATTAACTCTGGCTGGAGGTTTCCATGAGGGATGCAGAACAAGATAGTGTCCAAAGTTAGCTCCCTTGCCCCTCATTTGCCTAAAGTCGGGGTGGCCTGAACACCTTCCTGTGAACCTGGAGTGATCAAATAGTGTGCCGTTAATACTGCTCTGCTTCTCCAATTTGAGGACGACTGACTGTGGGGTTTAGAATCTTTATGTGAATTGGAAGCATGAGAAAATGCAAGCACCTTTGGGCTTGCCTCTCCTTGGCTTTGAAGAATGCATTTGACCCAAAGAATCCCTCTTCTCACTTGATGGAGGTCAGGAACCTTACAGAGGAAGGCAAGAGACTTCATCCGCAATGACTGATCTTTTGATCATTTTGGTTTTGGATGAACACATGGGATCCATCAGGTGCTGAGAATCTAACCACAGCCTCACACAGGGCCAAGAGGATGTTTCAGACAAATCCATTTCCAAAGCAATTAAGCAAAGAGCTACAGGTGATGTCCATTCATTTCCATTTGAAAACTTTTTTCTTCAGGCTTCACAAAGAATTGGCCTGTGGTAAATACCTTCCTGATATTCAGGGCAACAGAACAATAGGTAAGCAAAAAGCCCAAATCAGGGTTTCTCCACTGAGACTTTCCTGGTCACACTAGCTACCCACTACATGGCCATATAACAGAGCTTTTAGGTGGTAAATATCTTGGACACAAAACCATGAAGCTATTCTGCAGAGTGTCCAGAATTCAGAAAGAAAACAGAAACTTATGAAGATATCAGGTGTTGCCCTTTGATAACAAAAGCCACAGTAAATTTATAAATTGGGTAAGATGAATGCTGGGAAGCTTTCTACTAGACAGGACACATCCTTTGATGCATTCTTATTTCTAATGTCTACAACCACGGACACAGTGGGATACACAGACATAGAAGCACTCGCATTGCAAAACGACTAACTAGAAACAGCCCACGCCAATCCAAACGAACAGTCTTTCCTACCTATTCACAGAACATGAGACAAGACCATGAACATACACCCACACCCACAAAGGCACCACCTTTGCTCCAAGTAGTTCTGTGATTACCCAGAGTGTCCTCTGAATGGTGGGCCATACTATATTCCCCCCAAATGGCCTGTCCTGTCTCAAATCTGGTCTCCTTGGCCAATTCTGTGAAGTTGTCATTAGCCATGGGTGAGCCACTACCTGCTTTCTCAGGAAAGGCCCCTCTTCAGAGCTTTTCTGGCATTTGAACATCCTCACATCTGTAGGCACTAAGAAAGACTGACTCTGTCCTTGGTAAATTGAAGCAAGTGAGACCACTGAGCCTGGGACTGCGACTGACTCTGGGTGCCATTCTTCCTGGATCCCAAGTTCAGAGAGTTCCATCACAAAGGAAGTGAGGTGAGGTCACTTCCTTCAGAAACTGAATGAGGTCACTGCTTTGGCAACAACTTTGTCCAAATAGTTACTTCTAAGGGCCCATGAGATGGAGGCTGTTCCTACTTCCTGTAACACTTTCAAAAGTTAGAATGGTATATCAACCATAGGCACCTGGGAACACCTCTTCACACAGGCCTGGTTTGGTCTATCTTCTCTACATTAAGTTGATAGAGGCTGATACAGACACATCCCTTCATCCTCACCAGGTTGTTTGCCATGGAAGATGACTTTTGCTCTCTCGGGAACTTCACAGCTGCCTACATCTTCTCCAGGGATTATTTCTACATGGACCTTTGATGTTCTCAGCAGGTGGAAGATTCCCTACATTCCGGTATTTAAAGAGAAACTCTGTCCCTCCTCTTCTGTAAAGTTAGATTGAGGTAACAGTGTATATTTAGGGTTAATAACATGTTCGATTTGGGTTAGGAATCTCTCTGCCGGATGAATAATGGTATTGGGAACCTGTGATATTTACAAGAATATATAGGTGAAATATAAGTATGAAAACAGAAATGTAGGTAAGATATGAAGCCAGAAGGGCATTGGGCCCTTGAGTGGGATACTTAGGTTTGAATTATGTTCTGCACATGTGTCTCAGATGAATTGATATAAAATGGCATAGGACCTTTTACCTTGAATGATTGATTGTTGAAGAGAACATCGAGTTAAAAAGTGATAGTCAGTAGGATTAGTAAGATAGTCAGTAGGTTTATAAAGAAGAGTGAGTATAGGATTTGGACCAAAAGTTCTTTAGCAATAGAGTTTCGGGTAGAGAGTGAATGTAAATGTCACCATATGTGAAGTATGAGTCACAATGATGAACTAGGGAAAATATGTAGGAAAGCAGATATCAATAGAGATATTAGGAAATCAGGCAAAGTGTAAATGAGTGATAGAATTAGACATTTCCAACAGGCTTGAGGTTGAATATATAATCTTAGGAAGAAACAAATATGTAGTCATCAATAGGATTGACATTTGAGAGCATTAGGTAACCAGGACATGGTTGTTTTTGGTAATCCATGCTCACTTTCCATTTAGGCTTTGATACAATCATGAGTTTGACCTTTGCTTTTTGTGTCCAGAATATTACTGTGATAAAATGTATATATAGATAAGGTGACATCAGTATTTCTTCCACCATTTCTGGGAGCAATATTTTGAAGAGGTACAAATTAGTAATGGGGGGACAAATAGGTGTACACTGTGTTTATGAATATAGAGATAATGCATTAATAGACCATACAGTGAATAAATAACATAACTGGTTCCAACTTTAAATAATGGATTGAATTGAAATGTGAAAATATACAGGAAATTTTATATTGATATGCATACATTCATTCCAACCAGTTTTACATCTAATGGTAATATTAATGTTATAGTTTATCATGAAGAGTGTGTGAGTTTAGCTTCAAAATTAATTATGGAAATCGAAAATAATGTGTTTGGAAAGAAGTCTCATGAAAAGACCAGTCAAGTAACATGGAAGAATTCATGTGTTCTGAACCAGGAAGTGAAACAAATTCTTATTAATTTGCTAACTTGTGGATGAAATATATGTCCTATGATGTGCAAAAACTGAAGAAATACTAATGTACCAGTGTTGAATTAAAATAAAGGTCAAAATAGACATTAAGTCCCATAGGAATCTACTTGCATTGATGTTAAACTGGGTCTGTTACTGTACAAATATTAGGATTTGTAAGCACCATTGATTGAAGTTAGTTCTCATACTGGGAAACAAATATGTATTTCAGGTAGATGAATATTTCTGAGAATAATCTTGTGAAAAGTTGATTATAAATCCACATACATGAACATGAATGAATTGATGGAGTGTATATAAGAGACATATATTTCATATTTTATAAAATCTGGAGAGTGTGTGTGTGTGTGTGTGTATATATATATATATATATATATATATATATATATATATATATATATACAGAAAAACACAAAAATACATTAAAAAGTATCAATATATATGCCAAACGTAATTTATCAGTAATATATATCATCCACAGATGAAAATATATTTATTTTACTGAACATGGATTTATGTATAAATTGTTCTACTGGGAAGCTCACCCATAGTTTTAATTTTCAGTTCCACCAGCGTTTACGAGATTTCTTCTCACAACTTGTTTCTGCCCAGTCAGCCAACTCAAAAAAATGTACGTGTGAGACCATGTAGGATTCTATATTTGCATATAAAAATACATGTGCTGAGTAGGCTACATAGAAAGGAAGACAGGAATTTACATATGTGTTAACATTAAAAACACATGGAGGACTATTTCAATTAAAAATTGAGTAGATTTAGAATACCTACCCTCTATCATGCAAAAAGGAAGTCCAACAATACACCATGCCTGCTGTAAACTGCTTGTATTTTCATTCTGTTTGGGTATTTTTCTCCATCATATTAGGATTAGTAGTCAGAGTCTAGTAGGGTATGAGTTAGTGTCAAGAATTCAGTATTTCAAATGGAAAATTGTAAAATGAATCAATGTGTATGCAAATGTGTGCTACACAAAAATTCTCCCACTCTCATTCAGAACAATGCCTTGACATTACCTTCACCCCAAGTAAGACACATTTAGAGGAGAAGAGTTAGACAATCTTTGAATACATATCTGAAATGAAAAATGTTCAGGAGTTCACAACCTTGGAGTTGGTAGAGGAGTTTCCAAAAGTAAGGGACAGTGTAAAATCTCCACAAACATGGAGATTTACCAGCCTAAAGACTTCTGGAGAAACTGCCTCTAGGTTGGGCACTTGAAATATATGTTGTTGTCAGGAGCTTTAGCTTCCTTTCTAGTGAGACAATCAAAGCTTGGTCTGCACATCTGTGACCTGGAGGACATGGTTTATAATTCTCCAATGAACATGAAGCAGCAGTGTTGATTTCTCTCTTTGTAGGTAAACTTTGGCCACTGGGTCTAAGTGTCTCCCCATGTAGACTGCTAAGCCATTAGGTCATCCTCCACTTTTCAAAACGTTTCTTGATACTGCACTCGGAGTTTGGTATTTGCTTCATGAAATACAAGGAGTTCAACTGGGACAAAGGGCTGGAGGAAGTTCTTTCACGTGTGGTGGGTCAGGGTCTGCAGGAGAATGCACCAACAGGGCTTGTATACCACATAGGTTGCTCCCTTGACCATAGAAACATGATTTTGAACATTGCACTGAAACCTCTCTATATAACCAGATGTCTTTACATACAGGATCTGCTGGCTGCACCATGTCAGTCTCAAGCCATTTGGAAGCCAATGGCAGATCCACATGACCCCACCACAGATGTTTTATCACACACTTGCTCACCACCGCTCTGGGCCCATTACTCAACAGGCTTCAAATGACTGGCATCTCTTTTCTACACCATTTTCATGAAAACCAGTCAATCAACACACTGTCTGGTACACTCATGATCAGCAACTGGACATCCAAATGTTCTCCAGTGCCACCTGGTCAAGGAAATTTCAAAAATTTCATGGTATTTATCTAGCCAATTTTCAAGGATGAAGTTGGAGACACTGTGGGTTTCAATTCATTCAGAAATTATTTAATGGTGAGGAAGCTCATTTCAATGAAAGCTCTGGAGAACTCTCACAGGCAAGGCTTCCCAAAGAGTGGCCAAAAGGTCACATGAAGCCAGGCCCATTGAGGTCTACAATTGAGGTCCATGTGTGTTTTGACTATCAAATATGTCTGACAAGTTTTTCAGAATAAAATTGTGTGATATCCTCCTGAGATTCCCAGTGCTCTGTGGAAAGCAACACTGGGCCTAGATCTCAGTTTCCAAGGGTGACTCTCATGCGTGGCCTCCTAAATCCCAACACAATTCATGGCAATATTTCTCTGAGGTAAGTTCCAGAACTCAGTCTCTAAGGGGAATGACACCATAGTTCAAGCCCAGTTGGATCCAGTCATCTCTTCCAACCGCCACACGAATGACCACAATTAAAACCAAAACACTCCCACATGGCCCTCATCTTGTTAAATATAGACACTCATCATAAACTCTGGCTGGAGGTTTCCATGCGGGACGCATCCCAAGACAGTGTCCAAAATATTCTCCCTTGCCCCTCATTTGCCTAAAGTCAGGGTGGCCTGGACACCCTTCCTGTGAACCAGAAGTGATCAAATAGGCCTGCCGTTAATACTGCTCTGCTTCTCCAATTTGAGCCCTATTGACTCTCAGGTATAGATTTTTTTATGTGATTTGGAGTCACGAGAAAACACAAGCACCTCTGCAGGACTTTGAAAAACTCATTTGACCAAAAGGATCCCTGTCTCACTTGATAGAGGTCAAGTACCTAACAGAGGAAGGCAAGAGACTCATCCACAATTACTGAATTTTTGCCATTATGGTTTTGATTGCACACATGGTATCTATCTTTAGATCCATCATGTGCTGAAAATTTAAGCCAAATAAACCTCCCTTCCTACCTATTCTTAGAACATGAGACAAAACCACAAACTCACACCCACACCCACAAAGGCACCTCCTTAACTCAAGTAGGTCTGTGACTATCCAGAGTGTCCTCTGAATAGTGGGCCATACTATGTTCCCCTAAAATGGCCTGTACTGTCTCAGATCTGGTCTCCTTGGCCAACTCTGTGAAGTTGTCAACAGCCAGCGGTGAACCACTACCTGCTTTCTCAGTAAAGGCCCCTCTTCAGAGCTCTTCAGGCATTTGGCAATCCTCATATCAGTAGGTACCAAGGAAGACTGACTCTGTCCTTGGTAAATCCAAACAAGTGAGACCACTGGGATTGGGACTTGGACTGGCTCTCGGTGCCTGGCTTCCTGGATCCCAAATTCATAGATTTCCATCACCAGGAAAGTGAGGTGAGGTCACTTCCTTCAGGAACTAAATGAGGTCACTGCCTTGGCAAACACTTTGTCCTACCAGATTCATCCAAGGTTCCCATGAGATGGAGGCTGCCACTACTTCCTGTGACACTTTCACAAGTTAGAATGGTATATCAACCATAGGCACCTGGGAACAGCTCTCCACACAGGCATGGTTTGATCAATCTTCTCTACATTAAGAAAGGAGAGGCTGATTCAGACACATCCCTTAATACTGACCAGGTTGTTTGTCATGGAAGATGACTTTTGCTCTATTAGGTCCTTCATAGCTGCCTGCAACTTCTCCAGGGTATCATTTCTGCTTGTACCTTTGATGTTCTCAGCAGGTGGAAGAGCCCCTACATTACTGTATTGTAAGAAAAACTCTCTCCCGGCTCTTTTGTACAGTTAGTTTGAGGGTACAGTGTATGGTTAGAGTAATAACAGGTTTGATTTAGGTTAGAAATCATACTGAGGAATGAACAATGGTATTGGGAACTCGCGATATTTACGAGAATATATAGGTGAAATATAAGTATGAAAACAGAAATCTAGATAAGATTTGAATCCAAGAAGGGCATTGGGCTGTTGATTGGGATACTTAGCTTTGAATTATATTCTGCACAGATGTCTCAGATAAATTGATATACAATGGCATAGGACCTTGTACCTTGGATGATTGATTGTCAAAGAGAATTTCCAGTCAAAAAGGGATAGTCGGTAGGATTAGGAAGATAGTTGGTAGGTATAGAAAAAAGAGTGAGTATAGGATTTCGAACAAATTTCTGTAGCAATAGGGTTTCGGATAGAGAGTGAATGTAAATTTCAGCACATGTAAAGAGTCAGTCACAATGATGAACTCAGGAAAATATGTATGAAAGCAGATATCAATGGAGATATTAGGAAATCAGGAAAAGCATAAAGTGAGGGTTAGTATTAGTCATTTTCAACAGGGTTGAGGTTGAATATATAATCTTAGAAAGCAACAAATATGTAGTCACCAATAGGATTGATTTGTGAGCATTAAGCAACCTGGACATGGATGTTTTTAGAAATCCATGCTCACTTTCCATTTAGGATTTGGTGAAAGGTTAATAAGATAGGTACTTGTCACTTCCTGTTTTTCTGTATGCTTAACAAAACACTGTTGAAACCTTGAGGACTGTTTGCTAATTTTTTTCCCAGAATGTGCTGTCCCCGACTGCCAAACAGAGAATGTACACCCTCACCTGTTTGCACGCAAACCGCCCACTCGCCCTGACCCATCAATAAGCTTCCCTCCCTGCCCTCTTCAAGGAAAGTATATAAGCTCTGCTTAAGCTGTTCTCATTGCTCTCTGCTCTATTCAAGTGAGCACTGAGCCCCAGATTGCTAGACTCCCAATAAACCCAGGGTAACTTTTGATGTGGAGGGGACCCCAGTAAACTTTGAAGTGGATACAGGGGCAGTATACTTAGTCCTTAAGGCCCCACTGGGCCCTCTATCACATAAAAGCTCTCTAGTTCAAAGTGCTAACACCAGTAAATATGGGAATTAGACAACTAAGAAAACCATGGACATGAGGAAAGGAAAAATCCATCACTCCTTCCTAATAATCCCAGAATGCCTGGCCCCATTGATGGGCAGAGTTCTGCTCACCAAGCTCCGGGCCAAAATGACTTTTAACCGTGAAGGCCCCAAAATGATATTTCTAAATCCTTTAGTATAAACTCCTATATTCACGGCTTTAAATATGTCAGTAGAAGATGAACAGCAACTCTTCACACCCCCCAAGACTGATCAAACAGGCAAGCTACCCCAGAAATGGATAACAGATTACCCAGATGCCTGGAAAAAAACTGCTGGGTTAGGACTAGCCATGAAACAACCTCCAAAAACAGTGGAGTTCAAAACCTCAGCCTCCCCAATCAATGTCAAAAAATATCCTCTGAGCAAAAAAGCTAAAGATGGGATAAGGCCCCATATTCAGAAATATCTGGCCTTAGGGTCCTAAGGCCTTGTCAATCATCCTAAAACACTCCCCCGCTACCAGTATAAAAAGCCAGGAGCCGGGGACTATCCCCCATTAAAGACATAAGAGAGACCTACAACAGAGTGTAGGACATTCACCCCAGTGTACCTAATCCGTACAATCTGCTTATCACTCTGAACCCTGAGAGGAAATGGTATACTGTTCTGGACTTAAAAGATGCTTTCTTTTGCTTGCCTCTGCATAAATATAGTCAGTTGCTGTTTGCTTGCTAGTGGGTAGACCCAGAAACTGGAACGTGTGGTCAACTAACTTGGACTAGACTCCCCAAAATGGTTGAAAAACTCCCCCACTCTCTTTGATGAAGCCCTCCAAAGAGATCTCAACAGCTTCAGAACTACGCACCCCGAAGTCACCCAGCTTCAATACGTGGATGACCTGCTACTGGCACCCAACACCAAGGATATCTGTGAATCTGGGACCCAAGCAGTATTATGTGAGCTTCCTCAACTCGGGTATAGAGCTTCTTCCTAAAAGGCCCAAATTTGCCAGCAAGAAGTAATCTTCCTGGGCTATTCCTTTAGGGGCAGTAAACGATGGCTCACTGAGCCCAGAAATCAAACGGTTGTGCAGAAACCACCCCCATCTAACAGCAGACAACACAGAGAGTTTCTTGGGACTGCTGGGTTTTGCAGGTTAAGGATTCCTGTGTTTGGGTCCTTAACTTCTCATTTACACCCGCTGTTAAAGGGAGATGCCCAATTCTAATGGACCCCTGAGATCCAGCAAGCTTTTGATAACATCTAAGGACACTGACACTGTACTCCTCAACTTCACTGAGCAAAGCCTGAAATTTCAGAAAGCCCTACACTACGTTAAAAATGTACATCAGTTTACTCACCTTGGTTCAAAGAAATTGCAGGCATTCCTGAAGGATCAAGAACAGAGTTTTCCACTAACCGACTCACAGTGAAAGGAAATAACTAAACAGGTAAAAAAAAGCCTGTCGGGTCTGTCAATAGGTTAATGCTTACACTTCCAAGCTTCCTGCAGGAAAGCACCTACGAGGAACCAGACCAGGACAATTCTGGGAAGTGGACTTTACTGAAATTAAGCAAGCATGGTATGGACTTAAATATCTCCTACTCTTTGTAGATATATTTCAAGATGGATTGAAGCCTCCCCCCCCCCCCAAAAAAAAAGGCGCAAATGGTGGTCAAGAAGATCCTGAAAGATATTTTTCCAACGTACGGCCTGCCTAAGGTAATAGGGTCTGATAATGGACCAGCGTTCATGGCCCAGGTAACTCAGGGGTTAGCCAGGACCCTGGGGATTAATTGGAAGTTATATTGTGCTTATAGACCCCAGAGTTCAGGACAGGTAAAAAAATTAAATAGAACCATTAAAGAGACCTAAACGAAATTAAGCTTAAAGAGTAGCATAAAAGATTGGACTATGCTCCTGCCTTATGCACTATTTCATGCAAGAAATACTCCCTCTGTTTCTTTGTGTAAACTCACCCCCTATGAAATTCTCTATGGGGCCCCATCTCCAGTAAGGGACCTAACCCTAACTCAAAGATCTAACGATCCCTTCCACACCACCTTGCTTGACAGACTTAAAGTTCTGGAAGGAACTCAGCAATACCTGTGGAAACAGCTGGCCACTGCCTACCAACCTGCTGAAGAGGGTACTCCACATCTATATCAAGTAAGAGACTTTGTCTACATAAGACAACATCAGGTGTCATCCCTGGAACCCGGCTGGACAGGACCATACCAGGTGCTACTTATAACACCTACAGTGCTAAAGTTAGACGGAATCACTTCCTGGTTCCTAATTCTCATCTCAAGCCTGTGCCCTGTCCAGAATCTGGCTGAAAAATGGAAAAGACTGGTAACATTTTCAAATTGTATATTCGCCATGTGAATAAGACTATAGACTCTACAATTGGTCACCAGTAGTCCTAACCCTCATCAACCCGTTCAGCAGCGATGGCTGATCACAAATCCTACTAGACAAGAAGTATGGTCTATCGCACATACAGCCCACTTAGGGACCTGGTGGCCATCTCTCCACCAAGAAATTTGTCAGCTGGCTATACGTCTTTCCTATTGGGAAATCCCTGATGAAGAGGATCCCCAAAAATTCCATTAAATACTTTCCATACAATAGATAATGGAAACAAACATTATGGATGTAGGGACACGCGAGCCAGATGCAGGTTGGCTAGCCTAGATTACTTTGTTTGCCTGGCGGACTACCAAAGCCAAAAACAGCCACGACTGTGTGGGGGAAAAGCCAACTTCTTCTGTAAATAATGGGGATGTGAGGATACAGGGGCTACCTGGTGGAAGCAAAACTCCTCATCAAATTCAGTACACAGCATTGGCCATATTACCAGTTAGATAACAAAAACCGATGGCCACCAGAGGGGTCTCTAGATCCTCAAATTTTGCGTGACCTTTTCAACTTCGACAAGTGCTCAAAAGTGTGGAAGGAAATTCCCCTACGTTTAGGCCTTTTCCCTCCTATGCTCAAATCCTGAACTATGCTTCTCCAATAGATACTCACCCGCAGCCTTCTGCCCCAGACTCTCTGCTGTCACTCCCACATCAGCAACCTGATTTCTCAGCTCCAGTTACTAGATCAAAAACCCAAATTTCCGTCGGTTCTCAGACCATTGCCCCTTGCTGAGCTTGCAGGTACTGAGGTACCCTTCCACCCTCTCACTCCTCTCTCCTCCTGTCAGTGCCCACACCGGGTCCCACCAGGTCCTCTTACCAGCTAACCCAAAGCTCAAACCAGCTAAGGAGTGCCCTCAGACGCCTATCAAAGATGTAATTAAAATGGCCTTTAAAGTTGCTTTGTCATCACTGAAAACAGGTTACTAAGAATTTAAAGTCCCTCACAGGCTTTTTGGGATACTCACTCCCGTCTTCCCCTCTGCTCTACCTGTTCTACTGCTCAAGTTTTGTTGCCAGGAAAATCCCAAACCCCTTTCCCATAATTCTTTTATATCTCTTTTTCCTCATCCTCAGATCCACGGAGCTGCTCTCATCCCCTGCCTTCCCTGTCTTCCCCTCTGTACCAGGCCCACAGAAAAGTCTTAAATGACCTTCTCCAGAAGTCTTCACCATGGCTGACTTTAAGCCTTTCAGCAACACAGTTCCTATAAAAGAGTTCAATGTAGATAAACTTCCTCTATTCGTGTTGCTCTGTTCTACTTGGCCACTGGCTGGAAAAATCAGCACTCCTAAGCTAGACACCCCCTTAGTAGTTTTTAACAAAATATATGAAGAAGGCCTCTGCCCTAGAGCTGGGGCTTCATAGAGATGGCTACATTTCTAAGATATAGAAGTTACCAACTGGGCTCCATGGTAACAGCTGGCAGGGAGGAAAAGAAAAAAAAAGAAAAAAGCTCTCCCCCTCCCAGGTGTCCTTAAGAAGTTAACTTTCCCAGAACAGAGGAAAAAAAAAACAGAAACAAAAACTGCTTTTTGTGAACTTCTGCAGACTGTGAACTTCTGAGCCCCTTCCCTTATATGCTGGGTACAAAATTCTGAAACAACCTAAACTTTGGGTTCAGGGATTAATTGATTACAACAGAAGCAATGCCCTCTAAATCCGGATGCAACCAAATAAGACTGTTTCCCTGTCTTCTGTGCTATCTTAGGTACCTTGCCTTGTCCATCTCTACAGCAGTACAATTCTATACACTTAAACATTGTTTATGTTTTCATAAAATGGTCAACAGATGTGATTAATTATGTAATGGTGCAGATGTTTTCCAGAGTGCTCTATCATGACGCAGGTACATTTAAATATCAAATAGGGGGGGCAAACAACCCGGTTCTGCCAGGAACCTGTATCCCTCACTTTAGTCATCCTATTATGAATAGGAGTTGCTGCAGGGGTGGGCACAGGAACCACTGCCCTGGTCCATGGGACACAACAAATGACCCAATTAGAAGCAGTAATAGACCAAAACTTAAAGATATTAAAAACCTCCTTCACAGCTTTACACGAATCTTTAACCTCTCTCTCTGAAGTTATTTTACAGAACAGTCGAGGGTTGGACCTCCTCTTCATGAGAGAAGGGGCCTTCGTCCTGCATTGAGGGAAGAATGTTGTTTTTATGCCGACCATACTGGAGTTGTAAAAGAATCTATGATTAAATTAAGAAGATGCCTTGAAGAGCATCAACAAGAGAGAGAGGCCCAAAAACGGTGGTTTTAGTCTTGGTTCACAAAGCCCCCTCATTAACTACGTTTTCATCAGCCCTGGCCGGTCCATTAATAATCCTCATATTATTGGTAATTGTAGGACCCTGTTTGATCAACCGTGTAGTTTCCTTTCTCCATGCTCAAATTGGACAAGTTAAACTTATGGTAATCAGAAAACAATATACCACACTAGTAAACATAAAATGTGACACCCCCGATGATCATTTTTATGATTAAATGTAACCAAAAGAAGAAGTGGGGAATGAAAGGTTAATAAAATAGGTACTTGTCACTTCCAGTTTTTCGGTATGCTTAACAAAACACTGTTGATGTCTTGAGAACTGTTTGCTAATCTAGTTCCCTGAAAGTGCTGTACCCAACTGCAAAACTGCAGAATGTACTTCCTCACCCATTTGGACGCAAACCGCCCACTCGCCCTGACCCATCAATAAACTTTCCTATCTGCCCTCTCCAAGGAAAGTATATAAGCTCTGCTTAAGCTGTTCTCAGGGCTCTGTGCTCTATTCAAGGAAGCTCTGACCCCAGCATGCTGGACCCCCATAAATCCTTGGCTGTTGCATGAGACAGTCTCTGGTAGTCTCTTCCTCCGACACTCGCCTGACCTTTACATTGGTAAAATAATAAGTGTCATCTTTGCTTTTTGTGTCCAGAATATTACCGTGATAAAATGTATAGGTAGATAAGGTGACGTGAGTATTTCTTCCACCATTTCTGGGAGCAATATTTTGAAGATGTATAAATTAGTATTGGGGGTACAAATAGGTATATCCTGTGACTCTGAATATAGAGATAATGCATGAATAGACCATAATGTGAATAAATAATATAATGGGTTCCAAATTTAAATAATGGATTCCATTGATATCTGAAAATATACAGGAAATCTTATATTGATATACATACATTCATTTCAACCACTAATACATCTAATGGTAATATTAGGATTATGGTTTATCATGAAGAGTGTGTGAGTTTTGCTTCAAAAGTGATCATGGAAATTAAAAATAATGTGTTTGGAAAGAAGTCTCATGAAAAGCCCAGTCAAGAAACCTAGAGGAATTTATGTGTTCTGAAGCAGGAAGTGATGAAAGTGAAACAACTGCCTATAAGTTTGCTAACTTGTGGATGGAATATATATCCTATCATGTGCATAAATTGAAGAAATAGTATTGTACCAGTGCTGAATAAAAATGACCTTCAAAATACACATCATGTCCCACTGGAATCTACTTGCATTGATGTTAAACTGGGTCAGTTACTGTAGAAATAATAGTATTTGTATGCAAAATAAACTGAAGTTAGTTTTAAGTACTGGAAACAAATATGTATTTCAGGTGGATGAATATTTCTGTGAAAAATCTTGTGAAAAGTTGATTATAAATCCATATACATGAACATGAATGAATTTAGAGAGTGTATATAAGACACATATATTTCTGGAGAGTATATATACATATATATATATATATATATATATATATATATATATATATATACACACACACACACACACACACACACACACACACAAAATACACACACACACACACAGAGACATTAAATTAGCAATATATATGCCAATCGAAATTTATCATGATATATATATCATCCACAGATGCAAAAATATTTCTTTAATTGAACATGGATTTATGTATAATGTTGTTCAACTAGGAAGCTCACCTATAGGTTGAATTTTCAGTTCCAACAGCGTTTAAGAGGAGTGATCACTTCTCACAAATTTTATTTGCCAAATCAGCCACCTCACAAAAATGTACATGTGATACCAGGTATGATTCTATATGTGCATTTAAAAGTACATGTGCTAAATAGGATACAGAGAAAGGGAGCCAGGAATTCACATATTTGTTAACCTTAAAAACACATGGAGAACTATTTAAATTAAATTTTGACTAGATTTATAACACCTACCATTAATCATGCAAAATACAAGTACAACTATACACTATGATTTCTCCTAACTGCTTGTATTCCTATTCTGTTTGTGTTATTTTTCTCCATCATATTAGGAGTAGTAGTCAGAGTCTAGTAGGGTATGGGTTCATGTCAGAGATTCAGTATTTTGAATGGAAAATTGTAAAATGAATGCAATGTGTATGTAAATATGTGCTACAAAAAAATGTTCACACTCTCATCCAGAACATTGCCTTGACATTGCCTTTGTTCCGAGTAAGACACAATTAGAGGAGAAAAGTTAGAAAATCTGTGAATATATATCAGGAATGAAAAATGCTCAGGAGTTCACAACCTCCGAGGTGTTAGAGGAGTTTTCAAAAGTAAGGGACAGGGTAAACATTTCTCAAACATGGAGCTCTGCTGGTGTAAAGACTTCTTGAGAAACTTCCTCTGAGGTTGGACACTTAAAAATATATGTTGTTGTTAGGAGCTTTAGCTTCCTTTGTTGGGAGACCATCAAATCTGGGTGTGCAACAATGTGACCTGGAGGATATTGTTTCTAATTTTCCAATGAACATGAGGCAGCCATGCTGAATACTCTCTTTGTAGTTTAACTATGGTCACTGGGTTGTAAGTGTCTCCAAGTGTGGACTGTGAAGCCATTTGGTCATTCTCCAATTTTCGTGGTGTTTCTCACAGGTGCACTGGGAGTTTGGTATTTGCTTCATGAAATACAAGGAGCTAAACTGGGACACAGTGCTGGAGAGAGTTCTGTCCCGTGTGGAGGGTCACGGTCTGCATGAGAATGCACCAACCAGGATTCAATTCCACATAAGTTGCCCCCATTTCCATAGCAACCTGATTCTGAACATTGCCCTGAAACCTCTCTATGTAAAAAACACCTTTGCATAGAAGGGTCTGCTGGCTGTACCATGTCAGTCACAAGCCTTTGGGAAGCCAATGGCAGATCCATATGTCACCACCACACATGTTTTATCACACACCTTCACACCACTGCTCTAGGCCCACTAATGAGCAGGATCCAACTTACTGGCATCACTGTTCTACACAAATTTCATGAAACCCAGTAAATCAAGGCACTGTCTGGTACACTCATCATCAGCAACAGGACATCCAAAAGTTCTCCAGTGCCACCTGGTCATGGGAATTTCAAAAATTTCATGGTATTTATCAAGCCATTTGTCAAGGATGAAGTTGGAGGCTCTGGAGGTTTCAATTCATTCAGGAACCATTAAATGTTGAGGAAGCTCATTTCAATGAAAGCTCTAGAGAACACTCACAGGCAAGGCTTCCCAAAGAGTAGCCAAAAGGTCACATGAAGCCAGGCCCATTGAGGTCTACAATGTGAGGTCCATGCGTGTTTTGACTCAACTGTGGCTGCAAAGTCTTTCAGAATAAAATCATGTGATATCCTGGCTGAGATTCCCAGTGCTCTGTGGAAAGCCACTCTGGGCCTAGATCTCAGGTTCCAAGGGCAACTCTCATGCATGGCCTAGTAAAATTCAAACACAATTGATGACAATGCTTCTCTGAGGTCAGTTCCAGAACTCAGACTCTAAGGGGAATCACACCAGAGTTAAAGCCCAGGTAAACCCAGGCATCTCTTCCAACTGCCACACAACTTACCACAATTCAAAACAAAATTCTCCCACATGGCCCTTATCTTCTTCCATGTAGACCCTCATCATAACCTCTGGATGGAATTTTCCATGAGGGGCACAGACCAAGACAATGTCCAAAATAACCTACCTTTCCCCCGATTTGCCTAAAATCAGTGTGACCTGGAAACCCTGACTGTGAACGAGGAGTGATCAAATAGGTCTGCCATTAATACTGCTTGGCTTCTCCAATTTGAGGCCTACTGACTGTGGGGTTTAGATTCTTTATGTGAATTGGAGTAATGAGAACACCCAAGCACGTATGGGCTAGCCTCTGCAGGGCTTTGAATAACTCACTTGACCCAAAGGATCCCTATTCTCACTTGATAGATGTCAGGAACCTTTGAAAGGAAGGCGAGAGTCTTCATCCACAATGACAGCTCTTTTGGCTATTTTGGTTCTGTATGCATCCATGGGATCTTTCTTTAGATCCATCAGGTGCTGAGAATCTAAGCCACAGCCTCACACAGGGCCAAGAGGCTGATTCAGACACATCCCTTTCCAAAGCAATTAAGCAAAGAGCCCTAGGTGATGCCCATTCATTTCCATTTGAAAACTATTTTCTTCAGGCTTCACAAATTGGTGGCCTGAGGCAAAGAACTTCGAGACATTCATAGCAACAGAATAATAAGTAAGCAAAAGGCCCAAAGCAGGGTTTCTCCACTGAGATTTAGTGGTCACACATATATCTGATTTTTCTGAGATGCTCACAATTCACTTGAGCTATCCAGTACATGGCCATGTCACAGAGCTTGGAGGTGATACATACCTTAGAGACAAAACCATGAGACTATTCTGGAGAGGGGCCAGAATTCTGGAAGAAAACTGTAACTTAGGAAGATTGCAGGTGTTACCCATTGATAAGGCAATCTGAACTCCATTCATAAATTGGGCAGGATGAATTCTGGGAAGCTTTCTACTAGACAGGACACATCCATTGATGCATTCTTTTTTTCTAATGAGTACAACCACGGACACAGTGAGGTAAACAGACATAGAAACACTCACCTTGTCAAATGACTTACAATAAACAGTTCATTCCACAGCACATAAAGCGCCTTTCCTACCTATTCTCAGAAAATGAGACAAAACCACAAACCAACACCCACAAAGGCAGCTCCTTCCCCCAAGAAAGTCTGTTACTATCCGGAGTGTCCTCTGACTGGTGGGCCATATTATTTTCCCCCTAAATGGCCTGAAATGTCTCAGATCTGGTCTCCTTGGCCAACTCTGTGAAGGTGTCAGGACCCAGAGGTGAGCCACTACCTGCTTTCTCAGGAAAGGCCCCTCTTCAGAGCTTTACTGGCATTTTGCAATCCTCACATCAATACGTACCAAGAAAGACTTACTCTGTCCTTGGTAAATCCAAACAAGTGAGACCACTGGGACTGGGACTGGGACTGACTCTGGGTGCCTGGCTTCATGAATCTCAAGTTCTGAGATTTCCTTCTCTAAGGAAGTGATGTGAGGTCACTTCCTTCAGGAACTGAATGAGGTCACTGCCTTGGCAACCACTTTGTCCAACCAGTGGCTTCCAAGTCTCACATGAAAAGGAGGCTGTCCCTAATTCCTGTGACACTTTCACAAGTTAGAATCTTATATCAACCATAGGCACCCGGGAACAGCTACCCACAAAGGCCTGGTTTGGTCCATCTTCTCTACATTAAGAATAGAGAGGCTGATTCAGACAGAAACCTTCATCCTGACCAGGTTGTTTGCCATTGAACATGATTTTGCTCTCTCAGGTCCTTCATAGCTGCGTATATATTCTCCAGTGATCATTTCAGCATGGAACTTTGAGGGTCTCAGTAGGTGGAAGACCCCCTACATTTCTTTACTGTAAGACCAACTCTGTCCCTTCCCTCTGTAAATTTAGATTGAGGGAACAGTGTATGGTTAGGGTTAACAACATGTTTTATTTGTGTTAGGAATCATTCTGCTGGATGAATAATGGTATTGGGAACCTGAAATATTTATAAGAATATGTATTTGAAATATAAGTATGAAAAGAGAAATCTAGGTAAGATTTGAAGCCAGGAAGGGCATTGGGCCCTTGATTATGATATTTAGCTTTGAATTACATTCTGCAATGTGGTCGCAGGTAAATCTACATACAATGGAATAAAACCTAGTACCTCAGATGCCTGAATGTCGAAGAGAACATCCAGTCAAAAAGGGATAGTCAGTAGGATTAGGAAAATAGTAGGTTTAGGTTGAAGAGTGAGTCTTTGAGTTGGAAATATAGTTCTTTAGCAATAGGGTTTCGTTTAGAGAGTGAATGAAAATATCAGCACATATGAAGAGTCAGTCACAATGATGAACTGGGGAAAATATGTAGGAAAGCAGATATAAAATAGAGACATTAGGAAATCAGGCAAAGTATAAAGTGAGTAACAGGATTAGACATTTTCAACAGGGTTGAGGTTGAATATATGATATTAGAAGAAACAAATATGTAGTCACCAATAGGATTGAAATTTGAGAGCATTAGGCGACCTGGACATGGATGGTTTTAGTAATATATATTCACGTTCAATTTAGGTTTTGGTACAATCATAAGTGTTACCTTTACATTTGTGTCCAGAATATTACTGTGATAAAAATGTATATGTAGATCAGATGATATGAGTATTTCTTTCACCATTATGGGGAGCAATATTTTTACAACCTATAAATTAGTATTGGGAAAAAAAATAGGTGTACCCTGTTTTGATGAATATAGAGATGATGAGTGAATAGACCAAACTGTGAATAAATAATATAACTGGACCCAACATTAGAAATTGGAATTGGAATAAATTGATATCTGAAAATATACAGGAAATCTTATATTGATATTGGCATACATACATTCATTACAACCAGTTGTACATCTAATGGTAATATTAGTGTTACGGTTGATCATGAAGAGTGTGTGAGTTTTGCTTCAAAATTGATTATGCAAATCGAAAATAATGTGTTTGCAAAGAAGTCTCATGAAAGACCAGTCAAGAAACATGGAGGAATACATGTGTTCTGAAGCAGGAAGTGATTGAAAGTGAATCAAAAGTTTTAAATTTTGAAATTTTGGATGAAACATTTATCCTATGATGTGCATAAACTGAAGAAATAGTACTGTACCAGTGTTGAATAAAAATGAATGTCAAAATACACATCATGTCCCATAGGAATCTACTTGCATTGATATTAACCTGGGTAAGTTACTGCAGAAATATTAGGATTTGTATGCACCTTTCATTGAAGTTAGTTTTCAGTACTAGTAAACAAATATGTGTTTCAGGGGGATGAATATTTCTGAGAATAATCTTGTAAAAATTTGATTATAAATCCACATACATGAATATGAATGTATTTAGGGAGTGTATAATAAGACACATATATTTTATATTTTAAAAAATCTGGAGATTGTATATATATATATATATATATATATATATATATATATATATATATATATATACACACACAAACACAAAACACACACAGACATTAAAGAGTAGCAGTATATATGCCAATCTAAATTCATGGTGAAATATATATCGTCCACTGATCCAAAAATATTAATTTTACTGAACATGGATTTATGAATAATGTTGTTCAACTAGGAGATCACCCATAGGTTGAATTTTAAGATCCAACAGCATTTACGAGGAGTTATCTCTTCTCATAATTTTTATCTGCCACGTCAGCCTCCAAACAAGTATGTACATGTGATACCAGCTAGGATTCTATATGTGCATATAAAAATACATTTGCTGAATAGGCTACAGAGAAAGGGAGATAGAAATTCACATATTTGTTAACTTTAAAAACACATGGAGAACTATTTCAATTAAAAATTATCTAGATTTATAACACCTACCCTACATAATGCAAAAGGCAAGTCCAACTATACACCATGCCTTCTCTGTACTGCTTGTATTTCTATTCTGTTTGGGTTATTTTTCTCCATCATATTAGGATTAGTAGTCAGAGTCTAGTAGGGTATGGGTTCGTGTCAGGGATTCAGTATTTTTAATGGGAAATTGGAAAATGAATCCAATGTGTATGCAAATATGTGCTACACAAAAATCTTCCCACTCTCATCCACAACAATGCCTTGACATTACCTTCACCCCAGGTAAGACACAATTAGAGGAGAAGAGTTAGAAAATCTGTGAATACTTATCTGGAATGGAATATGCTCAGGAGTTCACAACCTTGGAGGTGGTAGAGCAGTTTCCAAAAGTAAGGGACATGGTAAACACTCCACAAACATTGAGCTCTGCTGGCCTAAAGACTTCTTGAGAAACTGCCTCTGAAGCTGGGCACTTGAAATATATGTTGTATTAAGGAGTTTTAGCTTCTTTTGTAGTGAGACCATCAATGCTGGGTCTGCATCTATATGACCTGGAGAACATGGATTCTTATTTTCAAATGAACCTGAGGCAGCAGTGCTGAATTCTCTCTTTGTAAGTAAAGTGTGGCCACTGGAGGCTAAGTTTCACCCCGTGTGGACTGTGAAGCCATTTGGTCCTCCTCAAATTTTTGTGGTGGTTCTTGCTGCTGCACTGGGGCTTTTGGTTCTTGCTGCTGCACTGGGCTTTTTGAACAACAAGTTCAACTGGGACACAGTGCTAGAGGGAGTTCTGTCACGTGTGGTGGGTTAGGGTCTGCAGGAGAATGAAACAACCAGGCTTCTTTCTCACATAGCTTGCACCCTTGACCATATCAACCTGATTCTGATCATTACCTTGAAATCTCTCCAAATAAAAAGATGCCTTTACAAATAAGGGTCTGCTGGCTGCACCATGTCAGTCACAAGCCATTTGGAAGCAAATGGGCTAATCATATGGACCCACCACAGATGTTCTATCACACACGTGGCTACCACTGCTCTAGGCCCACTACTCAGCAGGCTCCAACTTACTACCATCTCTGTTCTACATTATTTTTATAAATTCCAGTCAATCAAGGCACTCTCTGGTACACTCATGATCAGCAGCAGGACATCCAAAGATACTCCAGTGCCACCTGGTCATGGGAATTTCAAAAATTTCAAAGTAGTTATCTAGCCATTTTTCAAGGATGTAGTTGGGAGGCACTGTGGCTTTCAAGAACCATTAAATGTTGAGGAAGCTCATTTCAGTGAAACTCTGGAGAACTTTCATAGGCAACGCTTCCCATAGAGTGGCCAAAAGGTTACATGAAGCCAGGCCTATTGAGGTCTACAATGTGAGTTCCATGTGTGTTTTGACTCTCAAGTATGGCTGCCAAGTCTTTAAGAATAAAATCATGGGATAATTTGGCTGAGATTCCCAGTGCTCTCTGGAAAGCCACCCTGGACCTTGATCTAAGTTTATAAGGGCGACTCTCATGCATGGCTTCCTAAAATCCCAACTCGATTCATGGCAATACTTCTCTGAGGTCACTTCCAGAACTCAGTCTCTAAGGGGATTCACACCAGAGTTCAAACCCAGGTGGACCCAGTCATCTCTTCCAACTGCCACACAAATGACCACAATTAAAACCAAAATAGTCCCACATGGCTCTCATCTTCTTCCATATAGACACTCATCATAACCTCTAGCTGGAGGTTTCTATGAGGAGCGCAGGACAAGACAGTGTCCAAAATACGCACTCTTGCTCATCATTTCCATAAAGTCAGAGTGGCCTGGACACCCCTTCTGTGAACCAGAAGTGATCAAAAAGGCGTACCATTAATACTGCTCAGCTTCTCCAATTTGAGGCCTACTGACTGTGGGGTTTAGATTCTTTATGTGCATTGGGGTCATGAGAAAACCCAAGCACCTATTGGCTAGCCTCCGCAGGGCTTTGAAGAAGTCATTTGACCCAAAGGATTCCTATTCTCACTTGATAGAGGTCAGGAACCTTACAGAGGAAGGCAAGAGATTTTATCCACAATGACTGCTCTTTTGGCCATTTTGGTTTTGGATGCACACATGGCATCTTTCTTTAGATCCATCAGGTGCTGAGAATGCAAGCCACAGCCTCACACACAGCCAACAGACTGGCTCAGACACATCCCTTTCAAAAGCAATTACTCAAAGAGAGACAGGTGATGCTCATTCATTTCCATTAGAAAACTGTTTTATTCAGGTTTCACAAAGTGGTGCCTTAGGCAAAGACCTTCCTGACATTCAGTGCTACAGAACAATAGGTAAGCAAAGGCCCAAAGCAGGGATTCTCCACTGAGACTTTCATGATCACACAGATATCTGAGTTTCCTGAGATTCTCGCCATTCCCTTCAGCTATCCAGTACACGGCCATGTCACAGAGCTTTGAGGTGCTACATATCTTGGTCACAAAACCATGAGTCTATTCTGGAGAGTGGCCAGAATTCAAGAAGAAAACAGAAACTTAGGAAGACAGCAGGTCTTGCCCATCAGTAAGGCAAGCCTCCGTCCTTTCATAAATTGGGCAGGATGAATGTGGGGAAGCTTTCTCCTAGACAGGACACATCCATTGATGCATTTTCTTTTGTAATGTCTACAACCATGGACACAGTTGGATACACAGACATAGAAACACTTGCTTTGTCAAATGACTTACTAGAAACAGTCCATTCTAAACCAAAGAAACCGCCTTTCCTACCTATTCTCAGAGCATGAGACAAAACCACATACACACACTCATTCCCACAAAGGCACCTTTTTCCCCCAAGAGGGTCTGTGACTATCAAGAGTGTCCTCTGCCTTGTGGGCCATACTATGTTCCCCCGAAATGGCTTCTCTATTCTCTAATCTGGACTCCTTGGCCCACTCTGTGAAGTTGTCAGGAGCCAGCGGTGAGCCAATACCTGCTTTCTCAGGAAAGACCCCAATTAAGATCTTTCCTGGCATTTGGCCATCCTCACAACTGTAGATACCAAGAAAGATTGACTCTCTCCTTGGTAAATCCAAAAAGTGAGACTTCTGTGACTGTTATTGGGCCTGACTCTGGCTGCCTGTTTTCAGGGATCCCAAGTTCAGAGAGTTCCATCACCTAGAAAGTGAGGTAGGTCACTTCCTTCATGAAGTGAATGAGCTCACAGCCTTGGCAACCACTTTGTCCTAACAGTTTCTTCCAAGGGTCCCATGAGATGGAGGCTGCCCCTACTTCCTGTGACACTTTCACAAGTTAGAATGGTATATCAACCATTGGTACCGGGGAAAAGATCTCCACACAGGCCTGGTTTGGTCCATTTGCTCTATATTAAAAAGAGAGAGGCTTATTCAGACACATCCCTTCATAGTGACCAGGTTGTTTGCCATGGAAGCTAACTTTTGCTCTCTCAGGTCCTTCATAGCAGTCTACATCTTCTTCGGGGATCATTTCTGCATGGATCTTTGATATTCTCAGCAGGTGGAAGATCCCCAACATTCCTCCTTTGTAAGACCAACTCTGTCCCTGCACTGCTCTAAAGTTAGATTGAGGGAACAGTGTATGGTTAGGGTTAATAATATGTTCAATTTTGGTTAGCAATCATTCTGCTGGATGAATAATGGTATTGGAAACCTGTGATATTTACAAGAATATATAGGTAAAATATAACAGAAATCTAGGGAAGATTTGAAGCCAAGTAGGGCATTGGGCCCTTGAGTGGGATACTTAGCTTTGAATTATATTCTGCACAGATGTCTCAGATAAGTCAATATACAATGAAATTGGATCTTGTACCTCGGATGATTGAATAACAAACAGAACATCTAGTCATAAAGGAATAGTCCGTAGGATTACCAAGGTAGTCAGCAGGTTTATAAAGAAGAGTGAGTATAGGATTTGGACCAAAAGTTCTTTACAAATAGGGTTTCGGGTAGAGAGTGAATGTAAATGTCAGCACATGTGAAGAGTCAGTCACAATGGTGAACAGGGGAAAATATGTAGGAAAGCAGACATAAATAGAGACATTAGGAAATCAGCAAAAGTATAAAGTGTGTAATTGGTTTAGACATTTTCAACAGGGTTGAGTTTGAATATATAATCTTAGGAAGAAACAAATATGTTGTCACAAATAGGATTGAATTCGAGAGCATTAGGTAACCAGGACTTGGATGTTTTTTTGTAATCCATGTTCACTTTCCATTTAGGCTTTTTTAAAATCATAAGTGTGACCATTGCATTTTGTGTCCAGAATATTATTGTGATAAAATGTATGTGTAGATCAGGTGACATGAATATTTCTTCCACCGTTTCTGGAGCAATGTTTTGTAGACGTATAATTTAGTATTTGGGGTACAAATAGGTGTACCCTGTGTCTATGAATATGCAGATTATGCATGAATAGACCATACTGTGTATAAATAATATAACTGGTTCCACTTTAAATAATGGATTGAATTGATATCTGAAAATATAAAAGAAATCTCATATTGATATGCAATCATTCATTCCAACCACTTATACATCTAATGGTAATATTAGGGTTATATTTTATCCTGAAAAGTGTGTGAGTTTTGCTTCAAACGTGATTATGGAAATCAAAAATAATGTGTTTGGAAAGAAGTATCATGAAAAGAATAGTCAAGAAACCTGGAGGAATTCATGTGTTCTGAAGCAGGAAGTGATTGAACGTGAAACACATGCATATAAATTTGCGAACTTTTGAATGAAATATATACAGTATGATGTGCATAAGCTGCAGAAATAGTAATGTAGCAGTGTTGAATAAAAATGAACATCAAAATACACATCATGTCCCCTAGGAATCTACTTGCATTGATATTAATCTGGGTCAGTTACTGTAGAAATATTAGGATTTTTATGCACCATTTACTGAAGTTAGTTTTCAGTACTAGGAAACAAATATGTATTTCAGGTGGATGAATATTTCTGAGAATAATCTTGTGGAAACTTGATTTTAAATCCATATAAATCGCAAAACATTATAAACAAAAAACACACACAGACATTAAAATGTAGCATAGTATATGCCAATTGAAATTCACCTTGAAATATATATCATCCACTGATCCAAAACTATTTGTTTAATGAACTTGGATTCATGAATAATGTTGTTCAACTAAGAAGCTCCCCCATAGTTTGAATTTTCTGTTCCAACAGTGTTTAGGAGGAGTGATCTCCTAAATGTGTATGCAAATATGTGCTACACAAAAATATTTCCACTCTCATCCAGAACAATGACTTGATATTACCTTCGCCCCAAGAAAGACACAATTGGAATAGAAGAGTTAGAAATTCTGTGAATACATATCTGGAATTAAAATGCTCGGGAGTTCACAACATTGGAGTTTGCAGAGGAGTTTCCAAAAGTAAGGGAGAGGCTTGATAGACCCAACCTGATTTTTTATTAAAATTGGGAACCATCTTGCCACAAAGCCGTGAAAAGATAATTTTGGCTTTACTCTAAATTACTGCAAATTCTGAACCTGCTTGGAACGCCTGCCCGTGCCTTGAACTCATCCACACCTGGCTCTCTGACCAGATAACAGTACTTTCTGAAACTTTAGTGACACCTCATAAATATTGGCCTTCCCTGGCCAGACAACAACCCTCTCTGAGGCTCTAATGGTCCTCATTATTTCTGATATTGGGGCCAGCAAAAAAAAAAAAAATGTAAACTACCATTAGTGTGATGCTTTCAAAGTTTTGTTATCTGTAACCACCCGTTTGTGTAACTTTCTGGGCTATATAGCTGGGCTGTAGGAAAGGTGGGGTTGCTGTCTTGTTCCTGCCATTTTGGGAAGGAGAGGCAGCCCAGCCTGTTGAAATAATAAGCTTGCCTTAATTTGATTTTAATTGGAGTCAGTGGTCTTTTCTTGCATCCTAGTCCAAAATTTTGGAGTTCCCCAGTGAGATGACCCTGCCCGAGCAGATCACAAAACCAGACTGCTGAAAATTCTAAAGCTGGCCTTCCCTCCAGGGCACTGGGCTGGAGAACCACTCTAGGGGGTGCACAACTTGAGATGTTCCAAGGCCTTGGAGTGAGCCGTCAGTCTGGGGAGCACTGCAGTGAACCACCACACTAAAACTATCATCAAGCCCCTGGTGGAGGAGGCCTCCATAGGTAAGTGGCGCCTTTATAACATCTGATATCTGGTTAAGGGAGATCTCTTCTGATGACAGAGAGGTGGCCTGGGGAGGCTCACATACACTCCTGTCCAGGACAGTAATGAGAATCATGCTGTCCTCTGTTCTGTTCTGTAGGGAATTCCTCTGGAAGGGTAGAGAGGTGCCGATGGGCACACACACGCTCCTACCCTGGAGCTTTAGCAAGATGTTGCATTGCTCCTCTGTTTTTCTGTTTCGGCACCAGGATTCTGTTTTTCTGTGTTTTGTTCTGTGGTCTATATGTTTTTTGTTCTTTGTTTTTGTGCGTTTTTTTGTTTGATTTCTGTGGTAAAATTTTAAGGATATTGGACGTGAAAAAGGGTAACAAATCAAGTATGCCTGACACCCTTTCGACTGTGTTTTAAGGAACTGTGATGAACTTTACCCACCTTTGTTAAGCAGGAAGAAAGAAGCCCCTAGCTGGCTGCCTGGAGCACACCCACTGCACAGGGCAATGCCTGCTGGGGAACGAAGAACTGAGTATATCCCAGGTTAACAAGTGAAACTCTTTAAAATCCCTTGTCCCTCCAGATCATGAGAGTCACAACCTTTTGGCAGAGTCCCCTTGTTTTTCCTTTGTTAGCAAAGCAATAAACCTCCATTTTCTTTTTCTCAAAACCCTGTCCTCATTATTAAATTAGCATTAATTTGCTTCAGGGTCAGAAACCGAACTTTAAGTTACAAATTTTGATACCCGGCCCCGTCCCAGAACTTTTTGAGAGCTGACGACTGAAATGTTAGGAGATGGAGCATGCTTGGAGTGGACCCGAAACAGAAGAGCTAATCCTGTAAGTAAAAGGAGGGACTCAGGGACCCCAGCAACTGCCAAAGCCCTGTTGCTTCAGGGAATTCCCTCCTTCCTTCCCTGCACTGTAAGCATTATGACACCTCTGTCTTCTTTTAAAAGAGAAAAATAAAAAGGGGACACTAAATGCAGTAAAGTCACCATGGAGACCCTTGATTTTACATTTCAGGTAGCTTCTCTGTGAAAACATCTGGTCCCCTTGTGGGGACATCTGTGGTGCCACTGGTGCAGGAGATTTTTCTCTTATCTGCTCTGTTTTAAAGGCTTCTGTCTGTCAGCCATATTCTGGAGTTCCTTTCTGTCTGTCTTGTGCCTTTGTTTTTGGCCCTTTAAGACATGTGCAATAATGTGTTTATATTATAAATTGTTTCTTGAGAATGATCTTAGCTGAATGTGTGTCTAAATGATGATGTTTTATTGTAAAAATCTGGTATCTGAATGCGTTTTTTGAAGCATTGCACAATATTGCAGTTAAAAGTCGGGTTTAGGTAATTGTTTAGTTTTTGATTTCAGATAATTCATGCCAGAGAACTTAAATACTTAGGATGGAAAACTAAAGAACTCTACTTCCAAGTTGGCAAGTAACTTCCCAATCATGCAGTATTTTTTTCTCCAATTTTGAATTGGGTAGCCTGGGAAAATGTCACTGTGTTTACCAGTGCATTAATTTGGACAAGGATAGTAAATCATAGTATGATATCTGTTGACAAAACAAGATGTAAAGATATAAAATTTTGTGAATTGTATCTTAAACTTGTAGCATAATTTTCAACATCCTAACCAGAAAATTATGGTTAACATGCCTTAGGCCTGAGGTGTCTGCTCAGAATAGCAGTTTTTTTCCTGCTCCTTCCAGACCTCAGCCAGGACTTCTGTTGAAATGCAAATGAAAGTCTCCAGTAAGCTCAGTAGGAGACTGATCTGAGGCCTAAGGGAAAAAAATGGTAAATTGTATGGTATTTACTAATTACCGGCCAGTTATTTTTTCTAGGACTCATAATTTTTTTTTAGATTCTTTTTTTTTTTGAGTTTATGATTTTGATCCTACAGACCTAGGTTAATGTTTTTCTGATCAGTTTTATCTTTGACCAACTGTGGAGTTTTAAAAACATTGCAATGGTGATTTCACCTGTGAAAAGCTACAAGGCCTTCACTATTATTAGGTGTGCACACTTTTGTTATGTGTTGTATGTCTATATATATATATATATATATATATATATATATATATATATATACACATATGTCCGTATATCATTCAAATGATACACAAATTAACATATATAAGGAGCACTCATATAAAAAAGCGCTCATAAAAACAAATTTTAAAAAGTGGACCACAGATCTTTAATTCACGTGGTTTAAATGTTTCAATTTAGATTGGATAAACAGATAAATATAAATGTCTTCAAATTTATGCCTATAAGTTTTTCTAGGTGTTCAAAAATCTAATAAAATATTATTGTATACCAAAGGTCTATATGACTTTGTTCTAGGACTTTTCCTTCAACCAAAAAATGGTTTACACTGTTCAATACATTTGTCTAATATTTTGATTAAAAAGTAAAGTAAATTTGATTTGGATTTACTCATTCATGAGTGTTTTTGTTTGATATCTGATTGATATACTAAGGTCTATCAATTTTTAGTACAAAATCTGTATAAAATGTTTACAATCTTATACAGACTTTCTACTAAAGTCTGTGTAAGATTGTAAAAATTAGTCATGTGTTAAAGAGACAAAAATTTCTTAAAACATAAGATTACTCATAACATTGTGTTTATTAAGTTTTATTTTTTCCAGAGCAAGCAACCATAAAAATTAAACAACTGTTTAAAACAGAACTGTTATTTTAGAGCACTGTACTGCCATTTCTTTAAAAGATAAACTTGGTTAATGTAGAAACATCAATGTAACTGTGATGCTATTAATGTGCTCATATCTTCCAGTTATACAACTCGATAAGGTAGAAACTTTAAAAGAGCATTATATCAAGCTGGTGTTCTGAAGTTGTATGATAAATAAAATATATATTGGGGATTTATTTACCTGTTATCAATAAGATATGTAAAGTTTTATGTTACACTTTACATTGTGCAACAATTTAAATGTATTTTTAAATTAATGAGAGCCTAATCTATTTGAATGTTAAAAACATTCAGCCATTCTTTAATTCATGTTTCAAAAGTGATATTATATGGTGTTAGCTAATGTTCATGTGACCTCAAACAATTTATGTAAACTTTGTAAAAGGATATTAAAAAACGAAGATCAGCTTTAGAACTAAAACACTTAAGATTTATAAAGAGCCCTGTCTTACCTGAGATAAGGCTCTGTGTCCCATCTTACTACATGTGAGAATGACTACGAAAGCAGTAGGTCAGATTTTATTTCATTTAAAGTTATGTTCAAAAGTTTTGTTTTTTTTCTTTTTTTTTTTCTCTCAAGTTTACTAGGATCTCAAACAGGGAATATAAAGTATAACTCACCCAAAAAATTCAGGGTAGCATTACATTAACTAAGTATTTTTACTCTTGTTAAAAAATTTTGTTTTTTAATTTGCTTATAAGTGATCTAAAGATTCCCTGTTGGTGTTTTAACTATGGCTGGAATCTTTCAGAATAAAATCTTGTGATATCCTGGCTTAGATTCCCAGTGCTCTGTGTAAAGTCACCCTGGGCCAAGATCTCAGATTCCAATGGTGAATCTCATGTGTGGCCTCCTGAAATCCCAACACAATTCATGGCAATACTTCTCTGAGGTCAGTTACACAACTCAGTCTCTAAGGGGAATCACAACAGAGTTCAAGCCCAGGTGGACCCAGGCATCTCTTCAAATTGCCACACAAATGATGACAATTAAAACCAAAACACTCTCACATGGCCCTCTTCATCTTTTTATATAGACACTAATCATAACCTCTAGCTGGAGGTTTTCATGAGGGGCACAGCCCAAGACAGTGTCAAAAATAATCTCCCTTGTCCCTCATTTGCCTAAAGTCAACTTAGTGTGAACCAGAAGTGATCAAATAGGCCTGCCGTTAATACTACTCCACTTCTCAAATTTGAGGCCTACTGACTGTGGGGTATAGATTTTTAGTGTGAATTGGAGTTATAAGAAAACCCAAGCACCTATTGTCTCCCCTCTGCAGCCCTTTGAAGAACTTATTTGACACAAATGATCCCTATTCTCACTTGATGGAGGTCAGGAATCTTACAGAGGAAGGTGAGAGGCTTCATCCACAATGACTGATCTTTTTTCCATTTAGGTTTTGGATGCCCACATGGGATCTTTCTTTAGATTCATCAGGTGCTGAAAATCTAAACCACAGGCTCACACAGGGCCAAGAGGCTGATTCAGACACATCCATCTCCAAAGCAATGAAGCAAAGAGCCACAGGTGATGCCCATTCATTTCCATTTGAAAACTGTTTTCTTCAGGCTTCACAAAGGGGTGGCCTGAGGCAAAGACCTTTCTGACATTCAGAGCAACAGAACAATAGGTAATCAAAAGGCCCCAAGCAGGGTTTCTCCACGGAGACTTTCCTTGTTACTCTAATATGTGAGTTTTCTGAGTTGCTCGCCATTCCCTTCAGCTATCCAGTACATGGCCATGTCACAGAGCTTGGAGGTGGTACATATCTTGTACAAAAATACATGATACTAATCTTGAGAGTGGCCAGAATTCATGAAAAAATGGAAAATTAGGTAGATAGCAGGTGTTGCCCATGGATAAGGCAAGCCTCAGTCCATTCATTAATTGGAAAGGATGCATGCTGGGAAGCTTTCTACTAGACACTACACACCCAATGAGCTATTTTTTCTAATATCCACAAAGAAAAACACAGTGGGATACACAGACATAGAAACAGTCTCCTTGTCAAATGACTTACTGGAAACAGTCCACTCCAATCCAAACAAACCTCCTTTTTTACCTATTCTCAGAACATGGAAAAAAACCACAAACACAAACCAACACCCACAAATGCAACTCCTTCCCCAAGTAGGTCTGTCACTATCTGGAGTGTCCTCTGACTGGTAGGCCATACGATGTTCCCCACAAATGGCCTTTCTGTCTCAGATCTGGTCTCCTTGGTCAACTCTGTGAAGTTGTCAGGAGGCAGTGGTGAGCCAATTCCTGTCCTCTCAGGAAAGACCCCTCTTCAGAGCTTTCTTAGTATTTGGCAACCCTTACATCAGTAGGTACCAAGAAAGACTGACTCTGTCCTTAGTAAATCCAAACAAGTGAGCCCACTGCGACTGGGACTTGGACTGGCTCTGGTGCCTGGCTTCCTGGATCACAAAATTCAGAGAGTTCCATCGCCAAGGAAATGAGGTGAGGTCACTACCTTCAGGAAATAAATGAGGTCCCTGTCTTGGCCACTACTTTGTCCTAACAGTTGCATCCTAGTGTCTCCTGACATGGAGGCTGCCCTACTTCCTGTGATACTTTCACATGTTAGAATGGTATAGAAACCATAGTCACCTGGGAACAGCTCTCCACACAGGCCTGCTTTGGTCCATTTTTCCTGCATTAAGAATAGAGAGGCTGACTCAGACACATCCTTTCATCCTGACCATGTTGTTTGCCATGGAATATGACTTTTATTCTCTCAGGTCTTTCATAGCTGCCTACATCTTGTCCAGGGATTATTTCTGCATGGATTTTGAGGTACTCAGCAGGTGGAAGATCTCCTAACTTCCTGTATTGTAATATCAACTTTATCCCTGCTCTTCTGTAAAGTGAGATTGAGGGAACATTGTATGGTTAGGGTTAATAGCATGTTCCATTTGGCTTAGGAATCATTCTGCTGGATGAATAATGGTATTGGGAACCAGCAAAATTTATAAGAATATAGAGGTAAAATATAAGTATGAAAACAGAAATCTAGGTAATATTTGAAGCCCAGAAGGATTTGGGCTCTTGATTGGGATCCTTAGCTTGAGTAATGTTTTGCACCGAGGTCGATGCAAATCGATATACAATGGCATAAGACCCTGTACCTCAGATGATTGAATGTAGAAGAGAACAGCCAGTGAAAAAGGGATAGTGTGTAGGATTAGAAAGATAGTCAGTAGGTTTAGGAGGAAGAGTGAGTCTAGGATTTGGACCAAAAGTTCTTTAGCAATAGGTTTCGGTTAGAGAGTGAATATAAATGGCACCATATGTGAAAAGTTGGGCACAATGATGAACTGGGAAAAATATGTAGGAAGGCAGACATCAATAGAGACATTAGGAAATCAGGCAAAGTATAACGTGAGTGATAAGATTTGACATTTTCAACAGGGTTGAGGTTGAATACATAATCTTAAAAAGAAACAAAAATGTAGTCACCAATTGGATTGACATTTGAGAGCATTAGGGAAACTGGACATGGATGTTTTTAGTAATCCATGTTCACATTCCATTGAGGCTTTATTGCAATCATAATGGTGACCTTTGCATTTTGTGTCCAGAATATTACTGTGATAATATGTATATGTAGATCAGGTGACATGAGTATTTCTTCCACCTTTTCTGGGAGCAATATTTTGAAAACATATAAATTAGTACTGGGGATACTAAGAGGTTTACCCTGTGTTGATGAATATAGAGATGATGCATTAATAGACCATACTGTGAAAAAATTATGTGACTGGTTCCAAATTTACATAATGGATTGTTTTAATATCTGAAAATATAGACGAAATCATATATTGATATATGTACATTCATTCCAACAAGTTATATATCTAATGGTATTATTAGGGTTACCGTTTATCATGAATAGTGTGTGAGTTTTGCTTCAAAAATGATAATGGAATCGAAAATAATGTGTTTAGAAAGAAGTCTAGTGAAAAGACCAGTCAAGAAACATAGAGGAATATATGTGTTCCGAAGGAGGAAGTGATTGAAAGTAAACCAAATATTTATAAATTTGTGAACTTGTGAATGAAAGGATATATTTTATGATGTCCATAAACTGAATAAATAATAACGTACCAAGTTTGAATAAAAATGAACTTTAAAAAACACATCATATCCAATAGGAATGTATTTGCATTGATGTTAAACTTGGTCAGTTAGTCTAGAAATATTAGGATTTGTAAGAACCCTTCCCTGAATTTAGTTTTCAGTACTAGGAAACAAATATGTATTTCAGTGGATGTATATTTCTGAGAATAAACTTGTTAAAAGTTGATTATAAATCCACATATATGAATATGAATGAATTCAGGTGGTGTATAAGAAGACATATATTTCATATTTTGGAAAATCTGGAGACTATATATATATATATATATATATATATATATATATATATATAGAGAGAGAGAGAGAGAGAGAGAGAGAGAGAGAGAGACAAACACACACACATTATAATGTCGCAATATATATGTCAATCGAAATTCATCATGAAAAATAACTCATCCGCATATCCCAAAATATTCATTTTACTGAACATGGATGTATGTATAATGTTGTTCATCTAGGAAGCTCACCCATGGGTTGAATTTTCTGTACCAACAGCGTTTAGGAGGAGTGATCTCTTCTCACAAATAGTATCTGCCAAGTCAGCCACCTTACAAGAATGTACGTGTGAAAACAGGTAGGATTCTATTTGTGCATATAAAAATACATGTGCTTAATAGGCTACAGAGAAAGGGAGACAGGAATTCATATATTTCTTAACTTTAAAAACACATGGAATAGTGTGTAGTGTCCCTCTTTATCCCTTTTGATTAACTTTGGCTTAAAAAAAAGAATTTTATTGAGAATTTTTGTATATATCTTTGTCAGGAATATTGCTCTGAAGATTTCTTTCCTTGATGTGTCTTTGTCTGATTTTGCTATGTGAGTGATAATAGCCTCATGGAATGAGTTTGGAGGAGTTCCATCCTTTTCTATTTTATGGAATAATTTGAGGAGTATTGTGATGAATGCTTCTTTGAAGGTCTTGTAGAACATGGCTGAGAATCTGTCTGTTCCTGGGCTTTGCTTGATTTGTAGGATGTTGACAGCAACTTCTATTTCATTGCTTGAAATTGATTTGTTTAAATTGTTCACATCCTACTAATTCAGTTTGGGTATATCTCTAAAATTTTATTGATGTCATCATGGTATTTTAATTTATTAGACTATAAATTTTCAAATTAGTTTTCAATTATTCTCTGTATTTTAGTTGTGTACTCTGTAAAAGTTCCTTTATGATCCTTAATTTTAGTAATTTGAGGTTTTTTTTTCTTCATTAGCTTGGTTAAGGAAGTGTCAATTTTATTTATTTTTCAAAGATTAAATTTTGTGTTGTGTCAAAAAAAATAACACATGGAAAATTATTTCAATAAATTGAATAGATTTATAACTCCTACCTTATATTATGCAAAAGGCAAGTCCAACTATACACCATGTCTCTTCTGAAATGCTTGTATCTATTCTGTTTGGGTTCTTTTTCTCCATTATATTAGTATTAGTGGTAAGAGTCTCGTAGGGTATATGAATGTTTCTGAGAATAATCTTGTGAAAAGATAATTATAAATCCACATTCATGAATATGAAAAATTTAGGAAGTGCAAAATAAGACACATATATTTCATATTTTGAAAAATTTGGAGAGTATATCTATATTTATATCTATATATCTATATCTATATCTATCTATCTATCTATCTATCTATATATATATATATACACACACACACACACACACACACACACACACACACACAACACTCACAGACATTAAAAAGTACCAATATAAATGCCAATCGAAATTCATCAGTAAATATATATCATCCACAAATGCAAAAAATATTTATTTTACTGAACATGAGTTTATATATAATGTTTTTCTAATAGGATGCTCTCCTATAGGTTGAATTTTCATTTCCAAAAGCATTTAGGAGGAGTGAACTCTTCTCACAATTTGTATCTGCCAAGACAGCCACCTCACAAAAATGTACGTGTGATACCTGGTAGGATTCGATATAAGCATATAAATATACATGTGTGAATAGGCTACAGAAAAGGGAAACAAGAATTCACATATTTGGTAAGTTTAAAAACACATGGAAAATATTTCAATTAAAATTTGACTAGATTTATAACTCCAACCTTATATAAGGCAAATGTCAAGTCCAACTATACAACATGTCTCCTCTGAAGTGCTTGTATTTCTATTGTGTTGGGTTAATTTTCCCGATTATATTAGGATGAATAGTCTGAGTCTACTAGGTATGGGTTAGTGTCAGGGATTCAGTACTTCGAATGAAAAATTGGAAAATGAATCCAATGTGTATGTAAATATACGCTGCACAAATATCCTCCCGCTCTCATCCAGAACAATGCCTTGACATTACCTTCACCACAAGTAAGACACAACTAGAGGAGAAGAGTTACAAAATCAGTGAATACATATCTGGAATGGAAAATGCTAAGGAGTTCACATTCTGGAGGTGGTAGAGGAGTTTCAAAAAGTAAGGGACAGGGTAAACACTCCACAAACATGGAGCTCTGCTGGCTTAAAAACTTTTTGAGAAACTGCCTCTGAGCTTCCGCACTTGAAATATATGTTGTTTTCAGGAGATTTGGCTTCCTTTGTAGTGAGACCATCAAAGCTGGGTGTACATCTATGTGACCTGGAGGACATGGTTTCTTATTTTCCAATGAACAAGATGAAGCAGTGCTAAATCCTCTCTTTGTAGGTAAACTGAGGCCACTGGGGACTAAGTGTCTCCCCGTGTGGACTGTGAAGCCATTTGGTCCTCCTCCATCTTTTGTGGAGTTTTTGCTCCTGCACTGTGAGTTTGGTATTTGTTTCATGAAATACTAGGAGCTAAACTGGGACACAGTGCTGGAGGGAGTTCTGTCACGTGTGGTGGGTCAGGGTCTGCAAGAGAATGCACCAACTAGGCTTCTATCTCTCACAGCTTTCCCCATTGCCCCCTTTTCCATATCAACCTGATTCTTAATTTTCCTCTGAAAACTCTCCATATAACAAGATGCCTTTACATATAAGGGTCTGCTGGCAGCACCATGTCAGTTACAAGCCATTTGGAATCCAATGGTAGATCCACAAGGCCCTTCCACGAATGTTTTATCAAACACCTCCCCACCACTGCTCTAGACCCACTACTCAGCAGGCTACAAACTACTGGCATCTCTGTTCTACACCATTTTCATGAAACTCAGTAAATCAAGGCACTGTCTGGTATAATCATGATCAGCAAAAGGACATCCAATGTTTCTCCAGTGCCACATGGTCATAGGTATTTCAAAATTTCATGGTATTTATCTAGCCATTTTTCAAGCATGAAGTTGGAGGCACTGTGGGTTTCAATTCATTCAGCAAAGATTAAATGGTGAGGAAGCTCATTTCAATAAAATCTCTGGAGAACTCTCACAGGCAAGGCTTCCCAAAGAGTGGACAAAAGGTCACATTAGGCGAGGCCCATTGAGGTCTATAATGTGAGGTCCATGTGTGTTTTGACTCTCAACTATGGCTTCCATTTCTTTAAGGATAAAATCATGTGATATCCTTGCTGAGATTCCCAGGCCTCTGTGGAAATCCACCCGGGGCCTAGGTCTCAGTTTCCAAGAGCGACTTTCATGCATGGCCTCTTAAAATCCCAACAAAATTCATGGCAATGCTTCTCTGAGTTCAGTTCCAAAACCCAGTCTCTAAGGGGAATCACACCAGAGTTCAAGCCCACGTGGACACAGTCATTTATTCCAATGCCACACAAATGAGCAACATTAAAACCAAAACACTCCCACATAGCCCTCATCTTATTCCATATAGTCAATCATCTTAACATCTGGCTGGAGGTTTCCATGAGGGGCGCAGCCCAAGACAGTGTCCAAAATCAGCTCGTTTGCCCCTCATTTGCCTAAAGTCAGGGTAGGCTGGACACCGTTTCTGTGAACCAGGAGTGAACAAATAAACCTGCCGTTAATACTTCTGTATTTCTCCAATTTGAGGTCTACTGATTTTAGGTATCAATTCTTTAGGTGATTAAGAGTCAAGCGAAAACACAAGCACCTCTGCAGGGCTTTGAAGAACTCATTTGACCCAAATAATCCCTATTCTCATTTGATGGAGTGCAGCAACCTAACAGAGGAAGGCAAGAGACTTCATCCAAAATGAATGATATTTTTTGCCATTGTGGTTTTGGAAGCTCACATGGGATCATTCTTAAGATCCATCAGGTGCTGAGAATCTAAGCCACAGCCACACACAGGTCCAAGAGGCTGATAAAGACACATCCCTTTCCAAAGCAATTAAGCTAAGAGCCACAGGTGAGGCCGATTCATTTCCATTTGAAAACTGTTTTCTTCAGGCTTCACAAAGGGGTGGCCTGAGGCAAAGACCTTCCTGACATTCAGTGCAACACAACAATAAGTAAGCAAAAAGCCCAAAGCAGTGTTTCTGCACTGAGACTTTCCTGGTCACACTGATATCTGAGTTTTCTGAGATGCTCGCCATTCTCTTCAACTATCCTTTACATGGCCATGTCACAGAGCTTGGAGGTGGTACATATTTTGGACACAAATCCATGAGCCTATTCTGGAGAGTGGCCAGAATTCAGGAAGAAAACAACAACTTAGAAAGATAGCAGGTGTTGCACATCGATAAGACAAGCTGCAGTCCATTCATATATTGGGCAGGATGAATTATGGGAAGATTTATACTAGACAGGACACATCCATTAATGCATTCTCTTTTCTAATGTCTACAACAACGGACACAGTGGGATACACAGAAACAGAAACACTCGCCGTGTCAAATGACTTACTAGAAACTGTCCACTCCAAACCAAACAAAAAGCCTTTCCTATCTATTCTCAGAACATGAGACAAAACAACAAACCCACACCCACTCCCACAAAGGCACCTCCTGCCCCCAAGTAGGTCTGTGACTATCAGAAGTATCCCCTGACTGGTGGGCCATACTATGTTCCCCCGACATGGCCTGTCTTCTCTCAGATCATGTTTCTTTGAACAACTCTGTGAAGATGTCAGGAAAAAGTGGTTAGCCACTACCTGTTTTCTCAGGAAAGGTCCATCTTCAGAGCTCTCCTGGCATTTTTCCATCCTCACATCAATAGGTACCAAGAAAACTGACTCTGTCCTTGGTAAATCCAAACAAGTGAGCCCACTGGGCCTGGGACTGGGACTGCCTCTGGGTGCCTGGCTTCTTGGATACCAAGTTCAGAGAGTTCCATCACCAAGGAAATGAGGTATGTCACATTCTTTGGAACTGAATGAGGTCACTGCCTTGGCAACCACTTTGTCCTAACAGTTGCTTCCAAGGGTTACATAAGATGGAGGTTTCCCCTACTTCCTGTGACACTTTCATAAGGTAGAATGTATATCAACCATTGGCACCCGGGAACAGCTCTCCACTCAGGCCTGGATTGTTCCACCTTGTCTACAATAAGAAGAGAGAGGCAGATTCAGACACATCCCTTCATCCTGACCAGGTTGTTTGCCATGGAAGATGACTTTTGCTCTCTCAGGTGCTTCATACCTGCCTACAACTTCTCCAGGTATCATTTGTGCATGGACATTTGAGGTTCTCATCTGGTGGAAGATCCCCAACTTTCCTGTATTGTAAGAACCCCTCTGTCCCTGCTCTTCTGTAAAATGATTCAGGGAACAGTGTATACTTGGGGTTAAAAACAGGTTTGATTTGGTGACGAATGATTCTGTGCGATGAATAATGGGATTGGGAACCTGCAATATTTACAAGAATATAGAGGTAAAATATAAGTATGAAAAAAGAAATCTAGGTATGATTTGAAGCCCAGAAGGGTTTTGCCCTTGATTGGGATACTTAGCTTTGAATTATGTTCTGCAAAGATGTCTCAGATAATTCGAATTACAATGGCATAGGACCTTGTACATTGGATGATAGAATTTAGAAGAGAACATCAGGTCAAAAAGGGATATTCAGTAGGATTAGGAAGATAGTCGGTAGGTTTAGGAAGAAGAGTGAGAATAGGATTTGGACCAAAAGTTCTTTAGCAATAGACTTTTGGTTATAGAGTGAATGAAAATGTCAGCACATATAAAGAGTCAGTCACTATGTTGAACTGGGGAAAATATGTAGAAAAGCAGATATCAATAGAAACATTACGAAATCAGGCAAAGTATAAAGTGAGGGATAGAATTAGACATTTTCAACAGTGTTGAGTTTGAATATATAAATTAGGAAAAAACAAATATGTAGTCACCAATAGGATTGACAATTGACAGCATTAGGCAACCTGGACATGGATGTTTTTAGAAATCCATGTTCACTTTAAATTTAGGCTTTGGTACAATCATAAGTGTGACCTTTCCATTTTCTGTCCAGAATATTACTGTGATAATGAGGTGACATGAGTATTTCTTTCACCATTTCTGGGAGCAATATATTGAAGATGTAATATTAGAATCGGGGTACAAAGAGGTGTACCCTGTTTCTATGAACATAGAAAAAAAGCATGAATAGACCATACTGTGAATAAATAATATAATTTTTTCAACTTTAAATAATGAATTGAACTGATATCTGAAAAATTAAAGGAAATCGTATATTGATATACAATCATTCATTCCAACCAGTTATATATCTATTGGAAATATTAGTGTTTTGGTTTATCATGAAGAGTGTGTGAGTTTTGCTTCAAAATGATTATGGAAATTCAAAATTATGTGTTTGGAAAGAAGTCTGATGAAAAGACCAGTCAAGAAACCCTGACAATACATGTGTTCTGAAGCAAGAAGTGATTAAAGTTGAAACAAATGCCTATTAATTTGTGAACTTGTTCATGCAATGTATATCCTATGATGTGCAAAAACTGAAGAAACAATAATGTACCAGTGTCGAATACAAATGAATGACAAATTACATATCATGTCCCATAGGAGTCTTCTTGCATTGATGTTAGACTGGGTCAGTTACTGTAGAGTAATTAGGATTTGTATGCACCATTCACTGAAGTTAGGTTTCAGTACTATGAAACAAATATGTATTTCAGGTGGATGAATATTTCTGAATATAATCTTGTGAAAAGTTGATTATAAATCCACATACATGTACATGAATGAATTTAGAGAGTATATATTAGACACATTTTTTCATATTTTGAAAAATTTGGAGAGTATATATATATCTATGTCTATACAGACACACAGACACACAAACACACACAGACACACACACACAGACACACACACACACAACATTCACAGACATTAAAAAGTACCAATATAAATGCCAATCGAAATTCATCAGTAAATATATATCATCGAGAGATGCAAAAATATTTATTTTACTGAACATGAGTTTATGCATAATTTTGTTCTACTAGGACGTTCTCCTATAGGTTGAATTTTCATTTCCAACAGCATTTGGGAGGAGTGAACTCTTCTCACAATTTGTATCTGCCAAGACAGCCACCTCACAAAAATGTATGTGTGATACCTGGTAGGATTTTATATATGCATATAAATATACATGTGTGAATAGGCTACAGAAAAAGGAAACAAGAATTCACATATTTGTTAAGTTTAAAAAGAGATGCAGAATATTTCAATTAAAATTTGACGAGATTTATAACTCCTACCTTATATAATGCAAATGTCGAGTCCAACTATACAACATGTCTCCTCTGAAGTGCTTGTATTTCTATTGTGTTGGGTTAATTTTCCCCATTATATTAGGATAAATAGTCTGAGTCTACTAGGTAAGTTTTAGTGTCTGGGATTCAGTACTTCAAATGGAAAATTGGAAAATGAATCCAATGTGTACGTAAGTATATGCTGCACAAATATCCTCGCGCTCTCATCCAGAACAATGCCTTGACATTACCTTCACCCCAAGTAAGACACAATTAGAGGAGAAGAGTTACAAAATCAGTGAATACATATCTGGAATGGAAAATGCTCAGGAGTTCACAACCTTGGAAGTGGTAGAGGAGTTTCCAAAAGTAAGGGACAGGGTAAACACTCCTCAAACATGGAACTCTGCTGGCCTAAAAACTTTTTGAGAAACTGCCTCTGAGCTTCCGCACTTGAAATATATGTTGTTTTCATGAGATTTGGCTTCCTTTGTAGTGAGACCATCAAAGCTGGGTCTGCATCTATGTGACCTGGAGGACATGGTTTCTTATTTTCCAATGAACAAGATGAAGCAGTGCTGAATCCTCTCTTTTTAGGTAAATTGAGGCCACTAAGGACTAAGTGTCTCCCCGTCTCCCCGTGTGGACTGTGAAGCCATTTGGTCCTCCTCCACTTTTTGTGGTGTTTAGGCTGCTGCACTGTGAGTTTGGTATTTGTTTCACGAAATACTAGGAGCTAAACTGGGACACAGTGCTGGAGGGAGTTCTGTCACGTGTGGTGGGTCAGGGTCTGCAAGAGAATGCACCAACTAGGCTTCTATCTCTCACAGCTTGCCCCATTGCCCCCTTGTCCATATCAACCTGATTCTTAATTTTCCTCTTAAAACTCTCCATATAACAAGATGCCTTTACATATAAGGGTCTGCTGGCAGCACCATGTCAGTTACAAGCCATTTGGAATCCAATGGTAGATCCACATGGCCCTACCACGGATGTTTTATCAAACACCTCCCCAGCACTGCTCTAGACCCACTACTCAGCAGGCTCCAACTTACTGTCATCTCTGTTCTACACCATTTTCATGAAACTCAGTAAATCAAGGCACTGTCTGGTATACTCATGATCAGCAATAGGACATCCAATGTTTCTCCAGTGCCACCTGGTCATAGGAATTTCAAAAATTTCATGGTATTTATCTAGCCATTTTTCAAGCATGAAGTTGGAGGCACTGTGGGTTTCAATTCATTCAGCAAACATTAAATGGTGAGGATGCTCATTTCAATGAAATGTCTGGAGAAATCTCACAGGCAAGGCTTCCCAAAGAATGGACAAAAGGTCACATTAGGCCAGGCCCATTGAGGTCTACAATGTGAGGTGCATGTGTGTTTTGACTCTCAACTATGGATGCCATTTCTTTAAGAATAAAATCATGTGATATCCTTGCTGAGATTCCCAGGCCTCTGTGGAAATCCACCCGGGGCCTAGGTCTCAGTTTCCAAGAGCGACTTTCATGCATGGCCTCTTAAAATCCCAACTAAACTCATGGCAATGCATCTCTGAGTTCAGTTCCAAAACCCAGTGTTTAAGGGGAATCACACCAGAGTTCAAGCCCACGTGGAACCAGTCATTTTTTCCAATGCCACACAAATGACCAACATTAAAACCAAAACACTCCCACATGGCCCTCACCTTATTCCATATAGTCAATCATCTTAACATCTGGCTGGAGGTTTCCATGAGGGGTGCAGCCCAAGACAGTGTCCAAAATCAGCTCGTTTGCCCCTCATTTGCCTAAAGTCAGGGTAGCCTGGACACCGTTGCTGTGAACCAGGAGTGAACAAATAAGCCTGCCGTTAATACTTCTATGTTTCTCCAATTTGAGGGCTACTGATTTTAGGTATCGATTCTTTAGGTGATTTAGAGTCATGCGAAAACACAAGCACCTCTGCAGGGCTTTGAAGAACTCATTTGACTCACATAATCCCTATTCTCATTTGTTGGAGTGCAGGAACCTAACAGAGGAAGGCAAGAGTCTTCATCCACAATGAATGATATTTTTTGCCATTTTGGTTTTGGAAGCTCACATGGGATCATTCTTAAGATCCATCAGGTGCTGAGAATCTAAGTCACAGCCACACACAGGACCAAGAGGCTGATAAAGGCACATCCCTTTCCAAAGCAGTTAAGCAAAGAACCACAGGTGAGGCCCATTCATTTCCATTTGAAAACTGTTTTCTTAAGGCTTCACAAAGGGGTGGCCTGAGGCAAAGACCTTCCTGACATTCAGTGCAACACAACAATAAGTAAGCAAAAAGCCCAAAGCAGTGTTTCTGCACTGAGACTTTCCTGGTCACACTGAAATCTGAGTTTTCTGAGATGCTCGCCATTCTCTTCAACTATCCTTTACATGGCCATGTCACAGAGCTTGGAGGTGGTACATATTTTGGAAACAAATCCCTGAGCCCATTCTGGAGAGTGGCCAGAATTCAGGAAGAAAACAACAACTTAGAAAGATAGCAGGTGTTGCACATCGATAAGACAAGCTGCAGTCCATTCATATGTTGGGCAGGATGAATTATGGGAAGATTTATACTAGACAGGACACATCCATTAATGCATTCTCTTTTCTAATGTCTACAACAACGGACACAGTGGGATACACATAAACAGAAACACTCGCCTTGTCAAATGACTTACTAGAAACTGTCTGCTCCAAACCAAACAAACCGCCTTTTGGATCTATTCTCAGAACATGAGACAAAACAACAAACGCACACCCACTCCCACAAAGGCACCTCCTTCCCCCAAGTAGGTCTGTGACTATCCGGAGTGTCCTCTGACTGGTGGGCCATACTATGTTCCCCCAAAATGGCCTGTCTTCTCTCAGATCTTGTTTCCTTGACCAACTCTGTGAAGATGTCAGGAAAAAGTGGTTAGCCACTACCTGTTTTCTCAGGAAAGGTCCATCTTCAGAGCTCTCCTGGCATTTGGCCATCCTCACATCATTAGGTACCAAGAAAACTGACTCTGTCCTTGGTAAATCCAAACAAGTGAGCCCACTGGGCCTGGGACTGGGACTGCCTCTGGGTGCCTGGCTTCTTGGATACCAAGTTCAGAGAGTTCCATCACCAAGGAAATGAGGTATGTCACATTCTTTGGAACTGAATGAGGTCACTGCCTTGGCAACCACTTTGTCCTAACAGTTGCTTCCAAGGGTTACATAAGATGGAGGTTTCCCCTACTTCCTGTGACACTTTCATAAGGTAGAATGTATATCAACCATTGGCACCCGGGAACAGCTCTCCACTCAGGCCTGGATTGTTCCACCTTGTCTACAATAAGAAGAGAGAGGCAGATTCAGACACATCCCTTCATCCTGACCAGGTTGTTTGCCATGGAAGATGACTTTTGCTCTCTCAGGTGCTTCATACCTGCCTACAACTTCTCCAGGTATCATTTGTGCATGGACATTTGAGGTTCTCATCTGGTGGAAGATCCCCAACTTTCCTGTATTGTCAGAACCCCTCTGTCCCTGCTCTTCTGTAAAATGATTCAGGGAACAGTGTACACTTGGGGTTAAAAACAGGTTTGATTTGGTGATGAATGATTCTGTGCGATGAATAATGGGATTGGGAACCTGCAATATTTACAAGAATATAGAGGTGAAATATAAGTATGAAAAAAGAAATCTTGGTATGCTTTGAAGCCCAGAAGGGTTTTGCCCTTGATTGGGATACTTAGCTTTGAATTATGTTCTGCAAAGATGTCTCAGATAATTTGATATACAATGGCATAGGACCTTGTACATTGGATGATTGAATTTAGAAGAGAACATCCAGTCAAAAAGGGATATTCAGTAGGATTAGGAAGATAGTCGGTAGGTTTAGGAAGACGAGTGAGTATAGGATTTGGACCAAAAGTTCTTTAGCAATAGACTTTTGGTTATAGAGTGAATGTAAATGTCAGCACATATGAAGAGTCAGACACTATGTTGAACTGGGGAAAATATGTAGAAAAGCAGATATCAATGGAAACATTACGAAATCAGGCAAAGTATAAAGTGAGGGATAGAATTAGACATTTTCAACAGGGTTGAGTTTGAATATATAAATTAGGAAAAAACAAATATGTAGTCACCAGTAGGAGTGACAATTGACAGCATTAGGCAACCTGGACATGGATGTTTTTAGAAATCCATGTTCACTTTCCATTTAGGCTTTGGTACAATCATAAGTGTGACCATTCCATTTTTTTTCCAGAATATTACTGTGATAATGAGGTGACATGAGTATTTCTTTCACCATTTCTGGGAGCAATATATTGAAGATGTAAAATTAGAATCGGGGGTACAAATAGGTGTACCCTGTTTCTATGAACATAGAGAAAAACCACGAATAGACCATACTGTGAATAAATAATATAACTTTTTTGAACTTTAAATAATGAATTGAACTGATATCTGAAAAATGAAAGGAAATTGTATATTGATATACAATCATTCATTCCAACCAGTTATATATCTAATGGAAATATTAGTGTTTTGGTTTATCATGAAGAGTGTGTGAGTTTTGCTTCAAAATGATTATGGAAATTCAAAATAATGTGTTTGGAAAGAAGTCTCATGAAAAGACCAGTCAAGAAAACCTGACAATACATGTGTTCTGAAGCAAGAAGTGATTAATGTTGAAACAAATGCCTATTAATTTGTGAACTTGTGGATGAAATGTATATCCTATGATGTGCAAAAACTGAAGAAAAAATAATGTACCAGTGTCGAATACAAGTGAATGACAAATTACATATCATGTCCCATAGGAGTCTACTTGCATTGATGTTAGACTGGTTCAGATACTGTAGAATAATTAGGATTTGTATGCACCCTTCACTGAAGTTAGTAGTCATTACTAGGAAACAAATATGTATTTCAGGTGGATGAATATTTCTGATTATAATCTTGTGAAAAGTTGATTATTAATCAACATACATGAACATGAATGAATTTAGAGAGTGTATACTAGACACATATATTTCATATTTGGAAAACTTTGGAGAGTATATCTATATCTATATCTATACACACACACACACACACACACACACACACACAACACTCACAATCATTAAAAAGTACCAATATAAATGCCAATCGAAATTCATCAGTAAATATATATCATCCACAGATGCAAAAATATTTATGTTACTGAACATGAGTTTATGTATAATGTTGTTCTTCTAGGACGCTCTCTTATAGGTTGAATTTTCATTTCCAACAGCATTTAGGAGGAGTGAACACTTTTCACAATTTATATCTGCCAAGATATCCACCTTACAAAAATATACGTGTGATACCTGGTAGGATTCTATATATGCATATAAATATACATGTGTGAATAGGCTACAGAAATTGGAAACAAGTATTCACATATTTGTTAAGTTTAAAAACACATGGAGAATATTTCAATTAAAATTTGACTAGATGTATAACTCCTACCTTATATAATGCAAATGTCAAGTCCAACTATAGAACATGTCTCCTCTGAAGTGCTTGTATTTCTATTGTGTTGGGTTAATTTTCCCCATTATATTAGGATGAATAGTCTGAGTCTACTAGGTATGGGTTAGTGTCAGGGATTCAGTACTTCGAATGAAAAATTGGAAAATGAATCCAATGTGTATGTAAATATATGCTGCACAAATATCCTCCCGCTCTCATCCAAAACAATGCCTTGAAATTACCTTCACCCCCAAGTAAGACACAATTAGAGGAGAAGAGTTACACAATCAGTGAATACATATCTGGAATGAAAAATGCTCAGGAGTTCACAACCTTGGAGGTGGTTTAGGAGTTTCCAAAAGTAAGGGACATGGTAAACACTCCACAAACATGTAACTCTGCTGGCCTAAAAACTGTTTGAGAAACTGCCTCTGAGCTTCCGCACTTGAAATATATGTTGTTTTCATGAGATTTGGCTTCCTTTGTAGTGAGACCATCAAAGCTGGGTCTGCATCTATGTGACCTGGAGGACATGGTTTCTTATTTTCCAATGAACAAGATGAAGCAGTGCTGAATCCTCTCTTTATAGGTAAACTGAGGCCACTGGGGACTAAGTGTCACCCCGTCTCCCCATGTGGACTGTGAAGCCATTTGGTCCTCCTCCACTTTTTGTGGTGTTTAGGCTGCTGCACTGTGAGTTTGGTATTTGTTTCACGAAATACTAGCAGCTAAACTGGGACACAATGCTGGAGGGAGTTCTGTCACCTGTGGTGGGTCAGGGTCTGCAAGAGAATGCACCAACTAGGCTTCTATCTCTCACAGCTTGCCCCATTGCCCCCTTGTCCATATCAACCTGATTCTTAATTTTCCTCTTAAAACTCTCCATATAACAAGATGCCTTTACATATAAGGGTCTGCTGGCAGCACCATGTCAGTTACAAGCCATTTGGAATCCAATGGTAGATGCACATGGTCCTACCACGGATGTTTTATCAAACGCCTCCCCACCACTGCTCTAGACCCACTACTCAGCAGGCTCCAAATTACTGGCATCTCTGTTCTACACCATTTTCATGAAACTCAGTAAATGAAGGCACTGTCTGGTATACTCATGATCAGCAATAGGACATCCAATGTTTCTCCAGTGCCACCTGGTCATAGGAATTTCAAAAATTTCATGGTATTTATCTAGCCATTTTTCAAGCATGAAGTTGGAGGCACTGTGGGTTTCAATTCTTTCAGCAAACATTAAATGGTGTGGAAGCTCATTTCAATGAAATCTCTGGAGAAATCTCACAGGCAAGGCTTCCCAAAGAATGGACAAAACTTCACATTAGGCCAGGCCCATTGAGGTCTACAATGTGAGGTGCATGTGTGTTTTGACTCTCAACTATGGATGCCATTTCTTTAAGAATAAAATCATGTGATATGCTTGGTGAGATTCCCAGGCCTCTGTGGAAATCTACCCGGGGCCTATGTCTCAGTTTCCAAGAGCAACTTTCATGCGTGGCCTCTTAAAATCCCAACAAAATTCATAGCAATGCTTCTCTGAGTTCAGTTCCAAAACCCAGTGTTTAAGGGGAATCACACCAGAGTTCAAGCCCACGTGGAACCAGTCATTTTTTCCAATGCCACACAAATGACCAACATTAAAACCAAAACACTCCCACATGGCCCTCACCTTATTCCATATAGTCAATCATCTTAACCTCTGGCTGGAGGTTTCCATGAGGGGTGCAGCCCAAGACAGTGTCCAAAATCAGCTCGTTTGCCCCTCATTTGCCTAAAGTCAGGGTAGCCTGGACACCGTTGCTGTGAACCAGGAGTGAACAAATAAGCCTGCCGTTAATACTTCTATGTTTCTCCAATTTGAGGGCTACTGATTTTAGGTATCGATTCTTTAGGTGATTTAGAGTCATGCAAAAACACAAGCACCTCTGCAGGGCTTTGAAGAACTCATTTGACTCACAGAATACCTATTCTCGTTTGTTGGAGTGCAGGAACCTAACAGAGGAAGGCAAGAGTCTTCATCCACAATGAATGATATTTTTTGCCATTTTGGTTTTGGAAGCTCACATGGGATCATTCTTAAGATCCATCAGGTGCTGAGAATCTAAGTTACAGCCACACACAGGACCAAGAGGCTGATAAAGACACATCCCTTTCCAAAGCAATTAAGCAAAGAACCACAGGTGAGGCCCATTCATTTCCATTTGAAAACTGTTTTCTTCAGGCTTCACAAAGGGGTGGCCTGAGGCAAAGACCTTCCTGACATTCAGTACAACACAACAATAAGTAAGCAAAAAGCCCAAAGCAGGGTTTCTGCACTGAGACTTTCCTGGTCACACTGAAATCTGAGTTTTCTGAGATGCTCGCCATTCTCTTCAACTATCCTTTACATGGCCATGTCACAGAGCTTGGAGGTGGTACATATTTTGGACACAAATCCCTGAGCCTATTCTGGAGAGTGGCCAGAATTCATGAAGAAAACAACAACTTAGAAAGATAGCAGGTGTTGCACATCGATAAGACAAGGTGCAGTCCATTCTTATATTGGGCAGGATGAATTATATTGAAGATTTATACTAGACAGGATACATCCATTAATGCATTCTCTTTTCTAATGTCTACAACAACGGACACAGTGGGATACACATAAACAGAAACACTCGCCTTGTCAAATGACTTACTAGAAACTGTCTGCTCCAAACCAAACAAACCGCCTTTTGGATCTATTCTCAGAACATGAGACAAAACAACAAATGCACACCCACTCCCACAAAGGCACCTCCTTCCCCCAAGTAGGTCTGTGACTATCCGGAGTGTCCTCTGACTGGTGGGCCATACTATGTTCCCCCGAAATGGCCTGTCTTCTCTCAGATCTTGTTTCCTTGACCAACTCTGTGAAGATGTCAGGAAAAAGTGGTTAGCCACTACCTGTTTTCTCAGGAAAGGTCCATCTTCAGAGCTCTCCTGGCATTTTTCCATCCTCACATCAATAGGTACCAAGAAAACTGACTCTGTCCTTGGTAAATCCAAACAAGTGAGCCCACTGGGCCTGGGACTGGGACTGCCTCTGGGTGCCTGGCTTCTTGGATACCAAGTTCAGAGAGTTCCATCACCAAGGAAATGAGGTATGTCACATTCTTTGGAACTGAATGAGGTCACTGCCTTGGCAACCACTTTGTCCTAACAGTTGCTTCCAAGGGTTACATAAGATGGAGGTTTCCCCTACTTCCTGTGACACTTTCATAAGGTAGAATGTATATCAACCATTGGCACCCGGGAACAGCTCTCCACTCAGGCCTGGATTGTTCCACCTTGTCTACAATAAGAAGAGAGAGGCAGATTCAGACATATCCCTTCATCCTGACCAGGTTGTTTGCCATGGAAGATGACTTTTGCTCTCTCAGGTGCTTCATACCTGCCTACAACTTCTCCAGGTATCATTTGTGCATGGACATTTGAGGTTCTCATCTGGTGGAAGATCCCCAACTTTCCTGTATTGTAAGAACCCCTCTGTCCCTGCTCTTCTGTAAAATGATTCAGGGAACAGTGTATACTTGGGGTTAAAAACAGGTTTGATTTGGTGACGAATGATTCTGTGCGATGAATAATGGGATTGGGAACCTGCAATATTTACAAGAATATAGAGGTGAAATATAAGTATGAAAAAAGAAATCTAGGTATGCTTTGAAGCCCAGAAGGGTTTTGCCCTTGATTGGGATACTTAGCTTTGAATTATGTTCTGCAAAGATGTCACAGATAATTTGATATACAATGGCATAGGACCTTGTACATTGGATGATTGAATTTAGAAGAGAACATCCAGTCAAAAAGGGATATTCAGTAGGATTAGGAAGATAGTCGGTAGGTTTAGGAAGACGAGTGAGTATAGGATTTGGACCAAAAGTTCTTTAGCAATAGACTTTTGGTTATAGAGTGAATGTAAATGTCAGCACATATGAAGAGTCAGACACTATGTTGAACTGTGGAAAATATGTAGAAAAGCAGATATCAATGGAAACATTACGAAATCAGGCAAAGTATAAAGTGAGGGATAGAATTAGACATTTTCAACAGGGTTGAGTTTCAATATATAAATTAGGAAAAAACAAATATGTAGTCACCAATAGGAGTGACAATTGACAGCATTAGGCAACCTGGACATGGGTGTTTTTAGAAATCCATGTTCACTTTCCATTTAGGCTCTGGTACAATCATAAGTGTGACCGTTCCATTTTTTTTCCAGAATATTACTGTGATAATGAGGTGACATGAGTATTTCTTTCACCATTTCTGGGAGCAATATATTGAAGATGTAAAATTAGAATCGGGGGTACAAATAGGTGTACCCTGTTTCTATGAACATAGAGAAAAACCACGAATAGACCATACTGTGAATAAATAATATAACTTTTTTGAACTTTAAATAATGAATTGAACTGATATCTGAAAAATGAAAGGAAATTGTATATTGATATACAATCATTCATTCCAACCAGTTATATATCTAATGGATATATTAGTGTTTTGGTTTATCATGAAGAGTGTGTGAGTTTTGCTTCAAAATGATTATGGAAATTCAAAATAATGTGTTTGGAAAGAAGTCTCATGAAAAGACCAGTCAAGAAACCCTGACAATACATGTGTTCTGAAGCAAGAAGTGATTAATGTTGAAACAAATGCCTATTAATTTGTGACCTTTGGATAAAATGTATATCCTATGATGTGCAAAAACTGAAGAAACAATAATGTACCAGTGTCGAATACAAATGAATGACAAATTACATATCATGTCCCATAGGAGTCTACTTGCATTGATGTTAGACTGGGTCAGATACTGTAGAATAATTAGGATTTGTATGCACCCTTCACTGAAGTTAGTAGTCAGTGCTAGGAAACAAATATGTATTTCAGGTGGATGAATATTTCTGATTATAATCTTGTGAAAAGTTGATTATAAATCAACATACATGAACATGAATGAATTTAGAGAGTGTATACTAGACACATATATTTCATATTTGGAAAACTTTGGAGAGTATATCTATATCTATATCTATACACACACACACACACACACACACACACACACACACACAACACTCACAGACATTAAAAGTACCAATATAAATGCCAATCGAAATTCATCAGTAAATATATATCATCCACAGATGCAAAAATATTTATGTTACTGAACATGAGTTTATGTATAATGTTGTTCTTCTAGGACGCTCTCTTATAGGTTGAATTTTCATTTCCAACAGCATTTAGGAGGAGTGAACACTTCTCACAATTTGTATCTGCCAAGACATCCACCTTACAAAAATGTACGTGTGATACCTGGTAGGATTCTATATATGCATATAAATATACATGTGTGAATAGGCTACAGAAATTGGAAACAAGTATTCACATATTTGTTAAGTTTAAAAACACATGGAGAATATTTCAATTAAAATTTGACTAGATGTATAACTCCTACCTTATATAATGCAAATGTCAAGTCCAACTATAGAACATGTCTCCTCTGAAGTGCTTGTATTTCTATTGTGTTGGGTTAATTTTCCCCATTATATTAGGATGAATAGTCTGAGTCTACTAGGTATGGGTTAGTGTCAGGGATTCAGTACTTCGAATGAAAAATTGGAAAATGAATCCAATGTGTATGTAAATATATGCTGCACAAATATCCTCCCGCTCTCATCCAAAACAATGCCTTGAAATTACCTTCACCCCCAAGTAAGACACAATTAGAGGAGAAGAGTTACACAATCAGTGAATACATATCTGGAATGGAAAATGCTCAGGAGTTCACAACCTTGGAGGTGGTTTAGGAGTTTCCAAAAGTAAGGGACATGGTAAACACTCCACAAACATGTAACTCTGCTGGCCTAAAAACTGTTTGAGAAACTGCCTCTGAGCTTCCGCACTTGAAATATATGTTGTTTTCATGAGATTTGGCTTCCTTTGTAGTGAGACCATCAAAGCTGGGTCTGCATCTATGTGACCTGGAGGACATGGTTTCTTATTTTCCAATGAACAAGATGAAGCAGTGCTGAATCCTCTCTTTATAGGTAAACTGAGGCCACTGGGGACTAAGTGTCTCCCCGTCTCCCCGTGTGGACTGTGAAGCCATTTGTTCCTCCTCCAATTTTTGTGGTGTTTAGGCTGCTGCACTGTGAGTTTGGTATTTGTTTCACGAAATACTAGCAGCTAAACTGGGACACAGTGCTGGAGGGAGTTCTGTCACGTGTGGTGGGTCAGGGTCTGCAAGAGAATGCACCAACTAGGCTTCTATCTCTCACAGCTTGCCCCATTGCCCCCCTGTCCATATCAACCTGATTCTTAATTTTCCTCTTAAAACTCTCCATATAACAAGATGCCTTTACATATAAGGGTCTGCTGGCAGCACCATGTCAGTTACAAGCCATTTGGAATCCAATGGTAGATGCACATGGTCCTACCACGGATGTTTTATCAAACGCCTCCCCACCACTGCTCTAGACCCACTACTCAGCAGGCTCCAAATTACTGGCATCTCAGTTCTACACCATTTTCATGAAACTCAGTAAATCAAGGCACTGTCTGGTATACTCATGATCAGCAACAGGACATCCAATGTTTCTCCAGTGCCACCTGGTCATAGGAATTTCAAAAATTTCATGGTATTTATCTAGCCTTTTTTCAAGCATGAAGTTGGAGGCACTGTGGGTTTCAATTCATTAGGCAAACATTAAATGGTGAGGCAGCTCATTTCAATGAAATCTCTGGAGAACTGTCACAGGCAAGGCTTCCCAAAGAATGGAGAAAACGTCACATTAGGCCAGGCCCATTGAGGTCAACAATGTGAGGTCCATGTGTGTTTTGACTCTCAATTATGGCTGCCATTTCTTTAAGAATAAAATCATGTGATATCCTTGCTGAGATTCCCAGGCCTCTGTGGTAAACTACCCGGGGCATAGGTCTCAGTTTCCAAGAGCGACTTTCATGCGTGGCCTCTTAAAATCCCAACAAAATTCATGGCAATGCTTCTCTGAGTTCAGTTCCAAAACCCAGTGTCTAAGGGGAATCACACCAGAGTTCAAGCCCACGTGGAACCAGTCATTTTTTCCAATGCCACACAAATGACCAACATTAAAACCAAAACACTCCCACATGGCCCTCACCTTATTCCATATAGTCAATCATCTTAAGCTCTGGCTGGAGGTTTCCATGAGGGACGCAGCCCAAGACAGTGTCCAAAATCAGCTCGTTTGCCCCTCATTTGCCTAAAGTCAGGGTAGCCTGGACACCGTTGCTGTGAACCAGGAGTGAACAAATAAGCCTGCCGTTAATACTTCTGTGTTTCTCCAATTTGAGGCCTACTGATTTTAGGTATGGATTCTTTAGGTGATTTAGAGTCATGCGAAAACACAAGCACCTCTGCAGGGCTTTAAGAACTCATTTGATCCAAAGAATCCCTATTCTCATTTGTTGGAGTGCAGGAACCTAACAGAGGAAGGCAAGAGACTTCATCCACAATGAATGATATTTTTTTGCCATTTTGGTTTTGGAAGCTAACATGGGATCATTCTTAAGATCCATCAGGTGCTGATAATCTAAGTCACAGCCACACACAGGTCCAAGAGGCTGATAAAGACACATCCCTTTCCAAAGCAATTAAACAAAGAGCCACAGGTGAGGCCCATTCATTTCCATTTGAAAACTGTTTTCTTCAAGCTTCACAAAGGGGTGGCCTGAGGCAAAGACCTTCCTGACATTCAGTGCAACACAACAATAAGTAAGCAAAAGGCCCAAAGCAGGGTTTCTGCACTGAGACTTTCCTGGTCACACAGAAATCTGAGTTTTCTGAGATGCTCGCAATTCTCTTCAGCTATCCAGTACATGGCCATGTCACAGAGCTTGGAGGTGGTACATATTTTGGACACAAATCCCTGAGCCTATTCTGGAGAGTGGCCAGAATTCAGGAAGAAAACAACAACTTAGAAAGATAGCAGGTGTTGCACATCGATAAGACAAGCTGCAGTCCATTCATATGTTGGGCAGGATGAATTATGGGAAGATTTATACTAGACAGGACACATCCATTAATGCATTCTCTTTTCTAATGTCTACAACAACGGAAACAGTGGGATACACATAAACAGAAACACTCGCCTAGTCAAATGACTTACTAGAAACTGTCCGCTCCAAACCAAACAAACCGCCATTTCTATCTATTCTCAGAACATGAGACAAAACAACAAACCCAAACCCACTCCCACAAAGGCACCACCTTCCCCCAAGTAGGTCTGTGAGTATCTGGAGTGTCCTCTGACTGTGGGCCATACTATGTTTCCCCGAAATGGCCTGTCTTCTCTCAGATCTTGTTTCCTTGACCAACTCTGTGAAGATGTCAGGAAAAAGTGGTTATCCACTACCTGTTTACTCAGGAAAGGTCCATCTTCAGAGCTCTCCTGGCATTTGGCCATCCTCACATCATTAGGTACCAAGAAAACTGACTCTGTCCTTGGTAAATCCAAACAAGTGAGCCCACTGGGCCTGGGACTGGGACTGCCTCTGGGTGCCTGGCTTCTTGGATACCAAGTTCAGAGATTTCCATCACCAAGGTAATGAGGTATGTCACATTCTTTGGAACTGAATGAGGTCACTGCCTTGCAAGCACTTTGTCCTAACAGTTGCTTCCAAGGGTAACATAAGATGGAGGTTGCCCCTACTTCCTGTGACACTTTCATAAGGTAGAATGTATATCAACCATTGGCACCCAGGAACAGCTCTCCACTCAGGCCTGGATTGGTCCACCTTCTCTACAATAAGAAGAGAGAGGCAGATTCAGACACATCTCTTCATCCTGACCAGGTTGTTTGCCATGGAAGATGACTTTTGCTCTCTCAGGTGCTTCATACCTGCCTACAACTTCTCCAGGTATCATTTTTGCATGGACATTTGAGGTTCTCATCAGGTGGAAGGTTCCCAACATTCCTGTATTGTAAGAACCACTCTGTCCCTGCACTTCTGTAAAATGATTGAGGAAACAGTGTATACTTAGGGTTAAAAACAGGTTTGATTTGGTGACGAATGATTCTGTGCGATGAATAATGGTATTTGGAACCTGCAATATTTACAAGAATATAGAGGTGAAATATAAGTATGAAAACCGAAATCTACGTATGATTTGAAGCCCAGAAGGTGTTTGCCCTTGATTGGGATACTTAACTTTGAATTATATTCTGCAAAGATGTCTCAGATAATTCGATATACATTGGTATAGCACCTTGTACATTGGATGATTGAATTCAGAAGAGAACATCCAGTCAACAGGATATTCAGTAGGATTAGGAAGATAGTTGGTAGGTTTAGGAAGAAGAGTGAGTATAGGATTTGGACCAAAAGTTCTTTAGCAATAGACTTTCGGTTATAGAGTGAATGTAAATGTCAGCACATATGAAGAGTCAGTCACTATGTTGAACTGGGGAAAATATGTAGAAAAGCAGATATCAATGGAAACATTACGAAATCAGGCAAAGTATAAAGTGAGGGATAGAATTAGACATTTTCAACAGGGTTGAGTTTCAATATATAAATTAGGAAAAACAAATATGTAGTCACCAATAGGATTGACAATTGACAGCATTAGGAAACCTGGACATGGATGTTTTTAGAAATCCATGTTCACTTTCCATTTAGGCTTTGGTACAATCAGAAGTGTGACCTTTCCATTTTTTGTCCAGAATATTACTGTGATAATGAGGTGACATGAGTATTTCTTTCACCATTTCTGGGAGCAATATATTGAAGATGTAAAATTAGAATCGGGGGTACAAATAGGTGTACCCTGTTTCTATGAACATAGAGAAAAACCACGAATAGACCATACTGTGAATAAATAATATAACTTTTTTAAACTTTATATAATGAATTGAATTGATATCTGAAAAATTACAGGAAATCGTATATTGACATACAATCATTCATTCCAACCAGTTATATATCTAATGGAAATATTATTGTTTGGTTTATCATGAAGAGTGTGTGAGTTTTGCTTCAAAAGTGATTATGGAAATCAAAAATAATGTGTTTGGAAAGAAGTCTCATGAAAAGACCAGTCAAGAAACCCTGACAATACATGTGTTCTGAAGCAAGAAGTGATTAAAGTTGAAACAAATGCCTGTAAATTTGTGAACTTGTGGATGAAGTGTATAACTTAAAATGTGCAAAAACTGAAGAAATAATAATGTACCAGTGTTGAGTACATATGAACGTCAAATTACATATCATGTCCCATAGGAATCTACTTGCATTGATGTTAGACTGGGTCAGTTACTGTAGAATAATTAGGATTTGTATGCACCATTCACTGAAGTTAGTTTTCAGTACTAGGAAATAAATATGTATTTCAGGTGGATGAATATTTCTGATTATAATCTTGTGACAAGTTGATTATAAATCCACATACATGAACATGAATGAATTTAGAGAGTTTACATTAGACACATATATTTCATATTTTGAAAAATCTGCAGAGTGTACAGATATATTACACACACACACACACACACACACACAAACACACAAAACACTGACAGACATTTAAAAGAAGCAATATAAATGGCAATAGAAATTCATCAGTAAATATATATCACCCACAGATGCAAAAATATTTATTATACTGAACATGAATTTATGTATAATGTTCTTCTACTAGGAAGCTCCCCTATAGGTTGAATTTTCAGTTCCAACAGCGTTTAGGAGGTGTGAACTCTTCTCACAGTTTGTATATGCCAAGTCAGCCACCTCAAAATGTACGTGTGATACCTGGTAGGATTCTATATATGCATATAAATATACAAGTGTGAATAGGCTAAAGAGAAAGGGAAACAAGAATTCTCGTATTTTTTAAGTTTAAAAACTTATGGAGAACTTCTTCGATTAAAAATTGACTAAATTTATAACTTTTACCTTATATAATGCAAAAGGCAAGTCCAACTATACAACATGCCTCCAATGAACTGCTTGTATTTCTATAGGTTTGGGTTATTTTTCTCTATCATATTAGGATGAGTTGTTTGAGTCTAGTAGGTATGGGTTAGTGTCAGGGATTCAATATTTCAAAATGAAAATTGGAAAATGAATCCAATTTGTATGCATATATATGCTGCACAAATGTCCTCCCACTCTCATCCAGAACAATGCCTTGACATTACCTTCACCCCAAGTAAGACACAATTAGAGGAGAAGAGTTAGAAAATCAGTGAACACATATGTGGAATGGAAAATGCTCAGGAGTTCACAACCTTGGAGGTGTTAGAGGAGTTTCCAAAAGCAAGGGACAGGGTAAACACTCCACAAACATGGAGCTCTGCTGGCCTAAAAACTTTTTGAGAAACTGCCTTGAGATAGGGCACTTAAATATATGTTGTTGTCAGGAGATTTGGCTTCCTTTGTAGTGAGACCATCAAAGCTGGGTCTGCATCTATGAGACCTGGAGGACATTGTTTCTGATGTTTCAATGAACATGAGGCAGCAGTGCTGATATTTTTCTTTTTAGGTAAACTGTGGCCTCTGGGGTCTAAGTGTCTCCCCGTTGAACTGTGAAGCCATTTGGCCCTCCTACACTTTTTGTGGGGTTTTTGCTGCTGCACTGGTAGTTTGGTATTTGCTTCATAAAATAGAAGGAGTTCAACTGGGACACAGTGCTGGAGGGAGTTCTGTCACATGTGGTGGGTCAGGGTCTGCAGGAAAATGCACCAACCAATCTTCTATCCCTCAAAGCTTGCCCCATTGCATCCTTGTCCATAGCAACCTGATTCTGAACATTGCCCTGAATCCTCTCCATATAACAAGATGCCTTTACTTATAAGGGTCTGCTGGCTGCACCATGTAAGCCACAAGCCATTTTTAAGCCAATGGAAGATCCAAATTGCTCCAACACAGAAGTTTTATCACACTCCTGCCCACCACAACTCTAGGCCCACTTCTTAGGAGCCTGAAACTTACTGGGACCTCTGTTGTACACCATTTTCATAAAACCCAGTCAAGCAAGGCACTGTCAGGTACATCCATGATCAGCAGCAGGACATCCAAAGGTTCTCTAGTGCAACCTAGTCATGGGAATTTCAAAAATTTCATGGTATTTATCTAGACATTTTACAAGGATGAAGTTGGAAGCACTGTGGGTTTCAATTTTTTCAGGAACCATTAAATGGTGAGGAAGATTATTTCAATGAAAGCTCTGAAGAACCCTCACAGGCAAGGCTTCTCAAAGAGTGGACAAAAGGTCACATTAAGCCAGGCCCATTGAGGTCTACAATGTGAGTTCCATGTGTGTTTTGACTCTCAAATATGGCTGCCAAGTCTTTCGAATGGAATCATGTGATACCTTGGCTGAGATTCCCAGTGCTCTGTGCAAAGCCACTCTGGGGCTAGATCTCAGTTTCCAAGGGTGACTCTCATACATGGCCTCTTTAATCCCAACACAATACATGGCAATACTTTTCTGAGGTCAGTTTCTGAACTCAGTCTCTAAGGGGAATCACACCAAAGTTCAAGCACAGGTAGACCCAGTTATGTCTTCCAACTGCCACACAAATATCCACAATTAAATCCAAAACACTCCCACATGTCACTCATCTTTTCTATATACCCACTCATCATAACCTCTGGCTGGAGGTTTCCATGAGGGGTGCTGCCCAAGACAGTGTCCAAAATAACCACCCTTGCCCCTCATTTGCCTAAAATCAGGGTGGCCTGGACATCCTTCCAGTGAACCAGGAGTGATCAAATTGGCCGGCCATTAAGATGGCACTGCTTCTCCAATTTGAGGCCTACTGACTGTGGGGTTTAGAGTCTTTATGTGATTTGGAGTCATGAGAAAAATCAAGCACTTAGGGGCTATCCTCTGCAGGGTTTTGAGGAACACATTTAAACCAAATGATCCCTATTCTCACTTGATGAAGGTCAGGAACCTTACAGAGGAATGCGAGAGACTTCATCCAAAATGAATGCTCTTTTGCCCATTTTGGTTTTGGATGCACACATGGGATCTTTCTTTAGATCCATCAGATGCTAAGAATCTAAGCCACAGCCTCACACAGGGCCAAAAAGCTGATTCAGACACATCCCTTTCCAAAGCAATTAAGCAAAGAGCCACAGGTGATGCCCATTCATTTCTATTTGAAAACTATTTCTTTTGACTCTACAAAGGTGTGGCCTGAGGCAAAGACGTTCTGACATTCATGGCAACAGAACAATTGGTAAGCAAAAGGCCCAAAGCAGGGTTTCTCCATTAGAATTTTCTGGTCACACTCATATCTGAATTTTCTTAGATGCTCCCATTCCTTTCAGCAGTCCAGTACATGGCCAAGTCTCAGAGCTTGGAGGTGGTACATATTTTGGACACAAAACTATGAGACTATTCTGGAAATTGGCCAGAATTCAGGAAGAAAACAGGACCTTAGCAAGATTGTAGGAGTTGCCCACACATAAGTCAAGCCACAGTCCATTCATAAATTGGGCAAGATGAATCTTGAGAAACTTTCTACTAGTCAGGACACATACAATGATTCATTCTCTTTTCTAATGTCTAAAACCACGGACACAGTGGGATACACAGACAAAGAGACACTGGCCTTGTCAAACGACTTACCAGAAACAGTTCACTCCAAAACAAACAAACCGCCTTTCCTACCTATTCTCAGAACATGAGACAAAACCTCAAACCCACACCCACACACACAAAGGCAGCTCCTTCCCCCAAGTAGGTCTGTGACTATCAGGAGTGTCCTCTGACAGGTGGGCCATACTATGTTCTGATGAAATCGCCTGTCCTGTGTCAGATATGGTCTCATTGGCCCAATCTGTGAAGTTGTCACTAGCCAGCTGTGAGCCACTACCTGCTTTCTCAGGAAAGGCCTCTCTTCAGAGCTTTCCTGACATTTGTCCATCCTCACATCAGTAGGTACCAAGAAAGACTGACTCTGTCCTTGTTAAATCCAAACAAGTGAGACCACTGGGACTGGGTATGGGACTGGCTCTGCGTGCCTGGCTTCCCGGATCCCAAGTTCAGAGAGTTTCATCACCAAGGAAGTGAGGTGAGATTACTTCCTTCAGGAATTTAATGAGGTCACTGCCTTGGCAACCACTTTGTCCTAACAGTAGCTTCCAATAGTCCTATGAGATGGAGGCAGCCCTTACTTCCTGTGACACTTTCATATGTTAGAATGGTATATCAACCATAGGCACCCAGGAACAGCTCTCCACACATGCCTGGTATGGTCCATCTTCTCTACATTAAGAAGAGAGGCTTATTCAGACAAAACCCTTCATTCTGGAAAGGTTTTTTGTGATGTAAGATGACTTTTGCTCTCTCAGGTCCTTCATAGCTGCCTAATCTTCTCCAGGGATCAAATCTGCATGGACCTTTGAGGTTCTCAGCAGGAGGCAGATCCCCTACATTCCTGTATTGTAAGATGAACTCTCTCGCTGCTCTTCTGTAAAGTTAGATTGAGGGAAGAGTGTATGGTTAGGGTTATTAACATGTTCGATTTGGATTACGAATCATCCTGCAGGATGATTAATAGTATTGGGAACCTGCGATATTTATAAGATTATAGAGGTGAAATATAAGTATGAAAACAGAAATGTTGGTAAGATTTGAAGCCCAGAAGGGCATTAGGCCCTTGATTGGGATACTTAGCTTTTAATTACGTTCTACACAGATGTCTCAGATAAATTGATAATCAATGGCATAGGACCTTATACTTTGGATGTTTGATTTTAGAAGAGAACATCCACTCAAATTGAGATAGTCGGTGGGATTAGGAAGATAGTCGGTAGGTTTATAAAAAAGAGTGAGTATAAAATTTGGACAAAAATTTCTGTAGCAATAGGGTTTCGGTTATAGAGTGAATGTAAATGTCAGCACATGTGAAGAGTCAGTCACAATGATTAACTGGGGAAAATATGTAGGAAGGAAAATATCAATAGAGACATTATGAAATGAGGCAATTATATAGTGAGTGATAGGATTAGACATTTTCAATAGGGTTGAGATTGAGTACATAATCTTAGGAAGAAACAAATATGTAGTCACCAATAGGAATGACATTTGAAAGCATTAGGCAACCTGGATATGGATGTTTTTAGTAAGCCATGTTCACTTTCCATTTAGGATTAGGTACAATCATAAGTGTGACCTTTGCATTTTGTGCCCAGAAAATTATTGTGATCAAATATATATGTAGATCATATGATATGTGCATTTCTTCCACCATTTCTGGGAGCAATATTTGAGGACACATAAATTAGTATTGTGGGTACCAAGTGGTGTACCCTGTGTCTACGGATATAGAGATAATGCATGAATAGACCTTAGTGTGAATAAATAATATAACTTTTTTCACTTTAAATAATGGATTGAATTGATATCTTAAAATATATAGGAAATCATATATTGACATACAATCATTCACTCCAACCAGTTACACATATAATGGTAATCTTAGGGTTATTGTTTATCATGAAGTGTGTGTGAGTTTTGTTTCAAAAGTGTTTATGGAAATCGAAAATAATGTGTTTGGAAGGAAGTCTCATGAAAAGACCAGTCAAGAAATATGGAGGAATCCATGTGTTCAAAGCAGGAATTGATTTAAAGTGAAACAAATGCCTATAACTTTGCTAAATTGTGGATGAAATATATATCCTGTGATGTGCATAAACTGATGAAATAGTAATGTACCAGTGTTGAATAAAAATGAAGGTCAAAGTACACATCATGTCCCATAGGAATCTACTTGCATTGATGTTAAACTGGTTCAGTTACTGTAGAAATATTAGGATTTCATGCATTATTCACCATAGTTAGTTTTATTTTTTTTCATTTTTATTTATAATTGTTCAAAACATTACATAGTTGTTGTTATATCATATTTCACATATTTCAAGTGCATTATGAACTCCCATTTTTACCCCATGTACAGATTACAGAATCACATCATTTACACATCTATTGATTCACATATTGCCATACTAGTGTCTATTGAATTCTGCTGCCTTTCCTATCCTCTACTATCCCTCCTCCCCTCCCCGCCCCTCCCCTCTTCTCTCTCTACCCCCTCTACTGTAATAAATTTGTCCCCCTTGTATTATTTTTCCCTTTCCCCTCACTTTCTCTTGTATGTAATTTTATATAACCCTGAGGGTCTCCTTCCAATTCCATGCAATTTTCCTTCTCTCTCCCTTTCCTTTCCACCTCTCATCCCGGTTTAATGTTAATCATCTTGTCATGCTCTTTGTCTCTCCTCTGTTCTTAGTTACTCTCCGTATATCAAAGATGACATTTGGCATTTGTTTTTTAAGGATTGGGTAGCTTCACTTAGCATAATCTGCTCTAATGCCATCCATTTCCCTCCAAATTCTATGATTTTTTTTCATTTTTCAATGCAGAGTAATACTCCATTGTGTATAAATGCCACAGTATTTTCTCCATTCTTTCATTGAAGGGCATCTAAGTTGGTTTCACAGTCTTCCTGTTGTGAATTGTTCTGCTATGAACATCGATGTAGCAGTGTCCCTGTAGCATGCTCTTTTTAGGTCTTTAGTGAATAGACTGAGTAGGGGAATAGCTGGGTCAAATGGTGGTTCCATTCCCAGCTTTCCAAGAAATCTCCATACTGCTTTCCAAATTGGCTGCACCAATTTGCAGTCCCACCAGCAATGTACAAGTGTACCTCTTTCCCCACATCCTTGCCAGAACTTGTTGTTGTTTGACTTCATAATGTCTGCCAATCTTACTGGAGTGAGATGGTATCTTAGGGTGGTTTTGATTTGCATTTCTCTGACTGCTGGAGATGGTGAGCATTTTTTCATGTACTTGTTGATTGATTGTAAGTCCTCATCTGATAAGTGTCTGTTGAGGTCCTCAGCCCATTTGTTGATTGGGTTATTTGTTATCTTATTGTCTAATTTTTTGAGTTTTTTGTATACTCTGGATATTAGGGCTCTATCTGAAGTGTGAGGAGTTTAGATTTCTTCCCAGCATGTAGGCTCCCTATTTACCTCTCTTATTGCTTCTTTTGCTGCGAAAAAACTTTTTAGTTTATGTCCCATTTGTTGATTCTAGTTATTAACTCTTGTGCTATGGGTGTCCTATTGAGGAATTTGGAGCCCGACCCCACAGTATGCACATCGTAAGCAAATTTTTCTTCTATCAGACACTGTGTCTCTGATTTGATATCAAGCTCATTGATCCATTTTGAGTTAACTTTTGTGCATGGCAAGAGAAAGGGATTCAGTTTCAATTTGTTACATATGGATTTCCAGTTTTAAAAACACCATTTGTTGAAGATGCTATCCTTCCTCCATTGCATGCTTTTAGCCCCTTTATCAAATATAAGATAGTTGTAGTTTTGTGGATTGGTTTCTGTGTCCTCTATTCTGTACCATTGGTCCACCGGCCTATATTGGTACCAGTACCATGCTATTGTTGTTACTATTGCTCTGTAGTATAGTTTGAAGTCTGGTATCGCTCTACCGCCTGATTCGCACTTCCTGCCTAGCATTGTTTTTGCTATTCTGGGACTTTTATTTTTCCATATGTATTTCATGATTGCTTTCTTTATTTCTACAAGAAATGCCTTTGGGATTTTGATTGGCATTGCATTAAACCTATAGAGAAATTTTGGTAATATCGCCATTTTGATGATGTTAGTTCTGCCTATCCATGAACAGGATATATTTTTACATCTTCTAAGATTTTCTTATATTTCTCTCTTTAGGGTTCTGTAGTTTTCATTGTATAAGACTTTCACCTCTTTTGTTAGGTTGATTCCCATCTTTTTTTTTTTTTAGGATATTGTGAATGGAGTGGTTGTTCTCATTTCCATTTCAGAGGATTTGTCGCTGATATAGAGGAATGCCTTTGATTTATGTGTGTTGATTTTATATCCTGCCACTTTGCTGAATTCATTTATTAGCTCTATTAGTTTCTTTGTAGACCCTTTTGGGTCTGCTAGGTATAGAATCATGTCTTCTGCAATAATAATAATTTAAGTTCTTCTTTTCCTATTTTTATGCCTTTAATTTCTTCCGTCTGTCTAATTGCTCTGGCCAGTGTTTCGAGAACTGTATTGAACAGAAGTGGTGAGAGAGGGCATCCCATTCTTGTTCCAGATTTTAGAGGGAATGCCTTCAATTTTTCTAGATTCAGAATGATGCTAGCTTGAGGCTTAGCATAGATTGCTTTTACAATATTGAGGTATGTTCCTGTTATTCCTAGTTTTTCTAGAGTTTTGAAGATAAAGGGATGCTGTACTTTGTCGAATGCTTTTTGTGCATCTATCGAGATGATCATATGGTTCTTATTTTTAAGTCTATTGATGTGGTGAATAACATTTATTGATTTTCGTATATTGAACAAGCCTTGCATTCCACGGATGAATCCTACTTGATGATGGTGCACAATTTTTTTAATATGTTTTTGTATCTGATTCGCCAGAATTTAATTAGGGATTTTTGCATTTAGGTTCTTTAGGGATATTGGTCTGTAGTTTTCTTTGTTTGAAGTGTTTATGTCTGGTGTAGAAATTAGGGTGATATTGGCCTGGTAGAATGAATTTGGAAGATCTCCCTCTTTTTCAATTTCCTGAAATAGCTTGATAAGTATTAGTATTAGTTCATATTTAAGGGTTTGTAAAACTCTGCTGTATACCCATACTGTCCTGGTCTTTTCTTAGTTGGTAATCTTTGGATGGTTTCTTCTATTTCCTCAATTGATATTGGTCTGTTTAGGTTGTCTATATCCTCCTGACTCAATCTGGACAGATCATATGACTTAAGAAATTTTTCGATGCCTTCACTATCTTCTATTATATTGGAGTATAACGAATCAAATTAATTTCTTATTATCTTCTGTATTTCAGAAATATCTGCTGTGATTGCCAGGGGGTGACAAATAACTTGTGTAGATTGATACAGCAGGAGTGGAAGCCATTTATTGTAGAATCCAAGCGATATTTATACATTTTATAAAGCTTATCTAATTAGCATAAAATAGATACAGCAGTCAACCAATAAGGAATCTCCACACTTAATGGCTTGCTTTTGTTACTTCAAAAACCACTCCCTATGGCATTTGGCCAGGCGCCATCCAGACTTGTTTACAGACCCTAACATTTCTCTGGCAAAATACCAGGTGCCATGCTGACTTGTTTATAGACCTTAACATGTGATATTGACTTTTTCATCCCGTATGCTAGTAATTTGAATTTTCTCTCTTCTTCTTTCATTAGCATGGCTAAGGGTCTGTCGATTTTATTTATTTTTTCAAAGAACCAACTTTTAGTTTCCTCAATTTTTTCAATTGTTTCTTTTGTTTCGATTTCATTAATTTCAGCTTTGATTTTAATTAAATCTTACATTCTACTTATTTTGCTGTTGTTTTCCTCTTCTTTTTCTAGGATTCTGAGATGAAGTATGAAATCATTTATTTGCTGTTGTTTTTTTCTTTTTTTAAGGAACGAAATCCAAGCAATGAATTTTCCTCTTAGAACGGATTTCAATGTGTCCCATAGATTCTGATATGTTGTGCCTGTGTTTTCATTTATCTCTAAGAATTTTTTAATTTCCTCCTTTATGTCTTCTATAACCCATTGTTCATTCAGTAACCTGTTGTTCATTCTACTAGTGATGCATGATTTTTCCTTCCTTCTTTTATCATTGATTTTTAGTTTATATTCCATTATGATCAGATAAGATGCATGGTATTATCTCTACTGCCTTATATTGTCTAAGAATTGCCCTGTGACATAATATATGATCTATTTTTGAGAAGGATCCATGTGCTGCTGAGGAAAAATGTAACTGCTTGATGTTGTGGAGTATATTCTATATATGTCAATTAAGTCTAGGTTATTAATTGTGTTATTGAGTTCTATAGTTTTCTATTTCAACTTTTGTTTGGAAGACCTGTCCAGTGGTGAGAGAGGTGTGTTGAAGTCTCCCATGATTATTGTATGGTGGTCTATTAGACTCTTGATCTTGAGAAAAGTTTGTTTGATGGACATAGCTGCACCATTGTTTTGGGGCATATATATATTTATAATGGTTATGTCTTGTTGCTGTATGGTTCTCTTGAGCAGTATATAGTGTCCCTCTTTATCCCTTTTGATTAACTTTGGCTTGAAATCTATTTTATTTGATATGAGTATGGACACTCCTACTTGTTTCCGAAATCCATATAAGTGATATGATTTTTCCCAACCTTTCCCCTTCAGTCTATGTATGTCTTTTCCTATCAAATGCGTCTCCTGTAGGCAGCATATTATTGGGTCTTGTTTTGTGATCCATTCTACTAGCCTCTGTCTCTTAATTGGTGAGTTTAAGGCATTAACATTTACAGTTATTATTGAGATAATGGTTGTTCTTCTAGCCCTATTTGTTTATTTATGTTATTAAACATGGATTGTTTTCTTCTTTGATTATTTCCCACTTTTACTGTACTACATCCCACTGTTGGTTTTTATTGTTATTTCCCTTTCTTCTTCCTGTATTATTTTCCGAGGATGTTTTGAAGAGATGGTTTTCTAGCTACAAATTATTTTAACTTTTTTTTTATCATGGAAGGTTATAATTTTATCTTCCATCCTGAAGCTTGATTTCACTGGATACACAATTCTTGGTTGGAATCCATTTTCTTTCAGTGTTTGAAAAATGTTATTCATGGATTTTCTAGCTTTCAGAGTCTGTGTTGAAAGATTAGCTGTTATCCTGATTGTTTTACCCCTAAATGTAATCTGCTTATTTTCTCTTGTAGCATTTAAAATTCTCTCCTTATTGTGTACGTTGGGCATCTTCATTATAATGTGTCTAGGTGTGGATCTCTTATGATTTTGCACATTTGGCGTCCTGTAGGCTTCTAGGACTTGGGAGTCAGTCTGATTCTTCAAGTCTGGGAAGTTTTCTCATATTATTTCATTGAATACATTCCTCATTGCTTTGGTTTTAACCTCTATACTTTCCTGTATTCCAATGACTCTTATGTTTGGTCTCTTTATGTTATCCCGTATTTCTTGGATATTCTGTTCATGGTTTCTTAACAGTCTTGCTGAGCTGTCTATGTTCTTTTCAAGTTGGAATACTTTGTCTTCATTGTCTGATGTTCTACCTTCTAAGTGTTCTACTCTGCTGGTAGTCTTCTCAATTGAGTTTTTTAGTTGGTTTATTGCTTTCTGCATTTCTAGGATTTCTGTTTGTTATTTTTTACAACCTCTATCTCTCTGTATAGCTGATCTTTTGCTTCTTGGATTTGTTTATGTAATTCATTGTCGAAGTGATCTTTCATTGTCTGATTTTGCTGTCTAATGTCTTCCTTGAGACTCCAGATCATCTGAAGCATGTATATCCTGAGTTCTTTATCTGACATTCCATCTGCTGCAGCTATTACCCGTGGACCCCTGGGGTGTTCTGCCGATCGGTCGCAGGTCTGCCTACCTTGTAGGTGCTGGCGGCGGCTCTGCTCTGCTCCTATTCCAATTGGGGTGACGTGACTACCATGCAGGTGTGTTGCTGGGCCTGTTCCGCCAGTTTGTCGCAGGTCTGCCTGCCTTGCGTTCACGGGCAATGGATCTGCTCTGCTCCTTTTCCAAATGGGGTGAAGTGTCTGCCGTGCCGGCAGGGCGATGGGCCTCTTCTGCCAGTCAGGTGCAGGTGTGCCTACCTTGCGGGCGCGGGTGATGGCTCTGCTCTGCCCCTACTCCAATTGGGGGGTCGTGACTACCATGCCGGCAGGTTGCTGGGCCTGTTCTGGGTGCGGGCGAAGGCTCTGCTCTTCCCCTACTAATATTGGGGTGACCTGACTACCATGCCGGTGGGCCACTGGGATTGTACTAGGTGCGGGAGAAGGCTCTGCTCTGCAACTACTCCAATTCGGTTGATGTGACTACCACGCCTGCGGGTCGCTGGGCCTGTTCTGGGCAAGGGCGGCAGCTCTGCTCTGCCTCTATTCCAATTGGGGTGACATGACTACCATGCAGGTGTGTCGCTGGGCCTGTTCTGGGTGTGGGCGGCGTCTCTGCTCTGCCCCTCTGGCTTGATGACAAAGTGAGAGAGACCCGGGTGTTTGTGACTCACTTTCTTTACCAGGAGACCAACTGTTTCTGTCACCGCTGGTATCAATGAGGTTATCTCCTCTGCTGCTTTCTGATGACATCAGATCTCTGCCATGTTGGTATCCCATGCAAAAGGCAGCATTTCGTTCCCTTTGTTGGGTGACTAAAGCAATCGGTGAGTCCTGACCGGCATTCACAAGCCCCGTCTCAATCCTGTTGCCACTGCCTATGAAGGCTCGGTAGGTATTTACTGATATTCAGCAAGACCCGGACCGAGAAGCAGTTTCCGCCGGTTCTTTAGCCCTGGGCCAGATCATTTCCTGGAGGCGGAATTCGGCCGCTCTGGGCTCGCTGTATGTTCTAATAGAAGCAGGCTCCAAGACGCAGTTTCTGCGGGTTCTTTAGCACTGAGCCTGAGTAATTTGTCTGCAACACAAAGGTGAATGGCATCCTGAAATTACCTGTTCTATAGCTGAATAAGCTGCGATCAGTCGAAAACAGGGATGATGAAGTCACCTCTCCATGATGGTGGCCGCTGGGTTCCTCTGTGGTCTGACGGGTGTGGAGAAACGAGTTGGACTGCATGCTTTCCCATCTCAAACCCAGAATTCAGCACTGAGCACAGTGATTGCATACCTGGCAGGAGCCCACAGTACCTGCACCGTTGTATATTTGCCTTGCTATCTCGTCGTTTCCCAGCACGCGCCACAGACTCTAGCCACGGAGCGATTTCCTGAATAAGTCGCATGACCTTCTGTGAGGACAAATCACTCGCGTTTGAGCCCCCGTAGCTGATCCTCCTGAGATGGAAATATGTACACTTGGTTTTGGAGAACCACAATTTTGCTGGAAATTCCTAACAAGATAGGTTTTAGCCATTCTAACTCGTCATTCTCCCTCACAGTGACGCAGTACATGGTGGTGATGCACTCCCTTCGCAGCCATCATATGATCCCCTGAAGTTAGTTTTCAGTACTAGGAAACAAATAAGTATTTCAAGTGGATGAATATTTCTGAGAATAATCTTTTGAAAAGTTGATTATAAATCCACATACATGAATATGAATGAATTTAGGGAGTGTATAATAAGAAAAATATACTTCATATTTTGAAAAATCTGCAGAGTGAAAAAAAATATATATGTGTATATATATATATATATATATATATATATATATATATATATACACAGAGAGACATTAAAAAGTAGCATTATGTATGCCAATCGAAATTCACCATGAAATATATATCATCCACAGATCCAAAAATATTCATTTTAATGAACATGGATTTATGTCGTTCAACTAAGAAGCTCACCTGTATGTTGAATTTTCAGTTCCAACAGCATTAAGTAGGAGTGATCTCTTCTCACAATTTTTATCTGCCAAGCCAGCCACCTCACAAAATGTACGAGTGATACCAGGTAGAATTCGATATGTGCATATAAAAATACATGTGATGAATAGGCTACAGAGAAAGGGAGACAGTTATTCACATATTTGTTAACTTTTAAAACACATGGAGAACTATTTCAATTAAAATTTGCTAGATTTATAACACCTACCATTTATCATACGAAAGGCAAGTCCAACTATACACCATGCCTCCTGTGAACCTCTTGTATTTCTATTCTGTTTGGGTTATTTTTCTCCATAATATTAGCATTAAAAGTCAAAGTCTATTAGGGTATGTGTTAGTGTCAGGGATTCAGTATTTCGAATGGAAAAATTGAAAATGTATCCAATGTGTATGCAAATATGTGCTACACAAAAAACTTCCCACTCTCATTCAGAACAATGCCTTGACATTACCTTCGCCCCACATAAGACACAATTAGAGGAGAGGAGTTAGAAAATCTGTGAATACATATGTGGAATGGAAAATGCTCAGGAGTTCACAAATTTGGAGGTGGTAGAAGAGGTTCCAAAAGTAAGGGACAGGGTAAACACTCCACAAACATGAAGTTCTGCCAGCCTGACATCTGGAGAAACTGCCTCTAAGGTTTGGCAATGAAATATATGCTGTTGTCAGGAGCATTAGCTTCATTTGGAGTGACACCATCAAAGCTGGGTCTTCATCTATGTGACATGGATGACATTGTTTCTTATTTTCCAATGAACATGATGCAGCAGTGCTGAATTTTCTATTTGTATGTAATTTGTGGCCACTGGGGTCTAAGTGTCTCCTCGTGTGCACTGTAAATCCATTTGGTCATCCTCCACTATTCATGGTGTTTCTTGCTGCTGCACTGGGAGTTTGGAATTTGCTTCATGAATTACAAAGAGTTCAACAGGGACACAGTGCTTAAGTGAGTTCTGTCAATTGTGGTGGGTCGGGTTCTACAGGAGAATGCACCAACCAGGCTTCTATCCCACATTGCTTACCCCATTGACCATAGCAACCTGATTTTGAACATTGCCCTGCAACCTCTCCATATAACAATATGCTTTTATATATAAGAGTCTACTGGCTGCAAAATGTCAGTCACAATCAATTTGCAAGCCAATGGCAGATCCACATGGCCCACCACAGATGTTTTATCACCCACCTGCCAACCACTGGTCTAGGACAACTACTCAGCAGGATCCAACTTACTGGCATCTCTGTTCTACACCATTTTCATAAGACCAAGTCAATCAGGTCACTGTCTTGTATACTCATGATCAGCAACAGGACATCCAAATATTCTCCTGCAACCCGGTCATGGGAATTTCAAAAATTTTTATGGTATTTATCTAGCCAATTTTCAAGAAAGAAGTTGGAGGCACTGTGGGTTTCAATTTATTCAGGAACCATTAAATGGTGACTAAGCTCATTTCAATGAAAACTCTGGAGAATTCTCACAGGCAAGGCTTCCCAAAGAGTTGCCAAAATGTCAGATTAAGCCAGGCCCATTTAGGTCTACAATGTGAGGTCCATGTGTGTTTTGACTCTCAAAAATGGCTGCCAAGTCTTTAAGAATAAAATCATGTGATATCCTGGATGAGATTTCCTGTGATCTTTGGAAAGTCAACTTGGGCCTAGATGTCACTTTCCAAGGGCAACTCTCATGCATGGCCATCTAAAATCCCAACACAATTCATGGCAATATTTCCCTGAGATCAGTACCAGAACTCAGTCTCTAAGGGGAATCACACCAGAGTGCAAGCCCAGGTGGACCCAGTCATCTCTTCCAACCACCATTCAAATGTCCACAATTAAAACCAAAACACTCCCACATGGCCCAAATCTTCTTCCATATAGACACTCATCATAACCTGTGGCTGGAGGTTTCCATGAGGGGAGCAGTCCACGTCAGTGTCCAAAATAAGCTTCCTGCCCCTCATTTGCCTAAAGTCAGGGTGGCGTGGACACCCTTCCTGTAAACCAGGAGTGATCAAATAGGCCTTCCTTTAATACTGTTTGGCTTCTCCAACTTGAGGACTACTGACTTTGAGGTTTAGATTCTTTAAGTGAATTGGAGTCATGAGAAAAAAACAAGCATCTATGGGCTAGCCTCTGCTGGGTTTTGAAGAACTTATTTGACCCAAAGGATCCCTGTTCTCACTTGATGGATTTCAGAAACCTACCAGAGAAAGGCAAGAGAGTTAATCAACAATATCTGATCTTTTTGCCATTTTGGTTTTGGATGCATGCATGGGATCTATCTTTAGATCCATCAGGTGCTGAGAATCTAAGCCACAGCCTCACACAGGGCCAAGAGACTGATTCAGACATATCCCTTTTCAAAGCAATTAAGCATGGATCCACAGGTGATGCCCATTTATTTGCATTTGAAAACTGTTTTCTTCAGGCTTCACAAAGTGGTGGCTTGAGGCAAAGATCTTCCTGACATTCAGGGCAACAGAACAATAGGTAAGCAAAAGGACCAAAGCAGGGTTTCTCCACTGAGACTTTCCTGGTCAACTGATATCTGAGATTTCTGAGATGCTAGCCATTCCCTTCAACTATCTAGTACATGGCCATGTCACAGATATTGGAGGTGGTACATATCTTGGACACAAAACCATGATACTATTCTGGAGTGTTGCCAGAATTGAAGGAGAAAACAGGAAATTATGAAGCTAGTAGGTGTTGCCCATCTATAAGGCAAGCCTGAGTCCACTCATATATTGGGCACAATGAATGCTGGCAAGCTTTCTAGTAGACAGGAAACATCCATTGATCCATTCTCTCTTCTAATGTCTAAAATCATGAACACAGTGCGATACACAGACACTCGCATTGTCAAAGGACTTACTAAAAATAGTCCACTCTAAACCAAACAAACCGCCTTTCCTACCTATTCTGAGAACATGAGCCAAAACCACAAAATCACACCCACACCCAAAAAGGCACCTCCTTCCCCCAAGTAGGTCTGTGACTCTCCGGAGTGTCCTCTGACTGGTGGGCCATACTATGTTTCCCCAAAATGACCTCTCCTGTCTCAGTTCTGGTCTGCATGGCCAACTCTGTGAAGTTGTCAAGAGCCAGTGGTGAGACACTACCTGCTTTCTCAGGAAAAGCCCCTCTTCAAAGGTTTCCTGGCATTTCGTCATCCTCACATCTGTAGGTTCCAAGAAAGACTGACTCTGTCCTTGGTAAATCCAAACATGTGAGACCACTGGGACTGGGACAGGGACTGTCTCTGAGTGCCTGGCTTCCTGGATCCCAAGTTCAGAGAGTTTTATCACCAAGGAAGTGAGGTGAGGTCACTTTCTTCAGGATCTGAATTATGTCACTGCCTTGACAAGCACTTTGCCCTAACAGTTGCTTCCAAAAGTCCCATGAGGTGGAGGCTGCCCCAGTTTTCCTGTAACACTTTCACAAGTTAGAATGTCATATCAATCATAAGCACCCCGGAACAGCTCTCCACACAGAACTGGTTTGGTCCATCTTGTATACATTAAGAAGAGAGAAAATGATTCAGACACAACCCTTCAACCCGACCAGGATGATTGCCATGGAAGATGACTTTTGCTTTCTGAGGTCTTTCATAGCTGCCTTCATCTTCACCAGGGATCATTTCTAAATGAACATTTGAGGTTCTCAGCAGGTGAAGATACCCTACATTCCTGTATTTTAATACCAACTCTGTCCCTGCTCTTCGGTAAAGTTAGTGTATGGTTAGGGTTAATTATATGTTCGATTTGGGTTAGGAATCATTCTGCAGGATGAATAAAGGGATTGGGTACCTGCGATATTTATAAGAATATATAAGTGAAATATATGTATGAAAACGGAAATCTAAGAAAGATTTGAAGCCCAGAAGGGCATTGGGCCCTTGATTGGGATACATAGTGTTGAATTACGTTCTGTACAATTGTCTCAGTTAAATCAATATACAATGGCATAGGACCGTGTACCTTGGATGATTGAATGTAGAAGAGAACATCCAGTCAAAAAGTGATAGTCGGTAGGATTAGAAAGATAGTCGGTAGGTTTAGGAAGAAGAGTGAGAATATGATTTGGAATAAAAAGCTTATTTAGCAATAGGGTTTCGTTTAGAGAGTGAATGTAAATGTCAGTACATGTGAAGAGTCATTCACAATAATGAACTGGGGAAATTATGTAGAAAAGCAAGTATCAATAGCGACATAACGAAATCAGGCAAAGTATAAATGAGTGATAGGATTAGACATTTTCAACAGGGTTGAGTTTGAATATATAATCATAGGTAAAAACAAATATGTTGTCACCAATGGGATTTACATTTGAGAGCATTAGGCAACCTGGACACGGATGTTATTAGTTATCCATGTTCACTTTCCTTTTAGGCTTTGGTACAATCATAAGTGTGACCTTTACATTTTTTTTGTTCAGAATATTACTGTGGTAAAATGTATATGTAGATCAGGTAACATGAGTATTTCTTTCACTATGTCTGGGAGCAATATTTTGAAGACATATACATTAGTATTAGGGGTACAAAGAGGTGTACCCTGTGTCTATGAATATAGAGATAATGCATGAATAGACGATAATATGAATAAATAATGTAACTGGTTCCACTTTAAATAATGGATTGAATTGAAATCTGAAAACATATAAGAAATCTTATATTGATATATAATCATTCATTCCAACCAGTTATATATTTAATGGTAATATTAGGATTATGGTTTATCATGAAGGGTGTTTGAGTTTTGCTTTATAAGTGATGATGTTAAACGAAAATAATGTGTTTGGAAAGAAGTCTCATGAAAAGACCAGTCAAGAAACATAGAAGAATCATGTGTTCTGAATCAGGAAGTGATTGATCGTGAAACAAATGCCTATAAATTTTCTAACTTGTGAACGAAATATATATCCTATTATGTGCATTAACTGAAGGAGTAGTAATGTACCAGTGTTGAATAAAAATGAAAGTCAAAATACACATCATGTCCCCTAAGAATATACTTGCATTGATGTTAAACTAGCTCAGTAACTGTAGAAATATTAGGTTTTGTTTGCACCTTTCACTGAATTTAGTTTTCAGTACTAGAAAACAAATATGTATTTCAGGTGGATGATTATTTCTGAGAATAATCTTGTGGAAAGTTGATTATAAATACACATATATGAATATGAATGAATTTAGGGAGTGTATAATAAGACACATATATTTCATATTTTAAAAAATCTGGAGAGTGTATATATATATATACACACTCTCATACATACACACTCACATGCACAGATATAAAAATTAGCAATACAGGAGATCCATCATGAAGGCAGGCATGGAAAAATCAAGTCTCTGACCTCTTCAGCTGAGCGGGCATAGGGAGTCGTAAACTGTCTAAATGCTGTTTGCTCAGAATCAGTAGGCAATGTTGACCTGATGTGGATCTGGGGCGAACATTCTGGGCCCCTCAGAACACACACCGAGCCTGGATGGGCTGCATTCAACCTCCGGTTTGCCTGGTTCTCATGACTCAGCACTAAGATCCCACTGAAATAACTGTTCGGCCCTTCTGAACTTTCAGAGGTAAAAGCCAACCAAGCCTTCAAAAGCAGTGGCCACAGGATTGAAACGGCGCTTGGGAGAGACAGTCAGGACCCACCCGTTGCGTTGGTTACCTTGCAAAGGGAACAAACGGTCACCATTTGCATGGGATACCACCATAGCATAGAAATGACGTCACGGGCAGAGGAGATAACTTCATTAAAACCAGCGTGACAGGTGTGTAATCCCCTAGCCATCTCTCTCAACACAGCGGGGAAACCTTAAGGGCCCCTCCCAGCTCAGCCTTAAGGGCCTCTCCCAGCTCTCCCGTGAGCACGATAGCCAGACCTAGGGAATCAGGATTGGCTCGGGACTAGCGCGTGGAATTCCCGGCTCCTGATCCCACAAGTGCTGACAATTGAGGTCTCTTACACCACGTACCGGGGGCATGGCTCCCAGAGGGCAAGAAAATTTGCTGGGGGTCCTCAGCCCCAAGCTCTACAAAACTAGGGTCTGAGGGAGGCAAACAGGGAGAGTGTGCCCAGGCATTCATGAAAACAGGGCTGCCAGGAGTAGAGTTCTGGCTTGTAACCACTATTGTGGTGAGCGTCACAGGTGATCAAGGCATGGCTTGAGGAAGCACAAGAGAAGGCCCTAGGCACTCAGGATTGGAGATCCGCCAAGTCTGGGAGGAAGAGCTGCTGCACAGTGATTGGTTCCCATTTATTCAGAGGAGAAGCTTGGCCCAGTGCACACAGCTCCACCTACTGAAAGAGAAGTTAATTGAACTCTATGACTGCATTTATTATTATTATTTTTTTAATTTATATTTTTTCTATTTCTTTCATTTTCATTTTTGTTGTTGTTGTTCTTTAACTTTTTTTAATGTTTTTATTTTTTTTATTTTATCATTATTATTATTAATATTATTCTAAATTTTAATTTTCATCTTTTAATTATAATTATTATTTAAATTTTTTTTCTTTATTTATTTTCTATTTTTCTTTTGTCTTTTCATTTCTTTTCAATTTTCTTATTCCCCCTTCCTTGAATTCTACCTGCCTACTCTCATTCTCTTTAGTGACTTCTTCCCTTCCCTTCTAATATCTTTCCTCCGAAGCATCAAATAAATTTATAAGAGTAAGCAGTAACTCAGCAGTCAAACAAAACAACAAGTAACGTGAGCAGCATAAAAAAACAAGGAAGAAAAGGAGTACAAACAACAATGGACAGCCTAAATATTCAGAAGGAATCATCAGAAAAATGGTCACATAAAGAACTCAAGGAATACCTTAGACAGATGGAATGGAACCTTAAAGAGGATACGAGACATCAAAACCAAACAGTGAAAGAACACATTGAAAATGAATTACATAAACAGATATAAAAAGAAATTAAGCATCTTTATTAGGAGATAGAGATTATAAAAAAATCAAACAATAATTCTAGAAATGAAGGAAATGATAAACCAAATTAAAAACTCAATTGAGAGTATCACTAACAGAGTGGAGCGAGTAGAAGACAAAATGTCAGATAATGAAGACAAAATATATCATCTTGAAAAAAGTCTAGCCAACAAAAAAATGCTGGTAAAAAGTCATGAGAAAAAAATCCAAGAGATATGGGATATCATAAAAAAAAAAAAACTTATGAGTCATCTGGATAGAGTAAGGTACAGAGATTCAAACCAAGGGAATGAGTAACCTGCTGAATGAAATAATTACAGAAAACTTTCCAGAAATAAAAGTGGAAACAGATAAAAAAAATTGTAGATGCTTACAAGACACCGAGCACAAAAAAATCACAGTAGACCAATGCCAAGAAACATTGTTATGAAGATATCCAATGTACAAAACAAAGAGAAAATATTAAAAGCTACAAGAGAAAGGAGGCAGATTACAATCAGGGGTAAACCAAAAATGTTAACAACAGATTTTTCATCACAGACGCTGAAAGTGAGAAGATCCTGGAACAACGTATTTCAAACACTTAAAAACAATGGATGACAACCAAGAAATCTGTATTCAGAAAAATTAAGTTTCAGGTAAGACAACTAAATAAAAATATTTTGTGATAAACAAAAGCTAAAAGAATTTGCAGCCAGAAAACCAGCATTGCAAAGCATCTTAAGGAAAACACTACACGAGGAAAAAATGAATATCAACAACGAAAACCATCAGTGGGAATTGCCTCAGTAATGACAGAGGGAGGGGGAAAAGCTAATCATGGATAAACAAACTAAATTTTAAAAAAAAGATAAATAATCAAAGACGGGTGGCAATACAAACCATATATCAATAGTAACTCTAATCGTTAATGGCTTAAACTCTCCAATAAAGTGACATAGGCTTGTAACGTGGATTAAAAAAAACAAATCCAACAATATGTTGCTTCCAGGAGACACATCTGAATGGAAAAGACATACACAGGCTGAAGGTGAAAGGTTGGGAAAATTTATACCATGCACACGGTCCTTGTAAGCAAGCAGGGGTGGCCATCCTCATACGGAATAAAATAGACTTCAAGACTAATTTAATCAAAAGGGATAAGGAAGGACATTATATACTGTTAAAAGAAACCATTCACCAACAAGACATAACAATTATCAATATTTACGCAGAAAATAATGGTGCTACGACATTTATAAAACAAATTCTCCTCAATTTCAAGAATCAAATAGACCACAACACAATAATTATGGGAGACTTCAACTCACCTCTCTCACCATTGGACAGATCCTCCAAACAAAAGTTGAATAAAAAAAATATAGAATTCAATATCACAATCAATACCCTAGACTTAACTGACATATATAGAATATATCAACCATCATCAAGTGGATATACTTTTTTCTCACCAGCACATGGATCCTTCTCAAAAATAGACCATATATTATGCCATAGGGCAACACTCAGTAAATATAAAGGGGTGGAGATAATACCATGAATTTTTTTCTGATCACAATGGAATGAAACTGGAAACCAATGGTAAAAGAAGGAAGGAAAAATCCTACATCACATGGAAAATGAACAATATATTACTGAATGATCAATGGGTTACAGAAGACATAAAAGAGGAAATCAAAAAATTCTTAGAGATAAATGAAAATACAGACACAACATATCAGATTCAATGGGACACAATGAAACAAGATTCAAGAGGCAAATTCATCGCCTGGAGGTCATTCCTCAAAAAAAGAAAAAAAAAACAAAAACAACAAATAAATGAGCTCTCACTTCATCTCAAAGCCCTAGAAAAGGAAGAGCAAAACAACAGCAAATGTAGCAGAAGGCAAGAAATAATTAAAATCAGAGCGTAAATCACGAAATTGAAACAAAAGAAACTATTAAAAAATTAACAAAACTAAAAGTTGGTTCTTCGAAAAAATAAATAAGATGGACAGACCCTTAGCCATGCTAACGAGGAGAAGAAGAGAGAGAACTCAAATTACTAACATACGGGATGAAAAAGGCAATATCACAACAGAAGCTACATAAATACGAAAGACAATTAGAAATTATTTTGAAAACCTATATTCCAATAAAATAGAAAATAGTGAAGACATCGATACATTTGTTAAGTCATATGATTTGCCTAGACGGAGTCAGGAGGATACACACAATTTAAACAGACCAATATCAATCGATGAAATAGAAGAAGCAATCAAACGACTACCAACCAAGAAAAGCCCAGGACCGGATGGGTATACAGCGGAGTTTTACAAAACCTTTAAAGAAGATTTAATACCAATACTTTTCAAGTTATTCAGGAAATAGAAAAACAGGGAGCTCTGCCAAGTTCATTCTATGAGGCCAACATCACCCTGATTCTGAAACCAGACAAAGACACCTCAATGAAAGAAAACTACAGACCAATATCTCTGATGAACCTAGATGCAAAAATTTTCATTAAAATTCTGGTGGTTTGGATACAAAGGCACATCAAAAAAATTGTGCACCATGATCAACTAGGATTCATCCCTGGGATGCAAGGAGGGTTCAATATATGGAAATCAATAAATGTTATTCACAACATCACTAGACTTAAAAATAAGAACCATAAGATCATCTTGATAGATGCAGAAAAACCATTAGACAAAGTAGAGCATTCCTTTATTTTCAAAACATTAGAAAAACTAGGGATAACAGGATCATACCTCGACATTGTAAAAGCTATCTATGTTAAGCCTCAGACTAGCATCATTCTGAATGGAGAAAAAATGAAGGCATTCCCTCTAAAATCTGGAACAAGACAGGAATGTCCTCTATCACCACTTCTATTGAATATAGTTCTCGAAAAACTGGCCAGAGCAATTAGACAGATGAAAGACATTAAAGGCATAAAAATAGGAAAAAAAGAACTTAAATTATCACTATTTGAAGATGACATGATTCTATACATAGAAGACCCAAAAGGGTCTACAGAAAAAACTACTAGAACTAATAAATGAATTCAGCAATGTGGCAGGAAATGAAATCAACATGCATAAATCAAAGGCATTTCTGTATATCAGCGACAAAACTTCTGAAAAGAAAATGAGGAAAAACATTGCATTCACAATATCCTCATAAAAAATTAAATACTTGGGAATCAACCTAACAAAAGAGGTGAAAGATTTATACAATGCAAACTACAGAGCCCTAAAAAGAGAAGTAGAATAAGATCTTAGAAGATGGAAAAATATACCCTGTTCATGGATAGGCAGAATGAACATCATCAAAATGGCGATATTACTAAAAAGTTCTCCATAGGTTTAATGAAATGCCAATCTAAATCCCAAAGGAATTTTTTGTAGAAATAAATAAACCAATCATGAAATTCATATGGAAAAATAAACGACCCAGAATAGCAAAAGCAATTCTAACCAGGAAGTGTGAATCAGGTGGTATAGCGATACCAGATTTCAAACTATATTACAGAGCAATAATAACAAAAACAGCATGGTACTGGTACCAAAACAGGCGGGTGGACCAATGGTACAGAATGGAGGACACAGAGACTAATCCAAAAAGCTACAACTATCTTATATTTGATAAAGGAGCTATAAGCATGCAATTGAGGAAGGATAACATCTTCAACCAATCGTGTTGGGAAAACTGGAAATCCACATGCAACAAAATGAAACTGAATCCCTTTCTCTCGCCATGCACAAAAGTTAACTCAAAGTGGATCAAGGAGCTAGATTCAAATCAGAGACTCTGCATTTGATAGAAGAAAAAGTTGGTTCCGATCTACATATTGTATGGTCAGGCTCCAAATTCCTTAATAGGACAGCCATAGCACAAGAGTTAATAACAAGAATCAACAAATGGGAGTTACTTAAACTGAAAATTTTTTTTCTCAGAAAGAGAAACAATAAGAGAGGTAAATATGGAGCCTAGATCATGGGAACAAATTTTTACTCCGCACCCTTCAGATGGAGCCCTAATATCCAGAGTATACAAAGTATACAAAGAACTCAAATAATTAGACAATAAGATAACAAATAACCCAATGGGCCAAGGACCTGAACAGACACTTCTCAGAGGAGGACATAGAATCAATCAATAAGTACAAGAAAAAATGCTCTCCATTTCTTGCAGTCAGAGAAATGCAAATCAAAACCACCCTAAAATACCATCTCAATCCAGTGAGATTGGTAGCCATTATGAAGTCAAACAACAACAAGTGCTGGCGACGATGTGGGGAAAAGTGTACTCTTGTACATTGCTGATGGGACTGAAACTGGTGCAGCCAATTTGGAAAGCAGTATGGAGATTCCTGGGAAAGCCGGGAATGGAAGCACCATTTGAACCAGCTATTGCCCTTCTCGGACTATTCCCTGAAGACCTTAAAAGAGCGTACTACAGGGATACTGCCACATCGATGTTCATAGCAGCACAATTCACAATTGCTACACTGTGGAACCAACCCAGATTCCCTTCAATAGATGAATGGATAAAAAAAAAATGTTTTTTTTTTATGTACTATGGAGGATTACGCAGCACTAAAAAATGACAAAATCATGGAATTTGCAGGGAAATGCATGGCACTAGAGCAGATAATGCTTAGTGAAGCTAGCCAATCCCAAAAAAACAAATACCAAATGACTTATTTGATATAATGAGAGCAACTAGGAACAGAGCAGAGAGGAAGAGCATGAAGAAAAGATTAACATTAAGCAGAGACATGAGGTGGCAGGGAAAGGGAGAGAAAAGAGAAATTGCATGGTAATGGAGGGAGACCCTTATTGTTACAAAAAAATACATATAAGAGGTTGTGAGTGTAATGGGAAAATAAACAATAAGAGAAATGAATGACAGTAGGTAGGGTAGAGAGAGAAGATGGGAAGAGAGGGGAGGGGGGATAGTAGAGCATAGGAAAGGTAGCAGAATACAACAGTAACTAATAAGACATTATGTAAAAACATGGATGTGTAACTGATGTGATTCTGCATTCTGTATTTGGAGTAAAAATTGGAGTTCAAAACCCACTTGAATTTAATGTATGAAATATGATATGTCAAGAGCTTTGTAATGTTTTGAGCAACCAATAAAAGAAAAAAAAAGTAGCAATATATATGCCAATCGAAATTCATCATGAAATATATATAATCCAAAGATCGAAAAATATTCATTTTACTGAACATGGATTTATGTATAATGTTATTCAACTAGGAAGCTCACCCGTAGGTTGAATTTTCAGTTCCAACAGTGTTTAGGAGGAGTGATCTCTTCTCACAATTTGCATCTGCCAATTCAGCCACCTCACATGTGTGTACAAGTGATATCAGGTAGGATTCTATATGTGCATATAAAAATACATGTGCTGAATAGGCTACAGAGAAAGGGAGACAGGGATTCACATATTTGTTAATTTTAAAAACACATGTAGAACTATTTCAACAAAAAAATTGACTAGATTTAAAACTCCTACATTATATAATGCAAAAGGCAATTCCAACTATACACCATGCCTCCTCTGAACTGCTTGTATTTCAATTCTTTTTGGGTTATTTTTCACCATCATTTTAGGATTATTAGTCAGAGACTAGTAGGGTACGGGTTAGTGTCAGGGGTTAAGTATTTCAAATGGAAAATTGGAAAATGAATCCAATGTGTATGTAAATATGTGCTACACAAAAATCTTCCCACTCACATCCAGAGCAATGCCTTGACAATACCTTTGCCCCAAGTAAGACACAATTAGAGTAGAAAAGTGTAAAAATCTAGGAATACATATATGGAATGGAATATGCTCGGGAGTTCACAACCTTGGAGGTGGTAGAGGAGTTTCCAAAAGTAAAGGAAAGGGTAAACACTCCACAAACAAGGAGCTCTGCTGGCCTAAGAATTCTTGGGAAATGGCCTCTGAGGTTGGGATCCTGAAATATATGTTGCTGTCATGAGCTTTAGCTTCCTTTGTAGTGAGACCATCAAAGCTGGGTCTGCATCTATGTTACCGGGAAGAGATGGTTTCTTATATTCCAATGAACATGAGGCAGCAGTGCTCAATTCTCTCTTTGTAGGTAAACTGTGGCCACTGGAGGCTAAGTGTCTCCCAGTGGGGACTGTGAAGACATTTGGTCATCCTCCACTTTTCATGGTGTTTTTTGCTGCTGCACTGGGAATTTGGTATTTGCTTCACAAAATATAAGAAGTTCATCTGGGATACAGTGCTGGAGGGAGTTCTGTCACTTGTGGTGGGTCAGGGTCTGCAGGAGAATGCACCAACCAGGCTTCTATCGCACAGAGCTTGCCCCAATAACCATAGCAACCTTATTCTGAACATTGCCCTTAAAACTCTCGATATAACAGGATGCCTTTACATATAAGGGTCTCATGTCTGCACTATATCAGTCACAAGCCATTTGGAAGCCAATGGCAGATCCACATAGCCCTTCCATGATGTTTTATCACACTCCTTCCCACCACTGTTCTAGGCGCACTACTCAGAAGGCTCCAAATTACTGGCATCTCGTGTTCTACATCATTTTCATGAAACCCAGTCAAACAAGGCACTGTCTGGTATACACATGATAAGCAACAGGACATCAAATTTTCTGCAGTTCCACCTGGTCATGGGAATTTCAAAAATTTCATGGTATTTATTTAGCAATTTTTCAAAAATGAAGTTAGGGGCACTGTGCGTCTCAATTCATTCAGGAACCATTAAGTTTTGAGAAAGTTCATTTCAATGAAAGCTCTAGAGAACTCTCACAGTCAAGGCTTCTCAAAGAATTACCAAATGGTCACATAAAGCCAGGCCAATTGACGTCTACAATGTAAGGTCCATGTGTGTTTTGACTCTCATCTATGGCTGCCATGTCTTTCATAATAAAATCATGTGATATCCTGGCTGAGATTCCAAGGCCTCTGTGGAAAGCCACCCTGGGCATAGATCTCAGTTTCCAAGAGTGAGTCTTATGTGTGTCCTCCTAAAATCCCAACACAATTCATGGCAATACTTCTCTGAGGTCAATTCCAGAATGCAGTCTCTAAGGGGAATCACACCAGAGTTCAAGCCTAGGTGGATCCAGTCATCCCTTCCAACCGCCACAAAAATTACCACAATTAAAATCAAAACACTCCCACAGGCCCATCATCTTCTTCCATGTAGACACTCCTCATAACCTCTAGCTGGAGGTTTCTATGAGCCCAAGGTAGTGTCCAAAATAAGCTCACTTGCCCCTGATTTGCCTAAAATCATGGTGGCCTGGACACTCTTCCTGTGAACCAGGAGTGATCAAATATTCCTGCTGTTAAAGTGTTCCACTTCTCCAATTTCAGCCTACTGGCTGTAGGGTATAATTCTTTATGTGATTTGGAGTCATGAGAAAACCCAAGCACATATGGGTAGCCTCTGCACGGATTTCAAGAACTCATTTGACCCAAATGATCCCTATTCTCACTTGATGGAGTTCAGGAACCTAAAACAAGAAGGCAAAAATATTCATCCACAATGACTGCTCTTTTGGACATTTTAGTTTTGAAAGCACATGGGATCTTTCTTTAAATCCATCAGGTGCTGAGAATCTAAGCCACAACCTCATACAAGGACAAGAGGCTGATTCAGACACATCCCATTCCAAAGCAATTAAGCAAAGAGCCACAGGTGGTGTCCATTCATTTCCATATGAAAACAGTGTTCCTCAGGCTAAACAAAGGGGTGGCCTGAGGCAAAGACCTTTCTGACATTCAGGGTAATAGAAATAGAATTAAGCAAATGGCCCAAAGAAGGGTTTCTCCACTGAGACTTTACTGGTCACACTGATATCTGAGTTTTCTGAGATGCTCTCATTCCCTTCAGCTATCCAGAACATGGCCATGTCACAGAGCCTTGTGGTGTTACATATCTGGGAAACAAAACCATGAGTCTATTCTGGAGAGTGGCCAGAATTCACGAAGAAAAGTGGAACTTTAGAAGATAATAGGTGTTGCCCATCCATAAGGCAAGCTGCAGTCCATTCATCAATTGTGCAGTATGAATCGCGGAAGCTTTCAACTAGAGACAACACATCCATTGATGCATTCTGTTTTCTAATGTCTACAACCATGGATACAGTGGGATACACAGACATAGAAACACTCACAATGTCAAACGACTTACTAGAAACAGTCCACTCCAAACCAAACAAACCACCTTTCCTACCTATTCTCAGAACATGAGAAAAAACCACAAACTCACACCTACAACGGCAAAGGCACTTTCTTCCCCTAAATAGGTCTGTGACTATCCGAAGTGTCTTCTGACTGGTGGGCCATATTATGTTCCCCCAAAATGGCCTGTCCTGTTTCACATCTGGTCTCCTTGTCCAACTCTGTGAAGTTGTAAGGAGCCAGTGGTGAGCCACTACCTGCTTTCTCAGGAAAGGCCCCTCCTCAGAGCTCTGCTGGCATTTGGCCATCCTCATATCAGCAGGTACCAAGAAAGACTGACTATGTCTTTGGGAAAAGCAAACAAGTTAGCCCACTGGGTCTGGAGTGGGACTGGCTCTTGGTGCCTGGCTTCCTGGATCCCAAGTTCAGAGAATTCCATCACCAAGGAAGTGAAGTGAGGTCACTTCTTTCAGGAACTGAATATGGTCATGCCTTGGTAACCACTTTGTCCTAACAGTTGCTTCCAAGGTTCCCATAAGATAGAGGCTGCCCCAACATCCTGTGACACATTCAGAAGTTAGAATGATATATCAACCATAGGCACCCTGGAACAGCTCTCCACAGAGGCCTGGTTTGGTCCATCTTCTCTACATTAAGAAGAGAGAGGCTGACTCAGACACATCAATTCATCCTGACCAGGTTGTTTGCCATGGAAGATGACTATTGCTCTCTCAGGTCCTACATAGCTGCCTACATATTCTCCAAGGATCATTTCTTCATGGATCTTTGAGGTTCTCAGCAGGTGGAAGATCTTCTACATTCCTATATTGTAAGACCCACTCTGTCGCTGCTCTTAAGTTAGTTATATTGAGGGAACAGTGTATGGTTAGGGTTAATAACATGTTCGATTTGGGTTACGAATCATTCTGCAGGATGAATAATGGTATTGGCAACCTGTGATATTTACAAGAGTATACATGTGAAATATAAGTATGAAAGCAGAAATCTAGGTAAGATTTGAATCCCAGAAGGGCATTGGGGACTTGAGTGGGATACCTAACTTTGAGTAATGTGCTGCACAGATGTCTCAGATAAATCAAAATACATCGGACCTTGTACCTTGGATGATTGAATGATGAAGAGAACATCCAGTCAAAAACCGATATTCGGTAGGATTAGGAAGGAAGTTGGTAGGTTTAGAAAGAAGAGTGAGTATAGGATTTCGACCAAAAGTTCTTCAGCAATAGGGTTTCGGGTAGAGAGTGTATGTAAATGTCAGCACATGTGAAGAGTCAGTCACAATGATGAACTGGGGAAAACATGTAGGAAAGCAGATATCAATAGAGATATTAGGAAATCAAGCAAAGTATAAAGTGTGTGATAGGGTTAGACATTTTCAACAGGTTTGAAGTTGAATATATATAATCTTAGGAAGAAACAAATATGTAGTCACCAATAGGATTGATATTTGAGAGCATTAGGCAACCTGCACATGGATGTTTTTAGTAATGCATGCTATCTTTCCATTTAGGCTTTGGTACAATTGTAAGTGTGATCTTTGCTTTTTGTGTCCGGAATATTTCTGTGATAAAATGTGTATGTAGATCAGGTGACATGAGTATTTCTTCCACCATTTCTGAGAGCAATATTTTGAAGATTTGTAAATTAGTATGGGGGTAGAAATAGGTGTACCCTGCTTCTATTAATATAGACATAATGCATGAATAGACCATACTGTGAATAAATAATATAACTGGATCCACTTTAAATAATGGATTGAATGAATATCTGAAAATATATAAGAAATGTTATATTGATATAGAATCATTAATTCCAACCAGGTATATATCTAATGATTATCTTATGGTTATGGTTAATCATGAAGGGTGTGTGAGTTTTTCTTCAAAATTGATTATGGAAATCGAAAACAATATATTTGGAAAAAAAAGTCTCATGAATAGACCAGTCAAGAAACATAGAGAAATACATGTGTTCTGGAGCAGGAAGTGACTAAAAGTGAAACAAATGCCTATAAATTTGCTAACTAGTGAATGAAATATATATCCTATGATGTGCATAAACTGAAGAAATAGTAATGTACCAGTGTGGAATAAAAATTAACGTCAAAATACACATCATGTCCCATAGGAACCAACATGCATTGATGTTAAACTGGGTCAGTTAATGCAGACATATTAGAATTTGTATGCACCTTTCACTGAAGTTAGTTCTCAGTACTAGGAAACAACTATGTATTTCATGTGTATGAGTATTTCTAAGAATAATCTTGTGAAAAGTTGATTATTAATCCACATCCATGAACATGAATGAATTTAGGGAGTGTATATAAGACACATATTTTTCATATTTTTAAAAATCTGGACAGTATATTTATATATATATATATATATATATATATATATATATATATATATATATATATATATATACACATATATGGACACACACACACACACAAACACAGAAATTAAAAAGTAGCAATATATATGCCAATCGAAATTCATCATGAAATATATATCATAAAGATGCAAAAACATTCATTTTACTGAACATGGGTTTATGTATAATGTTGTTCCACTGGGAAGCTCACGCATAGGTTGAATTTTCAGTTCTAACAGCGTTTAGGACGAGTGATCACTTCTCACAATTTGTATCTGCCAAGTCATGTAACTCAAAAGAATGTACGTTTGATACCATGTAGGATTCTATTTGTGCATATAAAAATACATGTGCTGAATAGGCTCCAGAAAATGAGAGACAGTAATTCACATATTTGTTAACTTTAAAAACACATGGAGAACTATTTCAATTAAAAATTGACTAGATTCATAATACCTACCCTTTATCATGCAAAAGGCAAGTCCAACCCTGAACTGCATGTATTTACGTACTGTTTGGGTTATTTTTCTCCATCATATTAGGATTAGTAGTCGGAGTCTATTAGAATATGGGTTAGTGTCAGGGATTCAGAATTGCGAATGGAAAAATAGGAAAATTAATCCAATGTGTATGCAAATATGTGCTAAAACAAATCTTTCGACTCTCATCCAGAACAATGCCTTGAAATTATCTTCGCCCCAAGTAAGACACAATTAGAGAAGAAAAGTTGCAAAATCTGTGATTACATTTCTGTAATGGAAAATGCTCAGGAGTGCACAAACTTGGAGGTGGTATAGGAGTTTTCAAAAGTAAGGACAGGGTACATACTCCACAAGCATGGAGCTCTGCATGCCTAAATCTTTTTGAGAAACTGCCACAGTGGTTGGGCACTGATATATAGGTTTTTGTCAGGAGTTAAGCTTCCTTTGTAGTGATACCCTCAAAGCTGGGTCTGCATCTATGTGACCTGGAGGACAAAGTTTCTTATTTTCCAATGAACACGAGGCAGCAGTGCTGAATTCTCTCTTTATAGATAAACTGTGGCCCCTGGGGGTTTATTTTCTCCCCGTGTGGACTGTGAAACCATTTGGTCATCCTCCAATTTTCGTGGTGTTTCTTGCTGCTGCACTTGGAGTTTGGTACATGCTTCACGAAATACAAGGAGTTCAACTGGGAAACAGTGCTGGAGAGAGTTCTGTCACGTGTGGTGGGTTATGGTCTGCAAGAAAATGCACAAACCAGGTTTCTATCTCTCAAAGATTGCCCTCTTGTTCATAGCAACCTGATTCTGAACATTGCCCTGAAACCTCGCCATATAACAAGATGCCATTACATATAAGCGTCTGAAGTCTGCACTATGTCAGTCACAAGCCATTTGGAAGTAAATGGCAGATCCACATGGACCCACCATGATACTTTATCACACACCTGCCCACCACTGCTCTACGCCCACTACTCAGCAGGCTACAAATTACTGGCATGTCTGTTCTAAACAATTTTCAGAAAACCCTGTCAATCAAGGCACTCTCTGGTACACTCATGATAAGCAATAGGAGATCCAATGTTTCTTGAGTGCCACCAGGTCATGGGAATTTCAAAAATTTCATGGTATTTATCTAGCCATTTTTCAAGGATGACATTGGATGCACTGTGAATTTCAGTTATTCAGAAACCATTAAATGTTGAGAAAGCTCGATTCAAAGAAAATTCTGGAGAACTCTCACAGGCAAGGCTTTCCAAAAAGTGGACAAAAGGTCACTTGAAGCCAGCACCATTGAGGTCTACAATGTGAGGTCCTATGTGTTTTGACTCTCTACTATGGCTGCAAAGTCTTTCAGAATAAAATCATGTGATATCCAGGCTGAGATTCCCAGTTCTTTGTGGAAAGCCACCCTGGTCCTAGATCTCAGGTTCCAAGGGCGACTCTCATGCGTGGCCTCCTAAAATCCCTACACAATTCATGGCAATACTTCTCTGAGGTCAGTTTCAGAAATCAGTCTCTAAGGGGAAACACACCAGAGTTCAATCCCTGGTGACCCAGTCATCTCTTCCAACCGCCACACAAATGACCAGAATTAAAACCAAAACACTCACACATGCCCCTCATCTTCTTTCATATAGACACTAATCATAACCTTGGCTGGAAGTTTCCATGAGGCACACAGCACAAGACAATGTCAAAATAAGCTCCCTTGCCCTTCATTTGTCTAAAGTCAGTGTTTCTGGACACCGTTCCTGTGAACCAGGGCTGATCAAAGATGCCTGCCATTAATACTGTTCCGCTTCTCCAATTTGAGGCATACTGACTTTCAGGTATAGTTTCTTTATGTGATTTGGAGTCATGAGAAAACCCAAGCACCTATGGGCTAGCCTCTGCAGGGCTTGAAGAACTCAGTTGACCCAAAGGATCCCTCTTCTGACTTGATGGAGATCAGGAACCTTACAGAGGAAAGCAAGAGACTTCATCAACAATGATTGCTCTTTTGGCCATTTTGGAATTGGATGCACACATGGGATCTTTCTTTAGATCCATCAGGTGCTGAGAATCTGAGCCATGGACTCACACTGCACTAAGAGGCGGATTCAGACATATCCCTTTGCAAAGCAATTAAGCAAAGATCCTCAGGTGATGCCCATTTATTTCCATTTGAAAACTGATTTTTTCAGGCTTTCGAAAGGTGTGGCCTTAGGCAAAGACCTTCCTTACATTCAGGGCAACAGAACAATAGGAAAGCAAATTCCCAAAGCAGAGTTTCTCCACTGAGACTTTCCTGGTCACACTGATATCTGAGTTTTCTGAGATACTCACCATTCCCTTCAGCTATCCAGTACATGGCCATGTCCCAGATTGTGGAGGAGATACATATCTTGAACACAAAACCATGAGCCTATGGGAGAGTGGCCAGAATTCAGGAAGAAATCAGGAATGTAGAAAGGTAGTAGGTGTTGCCCATCTATAAGGTAAGCTGCAGTCCATTCATAAATTGGACAAGATGAATGCTGCAAAGATTTCTACTAGACAGGACACATCCTTTGATGCATTCTCTTTTCTATTGTCTACAACCACGGACACAGTGGGATACACAGAAACACTCACCTTCTCAAAGGACTTACTAGAAACAGGCCACTCCAAATTAAACAAACCGACTTTCCTACATATTCTTAAAACATGAGACAAAATCACTAACACACAAACACACCCACAAAGGCACCTTCTTTCCCCAAGTAGGTCTGTGACTATCCAGAGCATCCTCTGACTGGTGGGCCATACTATGTTCCCCTGAAATATGCTGTTGTATGTCAGATCTGGTCTCCTTGGCCAACACTGTGATATTGTCAGGAGCCAGCGGTGAGCCACTGCCTGCTTTATCAAAAAAAAAAAAGCCCCTCTTCAGAGCTTTCCTGGCATTTGTCCATCTTCAATTCAGTATTTGCCAAGAAAGACTGACTCTGTCCTTGGTTAATCCAAACATGTGAGACCACTGGGACTGGGACTGGGCCTGCCTCAGGGTGCCTGTCTCCCTGGATCCAAAGTTCAGAGTGGTACATCAACAAGAAAGTGACGTAGGTCACTTCCTCTAGAACTGAATGAGGTCACTGCCTTGGCAACCACTTTGTCCTAACAGTTGCATCCAAGGGTCCATGAAATGGAGCGTGCTCCTACTTCCTATGACACTTTTACAAGTTAAAATGGAATATCAACCATAGGCACCCGGGAGCAGCTCTCCACACAGGCCTGGTTTGGTCCATCTTCTCTAGATTAAGAAGAGAGAGACTGCTTCAGACACATCCCTTCATCCTTACCTGGTTGTTTGTCATGGAAGATGACTTTTGCTCTCTCAGGTCCTTCATTGCTGCCTATATCTTCTCCAGGGATCATTTCTGCATGGACCTTTGAGGTTCTCTGCAGGTTGAAGATCTCCTACATTCCTGTATTGTAAGACCAACTCTGTCCCTGCTCTTCTATAAAGGTAGATTGAAGGAATCGTGTATGGTTAGGGTTAATAACATTTTTGATTTGGGTTAGGATCATTCTGCTAGATGAATAATGGTATTGGGAACCTGCGATATTTATAAGATTATAGAGGTGAAATGTATGTATGAAAACAGAAATCTCAGTAAGATTTAAAGCCCAGAAGGTCATTGGGTCCTTGATTGGAATAGTTAGCTTTGAATTATGTTCTGACCAGATGTCTCAGATAAATCTATACACAATGGCATAGGATCTTGTACCTTAGATGATTGAATGTTGAGGAGAACATCCATTCAAAAAGGGAGAGTTGGTAAGATTACGAAGATAGTTGGTAAGATTAGAAAAACGTGTGAGTATAGGATTTGGACAAAAAGTTCTTTAGCAATAGGGTTTCAGGTACACAAAAAAATGTAAATGTCAGCACATGTGAAGAGTCCGTCACAATGATGAACTGGGGAAAATATGTAGGAAAGCAGATATCAATAGAGACATAAGGAAATCAGGCAAAGTATAAAATGAGTGATAGCAATAGATATTTTCAACAGGATTGAGATTGAATATATAATCTTAGGAAGAAACAAATATGTAGTCACCAATAGGATTGACATTTGAGAGCATTAGGCAACCTGGACATGGGTGATTTTCATAATCCATACTCACATTCCATTTAGGCTTTTGTACAATCGTAAGTGTGACTTTGCATTTTGTGGCCAGAATATACTGTGATAAAATGTATATGTAGATCAGGTGACATGAGTATTTCTACCACCATTTCTTGGAGCAATATTTTGAAGAGGTATAAATTAGTATTGGGGGTACATATAGGTGTACCATGTGTGTATGAATATAGAGATAATGCATGAATAGACTATAGTGCGAATAAATAATATAACTTGTTCGAACTTTAGAAATTGGAATAAATTGATATCTGAATATACACAGGGAATCATATGTTGATATACATACATTCATTTCAACCATTTATATATCCAATGGAAATATTACGGGTGTGGTTCATCATAAAGAGTGTGTGAATTTTGCTTCAAAATTGATTATGGAAATCAAAAATAATGTGTTTGGAAAGAAGTCTCATGAAATGACCAGTCAAAAACAAAGAGGAATACATATGTTCTGAAGCAGGAAGTGATAGAATGTGTTACAAATTTCTTTAAATTTATGAAGTTGTGGATGAAATGTATATTCTATGATGTACAAAAACTGAAGAAATAGTAATGTACCAGTGTTGTATAAAAATGAACGTCAAAATACACATCATGTCCCATAGGAATCTACTTGCATTGATGTTAAAGTGGGTCAGTTACTGTAAAAATATAAGGATTTGTTTGCACCATTTACTGAAGTGAGTTTTCAATACTATAAAACAAATATGTATTTCAGGTGGATGAATATTTCTGAAAATAATCTTATGAAAATTTGAATATAAAACCACATACATGAACAAGAATGAATTTAGGGAGTGTATAATAAGACACATATATTTCATATTTTGAAAAATCTAGAGAGTATATATATATATATATATATATATATATATATATATATATATACAAAACACACACAGAGACATTAAAAAGTAGCAATATATATGCCAATTAAAATTCATCGTGAAATATATATCATCCACAGATCCAAAAATATTAATTTTACTGAACATGGATTTATGTATAATGTTTTTCAACTAAGAAGCTCACTCATAATTTGAATTATCAGTTCCAAAAGCATTTAGGAGGAGTGATTTCTTCTCACACTTTGTCTCTGCCAAGTTAGCCACCTCTCAAGAATATAGGTGTGATAACAGGTAGGATTCTATATGTTCATATAAAAATACATGTGCTGAATTGGCTACAGAAAAAGGGAGACAGGAATTCACATATGTGTTAACTTTAAAAACACATGCAGAACTCTTTCAACAAAAAATTGACAAGATTTATAACTCCTACCCTATATCATGCAAAAGGGAAGACCAACTATACACCATGGCTCCTCTGAAGTGCTAGTATTTCTATTCTGTTTGGGTTATTTTTCTCCATTATATTAGAATTAGTTGTCAGAATCTAGTAGGGTATAGGTTAGTGTCAAGGATTCAGTATTTCAACTGGAAAATTGAAAAATGAATCCAATGTGTATGTAAATATGTGCTACACAAAAATCTTCCCACTCTCATCCAGAACAATGCCTTGACAATACCTTCGCCCCAAGTAAGACACAATTAGAGGAGAAGATTTAGAAAATCTGTGAACAAATATCTGGAATGGAATATGCTCAGGAGCCCACACCTTGGAAGTGGCAGAGGAGTTTCCAAAGGTAAGGGACAGGGTAAACCCTCCACAAACATGGAGGTCTGCTGGCATAGACACTTCTTGAGAAACTGCCTGTGAGGTTGGGCACTTGAAAAATATGTTGTTGTCAGGAGCTTTAGCTTCCTTTCTAGTGAGACCATAAAAGCTTGGTCTGCATCTATGAGACCTGGAGGACATGCTTTCTTATTTCCCAATGAACATGAGGGAGCAGTGCTAAATTCTCTTTTTAGGTAAACTGTGGCCACTGGGGGCTAAATGTCTTTCTATGTGCACTTTGAAGCCATATGGTCATCCTCCATTTTCGTTTTGTTTCTTCCTGCTGCACTGGGAGTTTGGTATTTGCTTCACGAAATACAAGGAGTTCAATTGGGTCTCAGTGCAAGAGGGAGTTCTGTCATGTGTGATGGGTCAGGTTCTGCAGGAGGATACAAGAACCAGGATTCTATCCCACATAGCTTGCCCCCTTGACCATAGCAACCTGATTCTGAACAATGTCCTGAAAACTCTCCATATAACAAGTTGCCTTTACATGGAAGGTTCTGTTGGCTGCACCATGTAAGTCACAAGCCATTTTGAAGCCAATGGAAGATCCACATGGCCCCACCACAGATGTTTTATCACATACCTGCCCACCACTGCTCTAGTACAACTACTCAACAGAGTCCAACTTACTGGCATCTCTGTTCTACACCATTTACATGAAACCCAGTCAATCAAGGCACTGTCTGGTATATTCATGATCAGTAACAGGACATCCAAAGGTTCTCCAGTGCCACCTGGTGATGGGAATTTCAAAAATTTTATGGTATTTTTCTAGCCATTTTTCAAGGATGAAGTTGGAGGCACTGTGAGTTTCAATTCTTTCAGGAACCATTAAATGGTTAGGAAGCTCATTTCAATGAAAGTTCTGGAGAACACTCACAGGTAAGGATTCCCAAAGAGTGGCCAAAAGATCACATGATATTATGCCCATTGAGTTCTATAATCTGAGGTCCATATGAGTTTTGACTCTCAACTATAAGTGCCAAATCTTTCAGAATAAAATCATGTGGTATCCTGGCTGAGAGGCCTAGTGCTCTGTGGAAAGCCATCCTGGGCCTAGAACTTAGTTTCCAAGGGCGACACTCATGCCTGGCTTCATAAAATCTCATCACTATTCATGGCAATACTTCTCTGAGGTCAGTTTGAGAACTCAGTTTCTAAGGGAATCACACCAGAGTTCAAGAACATGTGGACCAAGTCATCTCTTCCAACCGCCACCCAAATGACCACAATTTAAAACAAAACACTCCAATGTGGCGCTCATCTTTTTCCATATAGACACTCATAATGACCTCTGGCAAAAGTTTTCCATGAGGGGCACAGCCCAAGACCGTGTCCAAAATAAGCTCTCTTGCACCTAATTTGCCTAAAGTCAGGGTGGCCTGGACACCCTTCTTGTGAACCAGGAGAGATCAAATAGGCCTCCCATTAATACTGCTTTGCTTTTTCAATTTGAGGCAAACTGACTGTGGATTCTGGATTCCTTATGTGAATTGGAGTCTTGAGAAAACCCAAGAAACTATGGGCTAGCCTCTGCAGGGCTTTGAAGAACTTATTTGACCCAAAGGATCCCTATTCTGGCTTGATGGAGGTCAGGAAAGTTACAGAAGAGGCGAGAGACTTCATCCACAAGGACTGCTCTTTTGGCCATTTTGGTTTTGGATGTACACATGGGATCTTTCTTTAGATCCATCAGGAGCTTAGAATCTAAGCCACACCCTCACACAAGGCAAATAGGCTGATTCAGACACATCCTTTCCAAAGCAATTAAGCAAAGAGCCACAGGTAATGCCCATTCATTTCCATTTGAAAACTGTTTTCTTCAGGCTTCACAAAGTGGTGGACTGAGGAAAAGACCTTCCTGACATTCAGGGCAACAGAAGAATTGGTAAACAAAAGGCCCCAAGCAGGGTTTCTTCACTGAGACTTTCTTGGTCAAACTGATATCTGAGTTTTCTTAGATGCTCGCCATTCCCTTCAGCTATTCAGTACATGGTCATGTCACAGAGCTTCAAGGTTGTACATATCTTAAACACAAAACCATGAGCCTATTCTGGAGAGTGGCGAGAATTCAGGAAGAAAACAGGAACTTAGGTAGATAGCAGGTGTTTCACATCAATAAGGCCAGCTGCAGTCCATTCATAAATAGGGCAGGATGAATGCTGGGAAGCTTTCTACTAGATAGGACATATTCATTGATGCATTCTCTTTTCTAATGTCTACAACCACGGACATAGTGGGATACATAGACATAGAAACACTCACCTTGTCAAACGACTTACTAGAAACAGTTCACTCCAAACAAAACAAACCGCCTTTCATACCTATTCTCAGAACATGAGACAAAACCACAAACCCACACCCACACCACAAAGGTACCTCCTTCCCCCATGTAGGTCTGTGACTATCCGGAGTGTCCTCTGACTGGTTGGCCATACTATGTTCTCTGGAAATGGCCTGTTCTGTCTCAAATCTGGTCTCCTTGGCCAACTCTGTGAAGTTGTCAGGAGCCAGCGGTGAGCCACTGCCTGCTTTCTCAGGAAAGGCCCCTATTCATAGCTTTACTTGCATTTGGCCATCCTCACATCAGTAGGTTCCAAGAAAGACTGAGTCTGTCCTTGGTAAATCAAAATAAGTTTGACCACTGGGACTGGGACTGGGACTGGCTCTTGGTGCCTGGATTCCTGGATTCCAAGTTCAGAGAGTTCCATCACCAAGGAAGTTAGGTGAGGTCACTTCCTTTAGCAACTGAATGAGGTCACTGCCTTGGCAACAACTTTGTTCTAACAGTTGCTTCCAAGGTTCCCATGAGAAGGAGGCTGCCCCTACTTCCTGTGACACTTTCACCAGTTAGAGTGGTATGTCAACCATAGGCATGCAGGAGCAGCTCAACACATACCTGCTTTGGTCCATCTTCTATACATTAAGAAGAGAGTGGCTGATTCAGACACATCCCTTCATCCTGAGCTGGTTGTTTGCCATGGAAGACTTCTGCTCTCTCAGGTCCTTCATAGTTGCCTACATCTTCTCCAAGGATCATTTCTGCATGGACCCTTGAGTTTCTCAGCAGGTGGAAGATCCTCTATATTCCTGTATTTTAAGACCAACTCTGTCCCCACTTTTCTGTAAAATTAGATTGAGAGAACAGTGTATGGTTAGGTTTAATAACATGTTCGATTTGGTTTAGAAAGGAAACTACACGGTTGAGCAAACAGGGTCCTACCGTTAGCAATAATATGAGGATTATTAATGGAACGGCCCTGGCAGATAAAAGCGTAGTTATGTGAACAAAGACTCAAACTTTCCTTCTGGGGCCTCTGTCTCTCTTTGACGCTATTCAAGTCGTTTTCTTAATTTACTCATTGATTCTTTTACAACTCCAGTATTGTCGGCATAAAAACAACATTCTTCCCTCAATGCAAGCAAAAAGGCACCTTTCTCTCATGAAGAGGAGGTCCAACACTCGCCTGCTCTATAAAACAACTTCAGAGAGAGAGAGGTTAAAATTCCTGTAAAGCTGTGATGTCGGTTTTTAATGTCTTTAAGCTTTGGTCTATTTCTGCTTCTAATTGTGTCTTTGTTGTGTCTCATGGACTAGGGCAGTGTGCCCACGCCTTCAGCAATTATTATTCCTAATAGGATGGCTAAAGTGAGGGATACATGTTCCCGGTAGAACCGGGTTGTATGCCCCCCTATTTGAACTTTAAATGAACCTGCGTCATGATAGAGCACTCTGAAAAACATCTACATCATTACATAATTAATCACATCTATTGACCATTTTATGAAAACATAAATAATGTTAAAGTGTATAGAATTATACTGTTTTATGGATGGACAAGAAAATGCACCTAAGATAGCACCAAAGTGAGGAAAACATTCTTATTTGGTTGCATCCGGATTTAGAGGGCATTGCTTCTTTTGTAATCAATTAATCCCCTGAAACCCAAGTTTTGGTAGTTTTAGAGTTTGTACCCAACATGTAAGGGAAGGGGCTCAGAAGTTCACAGTCTGCAGAAATTCACAAAAATTAGTTTTTGTTTCTGTTTTTTTTTTTCCTCTGTTCTGGGCAAGTTAACTTTTCAAGGACACCTTGGAAGGGGAGAGCTTTTTTGTCTCTTTTTTTTTCTCCCTGCCAGCTGTCACCATGGAGCCCAGTTGCTAACATTTTTATCTTAGAAATGTAGCCATCTCGGTGAAGCCCCAGCTCAAGGCCAGAGGCCTTGTTCACATATTTTGTGAAAAACTGGTAAGGAGGTGTCTAGCTTAGGGGTGGTGATTTTTCCAGCCAGTGGTCAAGTAGAACAGGGCAACACGAAAAGTGCAAGTTTATGTACATTGAACTCTTTCAGAGGGACTCTTTTGCTGAAAGACCTAAAGTAAGCCTTGGTGAAGACTTCTGGAGAAGGTCATTTAAGACATTTCTATGGACCTAGTACAGAGGGGGAAGACGGGGTAGTCGAGGCTGAGAGCAGCTCCGTGGATCTAAGAATGAGGAAAGAGAGATGTAAAAGAAAAATGGGAAAGGGGTTTGGGATTTTCCTAAAACAAAACTTGAGCAGTAGAACAGGTAGAGCAGAGGGGAAGATGGGAGTAAATATTCCAAAAAGCCTTTGAGGGACTTTAAATTCTTAGAAACCTGTTTTCAGTGATGACAAAGCAACTTTAAAGGCCATTTTCATTACATCTTGTATAGGGGTCTGAGGCCTCTTATCAGCTGGTTTGAGCTTTGGGTTAGCTTGCTAGAGGACTTGCTGGGACCTAGTGCAGGCACTGACAGGAAAAGAGAGGAGTGAGTGGGTGAAGGGGTACCTTGGTACCTGCTACCTCAGCAAGGGGGCAATGTTCTGAGAACCAGCGGAGGTTTGGGTTTTTGATTTAGTAATTGGAGAGGAGAAATCAGGTTGCTAAGATGGGAGTGATAGCAGAGAGTCTAGAGCAGAAGGCTGAGGGTGAGGAACTATTGGAGAAGCATAGTACAGGATGTGAGCAAAGGAGGGAAAAGGATTCACATAGGGAAATTTCCCCCTTTTGAGAACTTGCCAAAGTTAAAAATGTCACACAGAATTTGAGGATCTAGAGAACCCTCTGGGGGCCATAGTATTTGGTTGTCTAATTGGTAATATGGCCAATGCTGTGTACTGAATTTGATGAGGAGTTTGGGTTCCACCAGGCAGCCCCTGTATGCTCACATTCACTTGACTTACACAAGAAGTCGGCTTCTCCCCGACACAGCCGTGGCTGTTTGTGCCTTTGATAGTCCGCTAGGCAAACATAGTAATCTAGGCTAGCCAACCTGAATCTGTCTCGCGTGTCCCTGCATCCATAATGTTTGTTTCCATTATCTATGGTACAGAAGAGATTTAATGGAATTTTAGTGGGATCCTCTTCATCAGGGATATCTCAATAGGAAAGACCTATACCGAGCTGACAAATGTCTGGGTGGATAGATGGCAACCAGGTCTCTAAGGGGGCTGTATGCGAGATAGACCATACTTCTTGTCTAGTAGGATTTGTGATCAGCCATTGCTGCTGAACTGAATGATGAGGGTTAGAACTACTGGTGGCCAAGGGGAGAGTCTATAGTCTTATCCACATAGCGAATACGCAATTTGAAATGGTTAGAAGGCTTTTCCAGTTTCCAACAAGAGTCTGGACACAGCGAAGGATTGAGATGAGAGGCATGGATCCAAAAAGTGATTCCGTCTACTTTTACCGCTTTAGGTTTTATAAGTAGCACCTGGTATGTTCCTTTCCAGTGGGGTTCCAGGGATGACACCTGATGTTGTCTTATGTAGACGAAGTCTCTTACTTGATATTGACTTAGAGTCCCCTCCTCCCAAGGTTGGTAGGCAGTGGCCAGCTGTTTCCACAGGTATCACTGAGTTCTTTCAATGACTTTAAGTCTGTCAAGCAAGGGGGTGTGGAAGTGATCGTTAGGCCTTAGAGTTGGGGTTAGGTTCCTTACTGGATGATGGGCATCATAGAGAATTTCATAGGGGGTGAGGTTACACAAAGAAAGAGAGGGAGTATTTCTCGCATGAAACAGTGCATAAGGCAGGAGCATAATCCAATCTTTTATGCCGGGCTCTAAGCTTAATTTCGTTAAGGTGTCTTTAATGGTTCTATTTATTTTTTCTACCTGTCCTGAGCTCTGGGGTATATAAGCATAATGTAACTTCAAATTAATCCACAGGGTCCCAGTGAACACCTGACTTACCTGATCCATGAACACCAGTCCATTATCAGACCCTATTGCCTTAGGCAGACCGTATCTTGGAGAAATATCTTTCAGGATCTTCTTGAAAACCATTTGTGCAGTTTGGTTGTTTTTTTTTGTGTGTGTGTGTTTGTGTGTAAGGCTTCAGTCCATCCTGAAAATGTATCTACAAAGACTAGGAGATATTTAAGTCCATACGTTGCTGGCTTAATTTCACTATTGTCCACTTCCCAAAATTGTCATTTTCTGGTTCCTCGTAGGTGCTTTCCTCTAGGAAACTGGAAGGGTAAGCTTTAACCAATTGACGGACTCGACAGGCTTTTGTTACCCGTTCAGTTATTTCCTTTCGCTGTGAGTCGATTAGTGGAAAACTCTGTTCTTAATCCTACAGGAATGCCTGCAGTTTCATTGAACAAAGGTGAGTGAGTTGGTGTACATTTTTAACGTAGTGTAGGGCTTTCTGTAATTGCAGCCTGAGCTCAGTGAAGTTGAGGCGTTCAGTGTCAGTGTCCATAGATGTTATCAAAAACTTCCTGGTGATCAGGGGTCCATTGGAATTGGGCATCTCCCATTAACACCGGGTATAAAGGAGCAGCTAAAGACGCATACCCAGGTATCCATAACCTGCAAAAGCCAGCAGTCCCAAGAAACTCTCTGAGTTGTCTCCTGTTAGATGGGGGTGGTATCTACACAATGGTTTGTTTTCTGGGCTCAGTGAGCCATCGTTTACTGCCCCTAAGTTAACAGCCCAGGAAGATTACTTCATGCTAGCAAATTTGGGCTTTTTTGGCCGAAACTCTATACCCAAGTTGAGCAAGCTCATATAATAGTGCTTGGGTCCCAGACTCACAGTTTTCCTTGGTGTTGGCTGCCAGTAGCAGGTCATTCACGTATTGAAGCTGGGTGATTTGGGGTGCATAGTTCTGAAATTGCTGAGATCTCTGTGGAGGGCTTCATCAAAGAGAGTGGGGGAGTTTTTGAACCCCAGTGGGAGTCTAGTCAAAGTTAGTTGACCAGACGTTCAGGTTTCTGGGTCTACCCACCCAAAAGCAAACAGCAACTGACTATCTTTATGCAGAGGCAAGCAAAAGAAAGCATCTTTTAAGTCCAGAACAGTATACCATTTCCGCTCAGGGTTCAGAGTTCTAAGCAGATTGTACGGATTAGGTACCGTGTGGTGAATGTCCTGCACTCTGTTGTTGATCTCTCTTAGGTCTTTAACAGGACAATAGTCCCCGGTTCCTGGCTTTTTTTTTCTAGTAGCAGGGGAGTGTCCCAGGCCAATTGACAGGGCCTTAGGAGCCCTAAGTCCAGATATTTCTGAATATGGGGCCTTATCTCATCTTTAGCTTTTTTTGCTTAGAGGATATTATTTGACATTGATTGGGGAGGCTGAGGTTTTTAACTCCACTGTTATTGGAGGTTGTTTCACGGCCAGGCCTAACCCAGCAGTTTTTGCCCAGGCATCTGCGTAATCTGTTATCCATTTCTGGTGTAGCTTGCCTGTTTGATCAGTCTTGGGGGGTGTGAAGAGTGGATGTTCATCTTCTACTAATATAGTTAAAGCCGTGACTATAGGAGTTTTTACTGAAGAATTTAGAAATTTCATTTGGGGGCCTTCAGGGTTAAAAGTTATTTAGGCCAAGAGCTTGGTGAGCAGATCTCTGCCCATCAATGGGTCCAGGCATTCCTGGATTACTAGGAAGGAGTGATAGATTTTTCCTTTCCCAAGGTCCATGGTCCTCTTAGTAGTCTAAGCCCGATATTTACTGCCATTAGTTCTTTGAACTACAGACCTTTTATTTGATAGAGGGCCCAATGGGGCCTTAAGGGCTGAGTATACTGCTCCTGTTTTCATTTCAAAGTTTACTGGGGTCCGCTACACTTCAAAAGTTACCCTGAGCTAGGGGAAGTGATCTGAGCCCCAACTTTTTTAGTCATGCTCCAGAGTCAGAATGGCTGGCTGGCGTGGCTGTCTCTTTATAGGGCACTCTTTGGCCCAGTATCCTTTTTTTTTACAGTAGGCACATTGATCTGAGGCTAGGGGTGGCCTCCGGCATGGCCCCAGGTATCCCTTCCTGTCACCTTACGTCTTAATTTCTGGCCTCTTTCTTGTTGTGACCAGGATCTTGGTCAATCCCTTAGTCTGTCTTTTGCTTCTCTCATCCTTCCTTTGCTCCCTTTCTTTCTCCCTGTTTCTCTCTTATAGTATATTTTCTCGGCTTCTCTGACTAAATCTCTCTCTTTAAATTTTTTTAATATCCATGGCAGCTTGCCCAATTAAGGCCATCGTTACAGATGAATTTTGATCCGCTGCCTGAGGATCGAAAGGAGTATATCTCTTATATGCCTCCATAATTCTTTCTAGAAACAAAGAGGGAGATTCATCAAGCCTTTGAATAATTTCTCTTACCATGGCCAAATTAGTTGGTCACCTAGTAGCCCCTTGGAGACCCGCTATTTGAGCCAGGAAATAATTGGACAGATGCTCTTTATCTTCAAAGGTGTTGGGGTTCCAGTTGGTTTGGTTTAAGGGTAAGCTGGCTTTGATTATGTTGGGAAGTTGTGTTGGTCGCCAATCAGGTCCGAGGATTTTTTTTTTAGTTTCTTGGAGGTTTTTCTCTTATTCCTCTGTCATAAAGAAAGTCCCTAGGAGTTGTTGGCAGTTATCCCAAGTAGGCAGGTGTAAAAACGTTGGCGAGTTCTCTGAGTTCTTTTAGCCGGGCCAGCTTCCTCCAGGGAAGGAGGGGCTCTGTGTGCCACGGGACAGTCATCTGGATGGTGCTGGGCCATCCTAGCTTCTTTGAATGGTGGAGAGGCTGAGTCAGCAGGAAGGGAATCACTTAGAGGGTGTTGGGAGTTGGGGGATGAAGGCAGAGGATAAGGAGGGGGAGGAGAGTCCAGTAGAGTCTTGAGACTCATGGAGAACAGAGGGTGCAAGAGGAGGAGCAGAGAGTTAAAGAGATAGAATCGTTGGGGAAGGAGTAGGAGCGGGTGCAGGGACAAGGAAAGGCTTCATCCTTGGAGGAGGAGATTTGTAGAGGTCCTGACAAGTTAAGATATATGGCTGTTGATCTGGATGTCTACGTGGCCCCTGCTAAAAGACAATATCTCGAACTTTTCAAATTAGTGCGAAGTAGAAAGATCCTTCTAGGGGCCATCCGACTACAAAGGTGGGTCATTCTGAGACACAGAATCTGCCAGATCCGGCATTTTACTGAAAAAGAAAGATTCTGAGCCCTTAAGCAGACTTTGGTCTAGTGATCAAGGGTCAGGAACAGAGGCATTGAAGTGCTCTGTCCCATAATGAAATATACACAGATAATAAAAGCAATGACACATGACACAGACAAGATAAGACAATAAAGACAGGCAATGGACGTCCAATACTGAGACCAGGACTGAGTAGCCGGCAAAACATGATGGGCTGGCAATACCGAATCCGAAACAAAATATCACTGAATCAAGGAGACTATTGTTCCTCGATTTCATGAGTTCATCCCCCAGGGACATGGCCTGTGGCTCTGTGACATGTGTGTCAGTCACCGTGGGAGAGAGCTCATGCTCTTTACCAATAGCCATTTTGTGAAACCCTAACCTGAATCCTGAAACCAGAAAGAGGGGCCTTATTTACCCCCAGAGGAGCCCGTTGGGGGTCTTTCACCTGTGGCTGCCGGATCTCACTGGGGCCACGAGATGTAAAGATCGGGCGAGGGTCGGTTGAAGAGACCACCAAGAGACTGTCTCATGCAACAGCAAAGGCTTTATTGGGAGTCCGGCATGCAAGGGCTAAGAGCTCTCTTGAATAGAGCAGAGAGCCCTGAGAACAGCTTAAGAAGTGCTTATATATTTTCCTTGGAGAGGGGAGGGAGGGAAGTTTATTGATGGGTAAGGGCGAGTGGGTGGTTTGCGTGCAACTGGTTGACCGAGTACATTCTGCAGTTTGGCAGTTGGGGACAGCACATTCTGGGAAAAAGAATAGCAAACAGTTCTCAAGATTTCAACAGTGTTTTGTTAAGCATACAGAAAATCAAGAACTGACAAGTACCTATTTTATTAACCTTTCAATATAAGTATGAAAACAGAAATATAGGTAAGATTTGAAGCCCAGAAGTTCATTGGGCTCTTGATTGGTATACTTAGCGTTGAATTACATTCTGTAGTGATGTCCCAGAAATATGGATATACAATGGCATAGGACCTTATACATTCTCGGAGGTCAATTCCAAAACACAGACTCTAAGGGGAATCACACCAAAGTTCAAGCCAAGGTGGACCCAATTATCTCTTCCAATCGCCACACAAATGACCACAATTAAAACCAAGACACTCCCACATGCCACTCATCTTCTTCCATATAGACACTCACCATAACTTCTGGCAAGAGGATTCCATGAGAGGCGCAGCACAAGACAGTGTTCCAAATAAGCTCCCTTTCCCCTCATTTGCCAATAGTCATGGTGGCCTGGACACCCTCCCTGTGAACCAGGATTTATCAAACAGGTCTGCCATTAATACAGCTCTGTTCTCCAATTTGAGGCCTACTAACTGTGGGGTTTAGATTCTTTATTTGAATTGGATTCATAAGAAAACCCAAGAACCTATGGGCTAGCATCTGCAGGGCTTTGAAGAACTCATTTGACCCAAAGGATCCCTATTCTCACTTGATGTAGGTAAGGAACCTTACAGAGGAATGTGAGGGACTTCATCCACAGTGACTGATTTTTGGCCATTTTGATTTTGGATCCACACATGGGATCGTTCTTTAGATCCATCAGGTGCTGAGAATCTAAGCCACAGGCTCACACAGGACCAAGAGGCTGATTCAGACACATCCCTTTACAAAGCAATTAAGCAAAGAGCCACAGGTGGTGCCCATTCATTTCCGTTTGAAAACTGTTTTCTTCAGGATTCACAAAGGCGTGGCCTCAGGCAAAGAAATTACTGACATTCAGGGCAACAGAAAAATAGGCAATCAAAAGGCCCATTGCAGGGGTTCTCCACTGAGACTTTCCTGGTCACATCGATATCTGAGTTTTCTGAGATGCTTGCCAATCCCTTCAGCTATCCAGTACATGTCCATGTCACAGTGCTTGGAGGTGGTACATATCGTGGACTCAAAAGCATGAGCCTATTTTGGAGAGTGGCTAGATTTCAGGAAGAAAACAGGAACTTAGGAAGATAGCAGGTGTTGCCCATCGATATGGCAAGCCCTAGTGCATTCATAAATTGGGCAGGATAAATGCTGGGAAACTTTCTACTAGACAGGAAACATCCATTGATGCATTCTCTTTTTCTAATGTCTACAACCACGGACACAGTGGGATACACAGACATAGAAACACTCGCCTTGTCAAACAACTTACTAGAAACAGTTCACTCCAAACCAAACAAACCGACTTTCCTACCTCTTCTCAGAACATGGGGCAAAACCACAAACACACATCCACACCCAAAAAGGCACCTCCTTCCCCCAAATAGGTCTCTCACTATCCGGAGTGTTCTCTGACTGCTGGGCCATACTATGTTCCCCAGATATGGCCTATCCTGTCTCAGATCTGGTCTCCATATCCAACTCTGTGAAGTGGTCAGGAGCCAGCTGTGAGCCACTACCTGCTTTTTTAGGAAAGGCCCCTCTTCAGAGTACTCCTGGCATTTGGCCATCCTCACATCAGTAGGTACCAAGAAAGACTGACTCTGTCCTTGTTAAATTGAAGCAAGTGAGACCACTAGGACTGGGACTGGGACTGACTCTGTGTGCCTGGCTTCCTGCATCCCAAGTTCAGAGAGTTCCATTACCAAGGAAGTGAGGTGAGGTTGCATCCTTCAGGAACTGAATGAGGTCACTGCCTTGGCAACCACTTTTTCCAAACAGTTGCTTTCAAGCATACCATGAGAAGGAGGCTTACCCTACTTTCTGTGGCACTTTCACAAATTAGAATGGTATATCAACCATAGACACCAAGAAACAGCTCTCCACACAGGCCTGATTTGGTCCATCTTCTCTATATTAGGAAGAGAGCCTTTAGTCCGGGGAGCACTGCAGTGAACCTTTGCACTAAAACTATTAGCAAGCACCTGGTGGAGGAGTCCTCCATAGGTAAGTGGGGCTTTTATAACATCTGATATCCGGTTAAGGGAGATCTCTTCTGATGACAGAGATGTGGCCTGGGGAGGCTCACATATACTCCTTTCCAGGAGAGTAACCAGAATCGTTCTGTCCTCTGTTCTGTTCTGTAGGGAATTCCTCTGGAACTGTAGAGAGGGGCCGACGGGCACGCATGCACTCCTACCCTGGAGCTATAGCAAGATGTTGCACTGTTCCACTGTTTTTCTGTTTAGGCGCATGGTTTCTGTTTTTGTGTTTTGTTTTGTGTTCTATTTTTTTGATTGTTTGTTTGTTTTTGTTCATTTTGTTGTGTGATTTCAGTGGTAAAAACTTAAGGATTTGGGACGTAAAAATAGGTAATAAAGAGAGTAAGCCTGACACCCCTTTGGACTGTGTTTTAGGGAACTGCGATGAACTTTACTCGCCTTTGTTAAGCAGGATGATAGAAGCTCCTAGCTGGCTGCCTGGAGCACACCCATTGTAGAGGGCAATGCTTGCTGGGGACCTAAGAACTGAGCATCTCCCAGGTTAACAAGTGAAACTCCTTTAAAACCCCTTGTCACTCCAGATCAAGAGAGTCACAACCTTTGGCAGAGTCCCCTGTGTTTCTCCTTTGTTCGCAAAGCAATAAACCTCCCTTTTTCTTTTTCTCAAAACTCAGTCCTCATTATTAAATTGGTATTAATTGGCGTCAAGTTGAGGAATCGAACTTTAATTTACAAATTTGGTACCCTCCCTCCACCCCGGAACTTTGTGAGAGCTGTCTACTGAAATATTAGGAGATGAAGCATGCTTGGTGTGGAACTGAACAAGAGGAACTAATCCTGTAAGTAAAAGGAGGGACTGAGGGACTCCCAGCAGCTGCCAAAGCCCTGTTGATTCAGGGAATTACCTCCTTCCTCCCCGCACTGTAAGAATTATGCCACCTCTGTCTTGTTAAAAAAGAGAAAAAGAAAAAGGGGACACTAAATGCAGTGAAGTCACCATGGAGACACTTTATTTTACATTTCAGGTTTCCCCTCTGTTAAAACATGTGGTCCCCCCCCTGTGGATATCTATGGTGCACACTGGTGTAGGAGATTTTTCTCTTATCTGCTCTGGTTTAAACGGTTCTCTCTGACAGCCATAGTCTGAACCTCCTTTCTGTCTGTCTTGTGTCTTTGTATCTGGCCCTTTAAGACATGTGCAATAATGTGTTGATATTATAAATTGTTTCTTGGGAATGATCTTAGCTGAATGTGTGTCTAAATGATGATGTTTTATTTTAACAATCTGGTATCTGAATGGGTTTTTGAAGCATTGCAGAATCTTGCAGTTAAAAGTCGGGTTTAGGTAATTGTTTAGTTTATGATTTCAGATAATTCATGCCAGAGAACTTAAATACTTAGTATGGAAAACTGAAGAACTCTACTTCCAAGTTGGCAAGTAAATTCCCAATCATACAGTCTTTTTTTCACCAATTTTGAATTGGATAGCCTCGGAAAATGTCACTGTGTGTACCACTGCATTAATTTGGACAAGGATAGTAAATCATAGAATGGTATCTGTTGACAAAACAAGATGTAAAGATATAAAATTTTGTGAATTGTATCTTAAATTTGTATCATAATTTTCAACATCCGAACCTCAAAATTATGGTTAAAATGCCTTAGGCCTGAGGTGTCTGCTCAGAATAGCAGTTTTTCCTGCTCCTTCCAGACCTCAGCCATGATTTATATTGAAATGTAAATGAAAGAAGCCTGAAAGCTTAGTAGGAGACTGATTTGAGGCCTAAGGGGAAAAAAAGGTAAATTGTATGGTATTTACTAATTACTAGCCAGTCACTTTTTCTAGGACTCTTTTTTTTTCCTTAGATACTTTTTTTTATTGAGCTCATGATTTTGAGCATACAGACCTAGGTTAATGTTTTTCAGATCAGTTCTATCTTTGACCAACTGTAGACTTTTTGAAACATTGCAATGGAGATTTCACCTGAGAAAAGCTACAAGGCCTTTACTATTATTATGTGTGCACACTTTTGTTATGTGTTGTATGTCTACATATACATATGTCCGTATATCATATATATGATACACAAATTAACATATACAAGGAGCACTCATAAAAAAGCGCTCATTAAAACAAATTTAAATAGGAGATCCAAAGATCTTTAATTCACGTGATTTAAATGTTTCAATTTAAATTGGATAAACAGATAAAAATCAATGTCTTTAAATTTAAGCTTACAATTTTTTTAGGTGTTCAAAAATCTAATAAAATATTAATATCTACAAAATGTCTAATATGCCTTTGTTCTAGGACCTTTCCTTCAAAATAAAAATGGTTTACACTGTCAATACATTTCTCTAGTATTTTGATAAATAAGTAAAGTAAATTTGATATGGGATTGCTCATTCATGAGTACTTTTCTTAGATATCTGATTGATTTTCTAAGGTCTGAATAAGTTCTTATTAAAGTCTGTATAAGAATATAAAAATAAGTCATGTGTTAAAGAGACAAAAATTTCTTAAAACATAAGTTTACCCATAACGTTGTATTTATTAAGTTTTATTTTCTCCAGAGCAAGCAACCATAAAAATTAAACAACTGATTAAATAAGAACTGTTATTTTAGAGCACTGTACTGCCATTGCTTTAAAAGCTAAACTTGGTTAATGTAGAAACATCAATGTAATTGTGATGCTATCAATGTTTTCATATCTTATAGGTATGCAAGTCTGTAAGGTAGAAACTTTAAAAGAGCATTATATCAAGCTGGTGCTCTGAAGTTGTATGGTAAAAAGTATATTGGGGATTTATTTACCTATTATCAATAAGATATGTAAACTTTTATGTTACTTTTTACATTGGGGAACAATTTAAATGTATTTTTTAGTTAATGAGAGCCTAATCGATGTAAAGGTTAAAAACTTTCAGCCTTTCTTTAATTCATGTTTTAAATGTGATATCATATGGTGTTAGCTAATGTTCAGGTGACCTCAAACAATTTATGTAAACTTTGTCAAATGATATTTAAAAATAAGGATTAGCTTTAGAACTAAAATACTTAAGATTTATAAAGAGCCCTGCCTTAGCTGAGATAAGGCTCTGTGTCCCATCTTACTACATGTGAGAATGACTATGAAACCAGTAGGTCAGATAATATTTCTTTAAAGTTATGTTAAAAAGTTGGTTTTTTTAAGGTCAATATTCCTAGGATCTCAAACAGGGGATATAATGTATAACTCAGCCAAAAAATTCAGGGTAGCTATTACACAAGCTAAGTATTTTTACTTTTGTTAATTTTATTTTGAAATTATTTTATAAGTGATCTAAAGATTCTCTGTTACTGTTTTACAAACGTGTTGCTTTAAGAACACAACATGGGTTTATTCAAGATAATAAGTCATTACTTACAATACAGACAGAAAAATACAGATCCCAATTAATAAAAAGATAATGATATAGTTATAGACATTAAAGCCCAGTACTCTTAATATAAGGCTGTTAAAATTTATTTGCTGGATGTTTAAGATTAGGATTTAAAATTAAAGTTAAATGAAAAGCGCCAAGAAAACCAATATTTGGCTTTTGCCCTCTGAGTCAGTCTGAATCCAGGGAACAGGGAACTTCTCTAAAGAGCTTTGAAACTCTGAGCCACATAACCTCCTCCTGATCAGGGAGATTAATGAGACCACTGGAGAACAGAAAGCCAATCAGGGTATTTGTTACGAAGAGGAGAGTCATCAAAGAAAGGAGACATCCCTGATGCTTCCTAGGGAAGCCAAATGGTCAAGCAAGATCTGGACCCACCTAGCGCAAATGGCACTAGCAGAACTGAGAATCTGCTCTCAAGTTTCCCCAGAATTGACTCCCATAAAAGCTCAGCTGACTGTTAACAATAGATGGAAACAAAAGTCAGTTTGACTGCTTCATCTTAAACACTTAGCAAAGACAGTTAAGAACAAAATACATCCATTCCTGGGCATTTTAAATTATAATAATAATAATATAATGTTAAGGTATGAACTTTATGTTTGCCTCCCAAAATAAGTAAGACTGGTGGCTACAAAGAAGAATTCTCAGAAAGGAATGCCTGATACTTATAAAAAGAGACTATCAAGAAGACCTGCCACAGGGATAAGTTTTCAGTTTAAGGCCTACAGATATTCCTAACCTACACAGGTAGGCTTGGTGTTTGCTAGTACAATTATCCATTTCTGAGTAACAGAATTAAAGGTTTCTCTAAGAGACACAGAGGTCATACTAGTAAAAAGATTTTACAAGATCAGATGACATTAAATTATTAAACTGTATCTTATGGGGAGGGACAAGTGTAACAGTACAAGTTAAGTTGACAGTCCGGATAACTGGGGATATTAAAGACTGGTGATGGAACTTCTATACAGTGACATGTTCCAGCTGCTGCAACATTTTTTCAGTACTCATGGTTTTTGTTTCTCTCATAGAAGAACCCATCCCCAGATGACTTTACAACCTGTTCTTCCCCAATCAGACTTCAAACCGAACTGACTTCTAAAAGGCAACTCATGTCCCTCAACTGACTTCTAAAAGGCAACTCATGTCCCTCATGCCATGCCCACTCATGTCACCCTGTCTCAGGTCAGAAGAAGAAAAAATGAGTGACACCACTCTTCTTAAAACAATGGAGAGAAAGATAAATAGACTATCAATATAAGTAATTAATTAAGTCAGGTAAAATCAGGGAGATCGGTTTTGGGTGAGTTCTAAAAATTTGGAGACTCTTACCTGAGGGATTAAAATTTCCTCAGTGCTCTTCCCGTAATCTATCAAAGATTTGAAAGGGACACAAAGAAAAGGGGGGAATGATAGACCCAACCTGATCTTTAATTAAAATTGGGAGCCATCTTGCCAAAAAGCCATGAAAAGATAATTTTGGCTTTAGCATAAATCACTTCAAATTCTAAACCTGCTTGGAATGCCTGCCCACGCCTGGAACTCACCCATGCCCGGCTCTCTGACCAGATAGCAGCCCTCTCTGAAACTTTAGTGACACATCATAAATATTTGCCTTCTCTGGCGAGACAACAACCCTCTCTGAGGCTCTAATGGTCTTCATGAACTCTGATGTAGGGACAGCAAAAAAAATGTAGACTGCCATTAGTGTGATGTTTGTCAGAGTTCTGTTATCTGTAAACCCCCTTTTGTGTAATTTTCTGGGCTATTAAGCTGCCTGTAGGAAAGCTGGGGTTGCTGTCTTATTCCCGCCATTTTGTGAGCGAGAGGCAGCACAGCCGGTGGAAATAATAAGCTTAATTTAATTTGATTTTAATTAGAGTCAGTGGTCTTTTCTTGTGTCCTGGTCTAACAGGTAATCACTCCAAAAACATGGAGCTCTGCTGGCCTAAACACTTCTTGAAAAACTTCCTCTGAGTTTGGGCACTTGAAATATATGTTGTTGTAAGGAGCTTTAGCTTCCTTTCTAGTGATACCATCAAAGCTGAGTCTGCATCTATGTGACCTGGAGGACATGGTTTCTTGTATTCTAATGAACATGAGGCAGCAGTGCTGAATTTTCTGTTTGTAGGTAAACTGTGGCCACTGGATGCTAAGTGTCTCCCCGTGTGGACTGTGAAGCCATTTGGTCATCCTCCACTTTTTGTGGTGTTTCTTGCTGCTGTAATGGGAGTTTGGTATATGCTTTATGAAATACAACGAGTTCAACTGGAACCCAGTGTTGGAGGGAGTTCTGTCACTTGTGGTGGGTCAGGGTCTGAAGGAGAATGCACCAACCAGGCTTTTATCTCACCTTGCTTGCCCCCTTGTCCTTAGAAATCTGACTCTGAACTTAGCCCAGAAACCTCTCCATATAACATGATGCCTTTACATAGAAGGGTCTGCTGGCTGCACCATGTCAGTCACAAACCATTTGGAAAGCAATGGCAAATCCTCATGGCCACACCACATATGTATTATCACACACCTACCCACCACTGCAATAGGCCCACTACTCAGCAGGCTCCAACTTACTGGCATCTTTGTTCTACACCATTTTCATGAAACCCGGTCAATCATGGCATTCTCTGGTACACTCATGATCAGCAACAAGACATCTAAAGGTTCTCCAGTGCCACCTGGTTAAGGGAATTTCAAAGATTTCATTGTATTTATCTAGCCATTTTTCTTGGATGAAGTTGGAGGCACTGTGGGTTTCAGCTTATTCAGGAACTATTAAATGTGAGGAAGCTATTTTCATTAAATTCTCTGGAGAAATCTCACAGGCAAGTCTTCCCATAGAGTGGTCAAAAGGTCACATGAAGCCAGGCCCATTGAGGTCTTTAATGTGACGTCCATGCGTGTTCTGACTGTCAACTATGGCTGCCAAATCTTTCAGAATAAAATCATGTGATATCCTAGCTGATATTCCAAGGCTCTGTGGAAAGCCACCCTGGTATTTGATCTCAGTTTCCAAGGGCGAATCCCATGCGTGGCCTCCTAAAATCTGAATGCAGTTTATGGCAATATTTCTCTGAGATCAGTTCCAGAACTCAGACTCTAAGGGGAATCACACCAGAGTTCAAGCCCAGATAGACCCAGTCATCACTTCCAACCGCCAAACAAATGACCACAATTAAAACCAAAACACACCCACAAGGCCCTCATCTTCTTCCATATAGACACTCATCATAACCTGTGGCTGGAGGTTTCCATGAGGGACTCAGCCCAAGACAGTGTACAAAATAACCTCCCTTGCCCGTCATTTGCCTAAAGTCAGGGTTGCCTAGACACCCTTCCTGAGAACCAGGAGTGATCAAATAAGCCTGCCGTAAATACTGCTCTGATTCTCCAATTTGAGGCCTCCTGACTCTCGGGTATAGATTCTTTATGTGAATTGGAATCATGAGAAAACCCAAGCACCTATGGGCTATCCTCTGCAGGGATTGAAGAACTCATTTGACAAAAAGGATCCCTATTTTCACTTGATGGAGATCAGGAATCTTACAGAGGAAAGCGAGAGACTTCGTCCACAATGACTGCTTTTTTGGCCATTTTGGTTTTGGAAGCACACATGTAATTGTTCGTTAGATCCATCAGGTGCTGAGAATCTATTCAACAACCTCACACATGGCCAAGAGTCTGATGCAGACACATCCCTTTCCAAAGCAATTAAGCAAAGATCTACAGCTGATGCCCATTAATTTCCATTGAAAACCGTTTTCTTCAGGCTTCACAAAGGGGTGGCCTGAGGCAAAGACCTTTCTGACATTCAGGGCAACAGAACAATAGGTAAGCAAATGGCCCAAGGCAGGGTTTCTGGAATGATATCTGAGTTTTCCGAGATGATCCCATTCCCTTCAGCTATCCAGTACATAGCCATGTCACAGAGCTTGGAGGTGGTACATGTCTTGGAAACAAAACCATGAGCCTATTCTGGAGAGTGGCCAGAATTCAAGAAGAAAACAGGAATTTAGGAAGACAGTGGTTTTTGCCCATCCATTAGGTAAGCCAAAATCCATTCATAAATTGGTCAGGATGAATGTTGTGAAGCTTTCTACTATTCAGGACACATCCATTGATGCATTCTCTTTTCTAATGTCTACAACCACGGACACAGTGGGATAAACAGACATAGAAACACTCACATTGTCAAAAGACTTACTAGAAACAGTCCACTCCAATCCTAACAAACCGACTTTCCTACCTATTCTCAGATCATTAGACAAAACCACAAACTCACACACACACCCACAAAGTCACCTCCTTCCCCCAAGTAGGTCTATGACTATCCGGAGTGTCCTCTGAATGATGGGCCATAGTATGTTACTCCAAAATGGACTGTCCTATGTCAGATCTGGACTCCTTGGCCAACACTGTGATGTTGTCCGGTGCCAGTGGTGAGACACTACCTGCTTACTCAGGAAAGGCCCCTCTTCAGACCTTCCTGGCATTTGGCCATCCTCACATCAGTAGTTACCAAGAAAGACTGATGCTGTCCTTGGTAAATCCAAACATGTGAGGCCACTGGGACTGGGACTGGGACTGCCTCTGGGTGCCTGGCTTCCTGGATCCCTAGTTCAGAGAGTTCCATCACCAAGAAAGTGATGTAGGTCACTTCCTTCAGGAACTGAATGAGGTCACTGCCTTGGCAACCACTTTGTCCTAACAGTTGCTTCCAAGTGTCCCAATTGATGGAGTCTGCCCCTACTTCCTGTGACACTTTCACAAGTTTGAATGGTATATCAAACATAGGCACCCGGGAACAGCTCTCCACACAGGCCTGGTATTGTCCATCTTCTCTACATTAAGAAAAGAGAGACTGCTTCAGACACACCCCTTCATCCTGACCAGGTTGTTTGTCGTGGAAGATGACTTTTGCTCTCTCAGGTCCATCATAGCTTCCTATATCTTCCCCAGGGTTCATTTCTGCATGGACCTTTTTGTTTCTCAGCAGGTGGAAGATTTCTTACATTCCTGTATTGTAAGACCAACTCTGTCCCTGCTTTTCTGTAAAGTTAGATTGAGGGAACAGAGTATGGTTAGGGTTAATAACATGTTTGATTTGGCTTAGGAATCATTCTGCTGGATGAATAATGTTATTGGGAACCTGAAAAATTTATAAGAATATATAGAGGGGAAATATATGTATGAAAACAGAAATCTAGGTAAGATTTGAAGCCCAGAATGGAATTGGATCCTTGATTGGGATACTTAGGTTTGAATTATGTTCTGCACATGTGTCTCAGATAAATCTATACACAATGGCATAGGACCTTGTACCTTGGATGATTGAATGTCAAAGAAAACATCCAGTCAAAAAAGGATAGTTGGTAGGATTAGGAAGATAGTTGGTAGGATTAGGAAAAAGAGTGAGTATAGGATTTGGACAAAAAGTTCTTTAGCAATAGGGTTTCGGGTAGAGAGAAAATGTAAATGTCAGCAGATGTGAAGACTCAGTCACAATGATGAACTGGGGAAAATATGTAGGAAAGCAGATATCAATAGAGACATTAGAAAATCAGGCAAATGATAAAGTGATCGATAGGATTAGACATTTTCAACAGGCTTGAGTTTGAATAAATAATATTAGGGAGAAACAAATATGTAGTCACCAATAGGATTGACATTTGAGAGCATTAGGCAACCTGGACATGGGTGATGTTCATAATCAATACTCACATTCCATTTAGGCTTTGGTACAGTCGTAAGTGTGACTTTGCATTTTGTGGCCAGAATATTACTGTGATAAAATGTATATGTAGATCAGGTGACATGAGTATTTGTTGCACCATTTCTGAGAGCAATATTTTGAAGAGATATAAATTAGTATTGGGGGCACAAATAGGTGTACCATGTGTGTATGAATATAGAGAGAATGCATGAATAGACCATACTGTGAATAAATAATATAATTGTTTCCAAATTTAGAAATTGGAATAAATTGATATCCCAAAATACACAGGAAATCTTACATTGATATACATACATTCATTCCAACCAGTTATACATCTAATGGTAATATTAGGGTTGTAGTTTATCATAAAATGTGTGTGAGTTTTGCTTCCAAATTGATTATGGAAATCGAAAATAATGTGGTTGGAAAGAAGTCTCATGAAATAACCAGTCAAAAACAAGGAGGAATACATGTGTTCTGAAGCAGGAAGTGATTGAATGTGTTACAAATGTCTTTAAATTTGTGAACTTGTGGATAGAAATGTATATTCTATGATGTATAAAAACTGAAGAAATAGTAATGTACCAGTGTTGAATTAAAATGAACATCAAAATACACATCATGTCCCATAGAAATCTACTTTCATTGATGTTAAATTGGGTCAGTTACTGTAGAAATATAAGGCTTTTTTTGCACCATTCACTGAAGTGAGTTTTCAGTTCTAGGAAACAAATATGTATTTCAGGTGGATGAATATTTCTAAAAACAATCTTATGAAAAGTTGATTATAAAACCACATACATGAACATGAGTGAATTATTTAGGGAGTGTATAATAAGACACATATATTTCATATTTTGAAAATTATATATATATATATATATATATATATATATATATCACAGATACATTAGAAATTAGCAATATATATGGCAATCAAAATTCATCATGAAATATATATCATTCACAGATCCAAAAATATTAATTTTACTAAACATGGATTTATGTATAATGTTTTTCAACTAAGAAGCTCACTCATAGTTTGAATTTTCAGTTCCAAAAATATTTAGGAGGAGTGATCTCTTCTCATACTTTGTATCTCCCAAGTTAGCCACCTCACAAAAATGTACGTGTGATACCAGGTAGGATTTTATATGTTCATATAAAAATACATGTGCTAAATTGGCTACAGAAAAAGGGAGACAGAAATTCACATATGTGTTAACTTAAAAAACACATGGAGGACTATTTCAACAAAAAATTAACAAGATTTATAACTCCTACCCTATATCATGCAAAAGGCAAGACCAACTATACGCCATGCCTCCTCTCAACTGCTTGTATTTCTATTCTGTTTGGGTTATATTTCTCCATCATATTAGGATTAGTAGTCAGAGTCTAGTAGGGTATGTGTTAGTGTCAGGGATTCAGTATTTTGAATGGAAAATTGAAAAATGAATCCAATGTGTATGTAAATATGTGCTACACAAAAATCTTCCCACTCTCATTCAGAACAATGCCTTGACAACACCTACGGCCCAAGTATGACACAATCAGAGGAGAAGAGTTAGAAAATCCGTGAATACATATATAGAATGGAATATGATCAGGAGTTCACAACCTTGGAAGTGGTAGAGGAGTTTCCAAAAGTAAGGGACAGGGTAAACCCTCCACAAACATGAAGGTCTGCTGGCCTAGAGACTTCTTGAGAAACTGCCTGTGAGGTTGGGCACTTGAAATATATGTTGTTGTCAGGAGCTTTAGCTTCCTTTATAGTGAGACCATAAAAGCTGGGTCTGCATCAATGTGACCTGGAGGACATGGTTTCTTATTTTCCAATGAACATGAGACAGCAGTGCTGAATTTTCCATTGTAGGTAAACTGTGGCCCCTGGGGGCTAAATGTCTCCCTGTGTGGACATTGAATCCATATGGTCATCCTCTATTTTCGTGGTGTTTCTTGCTGCTGTACTGGGAGTTGGGTATTTGCTTCACAAAATACAAGGAGTTCAACGGGGACACAGTGCGGGAGGGATTTCTGTCACGTGTGGTGGGTCAGGGTCTGCAGAAGAATACAAGAACCAGGCTTCTATCCCACATAGCTTGCCCCCTTGACCATAGCAACCTGATTCTGAACAATGTCCTGAAACCTTTCTATGTAACAAGGTGCCTTTACATATAAGGGTCTGCTGGCTTCACCATGTCAGTCACAAGCCATTTGGAATCCAATGACAGATCTACATGGCCCCACCACAGATGTTTTATCACACACCTGCCCACCATTGCTCTAGGCCCACTACTCAGCAGGACCCAACTTTCTGGCATCTCTGTTAAACACCATTTTCATGAAAACCAGTCAATCAAGGCACTGTCTGGTATACTCATTGTTGGGAAAAGTATAAACGGCAGCCATACCCCAGAAAAAAAACCCAACATGGTGCTAAGGACTTCTTCTTCCTACCTTCTTTTTTCTGCAGTGGTGCGAAATGTTTCCACCCGTGTGAACTCTCTTGCTGGCGCCAATTTGAAATCTCGCTGGTGGGAAACCTTAGCCCCAATAAGAACTAATTCCTGGGCTCCAGAGCTGATATCTGAAAGAACTTACCAATAAACGTTTTGCCTGCCATTTATCTAAGCCCTTCCATCTTCCCCTTAGTTCTATATAAGCACACAGCTTTTTGCAATAAAATTGGAATTCTCCCAGCAAAGTGCCTTTGCGTGGGAAGTTCTTTCATTCTGTTGCCCCGTGTGAGAATATGGGTGAGCTGTTTCTAACAAGAGCCCCGTCCCCTGCCCCGCCAAGACACTCCGCCCTGGTCCACTCTTTTCAGATGCCGGCTTCCTGCACTCACAACAGATCTGATATATGTAAGCCTCCCCTGACCCTGGCTCTCCAACTCCCTTCAGGCTACCACTGGTTTTGTGACCGTGATCATCTGGGACACTCTAGACGCCCTGTAGAGGCAGGAAATTCCTGCCACTAAGACCTTTACTGGTCGCAGTGGACCCTCTGGTGATCCGTTTTCCTTTGGGGCGTGAGGCTTCTGAGTTTACATGAGAGGCTCTTTGGTTTTTCTCCTCTGTTGCGGCTGCCGCTGCTGGCTAGAGTTGCTGTTTGCTGCAGGGCTGCTGTGTCTGGCTTAAGCTGCCTCTCTGCTCGGGGAAAACTGAACTCCCGTCCTGGAACTGCATTCTGCCGGAACCAGAGTTCTGTTTTCATTACTGACTTTTTCTGCTGCGTTCGAAAACTTTCCTGACGTCAGGTTGCCCGTGGCTCTGAACCCATTGGGTCTCACAGATCGCACTTCACTGGTGACGACCAGGTAGTGCCCTCTGTATTTCCTCATGACGGCTGGTCATTTTGGGGACGCCCACCTGACCACCGTTCACCCTGAGCTTCCTGGAAGCCGTTCCAGCCCGGGTTTTCTCTTTGTCTCTCTCGCTTACTCTTATTCTCTCTCTCTCTCTCTCTCTCTCTCTCTCTCTCTCTCTCTCTCTCTCTCTCTCTCTCTCTCTCTCTTCCTTCTCTCCCTGTGACAATGGGCACCTCTTCATCTGTACCTGAAGCCTCACCTCTCAAATGTTTAATAAAAAATCTGGCCACACTCTCCCTCACACCAGACATCAAGCCCAAACTTCTAATCAAATTCTGTACAGAAGATTGGCCTACATATCCACTGGATAATGGAAATCATTGGCCTCCAGAAGGCTCCTTACATCCAAACCTTCTCTGGGATCTTTTTAACTACTGCCAGCATCTGAAAAAGTGGAGTGAGATTCCTGCATTTAAGGTTTTAGCCTTCTCACACAGCACCCTGTCGCTGCTCCTCCTGCCCTCCCTCTCAGGTCCTCCTTGTTTGCAAACCCTTCTCTTCCCCTACTTCTACTCCTGACTTCACAGATTCTTCCTCATTCAGCCCAGCAGATTAACCCCCACCTTATCCCCCAGTCCTATCTGCCCCTTCTCTCCCGCTATACCCTCCTCTTCCTCTGCCTGATTCCAAGGATCCTCAGCCTTCCATTTCATCCTCCTCCCCTCCGCCCTCTTCTGCCTGCTCCACCTCCTCCTCTTCCAAAGAGACACTCCCTTCCCCTCCCTCTCCTTCCTGTCCGCCTCCTGCCTCTTTCAGTCCTCCTGTTACCAGGTCTAAGGGACTCCTTCCCACCCCCAAGACCATCACACCCCTTCGTGAGGTAGCTGGTCCCGAGGGTGTCATCAGAATCCACGTGCCCTTCTCCATGTCGGACATTACTCAGCTAGAGAGGAAGTTAGGCTCATTCACCACTGACCCCACCACTTACATTCGGGAGTTTCAATGGGTCCTGCAAGCATATAGCCTCACTCAACATGACATCTACATGCTCTTGGCCAATACACTTCTCCCTGAGGAAAGGCAATGGGTCTGGGAGCTAGCCCAAGCCCATGCTGATGAAAATCATAGGACCAATCCTAACCACCCCACAGGCCCTCATGCTGTCCCAGAGCAGGATTCTCTATGGGATTACAACACCCCTGAAGGCTTACAGTCTCGTGACCTTTTTACATCCTGCCTCTTGGCGGGCCTGAAAAAGGCCATCCGTAAGGCTGTTAACTTTAAAAAGGTGCAGGAGGTCATTCAAAGGAAGGAGGAAACACCTTCAGAATTCCTGGATAGACTAACCAAGGCCCTTCAACAGTACACAAACCTCAACCCAGAAACCCCTGATGGCCGTCATGTCTTAATGACATATGTTCTGGCCCAAAGCTACCCTGACATTAAAGCCAAGCTTAAAAAGCTTGAACAGGGCCCTGCTACTCCTTAGACCAAAATCTTCATTTTCAAGGTTTTTTATGATAGAGAGGATGAAAGTGAATGCCGTAGGCAGAGGGCTGAAAATGCCAAATTCCAAATGTTGGCCCAGGTCATTCAGAGAAGGCCATCACCACGCCATCCCAATATGACACCCCCGGGAGCTTGCTTCAAATGTGGTAAGGAGAGACATTGGGCCAGGGATTGTCCTTCACTGAGGACACCGTACAACCCCTGCCCAAAATGCCATCAAAGGGGACACTGGGGGGCAGACTGCCCAACAACCCAAAAGGGAGATTGGTCAGCCGCCCGGCAACCACAGCCTCTCTTGGGCTTGGCAGAGGAGGATTGACGGAGTCCTGGGCTTTCCCTCCAGACTATTACCATCAAGAATCAAGAGCCTAGGGTTACCTTCCTGGTGGATGGATGCTTCATTACCTTCCTCTTGGATACTGGCGCCGCTTTATCAGTCTTAAGGCAGTATTGGGGTTCTACCACACCCTCAAAAACTCCTATTGTCAGGGTAGGAGTTAAACAGATTTTCCCTCAAACCCCCCCATCATGTTATATGCAGGGATCCCTTTTGTCCTTCACTCACTTCTTTTTCGTTATGAGCCATTGCCCCATTCCCCTTCTGGGAAGGGACATACTCTCACTATGAAAAGTCACCATTCACATATCACCCACACCTCTCCTACCTCTCATTTCCTCATGATGTTCCTAGGGGCAGATACACCTCCTTCATGCACTCCTCCATGACTCTCTAAACTAGTTAAGCCTGAGGTTTGGGACACAACTACACCCTTTATGGCTAAATGCAGTCCTATTCATATTGTCTTACGGGACCCTTCAAGATATATTAGTCAACCACAATATCCACTCACAACCACATCCCTCCTCGAATTAGAACCCATCATCCAGGATTTATTACGAAAGGGGTATCTTAGGCCTACACACTCTCCTTTCAACACCCCCATTCTGGCACTTAAGAAACCTAACGTGTCCTACAGGCTGGTTCAAGACCTTCTCCTTGTCAACTCCTCTGTGGTCCCCATCCACCCGCTAGTGCGCAACCCTTACACCCTCCTCTCTCAGATTCCTGCCACTACTACCCACTTCTCGGTCCTAGATTTAAAAGATGCATTCTTTTCTATTCCCTTGTTCTCAGAATCTCAGAATATCTTTGCTTTTACGTGGACTGACTCTCACATCCACCATTCTCATCAGCTTTCCTGGACTGTCCTCCCACGGAAATTCAGCCCCCATCTCTTTTGCCAAGTTCTTGCCCAGGACCTCACATCCTTTCACCCGACCTGTCCTGACTCTATTCTCCTTCAATATGTCAATGACCTACTTCTATGTAGTCCCTCTGGGAACACTCTCAATCCCACACTGCTCAGCTTCTTAATTTCCTAGCAGACAAGGGATATAGGGAGTCTCCCCACAAGGCACAGGTTTCCCAGTCTTCTGTCACCTCTCTTGGTTTTTGCCTTACACCTGGGAAAAAGGAAATAACACTGGATAGGAGGCAACTCCTCTCTGATCTTCCAGTGCCCCATATGAAAGCCAAAATACTATCATTCCTAGAAGTAGCAGGTTATTTTAGGGCCTGGATCCCAAATTATTCTCTTCTATCCAAACCCCTGTATGACCTAGCAAATGGACCCCCTAGTGAATCTCTTGTCTTCTCCCCCATCTACCACTTCCGGAGGCTTCAGCAACTCCTCTTAAAGGCACCTGCCCTTCACCTTCCTGATCTTTCAAGACCATTTCATCTATATGTCCATGAAAAAGGGGGGCAAGCACTTAGGGTCTTAGGTCAAAACTATGGGCCTACATTTGCACCTGTGGCATATTTTCCAAGAAACTAGACTCTACCATTCGTGGGTGGGCCCCTTGCTTAAGAGCTCTGGTTGCTGGACAAATTTTACACAAAGAAGCCTCTAAGCTGACTTTTGGGGCACCTTGAACTATCCACTCCCCACATCACTTGAAAGATCTTTCAGCTTATAAGGGCCTTCAAACCCTTCCTCCATCCAGAGTTCTGTTGCTCCTCACTTTCTTTCAGGAAAACCCTAATATTACTTTCCTCCCATGCTCTGCACTGAACCCTGCCTCACTGCTCCCAATGACTCCCACGTCTAACACACCAACTCATAATTGCTTGGAAACCTTAGATGATTTCCTCCGCTGTCATTGTTCCATTTCTGAGGAACCACTCACCAAGCCTGACCTTATCTGGTTTACTGACAGCAGTTCCTTTAGGCAGAACGGCACTCATTACTCTGGATACGCTGTAGTTTCAGCCACTGAGATTATAGAGGCCAAAGCTATGCCTTCAGGAACTACCAACCAGCAGATTGAACTTATAGCAGCCACTCGTGCCTGCCTACTAGCACAAGGCAAATCCCTCACCCTCTATACTGATTCAAAATATGTCTTCCAGATCTTATTATCCCATGCTTCAATATGAAAGGAGCGAGGCCTACTTACCACCAAAGGTAATGCGATCACTAATTCGGCTCTTTTAACCAATCTGATAGAGGCCTCCCACTTACTCACCGAGTTGGGAGTTGTCCATTGTAGGTCACATCAGAAGGACGGCTCTCTTATCACTGAGGGCAATGCCAAAGCTGACCAGGTGGCACGAATGGCTGCTACCACTTCCAATTATGGCCCCCATGGGGGACATATTATGGCCACTTTAGACAGCTCATCTGAAGCCCCTACTTCTTCCAGTAAGAACAAAAATCTTTTCAAGTTCCTTCATACTCTACACCATTCCAATTCTCAGTCTTTGACCCTTTTTTTACAGAGCTTCTTCTCCCTCAACCCTTCTGACATAGCCATGCTAGAGAATATAGCCTCTAATTGTCAGATCTGTCAGCGGACCAACCCTCATACTCCTTTAAGGCCCAAACCTTTCCCTTTCCACCAAGCCCGGAGACACATTCCCGCTGCTGACTGGCAAGTAGACTTCACCAACATGCCCACAGTATGGCACACTAAATACCTCCTTGTCTTTGTGGACACTTTCTCTGTTTGGGTTGAGGCATTTCCCACTTCCAATAAAAAGGCTTCCACTGTAGCTTCAATCTAACTGACAGACATCATCCCCAGGTTTTGTATGCCGACTTCCCTACAATATGACAATGGCCCTGAGATTATTTCTAGGATCACAAAAAAGGTCTCTCAAGCCCTCTCTTTCAAGTGGCATTTCCACTGTCCATATTACCCCCAGGCTTCAGGGAAAGTGGAAAGGGTAAATCGTACTCTGAAGGAAGTCCTTACCAAATTGACAATGGAATTAAACTTAGACTGGGTCAAAATCCTTCCCTTGGCTTTGCTTCGAATCAGAGCTCTCCCTAAGAAACCATCTTTACTGTCTCCCTTTGAGATAATGTATGGAAGACCTCTTATACCCCCTGGGTTGGTCATTTCACAAGGACCTCTCACCCGAGATTTGTCTTTGCCTCTCTTGTTTCATCTCCGCTCGGAACACTGGAAATATCAGAACTGGCTTCTTCCAGACCCAGTCTCCTCTCCAAACACTCCTCCCTTAACACCTGGGAGTCTAGTCTATTATAATACCCCAGAGGAGAAAGGGACTCTTGCACCAAAATGGGAAGGCCCCTATCCTGTCATTCTCTGTAACCCCACCGCCGCCAAACTCTCCTTATCAGACAACCATCTCACTCCCTGGATTCCCATTTCTAGGTTGAAGCCATATCACCAGGAGGTCCCACCTGCTGACGACAGGACCACCCCAGAGGAACTCCAAGAATCACCTCCTGAACCTCCCCTTTACTCCTGCTTTCCACACCCATCTCACCCATTTAAGTTGCGGCTCACACGGTGTTCCCTGCAGCCCAATTCCTCTTAAAGAAGGCACAATGAGCTCTCCCAACACCCTAGTCTTCTCTAACTGCTTGTTTTTTTGTGCTCTGCTTCTTTTCTGTGCTCTGTTGGGACTTGTCTTTACCCTCCTAACCTACCATGTATTTATTCACTCTTTGGGAACGATACTCAGAACATGGCATGCAGAAGGTCCGTGCAGTGGATGCAACTACTTGCTTCATCCACAACTGCACCTCTATTCCCCTAAAATTGTCACCTTCAAAGACCTTCGTCCCTGGTAGCTGGAACTGGCCTTTCATTTGCTTCCTTTTTAATCAAACCAAAGACTATTGTCATTGGTGGCCTGAGATATATAATGGGTGTCCCTATTGGTCATGCAGGTTCCATGATGAACGTGGTAGCTGTTCTTACCACTCACTTGGCTACCCTGAAGGGTGGACTTCTAGTTACCTAAAGTGGCATAAAGGCTCTTCATCCGATAACAATGGATCATATACTTCAGATACACCTGACCCCAAGGCCAAACGTTGGGGCTATGTTGAGTTTGCTGTCTATGCTCGGACAACCTCAGCCAGACCCACAGGGTGGATGACTGTTGGCCACACCCTGATTACGCCACCTAAGGCAACCATCCAGGTAGTCGAACACATTAAGGAGTCAGAATCAAAACTTCGAGATCTTATCCATAGCTCATCCAAAGAGGATTCAGAGCCTTCAACCCCCTAAGGTCCCCCTTCCACATGGCTCAATTTGCTATACCAAACTCTTCGATTATTAAACTCCTCCATTTTTTGGTGCCTACTTCTCAGTGCTTTCTCTGTGCTTCACTTAGTCGTCCACTTCTAGCCGCGGTCCCATTAGCGGCAGGAAATATTTCAGCAAAAACCTACAATTTCTCTAAGTAAGGACAACCCCTACATGTGACACATATCCCACTGTGGGAAAGTTATTCCAACAATACTTTATTTCCTTTCATCTGTATCCACCTGCCAATAATGAATCCTTTACCCATTTGTTCTTTGAGCTATAGCACCCCATAGAGCCCTGCATTTATGCAACCTGGACATTTCATCTGGTGTAATTGGTCTTTAAGTACCTCAAGGATCAATGTCTCTGGCACCTGTATCTTGGTTACTGTAGTTCCTCTGCTTTCTTTGTATACTCCCACTGAATTCCGACAGTTGGCCCTACCTTCCCGCACCCGTAGGGCAGTCTTTCTGCCGGTTCTGGTAGGCCTCACTTTAACAACCTCAGTGGCGAGTCTCGGTCTCTCTGGTGGAGCTATATAGGTCATGCTCTATGGGCATCCAATGACGTGCAACAAAAACTGCAGGAAGCACTCGATACCACTGCTGAGTCTCTTGGCTCCTTGCAGTGGCAGGTTACTTCATTGGCACAAGTGGCTTTACAGAACCGAAGGGCTATTGATCTTCTCACTGCAGAAAAAGGGGGTACATGCCTATTCCTCAGAGAGAATGTTGCTATTATGTTAATGAATCTGGGCTAATAAAAAAAAAGTTGTTAAATTGCAGGAATTATCGACCCAATTGCTCAAACCTACCTCCTCCAATCCCATAACGAGGTTCTTCCAATCCTATCTTGCCATGTACTTACTACCTCTCTCTGGGCCCCTTATTGGGATGCTCCTTTTTTGTGCTCTCTTGCCCTGCATAATGAAGTTCCTTCAAACCCAACTGCAAAAAATTCGTAATCAAACTTTCAACCAGCTTTTGCTTAGGCACTACCAGCCTCTGATGACCGACGAACCCCCAACATCTCCAAGAGAACAGTTCACTCCGTGATGAAGCTCACTACCAGGCATGATGGAATGCAATGGACATCAGACAGTGGGAGACAACAAGCTCGGAAAAACTCTTAATCTGCCATCCTGGATTCTTGAATCTTTATGACCTTCTAAGCTTCCTCATGGCCCTTGGCCTCTTCTATGTCACTCCCCCAACATGGAACTTCTGCCAAAAATTGACCTTTGCTTTAATTTTTATCTTCATTCTGTTTTTATTCACTCTGATCTTCTTCAGGTCCTGTGGCACCTTGTCCAGGCAACGCTTCCAGTATTTTCTAGAGTCTCTGTTACACTACCAGTGGCTGATACCAACAATCTCCTCCATCCAGGACTGGTTCCATGCCATCGACAACTTGTGGCTTCAGGGAACTTTCATTGACTTCACCCCTACGGAAGTAGCTGTATATAGCCACTCGGTTTTATTTCTTGCTGCCATGATATTCCCAGACCTGCCCCCCGAGCATTCCTCCCCTTCCCTTTCTAGGCCTCACAGCACCCCCATACAGCAGGAAGCAGCCGGATCTAAAAACGACGCCCCACTTCCTAAGAAAACAAAAAGGGAGGAATGTTGGGAAAAGTATAAATGGCAGCCATACCCCAGAGAAAAACCCCACCATGGTGCCTAAGGACTTCTTCTTCCTACCTTCTTCATTTCTGCAGTGGTGCGAAAAGTTCCCACCCTTGTAAACTCTCCCGCCAGCGCCAATTTCAAATCTCACTGGTGGAGAACCTTAGCCCCAATGAGAACTAATTCCTGGGTTCTGGAGATGATATCTGAAAGAACTTGCTTTCAATAAACGGGTTGCTGCCATTTATCTAAGCCCTACCATCTCCCCCTTAGTTCTATATAATCACACAGCTTTTTTGCAATAAAATTGGAATTCTCCCTTTGAAGTGTCTTTGCGTGGGGAATTATTTCACTCATGATCAGCAACATGACATCCAAAGGTTCTCCAGTGCCACCTGGTCATGGAAATTTCAGAAATTTGTTGGTATTTATTTAGCCATTTTTGAAGGATGATGTTGGAGGCACTGTGGGTTTCAATTCATGCAGAAACCATTATATGGTAAGGAAGCTCATTTCAATGAAATCTCTGGAGAACACTCATAGGCAAGCCTTCCCAAAGAGTGGCCAAAAGGTCACATGAAGCCAGGATCATTGAGGTCTACAATGTGAGTTCCATGTGTGTTTAGACTCTCAACTATGGCTGCCAAGTCTTTCAGAATAAAATCATGTGATATCCTGGCTGAGATTTCCAGTGCAATCTGGAAAGCCACCCTGGCCCTCGATCTCAGTTTCCAAGGGCGATTCTCATGCGTGGCCTCCTAAAATCCCAACAGATTTCATGGCAAAACTTCTCTGAGGTCAGTTTCAGAACTCAGTCTCTAAGAGGAATCACACCAGAGTTCAATCCCAGGTGGATCCAGTCATCTCTTTCAACCGCTACACAAATGACCACAATTAAAACCAAAACACTCCCACATGGTCATCATCTTCTTCCATATAGACACTAATCATAAACTCTGGCTGGAGTTTTCCATGAGGGGTGCAGCCAAAGACAGTCTCAAAAATAAGCTCTCTTGCCCCTCATTTGCCTAAATTCACGGTGGCCTGGACACCCATCCTGTGAACCAGGAGTTATCAAATAGGCCAGGTGTTAATACTGCTCTGCATCTCCAATTTGAGGCCTACTGACTGTCAGGTATAGATTCTTTATATGATTTGGAGTCATGAGAAAACCCAAAAACCTATGGGCTAGCCTCTGCAGGGCTTTGAATAAATAATTTGACCCAAAGGATCCCTATTAACACTTGATGGGGGTCAGGAAACTTACAAATGAATGTGAGAAACTTCATTCACAATAACTGCTCTTTTGGCCATTGTGGTTTTGGGTGCACTCATGGCATATCTCTTTACATAAATCAGGTGCTGAGAATCTAAGCCACAACCTCACACAGGGCCATGAGGTTTATTCAGACACATTCCTTTCCAAAGCAATTAAGCAAAGAGCAACAGGTGATGCCCATTCATTTGCATTTGAAAACTGTTTTCTTCAGGCTTCACAATGGGGTGGCCTTAGGCAAAGACCTTCCTGACATTCAGGGCAACAGAGCAATCGATAAGCAAAAGGCCCAAAGCAGGGTTTCTCCACTGAGACTTTCTTGGTCACACTGATATCTGAGTTTTCTGAGATGTTCGCCATTCACTTCAGCTATCCAGTACATGGCCATGTCACAGATCTTGGAGGTGGTACATATCTTGGACACAAAACCATGAGCCTATTCTGGAGAGTGGCTAGAATTCCGGAAGGAAACAGAAACTTACGAAGATAGCAGGTGTTGCCCATGGATAAGGCAAGCCTCAGTTCATTCATAAGTTGGGCAAGATGAATGCTGGGAATCTTTCTACTATACAGGACACATCAATTGTTGCATTCTCTTTTCTAATATCTACAACCACGGACACAGTGGATACACAGACATAGAAACACTCGCCTTGTCAAACTACTTACTAGAAGAAGTCCACTCCAAATCAAACAAACCACCTTTCCTACCTATTCTCAGATCATGAGACAAAACCTGAATCACACCCACAAAGGCACATCCTTCCCCCATGTAACTCTGTGACTATCCGGAGTGTCCTTTGAGTGGTGGGCCAAACTATGTTCCCCCCAAATGGCCTGTCCTATCTCAGATCTGGTCTCCTTGGCGAACTCTGTGAAGTTGTCAGGAGCCAGCAGTGAACCACCACCTGCTTTCTCAGGAAAGGACCCTATTCAGAGCTCTCCTGGTATTTGGCCATCCTCACATCTGTAGGTACCAAGAAAGACTGACACTCTCCTTGGTAAATCCAAAAAAATGTGCCAATGGGTATTGGACTGGACTGGCTCCAGGTGCCTGGCTTCCTGGATCCGAAGTTCAGAGAGTTCCATCACCAAGAAAGTGAGGTAGATCACTTCTTCAGGAACTGAATGAGGTCACTGCCTTGACAACCACTTTGTACGAACAGTTGCTTTCAAGGGTCCCATGAGATGGAGGCTGCCCCTACTTCCTGTGACATTTTCATAAGTTAGAATGGTATATAAACCATGGGCACTCGGGAACCGCTCTCCACCTAGGACTGGTTTGGTCCATCTTCTCTACATTAAGAAGAGAGAGGCTGATTCATACACATCCCTTCATGCTGACGAGGTTGTTTGCCATAGAAGATGACTTTTCTCTCTCAGTCTTTCATAGCTGCCTACATCTTCTCAAAAGATCATTTCTGCATGGACCTTTGATGTTCTCAACAGGTGGAAGATGCCCTACATTCCTGTATTGTAAAACTAACCCTGTCCCTGCTCTTCTGTAAAGTTTGATTGAGAGAACAGTGTATGGTTTGGGTTAATAACATGTTCAATTTGGGTTAGGAATATTTCTGCATGACAAATAATGGTATTGGGAAACTATGATATTTACAAGAATATATAGGTGAAATATAAGTATAAAAATAGAAATCTAGGGAAGATATGTAGCCCAGAAGGGCATTGGGCCCTTAATTGGTACACATAGCTTTGAATGATGTTCTGCAAAAATGTCTCAGATAAATCTATATACAATGGCATAGGAGCTTGTACCTTGGATGATTGAATGTCGAAGAGAACATCCACTCAAAAAGAGATAGTCGGTAGGATTAGGAAGATAGTCGGTAGGTTTAGAAAGAAGAGTGAGTGTAGGATTTAGAGCAAAAGATCTTAAGCAATAGAGTTTCGGGTAGACAGTGAATGTAAAAGTCAGCATATGTGAAGAGTCAGTCACAATGATGAACAGGGGAAAATATGTAGGAATACAGACATAAATAGAGACATTACTAAATCAGGCAAAGTATAAAGTGAGTGATAGGATTAGACATTTTCAACAGGCTTGAGGTTGAATATATAATCTTAGGAAGAAACAAATATGTAGTCACCAATACAATTGACATTTCAGAGCATTAGGAAACCTGGACATGGAAGGTTTTAGTAATCCATGCTCACTTTTCATTTAGGCTTTGGTACAATCTTAAGAGTGACCTTTGCTTTTTTGGTCCAGAATATTAGTGTGATAAAATGTATATGTAGATCAGATGACATGAGTATTTCTTCGACCATTTCTGGCAGCAATATTTAAAATATGTATAAATTAGTATTGGGGGTACAACGAGGTGTACCCTGTGTCTATAAATATAGAGATAATGCATGAATAGATCATACAGTTAATAAATAATATAACTGGTTCCACTTTAAATAATGGATTGAATTGATATCTGAAAATATATAAGAAATCATATATTGATATAGAATCATTCATAACAACTAGTTATACGTCTAATTGTAATCTTAGTGTTATGGTTTATCATGAAGAGTGTGTGAGTTTTGCTTCAAAAGTGATTATGGAAATCGAAAATAATGTGTTTGGAAAGAAGTCTCATGAAAAGACCAGTCAGACACATGGAGGAATACATGTTTCTGAAGCAGAAAGTGATTGAAAGTGAAATAAATGCCTATAAATTTGTGAACGTGTGGATGAAATATATATGCTATAATGTGCATAAACTCAAGAAATAGAAATGTACCAGTGTTGAATAAAAATGAACTTCAAAATAAATGTCATGTCCCATAGGAATCTACTTGCATTGATATTAAACTGGGTTAGTTACTGTAGAAATATTAGGATTTATATGCACTATTCACTGAAGTTAGTTTTCAATACTAGGAAACAAATATGTATTTCAGGTGAATGAATATTTCTGAGAATAATCTTGTGAAAATTTGATTATAAATCCACATATATGAACAAGAATAAATTTAGGGAGTGTATAATAAGACACATATGTTAAATATTATGAAATATCTGGAGAGTATATATATATATATATATATATATATATATATATATATATATATATATATATATATATATGCCAATCTAATTACACAGTGAAATATATATCATCCACAGATCCAAAAATATTCATTTTAGTCGATATGGATTTATGTATAACTTTTTTTAACTAGGAAGCTCCCCCATAGGTTGAATTTTCAGTTCCTACATCGTTTAGGAGGAGTGATCTCTTCTCACAGTTTGTATCTGCCAAGTCATGTAACTCATGAAAATTTGCGTGTGATACCAGGTAGGATTCTATATGTGCATATAAAAATACATGTGCTGAATAGACTACAGAGAAAGGCAGACAGGAATTCACATATTTGTTAACATTAAAAGAACATGGAGAACTATTTCAATTAAAAATGGACTAGATTTATAACTCCTACCCTATATAATGCAAAACGCAAGTCCAAAAATACAACATGCCTCCTTTGAACTGCTTGTATTTCTATTCTGTTTCGGTTATTTTTCTCCATCATATTATGATTAGTACTCAGAATCTATTAGGGTATGTGTTAGTGTCAGGGATTCAGTATTTCAAATGTAAAATAGAAAAAGGAATCCAATGTGTATACAAATATGTGCTAAACAAAATCTTCCCACTCTCATCCAGAACAATTCCTTGACATTACCTTCGCCCAAAGTAAGACACAATTAGAGGAGAAGAGTTTGAAAATCTGTGAATGTATATATGGAATGGAATATGCTCAGGGGTTTACAACCTTGGCAGTGGTAGAGGAGTTTCCAAAAGTATGGGACAGGGTAAAAACTCCATAAACATGGAGCTCTGCTGGCCTAAATACTTCTTGAGAAACTGCCTCTGAGGTTGGGCACTTGAAATATATGTTGTTGTCAGGAGCTTTAGCTGCTTTCTAGTGAGACCATCAAATCTGTGTCTGCATCTATGTGACCTGGAGGAAATGGTTTCTTATTTTCCAAAGAAACATGAGGCAGCAGTGCTGAATTCTCTCTTTGTAAGTAAACGGTGACCATTGGGGGATAAGTGTCTTTTCATGTGGACTGTGAAGCCATTTGGTCATCTTCTATTTTCGTGGTGTTTCTTGCTGCTGCACTGGGACTTTGGCAATTGCTTCATGAAATTAAAGGAGTTCAACTGGGACACAGTTCTGGAGGCAAATCTGTCATGTGTGGTGAGTCAGCGTCTGCAGGAGAATGCACCAACCAGGCTTCTAACGCACATAGCTTGGCCCCATGTCCATAGCAATCTGATTCTGAAAATTGCCCGGAAACATCTCCATATAACAAGATGCCTTTTCATGTAAGGGTCTGCTGGCTGCACCATGTCAGTCACAAGCCATTTGGAAGCCAATGGCAGATCCACATGGCCCAAAAACAAATTTTTTATCACACACCTTCCCACCACTGCTCTAGGCACATTACTCAGCAGGTTCCAACTTACTGGCATCTCTGTTCTACACCATTTTCATGAAGCCCAGTCAATCAAGGCACTGTCTGGTACACTCATGATCAGCAACATCCAAAGGTTCTCCAGTGCCACCTGGTCATGGAAATTTCAAAAATTTCATGGTATTTATCAAGGCATTTTTCAAAGATGACGTTGGAGGCACTGTGGGTTTCAATTCATTCAGGAACCATTAAATGGTGAGGAAGCTCATTTCAATGAATGCTCTGGAGAACTCTCATAGGCAAGGCTTCCCAAAGAGTGGCCAAAAGGTCACATGAAGCCAGGCCCATTGAGGTCTACAATGTGTCGTCCATGGGTGTTGTGACTCTCAACTATGGATGCCAAGTCTTTCAGAATAAAATCATGTGATATCCTGGCTGAGATTTCCCGGGCTCTTTGGAAAGCCACCCTGGGCCTAGAACTCTGTTTCCAAGGGTGATTCTCATAGGTGGCCTCCTAAAATCCCAACAAAATTCATGGCAGTACTTCTCTGAAGTCAGTTCCAGAACTCAGTCTATAAGCGGAATCACACCAGAGTTCAAGCCCAGGTTTTCTCAGTCATGTCTTCCAACCGGACACAAATGACCAAAATTAAAACCAAAACACTCCCATATGGCCCTCATCTTCTTCCATATAGACACTAATCATAACCTCTGGCTGTAGGTTTCCATGAGTGATGGAGTCTAGGAGAGTGGCCAAAATAACTCCCTTGCCCTCATTGGTGTAACATCAGGGTGGTCTGGACACCCTTCATGTGAACCAGGATTGATCAAATATGCTAGACTTTAATACTTCTATGCTTCTCCAATTTGTGGAAAACTGAGTATCAGGTATATAGTTTTATGTGATTTGCAGTCATGAGAAAACACAAGCACCTCTGCAGGTCTTTGAAGAACTCATTTGACCCAAAGGATCCCTATTCTCACTTGATCGAGTTCAAGAACTTTAAAGATAAAGGCGAGAGACTTCATCCACAATGACTGCTCTTTTGACCAATTTGGTTTTGGATGCACACATGGGATCTCTCTTTACATCCATCAGGTGCTGAGAATCTGAGCCACAACCTCACATAGGGCCAAGAGGCTGATTCAGACACATCCCTTTCCAAAGCAATTAAGCAAAGAGCCACAGGAGATGCCCATTCATTTCCATTTGAAAACTTTTTCTTCAGTCTTCACAAAGGGTTGGCATGAGGCAAAGACCTTCCTGACATTCAGGGCAACAGAACAATAGGTTAGCAATAGGCCAAAAGCAGGGTTTCTCCACTGAGACTTTCCTGGTCACACTGATATCTGAGTTTTCTGAGATGCTCGCCATTCCCTTCAGCTATCCTGTACATGGCCATGTCACAGAGCTTGGAGGTGGTACATATCTTGGACACAAAACCATGAGCCAATTCTGGAGAGTGGCCTGAATTCAGGAAGAAATCAGGAACTTAGGAAGATAGCAGGTGTTACCCATCCATACGGCAAGCCGCATTCCATTCATAAATTGGGCAGGAAGAATGCTGGTAAGCTTTCTACTAGACTGGACACATCAATTGCTGCATTCTTTTTTTCTAATGTCTACAACCATGGACACAGTGGGATACACAGACATAGAAACCTTCGCCTTGTCAAAACCCTTATTAGAAACCGTCCACTCCAAACCAAACAAACCGCCTTTCCTACCTATTCTCAGAACATTAGACAAAATCACAAACACACACCCACACCCACAAAGGCACCTCTTTCCTCAAAGTAGGTCTCTGACTATCGTGTGTGTCCTCTGACTGCTGGGCCACACTATGTTCCCATCAAATGGCCTGTCTTGTCTCAGATCTGGTTTCCTTGGCCAACTCTGTGAAGTTGTCAGGAGACAGCGGTGAGCCACTTACTGCTTTCTCAGGAAAGGCCACTCTTAAGATCTTTCCTGTCATTTGGCTATCCTCACATCAGTAGGTAGCAAGAAAGACTGACTCTGTCCTTGGTAAATCAAAAGAAGTGAGACCACTGGGACTGGGACTGGGACTAGATTTGTGTGCCTGGCTTCCTAGATTCCAAGTTCAGAGAGTTCCATCACCAAGGATGTGAGGTGAGGTCACTTCCTTCAGGAACTGAATGAGGTCACTGCCTTGGCAACCACATTGTCTTAACATTTACTTCCAAAGGTCCCATGAAATGGAGGCTTCCCCTACTTTATGTGACACTTTCACAAGTTAGGATGGTATATCAACCATTGGTAACTGGGAACAGCTCTCCACACAGGCCTGGTTTGGTCCTTCTTCTCTACATAAAGAAGAGAGAGGCTGATTCAGACACATCACTTCATGCTGACCATGTTGTTTGCAAAGGAAGATGACTTTTGCTCTCTCAGTTCCTTCATAGCTACCTACATCTTCTCTAGAGATCATTTGTGCATGGAACTTTTGGTTTCTCAGCAGTTGGAAGATTTCCTTCATTCCTGTATTTTAAGACCAACTCTGTCCTTGCTCTTCTCTTATGTTAGATTGAGGGAACAGTGTATGGTTATGGTTAATGAATAGAAATCATTCTGCTGGATGAATAATGGTATTGGAAACCTGCAATATTTACAAGAATATATAGGTGAAATATATGAGTATGAAAACAGAAATCTAGGTAAGATTTGAAGTCCAGAAAAGCATTGGGCCCTTGATTTCGGTATTAAGCTTTGATTTATTTTCTGCACAGATGGGATACTTTGCTTTGAATTATGTTCTGCAAAGATGTCTCAGATAAGTTGATATATAATTGCATAGGACCTTGTAACTTGGATGATTGATTGTAAAAGAGAACTTCCAGTCAAAAAGGAGTAATCGGTAGTATTAGGAAGATAGTCGGTAGGTTTATATAGGAGAGTGAGTATAGGATTTGGACCAAAAGTTCTTTAGCTATAGGGTTTCGGGTATACAGTGAATGTAAATGTCAGAACATGTGAAGAATCAGTCACAATGCAGAACTGGGGAAAATATGTAGGAATGCAGATATCAATAGAGACTTTAGGAAATCTGGCAAAGTATAGTTGGTTGTGAAATGTTAATAAAATAGGTACTTGTCACTTCCTGTTTTTCTGTATGCTTAATAAAACACTGTTGAAATCTTGAGAACTGTTTTCTAATCTTTTTCCCAGAATGTGCTGTCCCCAACTGCCAAACTGCAGAATGTACTCCCTCACCCAGTTGCACGCAAACTGCTCACTCGCCCAGACTCATCAATAAACTTCCCTCCCTGCCCACTTCAAGGAAAGTATATGAGCTCTGCTCTATTCAAATTAGCTCTGAGCCCCAGCATGCTGGACCCCCAATAAACCCTTTGCTTTTGCATGAGAGAGTCTCTTGGTGGTCTCTTCCCCCAACGCTCTCCCGACCTTTATATATGGAGGTTCCTTCGAGATCCGGCAGGGGCGGAAGAGAGACCTCAATGGGCTACTCTCAGGGAAAGTAAGGCGCCTCTTTCTGGTTTCAGGTTTCAGGTTAGGGCTTGGCAAAATGGCTGTTGATGAAGTTGCATGAGCTCTCTTTGACGGTGGCTGGCAGATGTGTCACAGAGCCACAGGCTCTGGGGGACGCCACAGATGACTCGGGAATCAAGGGACAATAGTCTCCTCGACTCAGTGATGTTTTGTTTCAGATTCGGTATTGCCAGCCCATCGGGTTTTGCCGGCTGCTAAGTCTTGGTCTCAGTGTTGGACGTTCATTGCCTGTCTTTATTATCTTGTCTTGTCTGTGTCGTGAGAGTTGCTTTTACTGTTTGTGTATCTTTCATTATGGGACAGGTCACTTCAATGCCTCTGTCTCTGACCTTGATCACTGGACCAAAGTCCGCTTAAGGGCTCAGAATCTTTCTTTTTCAGTAAAACGCTGGACCTGGCAGACTCTCTGTGCCTCAGAATGACCCACCTTTGCATTCGGATGGCCCCTAGAAGGATCTTTCTACTTCGCACTAATTTAATAAGTCAGAGATATTGTCTTACAGCCAGGGCCACATAGCCATCCCGATCAACAGCCATATATCTTAACTTGGCAGGACATCTGCAAATCTCCTCCTCCATGGGTGAAGCCTTTCCTTGCCATGTCCCCGCTCCTACTCTTTTCCCCACGATCTCTCAAACCCTCTGCTCATCCTCCTCCTCCACCCTCTGTTCTCCCTGAGTCACAAGATTTGACTCTACTGGACTCTCATCCCCCTCCTTATCTTCTACCCTCATCCCACAACCCCCAACACCCTCTAAGTGATTCCCCTGCTGCTGACTCAGCCTCTCCGCCATTGGAGAAAGATAAGCCAGCCCAGCGCACTCCAGATAACTCCCCTGCAGCACACACAGCCCCTCCTCCCCTGGAGGAAGCTGGCCTGGCTAAAGGAACTCGACAGCGTCAAATGATTTAAAACCCTGAAACTCCCGTGTTGCTCTCCCTCCATTCCTATGGGCCAATGATTGACAATGGCCATGGAGGAAAAATGCAAGCCTAGCAGTATTGGCCTTCTCCTCTTCAGACCTATATAAATGGAAAAATAACAATCCTCCTTTTACCGAGGACCCAACCTGGCTCTCAGGTCTGGTTGAGTCATTGATGTTTTCACACCAGCCTGCTTGGGATGACTGCCAACAACTCATAGGGACTCTCTTCATGACAGAGGAACAAAAGAGAATCCTCCTGGATGCTAGAAAACAATATCCTCGGACTAGATGGGTGACCAACACAACTTCCCAACATAATCAAAGCCAGCTTTCTCTTGAAACGACCCAAGTGGGACCCCAACACATTTGAAGGTAGGGAGCATCTGTCCACTTATCACCGGGCTCTAATAGTGGGTATCTTAGTGGCCGCTAGGCGACCAACTAATTTGGCCAAGGTAAGAGAGATTATTCAAGGGCCTGGTGAATCTACCTCTATGTTCCTAGAGAGAACTATGGAGGCATATAGGAGATATACTACTTTCGATCCTCAGGCAGAAGATCAAAAGGCATCTGTCACAATGGCCTTTATTGGGCAAGCTGCCCTAGATATTAAAAGAAAGTTACAATGCTTAGATGGATTACAAGATATGATTTTGAGAGATTTAGTTAGAGAAGCCAACAAGGTATACTATAAGAGTGAAACTGAGGAAGAGAAGGGAGCAAAGGGAGGATGAGAGAAGCAAAAGACAGACTAAGGCATTGACTAAGGTCCTGGTCACAACAACAAACAGGCCAGAAATTAAGAAACAGAGAGACAGAAAGGGATACCTGGGCCCACACTAGAGGCCACCCCTGGCCTCAGATCAATGTGCCTACTCAAAAGAAAAAGGACACTGGGCCAAAGAGTGCCCTAGAAAGAGACAGCCACGCCAGCCTGACATTCTGACTCTGGAGGATGACTAAGAAAGTCGGGGCTCAGATCCTCTCCCCGACCTCAGGGTAACTTTTGAAGTGGAGGGGACCCCAGTAAACTTTGAAGTAGATACAGGGGCAATATACTCAGCCCTTAAGGCCCCATTGGGCCCTCTATCAAATAAAAGGTCTCTAATTCCAGGGTCTAAATGCAGTAAATATCAGAGTTTGACAAGTAAGGGGACCATGGACCAGGGGAAAGGATAAATCCATCACTCCTTCCTAGTAATCCCAGAATGCCCGGCCCCATTGATGGGCAGAGATCTGCTCACCAATCTCTGGGCCAAAATAACTTTTAACCCTGAAGGCCCCCAAGTGGAATTTCTAAATCCTTCAGTAAATACTCCTATAATCATGTCTCTAACTATGTCAGTAGCAAATGTTCATCAACTCACTCATCTTTGTTCAAAGAAACTGCATTCATTCCTAAAAGATCAAGAACAGAGTTTTCCACTAACCGACTCACAGTGAAAAAAAATAACTGAATGGGTAACAAAAGCCTGTCAGGTCCATCAATTGGTTAATACTTACCCTTCCAAGCTTCCTGCAGGAAAGCACCTACGAGGAACCATACCAGGAAAATTCTGGGAAGTGGACTTTACTGAAATTAAGCCAGCAAGGTATGGACTTAAATATCTTCTAGTCTTTGAAGATACATTTTCAGGACGGATTGAAGCCTTCCCCACAAAAAAAAGAAAGAAAATAGAAAAAAAAAGAAACAGAGCAAATGGTTGTCAAGAAGATCCTGGAAGACATTTATTCTCCCCTTGACGACCAGTAGTCTTAACCCTCATCAGCCCCTTAAGCAGCGATGGCTGATCACAAATCCTACTGGAAAAGAAGTATGGTCTATCTCACATACAGCCCCCTTATGGACCTGGTGGCCATCTCTCCACCCAGACATTTGTCAGCTGGCTATAGGTCTTTCCTATTGAGATATCCCTGATGAAGAGGATCCCACTAAAATTCCATTAAATCCCTTCGGTACCATAGAAAATGGAAACAAACATTATGGATGTAGGGACACGTGAGCCAGATGCAGGTTGGCTAGCCTAGATTACTATGTTTGCCCGGCGGAGTATCAAAGCCACAAACAGTCACGGCTGTGCGGGGGGGAGAGCAGACTTCTTCTGTAAGTCATGGGGCTGTGAGCATACAGGGACTGCCAGATGGAACCCAAACTGCTCATCAAATTCTGTAAACAGCATTGGCCATATTACCAATTAGATAACCAAAACCGATGGCCCCAAGAGGGGTCTCTATATCCTCAAATTCTGCGTGACCTTTTAAACTTCTGAAAGTGCTCAAAAGGGTAAAAGGAGATTCCCCTATGTGGAGGCCTTCTCCCTCCTTTGCTCACATCCTGAACTATGCTTCTCCAATAGATGCTTACCCTCAGCCTTCTGCTCCAGACTCTCTGCTGTCACTCCCACCTCAGCAACTTGATTTCTGCCCTCCAATATCTAGATCAAAAACCCAAATCTCCGCCAGTTCTCAGACCATTGCCCCCTTGCTGAGGTAGCAGGTACTGAGGTACCACTCCACTCACTCACTACTCTCTTCTCCTGTCAGTGCCCGCACTGGGTCCCTCCAGGTCCTCTTACCAGCTAATGCAAAGCTCAAACCCACTGAGGAGAACCCTCAGACCCTTATCCAAAATGTAATGAAAATGGCCTTTAATGTTGCTTTGTCATCACTGAAAACAGGTTACTAAAAATTTAAAGTCCCTCACAGGCTTTTTGGGATACTCACTCCCGTTTCCCCCTCTGTTCTATCTGTTCTACTGCTCAAATTTTTCTTGCTATTAAGATCCCAAAGCCCTCTCCCAATATTCTTTTACATCTCTCCTTCCTCATTCTCAGATCCACGGAAGTTGCTCTCATCCCTGCCTTCCAAGTCGTCCCCCTCTGTACCAGGTCCACAGAAAAGTCTTAATTAACCTTCTCCAGAAGTCTTCACCATGGCTGATTTACGACTTTCAGCAAAAGAGTCCCTATAAAAGAGATCACTGTAGATAAACTTCCTATTTTCGTGTTGCCCTGGTCTCCTTGGAAACTGGCTAAAAAAAACCAGCACTCCTAATCTAGACACACCCTTAATAGTTTTTCACAAAATATGTGAAAAAAAGGCCTCTGGCCTTGAGCTGGGGCTTCACAGAGATGGCTACATTTCTAAGATAAAGAAGTTACAAACTGGGCTGCATGGAAACAGCTGGCAGGTTGAAAAAAAAGAAAGGGAAGAAAAAGCTCTCCCCCACATAGGTGTCCTTGAAAAGTTAACTTGCCCCAAACTGAGGAAAAAACAGAAACGAAAACTGCTTTTTGTGAACTTCTGCAGACTGTGAACTTCTGAGCCCCTTTCCTTACGTGTTGTGTACAAAATTCTGAAACTACCTAAACTTGGGTTTCAGGGGATTAATTGATTACAACAGAAGCAATGCCCCCTGAATCTGGTTGCAACCAAAAAAGACTGTTTTCCTGTCTTTGGTGCTATCTTAGGTGTCTTGCCTTGTCCGTCCCTACAACAGTATAATTCTATATACTTAAACACTGTTTATGTTTTCATGAAATGGTCAACAGATGTGATTAATTGTGTAATGGTGCAGATGTTTCCCAGAGTGCTCTATCATGATGCAGGTTCATTTGAAGATCAAAGAGGGGGGCATAGAACACGGTTCCGCTGAAAACATATGTCCCTCACCTTAGCCATTCTATTACGAATAGTAGTTACTGCAGGGTAGGGCACGGGAACCATTGCTCTGGCCCATGGGACACAACAAATGACCCAAAGCAGCAATAGATCAAAAATTAAAGATATTAGAAACCTCCATCACAGCTTTGAACGAATCTTTAACCTCTCTCTCTGAAGTTGTTTTACAGAACAGTCGAGGGTTGGACCTCCTTTTCATGAGAGAAGGAGGCCTTTGTGCTTCATTGAGGGAAGAATGTTGTTTTTATGTCTACAATACTGGAGTTGTAAAAAAAATCTATGAGTAAATTAAAAAGATGCCTTGAAGAGCGACAACGAGAGAGAGAGAGGCCTAAGAATGGTAGTTTGAGTCTTTTTTTACACAGTCCCCCCGGTTAACTACGTTTTTATCAACCCTAGCCAGTCCAATAATAATCCTCATATTATTGCTAACTATAAAACCCTGTTTTCTCAACCGTGTAATTTCTTTTCTCCAAGCTCAAATTGGACAAATTAAACTTATGGTAATACCCCACTAGCAGACATAGAATGTGACACCCAACAATGATCACTTTTATGATTAAAAGTAGCCAGAAGAAGAAGTGGGGAATGAAAGGTTAATAAAATATGTACTTGTCACTTCCTGTTTTTCTGTATGCGTAACAAAACACTGTTGAAATCTTGAGAACTGTTTGCTAATCTTGTTCCCAGAATATGCTGTCCCCAATTACCAAACTGCAGAATGTACTCCCTCACCCAGTTGAATACAAACCATCCACTCTCCCTGACCCATCAATGAACTTCCATCCCTGCCCTCTGCAAGGAAAGTATATAAGCTCTGCTTAAGCTGTTGTCAGGTCTCTCTGCTCTATTCAAGTGAGCTCTGAGCCCCAGCATGCTGGACCCCCAATAAAACCTTTGCTGTTGCATGAGATAGTCTCTTGGTTGTCTCTTTCTCCGGCACTCGCCCAAACTTTACTTGGATGATTGAATGTAGAAGAGAACATCTATTCAAAAAGTTATAGTCAGTAGGATTAGGAGGATAGTTGGTAGGTTTAGGAAGAAAAGTGAGTATAGGATTTGGAACAAAAGTTCTTTGCCAATAGGGTTTTGGTTAGAGAGTCAATGTAAATATCAACACAAGTGAAGAGTCAGTCACAATGATGAACAGGGGAAAATATGTAGAAAAGCAGATATCAATAGAGACATTAGGAAATCAGGAAAAGAATAAAGTGAGTTATGGGATTAGATATTTTCTACAGGGTTGAGGTTGAATGTATGAGCTTAGGAAGAAACAAAGATGAAGTCAACAATAGGATTGACATTTGAGAGCATTAGCATAGCCCAAGACAGTGTCCAAAATAAGCTCCGTTGCCCTCATTTGCCTAAATTCCCGGTGGCCTGTACATCCTTCCTGTGTACCAGGAGTGATCAAATAGGCCTGACCTTAATATTGCTCTGCTTCACCAATTTGAGACCTACCGAGTGTCAGGTACACATTGTTTATGTAAATTGGAGAGATGAGAAAACCCAAGCACCTATTGGAAAGCTTCTGAATTAATTTGAAGAAATCATTTGACCCAAATGATCCCTATTCTCACTTGATGTAATTCAGAAACCTTACAGAGGAAGGCAAAAGACTTCATCCACAATGACTGCTCTTTTTTGCCATTTTGGATTTGGATGCACACATGGGATCTTTCTTTAGATCCATCAGGTGCTGAGTATCTAAGTCAAAGAATCACACTGGTCCAAGAGGCTGATTCAGACACACCTCTTTCCAAATCAATTAAGAAAAGAGCCAAAGGTGAATCCTATTAATTTCCATTTGAAAAATCTTTTCTTCAGGATTCAAAAAGCTGTGGCCTGAGACAAAAACCTTCCTGACTCTCAGGGCAACAGAGCAATAGGTAAGCAAATGGACCAAAGCAGGGATTCTCCACTGAGTCTTTACTGGTCACACTGATATCTGAGTTTTCTGAGATGCTCGCCATTCCCTTCAGCTATCCAGTACATGGCCATGTCACCGAGCTTGGAGGTAGTACATATCTTGGACACAAAACCATGAGCCTATTCTGGAAAGTGGCCATAATTCAGGAAGAAAACAGCAACTTAGGAAGGTAGCAGGTATTGCCCATCAATAAGGCAAGCCATAGTCAATTCATAAATTGGGCTGGATGAATGCTGGGAAGCTTTCTACGAGACAGGACACATCCATTAATGCATTCTCTTTTCTAATGTGTACAAGTACAAACACAGTGGGATACACAGACATAGAAACACTTGCGCTGTCAAACGACTTACTAGAAACTGTTCACTCCAAATCAAACAAACCGCCTTTCCTACCTATTCTCAGAACATGAGACAAAACCACAAACCCACACCCACACCCACAATGGCACCTCCTTCCCTCAAATAGGTCTGTGACTGTCCGGTGTGTGCTCTGACTGATGGGTCATACTATGATCCCCCAAAATGGCCTGTCCTTTCTCAGATCTGGTCTTCTTGGCCAACTCTGTGAAGTTGTCAGGAGCCAGGATTGAGCCACTACCTGCTTTCTCAGGAAGAGCCCCTCTTCCGAGCTTTCCTGGCATTTGGCCATCCTCACATCAGTAGGTACCAAGAAAGACTGACTCTGTCCTTGGTTAATCCAAAAAAGTGAGACCACTGGGACTAGGACTGGGACTGGCTCTGGGTGCCTGGCTTTCTGTATCCCAAGTTCAGAGAGTTCCATCACCAAGGAAGTGAGATGAGATCACTTTCTTCAGGAACTGAATGAGATCACTGCCTTAGCAACCACTTTATCATAACAATTGCTTCCAACGGTACCATGAGATGGAGGCTGCCCCTACTTCCTGTCACACTTTCACATGGTAGAATGGTATATCACCTGTAGGCAAATGGTAACAGCTCTCCACACAGGCATGGTTTTGTCCATCTTCTCTACATTAAGGAGAGATTGGCTGATTCTGATGCAACCCTTCATCCTGACCAGGTTGTTTGCCATGGAAGATGATTTTTGCTCTCTCAGGTCTTTCATAGCTGCCTACATCTTCTCCAGGGATCATTTCTGCATGGAGCTTTGAGGTTCTCAGCAGATGGAAAATCCACTACATTTCTGTATTGTAAGACCAACACTGTCCCTGCTCTTCTGTAAAATGAGATTGAGGGAACAGTGTATGGTTAGGGTGAATAACATTTTCCATTTGGCTTAGGAATCATTCTGCTGGATGATTAATGGTATTGGGAACATGCGATATTTATAAGAATATAGAGGTGAAATACATGTATGAAAAAATAAATCTAAGTAAGATTTGAAGCTCAGAAAATCATTGGGCCCTTGATTGGGATACTTACCATTGAATTACGTTCTCACAGATGTCTCAGATAAATCGATATACAATGGCATAAGACCTTGTACGTTGGATGATTGAATGTAGAAGAGAATATCCAGTCAAAAAGGGATAGTCAGTAGGATTAGGAAGATAGTCAGTAGGTTTAGGAAGAAGAGTGAGTATAGGATTTGGAAAAAAAGTTCTTCAGCAATAAGTTATCAATTAGAGTGTGAAAGCAAATGTCAGCACATGTGAAGGTTCAGTCACAGTGGTGAACTGTGGAAAATATGTAAGAAAGCAGATGGCAATAGAGACATTATGAAATCAGGCAATGTATAAAGTGAGGGATAGGATTAAACATTTTCAATCGGGTTGAGTTTGAATATATAATCTTAAGAGGAAACAAATATGTAGTCACCAATAGGATTGACATTTGAGAGCATTAGGCAACTTGGACATGGATGATTTTAGTAATCCATATTTACTGTCCATTTAGGCTTTGGTACAATCATAAGTGTGATCTTTGCATTTTGTGTCCAGAATATTTCTGTGATAAAATGTATATGTAGATCAGGTGACATGCGTATTTCTTCCACCATTTCTGGGAGCAATATTTTGAAGACATATAAATTAGTATTGGGGGTACAAAGAGGTGTACACTGTGTCTATGAATATAAAGAAAAAGCATGCATAGACCATACTGTGAATAAATAATATAACTGGTTTTACTCTAAATAATGGATTGAATTGATATCTGAAAATATATAAGAAATCTGATATTGGTATACAATCATTCATTCCAACCAGTTATACATCCATTGGAAATATCAGAGTTATAATTTATCATGAAGGGGATGTGAGTTTTGCTTCAAAAGTGATTATAGAAATCGAAAATAATGTGTTTTGAAAGAGGTCTCAGGAAGAGACCAGTCAAGAAAGATGGAAGAATACATGTGTCCTGAAGCAGGAAGTGATTGAAAGTGAAACAAATTCGTATAAATTTGCGAACTTGTGGATAAAATATATATCCTATGATGTGCATAAACTTAAGAAATAGTAATGTACCAGTTTTGAATAAAAATGAACGTAAAAATACAAATCATGTACCATAGGAATCTACTTGCGTTGATGTTAAACTGGGACAGTAACTCTAGAAATATTAGGATATATATGTACCATTCACTGAAGTTAGTTTTCAGTACTAGAAAACAAATACGTATTTCAGGTGGATGAATATTTCTGAGAATAATATTGTGAAAAGTTGATTATAAATCCACATACGTGAACATGAATGAATTTAGGGAGTGTATATAAGACACATATATTTCATATTTTAAAAATCTGGAGATTGTATATATATATATATATATATATATATATATATATATATATATATAACAAAACACACACACAGACATTCAAAAGTAGCAATAGATATGCCAATCGTAATTGATCGAGATATATATATCATCCACAGATCCAAAAATATTCAATTTACTGAACATGGATTTATGTATAATGTTGTTCAACTAGGAAGCTCACCCATTGGTTGAATTTTTAGTTCCAGCAGTGTTTAGGATAGTGATCTCTTCTCACAATTTGTGTCTGCCAAGTCAGCCACCTCACAAGAATGTACATGTGATACAAGTTAGGATTCTATATGTGCATATCAAAACACATCTGCTGAATAGGCTACAGAGAAAGGGAGATAGGAATTCACATATTTGTTAACTTTAAAACACATGGAGAGATATCCAAAATGGCGGCCGGTATGGAGAGATCAAGTCTCTGACCTCTTCAGCTGCGCTGGAATATGGAGTCATAAACTGTCTAAATACTGTTTGCTCAGGATCACTAGGCAATGATGCACTGACATGAATCTGGGGTGAACAGTCTGGGCCACGCAGAACACACACCGAGCCCGGATCGGTTGCATTCAACCTCTGGTTTGCCTGCGTTTCGTGACTCAGCACTAACGATCCAGCTGAAATAACTGGTCTGCCCTTCTGAACTTACAGAGGTAGAAGCCAACCTAGCCTTCATAGGCAGTGGCCAAAGGATTGAAACGGGGCATGGGAGAGACAGTCAGGACCCACCAGTTGCATCGGTCACCCAGCAAAGGGAACGAATGATCACCATTTGCATGGGATACCACCATGGCATAGAACTGACGTCAAGGATGGAGGAGATAACTTCATTGAAACCAGCGCGACAGGTTGTAATTCCCTAGTCATCTCTCTCCACACAGCAGGGAATCCTTAAGGGCCCCTCCCAGCTCTCCCGTAAGGGTCCCTCTCAGCTCTACCATGAACGCGATAGCCAGACCGAGAAAATCAGGAGTGGCGCGCGACTTATCGCACAGAACTCCAGGCTACCGCTCCCACAAGTGCTGACAACTGAGGTCTCTTGCACCAGCTTCTGGGGCGTGGCTCCCGGAGGGCAAACAAATTCACTTGGGGATCTCAGCCACAAGCTCTACAAACTTAGGGTCTGAGGGAAGCAAACCGGGAGAGTGTGCCCAGGTATTCATAAAAACAGGTCTCCCAGGAGCAGCAGACCTGGCGTGTTGCCAGTATTGTGGTGAGCGTCGCAGGTGAGCAGGGCATGGCTTGAGGAAACACAAGAGAAGGCCCTACGGTGTCAGGATTGGACACCCGCCCAGTCTGGAAGGAAGAGCAGCTGCATAGTGATTTGTTCCCACCTACTGAGAGGAGAACCTCGGCCCAGTGGGCACAGCACCACCTATTGGAAGAGAAGTTAATCAAACTCTATGACTGCATTTATTATTATCATTATTTATTTATTTTTTAAATTTGGGGTTTTTTTGTTTTTTTTTTCTTTTTCTTTCATTTTCATTCTTGTTGTTGTTGTTTTTCTTTAACTTTTTTAATGTTTTTAAGTTTTTAAATTTCTTTATTTTATTATTAATTATTATTATTATTATTATTAAATTGTAATTTTCATTTTTTTATTATCATTATTATTTTTTTTAATTTTTCTTTCATTCTTTATTTTCTGTTTTTTTCTTTTGTCTTTTCATTTCTTTTCAATTTTCTTTTTCCCCCTTCCTTGAATTCTACCTGCCTACTCTCATTCTCTTATTGACTTCTTCCCTTCCCTTCTAATATCTTTCCTCCCAAGCATGAAATAAATTTATAAGACTAATCAGTAACTCAGCACTCAAACAGAACAAGAAGTAACATGAGCAGCATAAGAAAGCAAGAAAGAAAAAGAGTACAAACAATGAAGGACAGCCTAAATACTCAGGAGGACCTAGAGTCATCAGAAAAATGATCACATAAAGAACTCAAGGAATACCTTAGACAGATGGAATGGAACCTTAAGAAGATATGAGACAGCAAATCCAAACAGTGAAAGAACACATTGAAAATGAATTACATGAACAGATTAAAAAAAAGAAGTTAAGCATCTTTATACGGAGATAGAGATAATAAAAAAAATTATACAATAATTCTAGAAATGAAGGAAACGATAAACCAAATTAAAAACTCAATTGAGAGAATTACTAAAAGAGTGGAGCAAGTAGAAGACAGAATGTCACATAATGAAGACAAAATATATCATCTTGAAAAGAGTCTAGCCAACTCAGAAAGGCTGGTAAAAAATCACGAGAAAATCATCCAAGAGATATGGGATAACATATAAAAACCAAATTTATGAGTCATCTGGATAGAGGAAGGTCCAGAGATTCAAACCACGGGAATGAATAACCTACTGAATGAAATAATTACAGAAAACTTTCCAGAAATAAAAAAAGAAACGGATATACAAATTGTAGATTCATAGAGGACACTGAGCACAAAAAATCACAGTAGACCAACACCAAGACATTTGTTATAAACATATCTAATATACAGAACAAAGAGAAAATATTAAAAGCTACAAGAAAAAGGAGGCAGACTACATTCAGGGGTAAATCAATAAGGTTAACAAAGGATGTTTCATCACAGTTGATGAAAGCGAGAAGATCTTGGAACAACGTATTTTAAACACTGAAACACAATGGATGCCAACCAAGAATTCTGGATCCAGCAAAATTAACCTTCAGGTACGAAAATGAAATAAAAATCTTTCATGATTAACAAAAGCTAAAAGAATTTGCAGCCAGAAAACCAGCATTGCAAAACATCTTGAGAAAAACACTACATGAGGAAGAAATGAAAAACAACAACCAAAACCATCAGTGGGAAGTGACTGGGTAATGACAGAGTGCAGGGGGAAAGCTAATCATGGAGAAACAAAGTAAATTAAAAACAAAGATAAATAATTAAACATGGCTGGAAGTACAAACCATACATCAATAGTAGCTCTAAACGATATGGCTTAAAATCTCCAATAAAGCAACATAGGCTGGTAACTTGGATTAATAAAACAAATCCAACAATATGTTGCCTCCAGGAGACACATCTGAATGGAAAAGACATACACAGGCTGAAGGTGAAAAGTTGGGAAAATTTATACCATGCACACGGTCCTCGTAAGCAAGCAGGGGTGGCCATCCTCATATAGAATAAAATCGAAGTCAAGACTAAGTTAATCAAAAGGGATAAGAAGGACATTATATACTGTTAAAAGAAACCATTCACCAACAAGACATAACAATTATCAATATTTATGCACCAAATAATGGTGTTGCAATGTTCATAAAACAAATTCTTCTCAAGTTCAAGAATCAAATAGACCACAACCTAATAATTATGGGTGACTTCAACACACCTCTCTCACCATTAGACAGATCCTCCAAACAAAAGTTGAATAAAGAAAATATAGAACTCAATATCACAATCAATATCCTAGACTTAACTGACATATATAGAATATATCAACCATCATCAAGTGGATATACTTTTTTTTCAGCAGCACATGGATCCCTCTCAAAAATAGAGCATATATTATGCAATAGGGCAACACTCAGTAAATATAAAGAGGTGCAGATAATACCATGCATTTTATCTGATCAAAATAGAATGAAACTGTAAATCAATGATAAAAGAAGGAAGGAAAAATCCTACATCACTAGGAAAATAAACAATATGTTACTGAATAATCCATGGGTTACAGAAGACATAAAGGAGGAAATCAAAAAATTCTTAGAGATAAATGAAAATACAGACACAACATATCGGAATCTATGGGACACAATGAAAGCAATTTTAAGAGGGAAATTCATCACCTGGAGTTCATTCATCAAAAAAAGCAAAAACCAACAAATTAATGAGCTCACACTTCATCTAAAAGCCCTAGAAAAGGAAGAGCAAAACAACAGCAAATGTAGCAGAAGGCAAGAAATAATTAAAATCAGAGTGGAAACCAATGAAATTGAAACAAAAGAAACTATTGCAAAAACTAACAAAAATAAAAGTTGGTTCTTCGAAAAAATAAATAAGATCAACAGACTCTTAGCCATGCTAATGAAGAGAAGAAGAGAGAGAACTCAAATTACAAACATACAGGATGAAAAAGGCAATATCACAACAGATGCTACAGAAATACAGAAGACAATTAGAAATTATTTTGAAAACCTATATTCCAATAAAATAGAAAATATGAAGACATCGGTAAATGATTTGCCCAGACTGAGTCAGGAGGATACACACAATTTAAACATACCAATATCAATGGATGATTTAGAGGAAGCAATCAAAAGACTACCAACCAAGAAAAGCCCAGGACCAGATGGGTATACAGCGGAATTTTACAAAACCTTTAAAGAAGAATTAATACCAATACTTTTCAAGTTATTTCGAGAAACAGATAAAGAGGGAGCTCTGCCAAATTCATTCTATGAGGCCAACATCACCCTTATTCTGAAACAAGACAAAGACACCTCAAAGAAAGAAATGTACAGACCAATATCTCTGATGAAGCTAGATGGAAGAATCCTCAGTAAAATTCTGGAGAATCGTATTGAAAGGCACATAAAAAATAATTGTGCACCACGATCAAGTAGGATTCATCCCTGGGATGCAAGGATGTTTTAATATATGGAAATCAATAAATATTATTCACCACATCAATTGACTTAAAGATAAGAACCATATGATCATCTTGATAGATGCAGAAAGAGCAGTTGACAAAGTATAGCATCCCTTTATTTTCAAAACATTAGAAAAACTAGGGATAACAGGAACTTACCTCGACATTGTAAAAGCTATCTATGCTAAGCCTCAGGCTAGGATCATTCTGAATGGAGAAAAATTGAAGGCATTCACTCTAAAATCTGGAACAGGACAAGGATGCCCTCTATCCACACTTCAATTCAATATAGTTCTCAAAACACTGGCCAGAGAAATTAGACGAAAGAAAATCAAAGCCATAAAAATAGGAAGAGAAGAACATAAATTATCACTATGTGCTGGTGACATGATTCTATAGAATCATAGAAGACCCAAAAGGGTCTACAAAAAAAACTACTGGAACTAATAAATGAATTCAGCAAAGTAGCAGTATCTAAAATCAACACGCATAAATCGAAGGCCTTTCTGTATATCAGCAACAAATCTTCTGAAACGGAAATGAGGAAAAGCAGTTCATTCAAAACATCCTCAAAAAAATTAAATACATGGGAATCAACCCAACAAAAGAGGTGAAAGATTTATACAATAAATCAATAGAACCCTAAAAAAAGAAGTAGAAGAAGATATTAGAAGATGGAAAAATATACCCTGTTCATGGATAGGCAGAACTAACATCATCAAAATGGCGATATTACCAAAAGTTATCTATAGGTTTAATGCAATGCCAATCAAAATCCCAATGGCATTTCTTGTAGAAATAGAGAAAGCAATCATGAAATTCATATAGAAAAATATAAGACCCAGAAATACAAAAGCAATTCTAAGCAGGAAGTGTGAATCAGGCGGTATAGTGATACCAGTTTTCAAACTATATGACAGAGCAATAGTAACAAAAACAGCATGGTACTGGTACCAAAACAGGCGGGTAGACCAGTGGTACGGTATACAGGAAACAAGAGACTAATCCACAAAGCTACAACTATGTTATATTTGATAAAGGAGCTAAAAACATGCAATGGAGGAAGGATAGCATCTTCAACAAATGGTGTTGGGTAAACTGAAAATCCATATGCAACAAAATGGAACTTAATCCCCTCCTCTCGCCATGCACAAGAGAGTTAACTCAAAGTGGATCATGGAGCTAGATATCAAATCAGAGACTCTGCATGTGTTAGAAGAAAAAGTTGGCTCTGGTCTATATATTGTGGGGTCGGGCTCCAAATTCCTTAATAGGACACCCATAGCACAAGAGTTAATAACAAGAATCAACAAATGGGACTTACTTAAATTAAAAAGTTTTTTCTCAGCAAAAGAAACAATAAGAGAGGTAAATAGGAAGCCTACATCATGGGAACAAATTTTTACTCATCACACTTCAGATAGAGCCCTAATATCCAGAGTATACAAAAAACTCAAACAATTAGACAATAAGATAACAAATAACCCAATCAACAAATGGGCCAAGGACCTGAAAAGACACTTCTCAAAGGAGGACATACAATCAATCAATAAGTACATGAAAAAATGCTCACCATCTCTAGCAGTCAGAGAAATGCAAATCAAAACCACCCTAAGATACCATCTCACTCCAGTAAGATTGACAGCCTTTAGGAAGTCAAACAACAACAAGTGCTGCTGAGGATGTGGGGAAAAGTGTACTCTTGTACATTGCGGGTGGGACTGCAAACTGGTGCGGCCAATTTGGAAAGCAGTATGGAGAATCCTGGGAAAGCTGGGAATGGAACCACCATTTGACCAAGCTATTGCCCTTCTCGGACTATTCCCTGAATCTTAAAAGAGCGTACTACAGTGATACTGCCACATCGATGTTCATAGCAGCACAATTCACAATTGCTAGACTGTAGAACCAACCCAGATGCCCTACAATAGATGAATGGATTAAAAAAATGTGGCATTTATACACCATGGAGTAATATGTAGCACTAAAAAATGACAAAATCATGGAATTTGCAGGGAAATGGATGGCACTAGAGCAGATAATGCTTAGTGAAGCTAGCCAATCGTAGAAAACAAATACCAAATGTCTTATTTGATATAATGAGAGCAACTAAGAACAGAGCAGGGAGGAAGAGCAGGAAGAAAAGATTAACATTAAACAGAGACGTGAGTTGGGGGGGGAGGTAGAGAAAAGGTAAATTTCATGGTAATGGAGGGAGACCCTCATTGTTACACAAAATTACATATAAGAGGTTGTGAGGGGAATGGGAAAATAAACAAAGAGAGAAATGAATTACAGTAGATTCGGTAGAGAGAAAAGATGGGAGTGGAGGGGAGCAGGGATAGTAGAGGATAGGAAAGGTACCAGAATACAAGTTACTAATAGGGCATTATGTAAAATGTGAATGTGTAACCGATGTGATTCTGCAATCCATATTTGGGGTAAAAATGGGAGTTCATAACCCACTTGAATCTAATGTATAAAATACGATATGTCAAGATCTTTGTTATGTTTTGAACAACCAACTAATAAAATAAAATAAAATAATCGAAAGAAAAACACATGGGGAACTATTTCAACACAAAATTGACTAGATGTATAACTCCTACCTTATATAATTCAAAATGCACGTCCAACTATACACCATGCCTCCTCTGAAATGCTTGTAATTCTATTCTGTTTGGGTTGTTTTTCTGCATCTTATTAGGATTAGTAGTCAGAGTCTAGTAGATTAGGTGTCAGTGTCCGGTATTCAGTATTTCGAATGGAAAATTGGAAAATGGACCAAATGTGTATGCAAATATATGCTACACAAAAATTTTCCCACTCTCATCCAGAACAATGCCTTGACATTACCCTCGTCCCAAGTAATACATCATTAAAAGTCAAGAGTTAGAAAATCTGGGAATAAATATCTGGAATGGAATATGCTCAAAAGTTTACAACCTGGGAGGTGGTAGAGTAGTTTCCAAAAGTAAGGGACAGGGTAAACACTCCACAAACATGGAGCTGTGCTGGCATAAAGACTTCTTGAGAAACTGCCTCTGAGTTTGAGCACTTGAAATATATGTTGTTGTCAGGAGCTTTACCTTCCTTGTAGTGAGACCATTATAGCTGGGTCTGCATCTATGTTACCTGGAGGACATGGTTTAATATTTTCCAATGAACATGCGGTAGCAGTGCTGAATTCAATCCTAGTCGGTAAACTGGGGCCACTGGGGGCTAAGTGTCTCCCCTTGTGGACTGTGAAGTCATTGGGTCATCCTCCACATTTTGTGGTGTTTATTGCTGCTGCACTGGGTGTTTAGTATTTGCTTCACGAAATACAAGGAGTTCAACTGAAAAACAGTGCTGAAGGGAGTTCTGTCATATGTGGTGGGTCAGGGTCTGTAGGAGAATGCACCAACCAAGGTTCTATCCCTCATAGCTTGCCCCTTGACCATAGCAACCTGATTCTGAACATTCCCCTGAAACCTCTCCATATAACAAGGTCCCTTTACTTGTAAGGGTCTGTTGGCTGCACCATGTCAGCCACAAGCCATTTGGAAGCCAATGGCAGATCCACATGGCCCCACCACAGATATTCCATCACACACCTGCCCACCACGGCTATAAGCCCACTAGTCAGCAGACTCCAACTTACTGGCATCTCTGTTCTACACCATTTTCTTGAAACCCAGTCAATCAAGGCACTGTCTGGTATACTCATAATCATCAACAGGATATCCAAAGGTCCTCCAGTGCTACCTGTTCATGAAAATTTAAAAAAAAAATTTCATGGTATTTATCGAGCCATTTTTCAAGCATGAAGTTGGAGGCAATGTGGGTTTCAATTCATTCAGGAACAATTAAATGTTGAGGATGCTCATTTCCATAAAAGCTTTGGAGAACTCTCAGAGGCAAGTCTTCCCAAAGAGTAGCCAAAAGGTCACATGAAGCAAGGTGCATTGAGGTCTACAACGTGAGGTCCATGTGTGTTTTGACTCTCAACTATGGCTGCCAAGTCGTTCAGAATAAAATCATGTGATATCTTGCCTGAGATTCCCAGTGCTCTGCGGAAAGCAACCCTGGGCCTAGATCTCAGTTTCCAAGGGCAAATCTCATGCATGGCCTCCTAAAATTCCAACACAATTCATGGAAATACTTCGATGACGTCAGTTCCAGAATGCAGTCTCTTAGGGTAATCACACCAGAGTTCAAGCCAAGGTGGACCCAGTCGTCTCTTCCAACCGCCACACAAATGACCACGATTCAAACCAAAACAATCCCACATGACCTCATCTTCTTCCATTTAGGCACTCATCATAACTTCTGGCTGGAAGTTTCCATGAGGTGTTCACCCCAAGACAGTGTCCAAAAAATCTCCCTTGCATCTCATTTGCCTAAAGTCAGGGTGGCCTGTACACCCTTCCTGTGAACCAGGAATGATCAAAAAGGCCTGCCATTAATACTGCTCTGCTTCTCAAATTTGAGGCCTACTGACTGTGGGTTTTAGATTCTTTATGTGAATTGGAGTCATGAGAAAATCTAAGCACCTATGGGCTAGCCTCTGCAGGGTTTGAGGAACTTATTTGACCCAAAGAATCCCTATTCTCACTTGATGGAGGTCAGGAAAGTTAAAGAGCAAGGTGAGAGACTTCATCCACAAGGACTGCTCTTTGGCCATTTTGGTTTTGGATGTACACATGGAATCTTTCTTTAGATCCATCAGGTGCTGAGACTCTAAGCCACCACCTCACACAGGCTCAAGAGTCTGAATAAGACACATTCTTTTCAAAGAAATTAAGCAAAGAGCCACAGGTAATGCCCATTTATTTCCATTGCAAAACTCTTCTTTTCAGGCTTCAAAAAGGTGTGGCCTGAGGCAAAGGCCTTCCTGAAATTAAGGGCAACAGAACAATAGGTAAGCATAAGGCCCAAAGCAGGGTTTCTCCACTGAGACTTTCCTGGTCCCAGTGATTTCTGAGTTTTCTGAGATGCTCACCATTCCCTTCAGCTATCCAGTACATGGCCATGTCAAAGAACTTGGAGGTGGTACATAACTTGGACAAAAAACCATGAGCCTATTCTGGAGAGTCTCCAGAATTCAGGAAGAAAACAGGAACTTAGGAAGATATCAGGTGTAGCCCATCGATCAGGCAAGCCGCAGTCCATTCATAAATTGGGCAAAATGAATGCTGTGAAGCTTTCTACTAGACAGGACACATCCATTTATGCATTCTCTTTTCTAATGTCTACAACTATGCACACAGTGGGATACACAGACATAGAAACACTCGCCTTGTCAAGGGACTTTCTAGAAAATGTTCACTAAATCCAAACAAACCACTTTTCCTACCTATTTTCAGAACAAGGGAAAATCACAAAGCTACAACCACACCCACAGAGGCACCTCCTTACCCCAAGTAATTCTGAGACTATCAGGAGTGTCCTCTGACTGGTGGGGCATATTATGTTCCCTCAAAATGGCATGTCCTGTCTCAGATCTCCTCTTCTTATCCAACTCTCTGAAGTTGTCAAGAGCAAGCTGTGAGCAACTACCTTTTTTCCCAGGAAAGGCCCGTCTTCAGAACTCTCTTGGCATTTGGCCTTCCTCACATCAGTAGGTACCAAGAAAGACTGATTCTGTCCTTGGTACATCCAAACAAGTGAGAACACTGGGACTGGGACTGGGACTGGCTCTGTGTGCCTGGCTTCCTGGATCCCAAGTTCAGAGAGTTCCATCAACAAGGAAGTGAGGTGAGGTCACTTCCTTCAGGAACTGAATGAGGTCACTGCCTTGGCAACCACTTTGTCCTAACAGTTGCTTCCAAGGGTCCCTTCAGATGCAGGCTGCTCCTACTACCTGTGACAGTTTCACAAGTTAGAATAGTATATCAACCATAGGCACCAGGAAACAACTCTCCACACAGGCCTGGTTTGGTCCATCTTCTCTACATTAAGAAGAGAGAGGCTGATTCAGACACAACCCTTCATCCTGACCAGGTTGTTTGCCATGGAAGATGACTTCTGCTCTCTCAGGTCCTTCATAGGTGCCTACATCTTCTCCAGGGATCATTTCTGCATAGACCTTTGAATTTCTCAGGAGGTGAAAGATCCCCTATATTCCTGTATTGTAAGACCAACTCTGTGCCTGCTCTTCTGTAAAGTTAGATTGAGGGTAGATGGTATGGTTAGGATTAATAACATGTTTGATTTGTTTTAGGAATCATTCTGCTGGATGAATAATGGTGTTGTGAACCTGAGATATTTTTAAGAATATAGAGGTGAAATATTGTAATGGTCAGGCGAGTATAGGAGGAAGAGATGACCAAGAGACTGTCTCATGCAACTACAAAGGGTTCATTGTGGGTCCAGCATGCTGGGGCTCAGAGCTCAGTTGAATAGAGCAGAGAGCCCTGAGAACAGCTTAAGCAGAGCTTATGTACTTTTCTTGGAGAAGGCAGGGATGGAAGTTTATTGATGGGTCAGGGCGAGTAGGCCGTTTGCTTTCAACTGCGTGACTGAGCACATTCTGCAGTTTGGCAGTTGGGGACAGCACATTCTGGGAACAAGATTAGCAAAAAGTTCTCAAGATTTCAACAGTGTTTTGTTAAGCGTACAGAAAAACAGGAAGTGACAAGTACCTATTTCATTAACCTTTCATTCCCCACTTCTTCTTCTGGTTACTTTTAATCATAAAAGTCATCACTGATGGGTGTTACATTTTATGTCTTCTAGTGTGGTATATTGTTGTCTGATTACCATAAGTTTAACTTGTCCAATTTGAGCTTGGAGAAAGGAAACTCCATGGTTTAGCCAACAGGGTCCTACAGTTCGCAATAATATGAGGATTATTAATGGACCAGCCAGGGCTGATGAAAGCATAGTTAACCAGACGGACTGTGTGAACCAAGACTCAAACCACCCTTTTTGGGCCTCTCTTTCTCGTTGACGCTCTTCAATGCGTTTTCTTTGTTTACTCATAGATTCTTTTCAACTCCAGTGTGGCCGGCACAAAAACAACATTCTTCCCTCAATGCACTACAAAGTCCCCCTTCTCTCATGAAGAGGAGGTTTTATTGCTCGTCTGTTCTGTAAAACAGATTCATAGACAGAGGTTAAACATTCCTGTAAAGCTGTGATGGAGGTTTTATTATCTTTAAGTTTTGGTCTATTGCTGCTTCTAATTAGGGCATTGGTTGTGTCCTTTGGACTAGGGCATTGATTCCTGTGCCCAATCATGCAGCAACTCCTATTCCTAATAGGATGGCTAAAGTGAGAGATACAGGTTCCCAGCGGAACTGAGTTGCATGCCCTCCTATTTGATTTTAAATGGACCTGCGTCATCATAGAGCACTCTGGGAAACATCTGCACCATTACATAATTAATCACATCTGTTGACTATTTCATGAAAACGTAAACAATGTTTAAGTATATAGAATCTTTCTGTTATAGGGACGGACGAGGCAAAGCACCTAAGATAGCACTGAAGACAGGGAAACAGTCCTATTTGGTTGCAAACGGATTTAGAGGGCATTGCTTCTGTTGTAATCAATTAATCCCCTGAACCCCAAGTTTAGGTAGTTTCATAATTTGTACCCAACATGTAAGGGAAGGGGCTCAGAAGTTCAAAGTCGGCAGAACTTCACAAAAAGCTGTTTTTCTATCTTTTATTTTATCCTCTGTTCTAGGCAAGTTAACTTTTCAAGGACACCTGAAAGGGGGAGAGATTTTTTTCTCTTTTTTTTTCACCCTGCCAGCTGTTACCATGGAGCCTAGTTGGTAACTTCTTTATCTTAGAAATGTAGCCATCTCTGTGAAGCCCCCACTCAAGGCCAGAGGCCTTGTTCACATATTTTGTGAAAAACTAGTATGGGTGTGTCTAGCTCAGGAGTGCTGATTTTTTTTCGCCAGTTGCCAAGTAGACCAGGGCAACACGAAAAGAAGAAGTTTATCTACAGTGAACTCTTTTAAAGGAACTCTTTTGCTGAAAGTCCTAAAGTCAGCCATGGTGAAGACTTCTGGAGAAGGTCATTTAAGACTTTTCTGTGGGCCTGGTAGAGAGGGGTAAGACGTGGAAGGCAAGGCTGAGAGCAGTATCATGGATCTGAGAATGAGGAAGTAGAAATGTAAAAGAATATTGGAAAAGGGGTTTTGGATTTTCCTAGCAACAAAAACTTGAGCAGTAGAACAGGTAGAGCAGAGGGGACGACGGGAGTGAGTATCCCAAAAAGCATGTGAGGTATTTTAAATTCTTAGTCACCTGTTTACAGTGATGACAAAGCAACTTTAAAGGCCATTTTAATTACATCCTGGATAGGGGTCTGAGGGATCTCCTCAGCTGGTTTGAGCTTTGGGTTAGCTGGTAAGAGGACCTTATGGAACCCAGTGTGGGCACTGACAGGAGAAGAGAGGAGTGAGTGTGTGGAGGGGTACCTCAGTACCGGATACATCAGCAAGGGGGCAATTGTATGAGAACCGGCAGAGGTTTTGATTTTTGATCTAGTAATTGGAGGGGAGAAATCAGGTTGCTGAGGTGGGAGTGCCAGCAGAGAGTCTGGAGCAGAAGGCTGAGTTAGAGGAACTATTGGAGAAGTATAGTTCAGGATGTGAGCAAAGGAGGGAAAAAACCTCCACATAGGGGAATCTCCTTTAACCCTTTTGAGCACTTGCAGAAGTTAAAAAGGTCATGCAGAATGTGAGGATCTGGAGACCCCTCTGGGGGTCACAGGTTTTGGTTGTCTAATTGGTAATATGGCCAATTCTGTGTATTGAATTTGATGAGCAGTTTGAGTTCCACCAGGCAGTCCCTGTATGCTAACATCCCCATGACTTACAGAAGAAGTCGGCTTTCCCCCCACACAGCCGTGGCTGTTTGTGGCTTTGATAGTCTTCCAGGCAAACATAGTAATCTAGGCTAGCCAACCTGCATCTGGCTCACGTGTCCCTACATCCATAATATTTGTTTTCATTATCTATGATACGAAAGGGATTTAATGAAATTTTAGTGGGATCTGCTTTATCAGGGATATCCCAATAGGAAAAACCTATAGGCAGCTGACAAATGTTGAGATGACCAACAGGTCCCTATGTGGGCTGTAAGCGAGATAGACCATTCTTCTGGTCTATGAGGATTTGTGATCAGCCATTGCTGCTGAATTCGCTGATGAGGGTTAGGACTAGTGGTGGCCAAGGGGAGAGTCTATAGCCTTATACACATGCCAAATACACAATTTGAAAGGGTTACCAGTCATTTCCAGTTTCCAGCCAGAGTCTGGACAGGGAACAGGCTTGAGATGGAAGGCATGGATACAGGAAAGGATTCCATCTACATTTACCGCTGTAGGTGTTATAAGTAGCACGTGGTATTTCCTTTCCAGCGGGGTTCCAGGGATGACACCTGATGTCATCTTATGTAGATGAAGTCTCTTACTTGATATCGATGTGGAGTCTCCTTGTCCCCAGGTTGGTAGGCCGTGGCCAGCTGTTTTAACAGGTATCGCTGAGTTCTTTCAAGAGCTTTAAGTGTGTCAAGCAAGGGGGTGTGGAAGGGATCCTTAGGTCTTAGAGTTGGGGTTAGGTCCCTTACTGGAGGAGGGGCAACAAAGAGAATTTCACAGGGGGAGAGGTTACACAAAGAAACAGAGGGAGTATTTTTTAGATGATACAGTGCATAAGGCAGGAGTATAGTCCAATCTTTTAGCTGGTTTCTAAGCTTAATTTCATTAAGGTCTCTTTAATGGTTCTATTTATTTTTTCTACCTGTCCTGAGCTCTGGGATCTATAAGCATAATGTAACTACCAATTAATCACCAGGGTACAGGTTAACCCATGACTTACCTGGGCCATGAACACCAGTGCATTGTCAGACCCTATTACCTTAGGCAGGCCGTATCTTGGAAAAATATCCTTCAGTATCATCTTGACCACGATTTGAGCCATTGTTTTTTTTTTTGTTTTTTTTTTTTTGGGGGGGGAAGGTTTCAATCCATCCTGAAAATGTATCTACAAAGACTAGGAGATATTTAAGTCCATACCTTGCTGGCTTAATTTCAGTAAAGTTCACTTCTGAAATTTTTTCTGGTCTGGTTCTTCGAAGGTGTTTTCCTGCAGGAAGCTTAAAAGGGTAAGCATTAACCAATTGATGGACCTGAGATGCTTTTGATACCCATTCAGTTATTTCCTTTCGCTGTGAGTCGGTTAGTAGAAAACTCTGTTCTTGATCTTTCAGGAATGCCTGCAATTTCTTTGAACCAAGGTGAGTGAGTTGATGTACATTTTCTACTGACATTGTTAAAGCCATGACTATAGGAGTTTTTACTGAAGGATTTAGAAATTCCACTTGGGGGCCTTCAGGGTTAAAAGTCATTATGGCCCAGAGTTTGGTGAGCAGATCTCCACCCATCAATGGGGCCGGGAACTCTGGGATTACTAGGAAGGAGTGATGGATTTTTCCTTTCCACAGGTCCATGTACCTCTTAGTTGTCCAAGCCCGATATTTACTGCCATTAGCCCCTTGAACTAGAGACCTTTTATTTGATTGAGGGCCCAATGGGGCCTTAAAGGCTGAGTATAATGCCCCTGTATCTACTTCAGTGTTTACTGGGGTCCCTTCAACTTCAAAGGTTATTTACTATAACTGTGAGTTGGTTAGTGGAGTTGGTTAGACTTCATCCACAATGAGTGCTCTTTTGGAGATGTTGGTTTTGGATGCACACAAGGGATCTTTCTTTAGATCCATCAGGTGCTGAGAATCTAAGCCACAGCCTTACACAGGGCCAAAATGCTGATTCAGACACATCCCTTTCCAAAGCAATTAAGGAAAGAATCACAGGTGATGTCCACTCATTTCCATTTGAAAACTGTTTTCTTCAGGCTTCACAAAGGGGTGGCCTGAGGCAAAGACCTTCCTGACATTCAGGCCAACATAACAATAGGCAAGCAAAAGGCCCATTGCAGGGTTTCTCCACTGAGACTTTCCTGGTAACACTGATATCTGAGTTTTCTGAGATGCTCCCATTCCATTCAGCTGTCCAGTACATGGCTTTGTCAAAGATCTTGGAGGTTGTACATATCTGGGGCAAGATGAATCCTGGGAAGCTTTCTCCTAGACAGGAAACATCCATTGATGCATTCTCTTTTCTAATTTCTACAACCACAGACACAGTGGGATACACAGAAATAGAAACAATCGCCTTGTCAAATGACTTACCAGAAACAGTTCACGCCAAACCAAACAAACTGCCTTTCCTACCTATTCTCAGAACATGAGACAAAACCACAAACACACACCCACACCCAAAAAGGCACCTCCTTCCCCCAAGGAGGTCTGTGACTATACAGAGTGTTCTCTGACTGGTGGGCCATTCTATGTTTCATGGAATTGGACTATCTTGTCTCAGATCTAGTATCCTTGGCCAACTGTGTGAAGCTGACAGGAGCCAGCAGTGAGCCATTACCGGCTTTCTCAGGAAAGGCCCCTCTTCTGAGCTCTTCTGGCATTTGGCCATCTTCACATTAGTAGGCACCAAGAAAGACCGATTCTCACCTTGGTAAATCCAAACAAGTGAGACCACTGGGAGTGGGACTGGGACTGGCTCTGGGTGCCTGCCTTCCTGGATTCCAAGTTCAGAGACTTCCAAAAACAAGGAAGTGAGGTGAGGTCACTTCCTCCTGAAATGAATGAGGTCACTGACTTGGCAACCACTTTGTGCTAACAGTTTCTTCTTATGGTCCCTTGAGATGGAGGCTGCCCCTACTTCATGTGACACTTTCACAAGTTAGAATGGTATATAAACCATAGGCACCTGGGAAGAGCTCTCCACAAAGGCCTGGTTTGGTCCATCTTCTCTACATTAAAAAGAGAGAGGCTGATTCAGACACAAACCTGTATCCTGACCAGGTTGTTTGCTATGGAAGATGACTTTCACTTTCAAAAGTCCTTCATAGCTGCATACATCTTCTCCAGGGATTATTTCTGCATGTATCTTTGAGGTTCTCAGCATGTGGAAGATCCCCTACATTCCTGTATTGTAAGACTAACACTTTTCCTGCTCTTCTGCAATGTTAGATTGAGGGAACAGTGTATGGTTAGGGTTAAAAACATGTTCGATTTGTGTTAGGAATAATTCTGCGGGATGATTAATGGTATTGGAAACCTGCGATATTTACAAGAATATATAGGTGAAATATAAGTATGAAAACAGGAATCCTGGTAAGATTTGAAGCTCAGAAGGGCGTTGGGCCCTTGATTGGGAGACTTAGTTTTGCATTATGTTCTGCACACATGCCTCAGCTGAATCGATATAAAATGGCATAGGACCTTTTTTCTTGGATGATTGAATGTCGAAGAGAACATCCAGTCAAAAAGGGACAGTAGGTAGGATTAAGAAGATAGTCAGTAGGTTTAGAAAAAAGCGTGAGTATAGGATTCGGACCAAAATATTTTTAGCAATAGGGTTTTGGTTAGAAAGTGAATGTCAATGTAAGCACATGTAAAGAATGAGTTACAATAATGAGCTGGGGAAAATATGTAGGAAAACAGATATCAATAGAGACATTACGAAATGAGACAAAGTATAAAGTGAGTAATAGGATTAGACATTTTCAACAGGCTTGAGTTTGAATATATAATCTTAGGAAAAAACAAATATGTAATCACCAATAGGATTTTCATTTGAGCACATTAGGCAACCTGGACATGGATGTTTTTAGTAATCCATGTTCAATTACCGTTTAGGTTTGGTACAATCATAAGTGTGACGTTTGTGTTTTTTGTGTCCTGAATATTACTGTGATAAAATGTGTATGTAGATCAGGTGACATGGGTATTTCTTCCACCATTTCTGGGAGCAATATGTTGAAGATGTATTAATTAGTACTGGAGTTCAATGAGGTGTATCCTGTGTCTATGAATATAGAGATAATGCATGAATAGACGATATTCTGAATAAATAATATAACTGATTCCACTTTAAATAAAGGATTGAATTAATATCTGAAAATATATAGGAAATCTTATATTGATAAACAATCATTCATTCCAACCGGTTATACATCTAATTTTAATATTAGGTTTACGGTTTATCATGAAGAGTGTGTGGGCTTTGTTTCAAAATTGATTATGGAAATCAAATATAATGTGTTTGGAAAGAAGTCTCATGAAAAGACCAGTTAAGAAACCTGGAGGAATACATGTGTTTTGAAGCAGTAAGTGATTGAAAGTGAAACAAATGCCTATAAATTTGTGAACTTGTGGATGAAATATATATCCTATGATGTGCATAAACTGAAGAAATAATAATGTACCAGTGTTGTAAAAAAATGAACGTCAAAATACACATTATGTCCCATACAAATCTACAGGCAATGATGTTTAAGTGGGTCAGTTACTGTATAAATATTAGGATTTGTATGCAACATTAACTGAAGTTAGTTTTCAGTACTAGAAAACAAATATGTATTTCAGGTGGATGAATATTTCTGAGAATAATCTTGTAAAAAGTTGATTATAAATCCACATACATGAACATGAATGAATTCAGGGAGTTAATGTAAGATACATATATTTCATATTTTGAAAAATCTGGAGAGTGTGTATATATATATACACAGACATTAAAATGTAGCAATATTTATGCCTATCGAAATTCATCATTAAATATATATCATCAACAGATGCAAAAGTATTTATTTTAGTAAACATGGATTTATGTATAATGTTTTTCAACTAGGAAGCTCACCCATAGTTTGAATTTTCAGTTCCAAAATCATTTTGGAGGAGTGATCTCTTCTCAAAATTTGTATCTTCCTAGTAACTGTAACCTCAAAAGTATGTATGTGTGATACCAGGTAGGATTCTATATGTGCATATAAAATTACATGTGCTGAATAGGCTACAGAGAAAGGGAGACAGGAATTCACATATTTATTTACTTTAAAACACATTGAGAACTATTCAAACAAAAAATTTACTGGATTTATAACACCAACCCTTTATCATCCAAAAGACCAGTCCAACTGTACACCATTCCTCCTCTGAACTGCTTGTATTTCTATTCTGTTTGGGTTATTTTTCTCCATCATAATGGTTTAGTAGTCAGAGTCTAGTCAGCTATTGATTAGTGTCAGGGATTCAGTATTTCGAATGGAAAATTAGATAATGAATCCAATGTGTATGCAAATATGTGCTACACAAAATTTTTCAACTCTCATCCAGAATAATGCCTTCATATTACTTCGGCCCCAAGTAAGACACAATTAGAGGAGAACAGTTAGAAAATCTGTGAATACCTATCAGGAATGCAAAATCCTCAGGAGTTCACAACCTTGGAGGTGGTAGGGGAGTTTCCAAAAGTAAGGGACAGGGTTGATAGATCCAACCTGATCTTTCATTAAAATTGGGGGCCATCTTGCCACAAAGCCATGAAAAGATAATTTTGGCTTTACTATAAATTAGCGCAAATTCTGAACCTGCTTGGAATGCCTACCAGTGCCTTGAACTCACCCATGTCTGGATCTCTGACCAGATAGCAGCGCTCTCTAAAACTTTAATGATACCTCATAAATATTTTTCTTTCCCTGGCCAGACAACGTGTCTCTGAGGCTCTAATGGTCCTCATAAATTCTGATGTTAGGGCCAGCAAAAAAAAAAAAATGTAATATACCATTAGTGTGATGCTTGTCAAAGTTCTCTTATCTGTAACCTTTCTTTTGTGTATCTTTCTGGGCTACATATCTGGGCTGTAGGAAAGTTGGGTTGCTGTCTTGTTCCCGCCATTTTGGGAGGGAGAGGCAGCCTGGCCGGTTGAAATAATAAGCTTGCCTTAATTTGATTTTAATTGGAGTCAGTGGTCTTTTCTTGCATTCTGGTCTTACATTTTGGAGTTCCAAAGCGAGATAACCCTGCCCGACCAGATCACAAGACCAGACTGTGGAAATTCTGAAGCTGGCCTGCCCTCTAGGGCTCCACACTGGAGAGCCACTCTAGGGGGTGTGCAACTTAAGACGTTCCAAGGCCTTGGATTGAGCCTTCAGTCCGTGGAGCACTGCAGAGAACCAAAGCACTAAAACTATTAGCAAGCTCCTGGTAGAGGAGGCCTCCATAGGTAAGTGACACCTTTATAACATCTGCTATCCAGTTAAGGGAGAGTACTTCTGATGACAGGGAGGTGGCCTGGGTAGGCTAACATATACCCCTCTCTGGGACAGTAATGAGAATGGTTCTGTCCTCTGTTCTGTTCTGTAGGGAATTGCTCTTTAAATTTAAGCTCACAAGGTTTTCTAGGTGTTCAAAAATCTAATAAAATATTAATGTCTACAAAAGGTCTAATATGCCTTTGTTCAAGGACTTTTCCTTCAACAACAAAAAAAATGGTTTACAATTTTCAATACAATTGTCTAATATTTTAATAAATAAGTAAAGTAAATTTCATATGGGATTACTCATTCATGAGTAGTTTTGTTTGATATCTGATTGATTTACTAAGGTCTGTATAAGTTTGTACTAAAGTGTGTATAAGATTGTAAAATTCAGTCATGTGTTAAAGAGACAAAAATTTCTGAAAACATAAGTTTACCCATAAAACTGTGTTATTAAGTTTTATTTTTTTCTAGAGCAAACAACCATAAAAATTAAACAACTGAATAAATAAGAACTGTTATTTTAGAGAACTGTACTGCCATTTCTTTAAAAGCTAAACTTGGTTAATGTAGAAACATCAATGTAATTGTGTTGCTGTAAATGTGCTCATATCTTCCAGGTATACAAGTCTGTAAGGTAGAAACTTGAAAAGAGCATTATATCAATCTGTTGTTCTAAAGTTATATGGTAAAAAAATATATTGGGGATTTATTTACCTGTTATCAATAAGATATGTAAAGTTTTATGTTACTTTTTACATTGGGGAACCATTTAAATGTATTTTTAAGTTATTGAGAGCCTAATCTATGTAAAGGTTAAAAACTTTCAGCCTTTCTTTAATTCATGTTTTAAATCTGATATCATACGGTGTTAGCAAATGTTCATGTGACCTGACACAATTTATGTAAACTTTGTAAAATGATATTTAAAAAACAAAGATCACCTTTAGATCTAAAACACTAAAGATTCATATAGAGCCCTGCCTTAACTGAAATAAGGCTGTGTGTCCCATCTTACAACATGTGAGAATGACTACGAAAGCAGTAGGTCAGATTTTATTTCATTTAAAGTTATGTTCAAAAGTTTCTTTGGTTTTTGATTTGTGTCAAGATTACTAGGATTTAAACAGGGGATATAGTGTATAACTCAGCCAAAAAATTTAGGGTAGCTGTTACACGAACTAAGTATTTTTACTCTTGTTAAAAATTTTTATTTTGTAATTTCCTTATAAGTGATCTAAAGTTTCCCTGTTAGTGTTTTACAGAAGTGTTGCTTTAAGAACACAACATGGGTTAATTTAAGATAATAAGTCATCACCTATAAGACAGAATAATACAGATCCCAATTAATTAAAAGATAAATAATTATAAAGTTATCGACATTAAATCCCAGTACTTGTAATATAAGGCTGTTAAAATTTATTTGCTGGATGTTTCAGATTAGGATTTAATTAAAGTTAAATGAAAAGGGCCAAGAAAACCAATATTTGGCTCTTGCCCTCTGAGTCAGTCTGAATCCAGGGAACAGGGGACTTCTCTAAAGAGCTTTGCAACTCTGGGCCAAATAACCTCCAGATCAGGAAAAATAATGAGACCACTGGAGAACATAAAGCCAATGAGTGCATTTGCCATGAAGAGGAGAGTTATCAGAGAAGGGAGACATTCTTATGCTTCTGAGGGAAACCACATGGTCAAGCAAGACCTGGACCCACCTAACGAAAATGGCACTATCAGAACTGAGAAGCTGCTCTCAAGTTTCCCCAGAATTGACTCCCATAAAAGCTCAGCTGACTGTGAAAAATAGATAGAAACAGAAGTCAGTTTGACTGTTTCATCTTAAACAGTTAGCAAAGACAGTTAAAACGAAAATACAGCCATTCCTGGGCATTTTAATTAATAATAATAATAATAATAATCATCATCATCATCATCATCATCATAATAATAATAATAATAATAAAATTTTAAGGTATACAATTTATGTTAGCCTCCCAAAATAAGTAAGACTGGAAACTAAAAGAAGGATTCTCAGACAGGAATGCCTGATAACTATAAAAAGAGACTATCAAGAGGAGCTGCCAGAGGCAGATTTTTTAGGTTAAGACCTACTTATATTCCTAACCTAAACAGGTAGTCTTCGTGTCTGCTAGTACGATTATCCAGCCCTGAGTAACAGAAGTGAAGATTTCTCTATTAGACACAAAGGTCATACTAGTAAAAGGATTTTGCAAGATCAGATGACATGAAATTATTACACTGTATCTAATGGGGAAGGACAACTGTAACACTAAAATTAAAAGGTTATGTTGACAGTCCAGATAACTGGGGAAACTAAAGTCTGGTGAGGGAACCTCAATACAGCGACATGTTCCAACTGCTGCAACATTTATTCAGTACTCATGGTTTTTGTTTCTCTCAACTTTCAGGGCAGCTGAACAATAGGTAATCTAAAGGCCCAAAGCAGGGTTTCTCCACTGAGACTTTCATGGTCACACTGATATCTGAGTTTTCTGACATGGTCGCCATTCCTTTCAGCTATTCAGTACATGGCCATGTCACAGAGATTGGAGGTGGTACATACCTTGGACACAAAACCATGAGCCTATTCTACAGAGTGGCCAGAATTCAGAAAGAAAACAGGAACTTAGGAAGATAGCAGGTGTTGCCCATCGATAAGGCAAGCTGCAGTACATTCATAAATTGGGCAGGATGAATGCTGGGAAGCTTTCTACTAGACAGGACACATCCAATGATGCATCCTCTTTTCTAATATCTACAACCACGGACACAGTGGGTTACACAGACATAGAAACACTCGCCTTGTCAAATGACTTAGTAAAAGCTGTTCACTCCAAACCAAGTAAACTGCCTTTCCTACCTATTCTCAGAATATGAGACAAAACCACAAACCCACACCCACACCCACAAAGACACCTCCTTCCCCCAAGTAGGTCTGTGACTATCCGGAGTTTCCTCTGAGTGGTGGACCATGCTATGTTCACCAGAAATGGCCTGTCCTATCTCAGATCTGGTCTCTTTGGCCACCTCTCTGAAATTGTCAGAAGCGAGTGTTGAGCCACTACCTGCTTTCTCAGAAAAGGACCCTCTTCAGAGCTTTCCTGGCATTTGCCCATCCTCAAATCAGTAGGTACCAAAAAAGACTGACCCTGTCCTCGGTAAATCCAAACAAGTGAGACCAATGGGACTTGGATTGGGACTGCTTTTGGGTGCCTGGCTTCCCGAATCCCTAGTTCAGAGAATTCCATCACCAAGGAAGTGAGGTGAGGTCACTTCCTTCCTGAACTGAATGAGGTCACTGCCTTGGCAACCAGTTTGTCCTAACAGTTGCTTCCAAGGGTCCCATGAGATGGAGGCTTCCCCTACTCTCTGTGACACTTTCACAAGTTAGAATGATAAATCAAACATAGGCACCCAGGAACAGCTCTCCATAATTGCCTGCTTTGGTCCATCTTCTCTACACTAAGATCAGAGAGGATGATTCAGACACAACCCTTCATCCTGACCAGGTTGCTTTCCATGGTAGATGACTTTTGCTCTCTCAGGTCCTTCATAGCTGCCTATATCTTCTCCAGGGATCATTTCTGCAAGGACCTTTGTGGTTATTAGCAGGTTAAAGATCCCCTACATTCCTGTATTTTAAGACCAACTCTGTCCCTGCTCTTCTGTAATGTAAGATTGAGGGAACAGTGTATGCTTAGGGTTAATAACAGATTCAATTTCAGTTAGGAATCATTCTACAGGATGAATAAAGGTATTGGGATCCTGCAATATTTACAACAATATGTAGGTGAAATATAATTATGAAAACAGAAATCTAAGTAAGATTTGAAGCCCAGAAGGTCATTGGGCCCTTGATTGGTATACTTAGCTTTGAATTACTTTCTGCACAGATGTCTCAGATAAATCGATATACAATGGCATAGTATCTTGTACCTGGGATGATGGAATGTAGAAGAGAACATCCAGTCAAAAAGTGATAGAAGTTAGGATTAGGAAGATATTCGGTAGGTTTAGGAAGGAGGGAATAATAGATTTGGAACAAATGTTCTTTAGCAATAGGGTTTCGGTTAGAGGGTGAATGTAAGTGTCACCACATGTGAAGATTCAGTCACAATGATGAACTGGGGAAAATATCTAGGAAAGAAGATATCAATTGAGACATTACAAAATCAGGCAAAGTATAAAGTGAGTGACAGGATTAGACTTTTTCAAAAGGGTTGAGTTTGATTATATAATCTTTGGAAGAAACAAATATGTAGTCACCAATAGGATTTTCATTTGAGCACATTAGGCAACCTGGACATGGATGTTTTTAGTAATTCATGTTCAATTTCCGTTTAGGTTTGGTACAATCATAAGTGTGACGTTTGTGTTTTTTGTGTCCTGAATATTACTGTGATAAAATGTATATGTAGATCAGGTGACATGGGTATTTCTTCCACCATTTCTGGGAGCAATATGTTGAAGATGTATTAATTAGTACTGGAGTTCAATGAGGTGTATCCTGTGTCTATGAATATAGAGATAATGCATGAATAGACGATACTGTGAATAAATAATATAACTGATTCCACTTTAAATAATGGATTGAATTAATATCTGAAAATATATATGAAATCTTATATTGATATACATTCATTCATTTCAACCAGTTGTACATCTAATGTTAACATTAGGGTTATGGATTATCATGAAGGGTGTGTGAGTTTTGCTTCAAAAGTGATTATGGAAATCGAAAATAAAGTGTTTGGAAAGAAGTCTCACTGAAAGACCCGTCAAGAAACCTGGAGGAATACATGTGTTCTAAAACAGGAAGTGATTGAAAGTGAAACAAATGCCTATAATTTGCGAACTTGTGGATGAAATATATATCCTATGATGTGCATAAACTGAAGAAATTGTAAAGTACCAGTGTTAAATAAAAATGAATGTCAAAAGTCACATCATATCCCATAGGAATCTACTTGCATTGATGTTAAACAGGATGAGTTACTGTAGAAATATTAGGATTTGTATGCACCATTCACTGAAGTTAGTTGTCAGTACTAGGAAACAATATGTATTTCGGGTTGATGAATATTTTTGAGAATAATCTTGTGAAATATTGATTATAAATCCACATACATGAGCATCAATAAATTTATAGAGTGTACAGTAAGACACATATATTTCATATTTTGAAAAATCTGGAGTGTGTGTGTGTGTGTGTGTGTGTGTATGTATATATATATACATATAACACAGAGACATTAAAAAGTAGCAATACATATGACAATCAAAATTTGTTGTGAAATATATATCATCCACATATATTTGGATATACATATAACACACAGACATTAAAAAGTAGCAATATATATGACAATCGAAATTTGTTGTGAAATATATATCATCCACAGGTCCAAATATATTTATTTTACTCAACATGATTTATGTATAATGTTGTTCAACTAGGAAATTCACGAATAGTTTGAATTTTCAGTTCCAACAGCATTTAGTAGGAGTGATCTCTGCTAACAATTTGTATCTGCCAAATCAGCCATCTCAAAAGAATGTACATGTGATACCAGGTAGGAATCAATATGTGCATATGAAATTACATGTGCTGAATAGGCTACAGAGAAAGGGAGACAGGATTTTTTTTATTTGTTAAATTAAAAACACATGGAGAACTATTTCAACAAAAAATTGACAAGTTTTACAACAGCTACACTTTATCATGCAAAAGGCAATTCCAACTGTACACCATGCCTCTTCTGAACTGCTTGCATTTCCAATCTGTTTGGGTTATTTTTCTCCATCATATTAGGATTAGTAGTCAGAGTCTAGTAGGGTTTGGGGTAGTGTCAGGGATAAAGTACTTCCAAAGGAAAATTAGAAAAAGAATTCAATGAGTAGGCAAATATGTGCTACAAAAATCCTCCCACACTCATCCAGAACAAAGCCTTGACATAACCATTACCCCAAGTATGACACAATTAGAAGAGAAGAGTTTGAAAATCCGTGATTATATATCTGGAATAGAACATGCTCAGGAGTTTACAAACTTGGAGGTGGTAGAGGAGATTCCAAAAGTAAGGGACAGGGTAAACACGCCACAAACATGGAGCTCTGGTGGAATAAAGACTTATTGAGAAACAGCCTCTGAGTTTGGACACATGAAATATATGTTGTTGTCAGGAGCTTTAGCTTCCTTTGTAGTGAGACCATCAAAGCTGGGTCTGCATCTATGTGACCTGGAGGAAGTGGTTTCTTATTTTCCAATGACCATGAGGCAGCAGTGCTGAATTCTATCTTTTTAGGTCAACTGTGGCCATTGGGGACTAAGTGTCTCCCCCCCTGTGGACCGTGAAGTCATTTGGTCATCCTCCATTTTTCCTGGTGTTTCTTGCAGCTGCACTGGGAGTTTGGTATTTGCTGCACGAAATACAAGGAATTCAACTGGGACACAGTGCTGGAGGGAGTTCTGTCACGTGTGGTGAAACAGGGTCAGCAAGAGAATGCACCAACTAGGCTTCTATCCTATATAGCTTGCCCCCTTGACTATAGCAACCTGATTCTGAACATTGCCCTGAAACCTCTCCATATAACAAAATGCCTTTACTTATAAGGGTCTGTTGGCTGCACCATGTCAGTCACAAGCCATTTTGAAGACAATGGCAGATCCACATGGCCCCACCGCAGATGTTTTATCACACTCCTGCCCACCACTCCTCTAGGCCCACTACTCAGAAGGCACCAAGTTACTGGCATCTCTGTTCTACACCATTTTCATGGAACCCAGTCAATCAAGGCACTGTGTGGTACACTCATGATCAGAAACAGGACATCCAAAGATTCTCCAGTGCCACCTGTTCATGGGAATTTCAAAAATTTCATGGTATTTATCAGGAAACATTAAATGGTGAGGAAGCTCATTTCATAGAAAGCTGTGGAGAATTATCACAGGCAAGACTTCCCAAAGAGTGGCCAAAATGTCACATGAAGCCATGCCCATTGAGGTTTACAATGTGAGGTCCATGTGTGTTTTGCCTCTCAACTCTGGCTGTCAAGTTTTTCAGAATAAAATCATGTGATATCCTAGCTGAAATTCCTAGTGCTCTGTGGAAAGCAAACCTGGCCCTAGATCAGTTTCCAAGGGCAACTCTTATCCGTGGCCTCCTAAAATCCCAAAACAGTTCATGGCAATATTTCTCTGATGTCATTTCCTGAACTCAGTATCTAAGGGGAATCACACCAGAGTTCAAGCCAAGGTGGACCCAGTCATCTCTTCCAACTGTCACACAAATAACCAAAATTAAAACCAAAACACTCCCACATGGCCCTCATCTTCTTCCATATAGGCACTCATCATAAACTCCGGTTGGTGGTTTCCATGAGGGACACAGCTCAAGACAGTGTCAAAAATATGCTCCCTTGCCACTCATTTGCCTAAAGTCAGAGTGGCCTGGACACACTTCCGGTGAACCAGGAGTGATCAAATAGGCCTGCCATTAATACTGCTCTGCTTGTCCAATTTGAGGCCTACTGACTGTCAGGTATAAATTCTTTATGCGATTTGGAGTAATGAGAAAACCCAAGAACTTCTGCATGGCTTTGAAGAACTCATTTGACCCAATGGATCCCTATTCTCACTTGATAGAGGTCAGGAACCTAACAGAGGAAGGCAAGAGACTTCATCCACAATGATTGATCTTTTTGCCATTGTGGATTTGGATGCACATATGGGATCTTTCTTTAGATAAATTAGGTGCTGAGAATCTAAGCCACAGCCTCACACAGGGTGAAGAGGCTGATTGAGACACATCCTTTTCCAAAGCATTTAATCAAAGAAACACAGGTGATGCCTATTCATTTCCATTTGAAAACTGTTTTCTTCAGGATTCAAAAAAGGGTGGCCTGAGGCAAAGACCTTCCTGACATTCAGGGCAACAGAACATTAGGTAAGCAAAAGGCCTAAAGCAGAGTGGCCAGAATTCAGGAAGAAAACAGGAACTTAGGAAGGTAGCAGGTGATGCACATCAATAAGGCTAGCCACACTCTATTCATAAATTGGGCAGGATGAACACTGGAAAGCTGTCTACTAGACAGGAAACAATCATTGATGCATTCTCTTTTTTAATGTCTGCATCCACAGACACAGTGTGATACACAGATATAGAAACACTCCCCTTGTCAAATGACATTCTAGAAGCAGTCTAGTCCAAACCAAACAAACCGCCTTTCCTACCTATTCTCAGACCATGAGACATAACCACAAACACACACCCACACCCACAAAGGCACCTCCTTCCAGCAAGTAGGTATGTGACTAACTGGAGTGTCCTCTGACTGACAGACTTTCCCTGAAATGTCCTGTCCTGTCTCAGATCTGGTTTTTTGGGCAAGTCCCCAAAGTTGTCAGTAGCCAGTGCTGAGCCACTACCATCTTTTTCAGGACAGGCCCCTCTTCAGAGCTTTCATGGCATTTGCCGATCCTCACATTAGAAGGTACCAAGAATGACTGACCCTATCCTTGTTAATTCCAATCAAGTGAGCACACTGAAACTGGGACTGGGACTGGCTCTGGATGCCTGGCTTCCTGTATCCCATGTTCAGAGAGTTAAATCAACAAGAAAATAAGGTGAGGTCACTTCTTTCAGGAACTGAATGAGATCACTGCTTTGGTAACCATATGTCCTAACAGTTGCTTCCAAGAGTCCCATGTGATGGAGGCTGCCCCTATTTCCTGTGACACTTTTACAAGTTAGAATGGTATATCAACCATAGGCACCCTGTAAGAGCTCTCAACACAGGCCTGGATTGGTCCACCTTCTCTACATTGAGAAGAGAGTGCCTCATTCAGACAATCCACATCAAGTTGTTTGCCATGGATGATGACTTTTGTCCTCTCAGGTCCTTCATAGCTGAATGCATCTTCTCCAGGGATCATTTCTGCATGGACCTATGAGGTTCTCAGCAGGTGGAAGATCCCCTACATTCCTGTATTTTAAGACCAACTCTGTCCCTGCTCTTTTGTAAAGTTAGATTGAGGAAACAGTGTATGGTTAGTATTAATAACATGTTCAATTTGGATTAGGAATCATTCTGCTGGATTAATAATGGTATAGGGAACCTGCGATATTTTTAAGAATATAGAGGAGAAATATACGTATGAAAACAGAAATCTAGGTACGATTTGAAGCCCAGAAGGGCATTGGGCCCTTGATGGGGATACTTAGCTTTGAATTACTTTCTGCACAATTGTCTCAGATAAATCGACATACAATGGTATAGGACCATTTACCTTGGATGATTGAATGTAGTGAAAGAGGAAGAGTCGGCAGGATTAGGAAGGTAATCGGTATATTTTGAAAGAAGAGTGAGTATAGGATTTGGACCAAAAGTTCTTTAGAAATAGGGTTTCTTGTAGAGAATGACTGTAAATGTCATCACATGTGAAGAGTCAGTCACAATGATGAACTGGTGAAAATATGTAGGAAAGCAGATATCAATAGAGACATTAGGAAATCAGGCAAAGTATAAAGTGAGTGATTGGATTAGACAATTTCAACATGCTTGAGAGAATATATGATCTTAGGAAGAAACAAATATGTAATTACCAATAGGATTGACATTAGAGAGCATTAGGCAAACTGAACGTGGATGTTTTTAGTAATCCCTGCTCACTTTCCATTTAGATTTTGGTAGAAGCATAAGTGTGACCTTTGGTTTTTGTGTCCAGAATATTACTGTGATAAAATATATTTGTAGATAAGGTGACATGAGTATTTCTTCCACCAGTTCTCAGAGCAATATTTTGAAGACTTATAAATTAGTATTCGGGATACAAATAAGTTTACCCTGTATCTATGAATACAGAGATAATGCATTAATAAATCATAATGTGAATAAATAATATAACTAGTTCCAATTTTAAATAATGTATTTAATTGATATCTGAAAATATACAGGAAATCTTATATTGATATACATACATTCATTCCAACGAGTTAAACATCTAATGGTAATATTAGGGTTATGGTTTATCAGGAAGAGTGTGTGAGTTTTGCTATTGTGGGTGAAGGAAAACGCGAGCCAGATGCAGGTTGGCTAGCCTAGATTACTATGTTTACCCGGCAGTTATCAAAGCCACAAAAGCCAAGGCTGTGTGAGGAAAAAGCCGACTTCTTCTGTGAGTCATAGGGATGTGAGCATATAGGGGCTGCCTAGAGGAACCCAAACTTTTCATCAAATTCAGTACACAGCATTGGCCATATTACCAATTAACAACCAAAACCGATGGCCCCCAGGGGGGTCTCTATAACCTCAAATTCTGTGTGACCTTTTTAACTGTGGCAAGTGCTCAATAGCGTGGAAGGAAATTCCCCTATGTGGAGGCCTTTTTCCTCCTTCACTCAAATCCTGAACTATACATCTCCAATAGATCCTCACCCTCTGCCATCTACTCCAGATGCTCTGCTGTCAATCCCACCTCAGCAACCTGATTTCTCCTCTCCAATTACTAGATCAAATACCCAAACCACCGCTGGTTCTCAGACAATTGCCCCCTTGCTGAGGTAGCAGGTACTGAGATACCCCTCTTCCCACTCACTCCTCTCTTCTCCTGTCAGTGTCCACACCGGGTCCCAACAGGTCCTTTTACCAGCTAACCCAAAGCTCAAACAGGCAGAGGAGAGCCCTCAGACCCCTATCCAAGATGTAATGAAAATGGCCTTTAAAGTTGCTTTGTCAACACTGAAAACAGGTTACTAAGAATTTGAAGTCCCTCACAGGCTTTTTGAGATACTCACTCCCATCTTCCCCTCTGGTCTATCTGTTCTACTGCTCAACTTTTTGATCCTAGGAAAATCCCAAAGCCCTTTCCCATTATTCTTTTACATCTCTTCTTCCTCATTCTCAGATCCACGGAGCTGCTCTCACCACCCGCCTTTCACGTCTTCCCCCTCTGTACCAGGACCACAGAAAATTCTTAACTGACCTTCTCCAGAAGTCTTCACCATGGCTGAATTTAGGACTTTTAGCAAAAGAGTCCCAATGAAGGAGTTCAATGTAGATAAACTTCCTCTTTTCTTGTTGCCCTGTTCTACGTACCATGGGCTGGAAAAATCAGCTCTGCTATGCTAGACACCCCTTTACTAGTTTTTCACAAAATATGTGAACAAGGCCTCTGGCCTTGAGCTGGGGCTTCACAGAGATGGCTGCATTTCTAAGATAAAGAAGTTACCAACTGGGCTCCATGGTAATAGCTGGCAGGGAGAAAAAAAAAGAGAAGACAAAATCTCTCCCCCTCCCAAGTGTCCTTAAAAACTAAACTTGCATAGAACAGAGGAAATAAAATAGAAACAAAAACAGCTTTTTGTGAACTTCTGCAGACTGTGAACTTCTGAGCCACTTTACCTACATGTTGGGTACAAAATTCTGAAACTACCTAAACTTGGGGTTCAGCAGATTAATTGATTACAACAGAAGCAATGCCCTCTAAATCCGTTTGCAACCAAATAGGATTGTTTCCCTAGCTTCGGTGCTATCTCAGGTGCCTTGCCTTGTCTGTCCCTACAAAAGTGTAATTCTATATACTTAAACATTGTTAATGGGTTCATAAAATGGTCAACAGATGTGATTAATTATGCAATGGTACAGATGATTCCCAGAGTGCTCTATCATTAAACAGGTTCATTTAAAAATCAAATAGGGGGGCAAAAAACTCGGTTCCACTGGGAGCTGTATTCCTCACTTTAGCCATCCTATTCGGAATAGGAGTTGCTGCAGGGGTGGGCACAGGAACCACTGCCCTAGTCCATGGGACACAACAAATAACCCAATGACAAGTACCAATAGACCAAAACTTAAATATATTAAAAACCTCCATCACAGCTTTACAGGAATCTTTAACCTCGCTCTCTGAAGTAGTTTTACAGAACAGGCGACATTTGGACCTTCTCTTCATGAGAGAAGGGGCCTTTGTGCTGCATTGAGGGAAGAATATTGTTTTTATGCTGACGATACTGGAGTTGTAAAAGAATCTATGAGTAAATTAAAAAAAAACGCCTTGAAGAGTGTCAACGAGAGACAGAGGCCCAAAAAGGGTGGTTTGAGTTTTGGTACACACAGTCCCCGTGGGTAACTACACTTTTATCAGCCTTGGCCGGTCCTTTAATAATCTTCATATTATTGCTAACTGTAGGGCCCTGTATGCTCAACCGTGTAGTTTCTTTTCTCCAAGCTCAAATTGGACAAGTTAAACTTATGGTAATCAGACAACAATGTTTCCGACTAGCAGACATGAATTGTGACACCCCCCAATGATCACTTTTATGATTAAAAGTAACCAGAACAAGAAGTGGGGAATGAAAGGATAATAAAATAGGTACTTGTCAATTTCTGTTTTTCTGTATGCTTAACAAAACACTGTTGAAATCTTGAGAACTGTTTGCTTATCTTGTTCCCCAAATGTACTGTCCCCAATTGCCAAACTGCAGAATGTACTCCCTCACACATTTGCAAACAAACCGCCCACTTGCCATGACCCATCAATAAATTTCACTCCCTGCCCTCTCTAAGGAAAGTATATAAGCTCTGCTTAAGCTGTTCTCAGGGCTCTCTGCTAAATTCAAGTGAGCTCTGAGCCACAGCATGCTGGACCCCCAATAAACACTTTGCTGTTGCATGTGACAGTCTCTTGGTGGTCTCTTACTCCAACGCTCGACCAACCTTTACATTGGTACAATCATAAGTGTGACCTTTGCTTTTTATGTCCAGAATATTACTGTGATAAAATGTATACATAGGTCAGGTGACATGAGTATTTCTTCCACCATTTCAAGGAGGAATATTTTGAAGACATGTAAATTAGTATTGGGGGTATAAAGAGGTGTACCCTGTGTCTATGAATATAGAGATAATGCATGAATAGACAATATTGTGTATAAATAATATAACTGGTTCCACTTTAAATAATGGATTGAATTGATATCTGAAAATATATAAGAAATCATATATTGATATACAATCATTCATTCTAACCAGTTATACATCTAATGGTAATATTAGGGTTATGGTTCATCATGTAGGGTGTGTGAGATTTGCTTCAAAAGTACTTATGGATATCAAAAATAATGTGTTTGGAAAGAAGTCTCATGAAAAGACCAGTCAAGAAACATGAAGAAATATATGTGTTCTGAAGTAGAAAGTGATTGAAAGTGAAACAAATGCCTATAAATTTGCAAACTTGTGGATGAAATCTATATCCAATGATGTGCATAAACTAAAGAAATTGTAATGCACCAGTGTTGAAAAAAATTAACATCAAAATACACATCATGTTCCATAGGAGTCTACTTGCATTGATGTTAAACTTGGTCAGTTACTGAAGAAATATTAGGATTTGTATATACCATTCACTGAAGTTAGTTTTCAGTAGTAGGAAACAAATATGTATTTCAGGTGGATGAATATTTCTGAGAATAATCTTGTGAAAAGATAATTATAAATCCACATACATGAATATGAATGAATTTAGGAAATGTATAATAAGACAGATATATTTCATATTTTGAAAAATCTGGATAGTATATATATATATATATATATATATATATATATATATATATATATATATATATACAGATATTAAAAATTAGCACTATATGCCAATTGAAATTCACCATGAAATATATATCATTCACAGGTCAAAAATATTCATTTTACTGAACATGGATTTATATATAATGTTGTTCAGCTAGGAAACTCACCCATAGGTTGAATTTTCAGTTCCATCAGCATTTAGGAGGAGTGATCTCTTCTCACAATTTGTATCTGCCAAGTCAGCAACCACAAAATAGTGTACGTGTGGTACCAGGTAGGATTGTATATGTGCTTATAAAAATACATATGCTGAATAGGCTACAGCGAAAGGGAGACAGGAATTCACATATTGGTTAACTTTAAAAACAACTGGAGAACTATTTCAACAAAAAATTGACTAGATTTATAACTCCTACCCTATACAGTGCATAAGGCAAGTCCAAATATACACCAGGCCTCTTTTGAAATGCTTGTATTTCAATTTTTGGGGGGTTATTTTTCTCCATCATATTAGGATTAGTACACAGAGTCTAGTAGGGTATGGGGTAGTGTCAGGGATTCAGTATTTCAATTGGAAAATTGGAAAATGAATCCAATGTGTATGCAAACATGTGCTACACAAAAATCCTTCCACTCTCATCCAGAACAATTCCTTGACATTTCCTTCGCTCCAAGTAAGACACAATTTGGAGAGAAGAGTTATAAAATCTGTGAATATATATCTGGAATGAAAATTGCTCAGGAGTTTAGAACTTTGAAGGTGGTAGACCAGTTTCCAAAAGTAAGGGACAGTGTAAACTCCACAATCATGGAGCTCTGCTGGCCTAAAGACTTCTTCAGAAACTGCCTCTGATGTTGGGCACTTAAAATATATGTTGTTGTCAGGAGCTTTAGCTTCCTTTGTAGTGAGACCAGCAAAGCTGGGTCTGCATCTATGTGACCTGGAGGACATGGTCTCTTATATTCCAATGAACATTAGGCAGCAGTGCTGAATTCTCTGTTTGTAGATAATTGTGGCCACTGGGGGCTAAGTGTCTCCCCATGTGGAGTGTGAAGCTATTTGGTCACGTTCCACTTTTTGTGGTGTTTCTTGCCGCTGCACTGGGAGTTTGGTATTTGCTTCACGAAATTCAAAAAGTTCAACTAGGACAAACTGCTGGAGGGAGTTCTGTCACGTGTCGTGGGTCAGGGTCTACAGGAGAATACACCAATCTGGCTTCTATCCCACATAGCTTGCCCCCTTGACCATAGCAACCTGATTCTGAACATTGCCCTGAAACTTCTCCATATAACAAGATGCCTCTACATACAAGGTTCTGCTGGCTGCTCCATGTCAGTCACAACCCATTTGAAAGCCAATGGCAGATCCACATGACCGCACCACAGATTTTTTAACACACACGTGCACAACACTTCTCTACGACCACTAATCAGCAGGCTCCAACTTACTGACATCTCTGTTCTACATCATTATCATGAAACCCTGTCAATCAAGGCAGTGTCTGGTACACTCAAATCAGCAACAGGACATTCATGGTTGTCCAGTGCCACCTGGTCATGGGAATTTCAAAAATGTCATGGTATTTATGTAGCCATTTTTCAAGGATGAATTTGGAGGCACTCTGGGTTTCAATTCATTCAGGTACCGTTAAATGGTGAGGAAGCTCATTTCAATTAATGCTCTAGAGAACTCTCACAGGCAAGGTTTCCCAAAGAGTGGCCAAAAAGTTACATGAAGCCAGGCCCATAGAAGTCTACAATGTGAGGTCCATGTTTGTTTTGACTCTCAACTATGGCTGCCAAGCCTTTCAGAATAAAATCACATGATATCATTGCTGAGATTCCCTGTGCTGTGTGGAAAGCCACCCTTGGTCTAGATCTCAGTTTCCAAGGGTGACTCCCATGTGTGGCCTCCAAAAATCTCAACACATTTCAAGGCAATAATTCTCTGAGGTCAGTTCCACAACACAGTCTCTAAGGGGAATCACACCAGAGTTTAAACCCCGGTGGACCCAGTCATCTCCCAACCGCCACACAAATGACCAGAATTAAAACCAAAACACTCCCACATAGCCCTCATATTCTTCCATATATACACTCATCATAAACTGTGGCTGGATATTTCCATGAGGGGCACATCCAAAGACAGTGTTCAAAAAAAGCTCCCTTGCCCCTCATTTGCCTAAAGTCATTGTGGCCTGGACACCCTTCCTGTGAACCAGGGGTGATCAAGTAGGCCAGCTCTTAATACTGCTCTGCTTCTCCAATTTGAGGCCTACTGCTTGTCAGGTATAGACTCTTCATGTGATTTGGAGTCATGAGGAAACCCAAGCACCTCTGCATGGCTTTGAAGAACTCATTTGACCCAAAGGATCCCTATTCTCACTTGATAAAGGTCATGAAACTAAGAGAGAAAGGCAAGAAACTTCATCCACAAAAACTGAACTTTTTGCCATTTTTTTTGGATGCACACATGGGATCTTTCTTTAGATCCATCTGGTGCTGAGAATTTAAGCCACAGCCTCATACAGGGCCAAGATGCTGATTCAGACGCATCCCTTTCCAAAGCAATTAAGCAAAGAGCCACAGGTGATGCCCATTCTTTTCCATATGAAAATTAATTTCTTCACGCTTCACAAAGTGTGGCCTGAGGCAAAAACCATCCTGACATTAAGGGCAACAGTACAATAGGCAAGCAAAAGGCCCAAAGCAGGGTTTCTCCTCTGAGACTTTCCTGGTCACACTGATATCTGAGTTTTCTGAGATGCCCCCATTCCCTTCAGCTATTCAGTACATGGCCATTTCACAGAGTGTGGAAGTGGTTTATATCTTGGACACAAAACCATGAGCCTATTCTGGAGAGTTTCCAGAATTCAGGAAGACAACTGGAACTTGGGAAGATAATAGGTTTTGCCCATCTATAAGGCAAGCTGCAGTCCATTCATAAATTGGGCCGGATGAATGATGGGAGCTTTCTATTAGACAGGACACATCCATTGATGCATTGTCTTTTCTAATGTCTACAACCACGGACACAGTAGGATACACAGATATAGAAACACTTGCCTTGTCAAATGACATACAAGAAACAGTCCACTCCAAACCAAACAAACCGACTTTCCTATCTATTCTCAGAACATGAGACAAAACCGCATACTCACACCCATACTCAAACTGCACCTCCTTCTCCCAAGTAGGTGTGTGAATATATGGAGTGTCCTCTGACTGGTGGGCCATACTCTGTTCCACCGAAATGCCCTGTAGGGTCTCAGATCTTGTCTCCTTTTCCAACTCTGTGAAGTTGCCAGGAGCCATTGGTGAGCAACTATCTGCTTTCCCTGGAAAGGCCCCTCTTCAGAGCTCTCCTGGCTTTTGGCCATCCTCACATCAGTAGGTACCAAGAAAGACTGACCCTATCTTTGGTAAATCCAAACAAGTGAGCCCAATGTGACTGAGACTGGGACTGGCTCTGGATGCCTTGCTTCCTGGATCCCAAGTTCAGAGATTTCAAACACCAAGGAAGTTAGGTAGGTCAATTCCTTCAGAAACTGAAAGAGGTCACTGCCTTGACAACCACTTTGTGCTAACAGTTGTTTCATAGGGTCCCATGAAATGGAGGCTGCCCCTACTTCCTGTGACACTTTCAAAAGCAAGAATGGTATTTCAACCATAGGCACCTGGGAACAGCTCTCCACACAGGCCTGGTTTGGTCCATCTTCTCTATATTAAGAAGAAAGCGGCTGTTTCAGACACATCTCTTCCTCCTGACCAGGGTTTTTGCCATGGAAGATGATTTTTGCTCTCTTAGGTCCTCCATAGCTGCCTACATCTTATCCAGGGATCATTTCTCCATGGACCTTTGAGGTTCTCAGCAGGTGGAAGATCCCCTACATTCTTGTATTGTAAGACCAACTCTGTACCTGCTCTTCTGTAAAGTGAGATTGAGCGAACAGTGTATGGTTAGGGTTAATAACAGGTTCGATTTGGGTTAGGAATCCTTCTGCGAGATGAATAATGATATTGGAACCAACAGAAATCTAGGTAAGATTTGAAGCCCAGTAAGGCATTAAGCGCTCGAGTGGGATACTTAGTTTTGAATTATATTCTGCACAGACGTCTCAGATGAATCGATATACAATGGCATAGGACCTTGTATCTTCGATGATTGAATGTTGAAGAGAACATCCAGTCAAAAAGGGATAGTAAGTAGGATTAGGATGATAGTTGGTAGGTTTAGAAACAAGAGTGAGTATAGGAGTGGGACCAAAATTTCTTTAGCAATAGGCTTTTGCATAGAGATTGAATATAAATGTCAGCACATGTGAAGAGTCAATCACAATAATGAACTGGGATAACATCCTCACTCCATGGGTGCATCCTCCGCCAAGTGGAGGGGCCCATGGGGGACGAACCCTTATGGCAAGGGCAGAAGATAGTTGGTCAGAGCTGTTACTCATACTTTTATATAAGAACGAGAGATCTGTGGGGATGTAAACTTAAGAAATAAGCCTGTGAGAAGGGTAGAACATCCTTTTAAATGTTGGCAGCACGGTCTTCCATCTCCAGACGATGATGGACCTGTATGGGTTTAGAGGCCAAAATATTAATCTGTTCTTTAATAAATTGTACCAGCCTGTTTACAATGCAGGGTCCTATGGACCCAATTATAAGTAAACCCAACAAAGGGCCTAATAGGGGAAGAAGGTAGGGTAGAAATCCATAAAGCCCAGTCCAGAGGGGATTTTCAAATAGTTCGCGTCATCTCTTTCTAGATCTTATTGAAGGTGCTTAATTTTAGTGCATACTATGCCTGATTTATTGGCAGAAAAGCATCATCGTTCCCCTAAGCCCAAGCAAATACCTCCCTGGTTATCTGTCAGCAAATCTAAGCCTCGTCTTTTTGAAGGAACACTTCTGCCTGGGAGTCTATTTGGTCCTGCAGATCTTTAATGGTTCCTGACAGAGTTTGTACATCATTTATAAGTTGTTGAGACAGGCGATGGTAAGAGTGTATAGCTGTGCCTAAGCCAGTGTACCTGTGCCCACAGCAGCTGTTATTCCAAAGCTGGCAATGAGTGGTAAGGCCTGTATTGCCCGCCTGTGTCTTTTGACTAAGGTGTCTAGGCTAGGAATGGGTAGAGGTTCGTCTCCTGGGACTATAGTTATATCAGGGAGTAATAAGGCAAGAACAGAGCCACCAGTCCAATTCGCTGGAAGCCTGGGGAAGGCCAAGTTTCCTCCACCCATTAAAACTCTGCCATTGGGAGGACAAAGAGTTGGGGTGGGTGAGGAATAATTTTGCATGTTGAGCAATTTTCAAAGAAAGTAACTCCAACATCAATATCATAGGTGTTATTCTGCATCGCACCTAAAAGACATAATGTAATAGTGCCTATAAGTTGTACTTAAAAAGGAAATCCGGGTTGGCATGTATTATCATTGTCTATGATAGGATTAATAGGAACTGCCATAGTCATAATTGCCCCTGTTGTCATGCAGAGCCAGCAATCACCAGCAAGGGTGTGGTTGGAATTATTAAGCAAGTAGAAGGTAGTTTCCAAAATATCTAATGTATTGGTATCTAAACCTGGGAGCTGAGATTTAGGCAACATTAAGGGATGATATGTGAGCTCAGGGATTTGGGGTTTCAAAAGTTTGATTATGTGAGGATGTTTGACAGCATCAGTGGTTCTTCCACCATCAGTGACCCCTGTAGGGGCCTTAATGGGCCAGCAGGAGGGTTTACCGACAGGGCCTTGGCAACCAGCTGACTGTAGCTTGGTGTATTTGCCTTCTACTCCCTGGTCAAATAGAACGGAGGTATAATGAATAGTGGTCCCCCCTGCTGCATGAGTTTTAGTTTGGGAGGCTTCAAAAAATTGTTCTCCCTGCTTGTTAACACAAATTGAGGGCGACACATAACAAGAGTCATGCCTCGCCTGGGTATGTGAACAGGTTGCAGAAGAATTTTGGAGAGCTTTACTTGTACTAGGGGGAATAAACTTTGGCTTGTTAACACATACCCATTTAGGCTGATGAACTCCTCCAAGTTTATGGTCAACCTCGGCATGGAGGTAAGCCACCTTAGTCACGCAGTCAGCAGTCTCGGTCCAACTAGTGGAAGCCTGAGTCCAAGATCATCACTTGCATTCACAGGGGGGCCCAAAAACTTACACCATGATGTTGGAACGTGGAGGGCCAAGGCCTCCATGTACAAACCTGTTAAGCAGAAGTGCCTAAATCAGGATCCTCACACAGATTGTTGGCTGCATCTGAAAAAGAACAAAATTTGTCCTCAGGGGGAGGCCCTCCATCCCTGTGTTGAGGTAAGTCATTAACCTGTTTAACCAGGCATTCTGGTAACCATCTTGGGGCTGATTGCTCTTTGTCCAAAAGACAAGCTGAGCCTCGTCCCCAGATGAGAACAGGATCTGGACCTTTCCATTTATTTGTAAGGGAATTGCACCACATAAGAGGTGGGCGAACAGAATTGGACAAGGGATGCCAGTTTCTGTCTGCGGCCGAATGGCCTTCACTGTCTAGGGTAAGAAAAATAAGGGCAAGTAAGGCATGGTTAAGGCGATGCCTGGGAGTGGTAAATACAAGGGCGGAAGCCTTATGGAGGGTTATCCAAGTCTATAAGGTAAGGTGGGCACGTTCCACAACGCCTTGGCCCTGAGGGTTGTATGGAATTCCAGTAGTATGACGAATTTGCAAGGTAGCACAAAACTATTTAAACTTGGCACAGGTATATGCAGGATAATTATCTGTTTTAATATGTATTGGTTTACCCATTATGGAAAAGGCTGAAATAAGAGGAGAAAGAACATATTTGGTAGCCTCTCCTGAATGTGGTGATGCAAAAATAAAGTCGCTGAAGGTATCTATAGAAACGTGTATATATTTGGTAATTTCAAATTCAGGAAAATGAGTAACATCCATTTTCCAAAACTGATTGGGCAGTAATTCTCGGGGGTTAACTCTCATGTGTTGAATGGGGAGGGAGACAGTGCAACCTGGGCATGCTTTTACTATTTCTCGTGCCTGTTGCATGGTAATTTTACAAAGTAATTGAAGGCTCTTGGAATTTAGATGGTGAAGATTGTGTAACTCTGTGGCCTTTTGAATGGAGCCCACAAAAATTGGAAAGATGGAACGAGTTGCTGCATCAGCTTGGGCATTACCTTGTGTTAGAGGCCTGGGATGATCAGAGTGTGCCCTGATGTGTTCTAAGAAAAATGGGTGTTGTCTGGCCTGAATTAGCTGCTGAAGCTGATGAAAAAGAAAGGCCACATTGGAAGAAGCCTTAATGGTGGGGGAAATGTCCAGCAGGGGCACAGAATGAGCAATGTAGGCACTGTCTGTATAAATATTAACAGGATTATCAAAAAATATTATAAAAACTTGTGTTATGGCAAACAATTCCATAACCTGTGCTGACTGATAGATAGTATCAAAGATGGTAGGCTGGTTATTGACAACAAAGAGCGCTCAGCCATTACTGGAACCGTCTGTAAAGACATTAAGGGCTTGAGGAATGGGAGCCTTTTGAGTAATTTTGGGAAAAATAAATGGATGTAACTGGACAAAATGTAAAAGGGGGTCATTGGGGAGGTGGTTATCAATTGTTCCCCAAAAGCCTGATAGGGCAATACCCGATTCATCCCGTGTCTGTATTAAAAATTTGGTTTGGTCCTTCATATATGGAATTAAATTATTATGAGGTTCTTTGCCAAAATGTTGTCGAGAATCAAATGACCTTTAATAATAATAGAAGCTACCTGAGCAAGATTAACAGTAATAACCTTGGAGTATGTGGTGGGTAAATGGACCCAAAGCAAGGGGCAGCCTTTATTTTTAAAATGTGGATCTCACTGCCAAATTATTCCTGTGGGTGTATGAGGAGTTTGTTAAATAACCAGAACCATAGGAAGGTTATAAGAAATTTGTGTAACAAACTGTTGGGCAATGGCTTCTCTGACTTGGTTTAATGCCTGTAATGCCTCGTGTGTAAGCTTTTGAGAGGAGGAGGGGTGGGAATCACCTCTCAAAATATAATTAAGGGACAAAAGTACACAAGTGGGTAATTTTAAATATGTTCTTAGCCATTTAATATCCCCCAGTAATTTTTGAAAATCATTAAGAGTGTGAAGATGGTCCACACGTAGTTGTATTTTAGGAATTTGAATCTGATTATCTTGAAGTTTAAGGCCCAAATAGGTATAAAAGTCCTGTGTTTGAACCTTATCAGAAGCTATCTGTAGTCCCAAGGTAGTGAGGGTTTTGTAAAGGTCCAGGTAACAATTATTAACGTCATGGATATTAGGTGCAGCAATTGACAAATCATCCAATTAATGTAAAATATGAATTTGTGAACATTGCTCTCTCACAGGGTCTACTGCTTGAGCAATGTATTTTGGGCTAAGACTAGGGCTGTTGGCCATACCTTGGGGAAGAACCTTCCATTGAAATCTCTGCATAAGGCCCTGAAAATTAATGTGAGGGAGACTAAAGGCAAAATAGGGTCTATCCTCAGGATGTAAAGCAATGGTAAAAAAGCAATCTTTTAAGTCAACAACCATTTTACAATAGTATTTTGGGAATAGCCACTGGTGTGGGAATGCCTGGCTGTAGTGCTCCCATCAGGCATATAACTTTATTAATGACACACAAATCTTGTAAAAGGCGCCACTTGCCTGATTTTTTCTTGATAACAAAAATAGAATTATTCTATGGTGAGCTTGATGGCTCTACATAGCCAGCTGCCAGCTGTTCCTGCACTAACATGGAGGCAGCCTCCAATTTTTCTTGGGTAAGGGGCCACTGATCCACCGACACAGGAGTCTGAGTCTCCCAAATAATTTTATCTGTATGGGGTACAGGAGGGTCAGGGACCAACACTAAAAATCCAAATACCCAAGTCTATATGTATTTGTTTTTTGTAAGGGTTGTATAGGCTCAACCAGTCCTTGTCTCAGTCTCCCCATGCCTGTACCAGGGACAAAATTCATATGAAGCATTTGATGAGTCACCTTGGAATTGAGACTGGAAAGAATAACTTACATTTGACTCAAAATATCTCGGACGTATAGGTTAAGATGAAGGTCAGGAACAAAGAAAGGAGTTACAGTTCCCATATTACCCTCTGTATCAGTCCAGCTAAGAGCCCTAGAGCTGACCAGAGGATTTTTTGACTGTCCTATCCCTTTAAGTTCTGTCAAGGATGGGGTGAGGGGCCAACCTGTTGGCCAGTATTTTTGAGAAATAATTGTGGCATCAGCTCCAGTATCAAGAATTCCTTGGAATTCCTTTCCTTCAATAAGTAAGATAAGGGTGGGTCTATTGTGAGAAATGGGCTGAACCCAATATACATCAGAGGAGCCCAAGGAGGTAGTCCCCCTCGGTAGGTTTGAGTGGTGGAAGTGCCTCCTGAATCCAAGGGAAGGAGTATTAATTGTGCAAGTCTTGTTCCTGCTGGGATGGCCGCAACTCCATTAATAGCTGTGGCCAGTATTTTTATTTCTCCAGTGAAATCATTATCTTTAATGCCAGGGAAGACCTGAACACCTTGTAAGGTAGTAGAGGCTCTTTCAAGAATAAGGGCACACATATGAGATGGAGTGAGACCCATAATTCCAGTGGGTATTATCTGGGGCCCTTGCATTGAGTCTAATATTGTATTGGTGGCGGCAAAAAGGTCCAATCCTGCGCTGCCTGGGGTGGCTAATTGGAATGAGGCAATTGTGGAGAAGGATTTTGAGATAGGCTGCTGAGGGCATTTGTCTTAGATCTACACTCACTGGCCCAGTGATGACCTTTACCTCATCTAGGGCAAAGGGTAGCTGGGGGCAGTTTAGCCTCAGTTTGAAAAGACACTATTCTTAGGCTTTGTTTGCCTGTCAGACACTCACGTGCAAAATGGCCAGGTTGTTTACAAGTAAAGCAACTACGTGAGCCAGGATTGTGAAAGGCCTTGGTAAAGGCGGCACCGAGGGTGAGACCCATGGCAAGGGCTACACCCAACGCTGCACAGAGTCCAATAAAGTCAGAAAGTTTCACTTTTTTCTTATGTGGTCGAAGAACATCCTGACATGCCAGGTTGGCATTTTCAAAGGCAAGATGTTTTACAAAGGTGCTTTCGCTTTCGCTTGGTCCAAGCAAGAATCCCGCAGCTAGGTTAAGCCGGGGAAAAAAGTCGCTATAAGGCTTGTCGGGCCCTTGTCGAATTTTTGCCAGGGAAGTCGTAGCAGAGGCCTTTTGAGGGAGGCGTCTCCAAGCATGTAAGCCAGCCATCTGAATCTGTGTCAAAAGTCCAGCAGGGAAACGTGCCAGTTAAGTTTTAGTGTCAAAAGGCGCATTGCCCACTAGCTTAACATAAGTCCAGGAATTAGAGGAGGGCTTAGTTAAATTTTTCTGAGCAGTTTCCTGACAGTGCTCTTTGAAATCTGCATTCCATAACAGGAAGTCTGCGGCATTGAGGGTAGCTTGGTCTAAAAATTTCCAATCATTGGGAGTAAGACATTGTATCATGTAGCTTTCTAATAAAGCCTACGTGTAGGGTGCAATGGGTCCATAGTGAGCACAAGACTTTTTAAGTTTTTTCAAGAAAACGCAGGCTTAATGTTTTGTAGACACTCTGGGTTCCTTCCTGCCTAGGGATGAAGTCCTCATCCTCTGAGTCCTGATCTCCTTGATCCATTTCCCCCGCTTCCTCCTCTTGATCCTCGTCTAAGTCTTTGACATCAACCTGGGCAGGTTTAACTATCTAACTGAGGGTGACTGAAAAGTGAGAACAGTCCAATGGAGCGGCTTAGCCTTTGTATTAGACCACTTTGGGCCAGCTTGTGTTGACTCCATGCCTAAGGCTAATGAATAAAGCTCAGAGTCAAGGGATCTTAATTCTTTTTAAACTTGGATCTCTTCCAGTCTATGTTGGAGAGACTCTCCCAAGGGAGCCAGGTTAGGCAAGGGAATTGGGGAAAAAATATCTGGTGGGGGGATTTGGCCCCTGAAGGGCCAGAGCACAAAAAGCAGGAGAGATATAGGAGGGAGGTGGATGTGTAAGTCCTATAGGCTGTGGCTGGGTCCTAAGCAGTGGCAGGTCTTCTGTATCATAGGGAGTTGCTTCCTTCTCCAAGTTAGCCTTCTCCCCAGGGGTCAATGTGTCTCCAGGATTTAAAACTGGATAAAGGCGGTTGGTAACCATTGGAGCCCTATTCATTAGGGTGGTATTTTGAGGGGGACCAGGAAGGTTTCCAGGGTCCTGGGGAGACTGAGAATGGTCTATGTCTATACTAACTGATGGGCATGCGAGGGGGGACGAGAGGTCTTTTGCATAGTCTCTTTCCTAATCCTGAAAAGTTTTAAGGTACCATTGTCAAAGGGTGAACTTTTAAGAAATTCATTAATTAATTTCCAGTAAGAAAAGGTGGGAACAGGCAATTTTTCTGTCCAAAGGATTCATAATAATCTTTTAAACAGTCTCCTACTCTAAGCCATCTTTTACCATTAATGGTCCCTTCAAGGTGAAATCATAGACACAATTCCCCTATGTATGAAAAGAAAAATTTTAAGTCCTTTTTCTTAACACGTGCCCCCCATGTCTTGAAGGAATCCTTGAGGCCCGACAAATACAAATCATGTGACAAAACTGCTTGACCCAAGGTGGGTCACTCCCCGTGCGTCATCCCCACTCTCCTCCTGGATCTGTCTCTCGGTGGTGTCTGTTGAGGCAATTGTGAGCTCCGCTTGACCAAGTTTTCCAGGAGGACGGGGTTCCCTATGACTCAAAGGCTCGAGCCCCAGTCAGTGGGCGCCAGATGTCCCGGCTGGCAGGACACATCAACGTGGACAGCGAACCAAGATAGGGAGGAATGAAGGGACAAGAGACACGAGAGATGACAGGAAGACAGGAGTTCTGATCAACCTTCAAAACACATTGTTCACACAGGGGATTTTATATGCTGGAGATGGGAAAGCTCTCTTATCGGCAGTTCCTGGATGTCTACACAAGGTGAGATAACCTCAGGATATTTCAGGAAGACAGATGGCCACAGGATGTCTCAGGGACACAGATGGCTAAATGATGTCTCCAAGAGATGATGTCTCCCTGGGTGTTGTTTCTTATAAGTGTCAGGCTATTCTTTGAAGGAGAATTCCTTCTACCCCTGACAGTCAGGGATTCAGTATTTCCAATGGAAAACTGAAAAAAGAATGCAATGTGTATGCAAATATGTGCTACCCCAAAATCTTCCCACTTTCATTCAGAACAATGCCTTGACATTACCTTCACCCCAAGTAAGACACAATTAGAGAAGATTTGAAAATCTGTGAATACACATCTGGAATGGAAAATGCTCAGGAGTTCACAAACTTGAAGGTGGTAGAGGAGTTTCCAAAAGCAAAGAACAGGGTAATAACTCCACAAACATGGAGCTCTGCCGGCATAAAGATTTCTTGAGAAACTGCTTCTGAGGTTGGGCACTTGAAATATATGTTGTTTTCAGGAGCTTTAGCTTCCTTTGTATTGAGACCATCAAATCTGGGTCTGCATCTATGTGACCTGGAGGACATGGTTTCTTATTTTTCAATGGATATGAGGCAGTAGTGCTGAATTCTCTCTTTGTAGGTAAACTGTTGCCAATGGGGGCTAAGTGTCTCCCAGTGTGGACTGTGAAGACATTTAATCATCCTCCACTTTTGAGGTGTTTCTTGTAGCTGCACTGGGATTTTGGTATTCGCTTCTCGAAATGCAAGGAGTTCAACTGGGACACAGTGCTTGAGGGAGTTCTGTCATGTGTGGTGGGTAAGGGTCTGCAAGAGAATGCACCAACCAGGCTTCTATCCCATATAGCTTGCCCCCTTGACCATAGCAATCTGATTCTAAACATTGCACTGAAACCTCTCCATATAACAAGATGCCTTTACATACAAGGATCTAGAGGCTACACTATGTCAGTCACAAACTATTTGGAAGCCAATGCAAATCCAAATGACCCCACCACAGATGTTTTAACACACACCTGCACTCCACTGCTCTAGGCCGACTACTCATCAGGTTCCAAATTACTGGCATCTCTCTTCTACACCATTTTCATGAACACCAGTCAATCAAGGCACTGTCTGATACACTCATGATCATCAATAGGACATACAAAGTTTCTCCAGTGCGACCTGGTCATGGGAATTCAAAAATTTAATGATATTTATCTAGCCATTTTTCAATGATGACATTGGAGGCACTGTGGGATTCAATTCACTCAGGAACCATTAAATGGAGAAAAAGCTCATTTCAATGAAAGCTCTAGAAAACGTTAACAGGCAAGGCTTCCCAAAGAAAGGCCAAAAGGTCACATGAAGCCAGGTCCATTGAGGTCTACAATGTGAGGTCCATGTGTGTTTTGACTTGCAACAATGGCTGCCACGTCTTTAAGAATAAAATCATGTAATATCATTCCTGAGATTCCCAGTGCTCTGTGGAAAGCCACCCTGGGCCTAGATCTCAGTTTCCAAGGGCGAATCTCATGCGTGGCCTCCTAAAATCCCAACACAATACACAGCAATACTTCTTGGAGGTCAGTTCCAGAACTCAGTCTCTAGGGGAATCACACCAGTGTTCAAGCCCAGGTGGATCCAGTCAACTCTTCCAACCACGACTTAAATAAAAACAATTAAAACCAAAACACTCCCACATGGCCCTCATCTTCTCCCATATAGACACTCATCATAACCTCTGGCTGGAGTTTTCCATGAGGGTCGCAGGCCAAGACAATGTCCAAAATAATCTCCCTTGCACCTCATTTGCCTAAATTCAGGGTGGCCTGGAGACCCTTCCTGTTAACCAGAAGTGATCAAATAGGCCTGCCCTTAATACTGTTCCATTTCTCCAATTTGAGGCCTTCTGACTGTGGGGTTTAGATTCTTTATGTGAATTGGAGTCATGAGAAAACCAAGGTCCTCTGCAGAGATTTGAAGAACTCACTTGACCCAAAGGATCCCTATTCTCAATTGATGGATTTTAGGAACCTAAAAGGGGTAGGCAATAGAATTCATTAACAATGACTAAACTTTTTGCCATTTTGGTTTTGGATGCTCACATGGGATCTTTCTTTAGATCCATCAGGTGCTGAAAATCTAAGCCACAGCCTCACACAGGGCCAAGAGCCTGATCCAGACACATCCCTTTCCAAAGCAATTAAGCAAAGAGCCACAGGTGATGCCCATTCATTTCCATTTCAAAACTGTTTTCTTCAGGCTTCACAAAGGGGTGGCCTGAGGCAAAGACTTTCCTGACATTCAGGGCAAAAGAACAATACGTAAGCAAAAGGCCCAAAGCAGGTTTATACACTGAGATTTTCCTGGTCACACGGATATCTGAGTTTTTTGATATGCTGGCCATTCCCTTCAGCTATCCAGTACATGGTCATGTAACAGACCTTGGAGTTGGTACATACCTTGGACAGAAAACCATGAGTGTATTCTGGAGAGTGGCCAGAATTCAGGAAGAAAACAGGGACTTATGAAGGTAGTAGGTGTTGCCATCCATAAGGCAAGGCACACTCCATTCATAAATTGGGCAGGATGAATGCTGGGAAGCTTTCTACTAGACAGGACACATCCATTGTTGCATTCTCTTTTCTAATGTCTACAACCAGGGACACAGTGGGATACACAGACATAGAAACACTCACCTTGTAAAAGAATCTACTAGAAACAGTTCACTCCAAACCAAACAAACCACCTCTCTGATCTGGTTTCTTTGGCTAACTCTGTGAAGTTGTCAGGAACAAAGTGTTGAGCCACTACCTGCTTTCTCAGGAAATGTCCCTCTTCAGAACTCTCCTGGCATTTGGCTATCCTCACAGCAATAGTTACCGAGAAAGACTGACTCTGTCCTTGGAAAATCCAAACAAGTGAGCCCACTGGAACTGGGATTTGGACTGCCTCTTGGTGCCTGGCTTCTTGGATACCAAGTTCAGAGAGTTCAATCACCAAGGAAATGAGGCATGTCACTTTCTTTGGAACTGAATGAGGCCACTGACTTGGAAACCACATTGTCCTAAGAGTTGCTTCCAAGGGTCCCATGAGATGGAGGCTTCCCCTACTTTCTGTGACACTTTCACAAGTTAGAATGATATATCATCCATAGGCACCCAGGAACAGCTCTCCACACAGGCTGGTTTGATCCATCTTCTCTACAATAAGAAGAGAAAAGCTGATTCAGACATATTGCTTCATCCTGACCAGGTTGCTTGCCATGGAATATGACTTTTGCTCTCTCAGGTCCTTCGTACCTGCCTACAACTTCTCTGGGTATCATTTCTGTATGGACCTTTGAGGTTCTCAGCAGGTGGAAGGTCCCGTACTTTCCTGTATTCTAAGAACAACTCTGTCCCTGCTTTTCAGTAAAATGAGATTGAGGGAAGAGTGTATATTTAGGGTTAATAACAGGTTCAATTTGGGTTAGGAAATATTCTCTGTGATGAATTATGTTATTGGGAACCTGCGATATTTACAAAAATATAGAGGTGAAATATAAGAATGAAAACAGAAATCTAGGTATGATTTGAAGGCCAGAAGGGCATTGGGCCCTTGATTGGGATACTTAGCTTTGAATTATGTTCTGCACAGATGTCTCAGAAAATTTGATATACAATGGCATAGGACCTGTACCTTGGAAGATTGAATGTAGAAGAGAACATCCACTCAAAAAAGGATAGTCATTAGGATTTGAAAGATAGTCGGTACGTTTAGGAAGAAGAGTGAGTATATGATTTGGACCAAAAGTTCTTTAGCAATAGGGTTTCTTATTTTCCAATAAACATGAGGAAGCAGTGCAGAATCCTCTCTTTGTAGGTCAACTGTGACCACTGGAGACTAAGTGTCTCCCCGTGTGGACTGTAAAGCCATTTGTTCCTCCTCAACTTTTTGTGGTATTTTTGCTGCAGCACTGGGAGTTTGGTATTTGCGTCACAAAATACAAGGAGCTCAACTGGGACACAGTGCTGGAGGGAGCTCTGTCATGAGTGGTGGGTCAGAGTCTGCGAGAGAATGCACCAACCAGGCTCTATCCCTCATATCTTGTCCCATTGCCGCCTTGTCCATATCAACCTCATTCTGAACATTGCCCTGAAACCTCTCCATATAACAAGATGCCTTTACATATAAGGGTCTGCTGGCTGCACCATGTCAGTCAAAAGCCATTTGGAATCCAATGGTAGATCCTCATGGCCCTACCACTGATGTTCTTTCACACACCTGCCCACCACTCCTCTAGGCCCACTACTCAGCAGGCTCCAACATACTGAAATCTCTGTTCTACACCATTTTCATGAAACCCAGTAATTCAAGGCACTGTCTGGTACCCTAATGATCAGCAACAGGACATACAAAGCTTCTCCAATGAATTTCCAAAATTTTATGGTATTTTTCTAGCCATTTTTCAAGGATGAAGTTGGAGGCACTGTTGGTTTCAATTCATTCAGAAAACATTAAATGTTGAGGAAGCTCATTTCAGTGAATGCTCTGGAGAACTCTCACAGGCAAGTCTTCCCAAAGAGTGGCCAAATGGACACATGAAGCCAGGCCCATTGAGGTCTACAATGTGAGGTACGTGTGTGTTTTGACTCTCAACTATGGTACCGAAGTCTTTCAGAATAAAATCATGTGATATCCTGGCTGAGATTCCCAGTGATCAGAGGAAAGCCACCCTGGGCCTAGATCTCAGTTTCCAAGGGCGACTCTCATGCGTGGCCTCCTAAAATCCCAACAAAATTCATGGCAATACTTCTCTGAGGTCAGTTCCAAAACCCAGTCTCTAAGGGGAATCACACCAGAGTTCAAGCCCTGGTGGACCCAGTCATTTCTTCCAACCGCCTCACAAATGACCAAAATTAAAACCAAAACTCTCCCACATGGCCCTCATCTTCTTCCATATAGTCACTCATCGTAACCTTTGCCAGGAGTTTTCCATGAGGGGCACAGCCAAAGACAGTGTCCAAAATAAACTCCCTTGCCCCTCATTTGCCAATATTCAAGGTGGCCTGGACACCCTTCCTGTGAACCACGAGTGATCAAATAAGCCTGCCGTTAATACTGCTCTATTTCTCCAATTTGAGGCCTACTGACTTTTAGGTATAGATTATTTATGTGATTTGGAGTCATGAGAAAACACAAGAACCTCTGCGGGACTTTGAAGAACTCATTTGACCCAAAGAATCCCTAATATGTTAATCCCTAATACTCGTTAATACGGCACTGCTTCTCCAATTTGAGGCCTATTGACTGTGGGGTTTAGATTCTTTATGTGAATTGGAGTCATGAGAAAAACCAAGCACCTATGGGCTAGCCTCTGCAGGGTTTTGAGGAACTCATTTGACCCAAATGATCACTAGTCTCACTTGATGAAGGTCAGGAACCTTACAGAGGTAGGCAAGAGACTTCATTCACAATGACTGCTCTTTTGGCAATTTTTGTTTTAGATGCACACATTGGATCTTTTTTTTAGATCCTTCAGGTGCTGAGAATCTAAGACATAACCTCACACAGGGCCAAAAATCTGATTCAGACACATCCCTTTCCAAAGAAATTAAGTAAAGAGCCACAGGTGATGCCCTTTCATTTCCATTTGAAAACTGTTTTCTTCATGCTTCACAAAGGTTTGGCATGAAGAAAAGACCTTCCTCACATTCAGGGCAACAGAACAATTGGTAAGCACAGAGCTTGGATGTGGTACAAATCATGGAAACAAAATCGTGAGCCTATTCTGAGAGTGATCATTTTTCAGGAAGAAAACAGGAACTTAGGAAGATAGTAGATGTTGCCCATCCATAAGTCAAGCCGCAGTCCATTCATACACTGGACAAGATAAATCCTGGAATGCTTTCTACTAGACAGGACACATCCATTGATGCATTCTCTTTTCTAATGTCTACAACCACGGACACAGTGGATGCACAGAAAAAGAAACACTCGCCTTGCGAAACGTCTTACCAGAAACAGTTCACTCCAAACCAAACAAACCACCTTTCCTAACTATTCTTAGAACATGAGACAAAACCTCAAACCCACACCCAAACCCACAAAGGCACCTCCTTCCCCCAAGTAGGTCTGTAACTATCGGGAGTGTCCTCTGAATGGTGGGCCATACTATGTTCCGCTGAAATGGCCTGTCCTGTGTCAGATCTGGTCTCCTTGGCCAACTCTGTGAAGTTTTCATGAGCCAGCGGTGATCCACTACCTGGTTTCTCAGGAAAGGCCCATCTTCAGAGCTTTCCTGACATTTGGCCATCCTCACATCAGTAGGTACCAAGAAAGACTGACTCTGTCCTTGGTAAATCCAAACAAGTGAGAACACTGAGACTGGGACTGGGACTGGCTCTTGGTGCCTGGCTTCCCGGATCTGAGACTTCCATCACCAAAGAAGTAAGGTGAGGTTACTTCCTTCAATATCTTAATGAGGTCACTGCTTTGGCAACCACTTTGTCCTAACAGTTCCTTCCAATGGTCCTATGATGGAGGTTGCCCCTACTTCCTGTGATACTTTCACAAGTTAGAATGGTATATCAACCATAGGCATCCGGGAACAGCTTACCACACAGGACTGGTTTGGTCCATCTTTTCTACATTAAGAAGAGAGAGGCTTATTCAGAAGCTACCCTTCATCCTTACCAGGTTGTTTCCCATGGAAGGTGACTTTTGCTCTCTCAGGTACTTCATAGCTGCCTGCATCTTTCCCTGGGATCAAATCTGCATGGACCTTTGAGGTTCTCAGCAGGTGGAAGATCCCCTACATTCCTGTATTTTAAGATGAACTCTGTCCCTGCCTTTTGTAAAGTTAGATTGACGGATCAGTGTATGGTTAGGGTTAATACCTTGTTCGATTTGGGTTATAAATCATTCTGCAGGATGATTACTGCTATTGGTAACCTGCAATATTTATAAGATTATAGAGGTGAAATATAAGTACAAAAACAGAAATCTATGTAAGATTTGTAGCACAGAAGGGCATTAGGCCCTTGATTTGGATACTTAGCTTTGAATTACATTCTGCAGAGATGTCTCAGAAAATGCGATATACAATTGCAAAGGACCTTGTACTTTGGATGATTGATTGTAGAAGAGAACATTTACTCAAATTGGGAGAGTCAGTAGGAATAGAAAGATAGTCTGTAGGTTTAGGAAGAAGAGTGAGTATAAAATTTGGAACAAATGTTCTTTAGCAATAGGGTTTCGGTTATAGAGTGAATGTAAATGTAAGCACATGTTAAGACTCAGTCACAATGATGAACTGGAGAAAATATAGGAAAAGAGATATCAATAGAGACATTACAAAATCAGGCAATTATAATGTGAGTGATAGGATTAGACATTTTCAACATGGTTAAGATTGAATGCATAATCTTAGGAAGAAAAAATATGTAGTTACCAATAGGAATAACATTTGAAAGCATTAGGCCACCTGGACATGGATGTTTTTAGTAATCCATGTTCACTTTCCATTTAGGCTTTGGTACAATCATAAGTGTGACCTTTGCATTTTCTGCCCAGAAAATTATTGTGATAAAATGTATCTGTGGATCATGTGATATGAGTATTTCTTTCACCATTTCTGGGAGCAATATTTGAAGACATATAAATTAGTATTGGGGGTACAAAGTGGTGTACCATGTGTCAATGAATATAGAGATAATGGATGAATAGAATATACTGTGAATAAATAATCTAACTGGTTCCACTTTAAATAATGGATTGAATTGATATCTGAAAATATATAAGATATCATATATTGACATACAATCATTCATTCCAACCAGTTATATATCTAATGGTAATCTTAGGGTTATTGTTTATCATGAAGTGTGTGTGAGTTTTGCTTCAAAAGTGATTATGGAAATCGAAAATAATGTGTTTGGAAAGAAGTCTCATGAAAAGACCAGTCAAGAAATATGGAGGAATACATGAGTTGTGAAGCAGGAAGTGATTGAATGTGAAACAAATGCCTATAAATTTGCTAAATTGTGGATGAAATATATATCCAATGATGTGCATAAACTGATGAAATAGTAGTGTACCAGTGTTGAATACAAATGAACGGCAAAATACATATCATGTCCCATAGGAATCGACTTGCATTGATGTTAAACTGAGTCAGTTACTGTAGAAATATTAGGATTCGCGTGCATCATTCACTGAATTTAGTTTTCTTTTTTTAAAACTTTTTATTAATGGTTGTTCAAAACATTACATAGTATTGTGGTGAGCGTCACAGGTTGGGGGGCCTGGCTTGAGGAAAAAAAAGAGAAGGCCCTAGACACTCAGGATTGGAGATCCGCCCATTCTGGGATAAAGAGTTGCTGCACAGTGATTGCTTCCCACCTATTGAGAGGAGAAGCTTGGCCCAATGCACACAGCTCCACCTACTGGAAGAGAAGTTAATTGAACTCTGTTACTGCATGTATTATTATTATTTTTTTCTTTTTATTTTCTTCTTTTTCTTTCATTTTCATTTTTTTGTTGTTGTTCTTTAACTTTTTTTAATGTTTTTAATTATTTAAAATTTTTAAAATTTATTATTTTATGATTCTTTTAAATTTTAATTTTCATTTTTATAATTATCATTATTATTTCTAAAAAATTTTATTTCTTATTTTTTTTTCTTTTGTCTTTTCATTTCTTTTCAATTTTCTTATTCTCCCTTCCTTGAATTCTACCTGCCTACTCTCAATCTCTTTAGTGACTTCTTCCCATCCCTACTACTATCTTTCCTCCCAAGCTTCAAATAAATTTATAAGAGTAAGCAGTAACTCAGCAGTCAAACAGAACAAGAAGTAACATTAGCAGCATAAAAAAGCAAGGATGAAAATGTGTACAAACAATGAAGGACAACCTAGATAATCAGGAGGACCTAGAATCATCAGGAAAATGGTCATATAAAGAACTCAAGGAATACCTTAGACAGATGGAATGGAACCTTAAAGAGGATACGAGACAGCAATTCCAAACAGTGAAAGAACACATTGAAAATGAATTACATAAACAGATAAAAGAAGAAGTTAAGCGTCTTTATCAGGAGATAGAGATTATAAAAGAAATCAAACAATAATTCTAGAAATGAAGGAAACGATAAACCAAATTAAAAACTCAATTGAGAGTATCACTAACAGAGTGGAGCAAGTAGAAGCCAGAACGTCAAATAATGAAGAAAAAATATATCATCTTGAAAGGAGTCTAGCCAACTCCGAAAAACTGGTAAAAAATCATGAGAAAAATATCCAAGAGATATGAGATAACATAAAAAAAACAAACTTATGAGTCATCTGGATAGAGGAAGGTACAGAGATTCAAACCAAGGGAATGAGTAACCTGCTGAATTAAATAATTTTAGAAAACTTTCCAGAAATAAAAAAGGAAACGGATATACAAATTGTAGATGCATACAGGACACCAAGCACACAAAATCACAGTAGACCAATGCCAAGACACATTGTTACGAAAATATCCAATAAACAGACCAAAGAGAAATTATTAAAAGGTACATGAGAAAGGAGGCAGATGACATTCAGGGGTAAACCAATAAGGTTAACAACAGATTTTTCATCACAGACGCTGAAAGCGAGAAGATCCTGGAACAATGTATTTCAAATACTGAAAGACAATGGATGCCAACCAATAATTCTGTATCCAGCAAAATTAAGCTTCAGGTATGACAACAAAATAAAAATATTTCATAATTAACAAAAGCTAAAAGAATTTGCAGCCAGAAAACCAGCATTGCAAAGTGTCTTGAGCAAAACACTACACGAGGAAGAAATGAAAAACAACAACCAAAACTATCACTGGGAAGTGCCTCAGTAATAATAGAGGGCGGGGGAAAAGCTAATCATGGAGAAACAAACTAAATTAAAAATAAATAAATAATCAAAATGGCTGGCAGTACAAACCATATATAAATAGTAACTCTAAACCTTAATGGTTGAACTCTCCAATAAAGCGACATAGGCTGGTAACTTGGATTATAAAAACAAATCCAACAATATGTTGCCTCCAGGAGACACATCTGAATGGAAAAGGCATACACAGGCTTAAGGTGAAAGGTTGGGAAAAAATATACCATGCACACGGTCCTCGTAAGCAACCAGGGGTGGCCATCCTCACATAGAATAAAATCGACTTCAAGACTAAGTTATTCAAAAGGGATAAGTATGGATATTATATAACTTTAAAAGGAATCATTCACCAACAAGACATAAAAATTATCAATATTTATGAACCAAATAATGGTGCTGCGACCTTCATAAAACAAATTCTCCTCAAGTTCTGGAATCAAATAGACAACAACACAATAATTATCGGTGACTTCAACACAGCTCTCTCACCATTGGACAGATATTTCAAACAAAGGTTGAATTAAAAAAATATAGAATTCAATATCACAATCAATAACCTAGACTTAACTGAAATATATAGAATATACCAACCATCATCAAATGGATATACTTTTTTTCAGCAGCACATGGATCCTTCTCAAAAATAGACCATATATTATGCCATAGGGCAACCCTCAGTAAATATAAAGGGGTGGAGATAATACCATGCATTTTTTCTGACTATAATGGAATGAAACTGTAAATCAATGATAAAAGAAGGAAGAAAAAGTCCTACATCACATGGAAAATGAACTATATGTTACGGAATGATCAATGGGTTACAGAAGACATAAAGGTGGAAATCAAAAAATTCTTAGAGATAAACGAAAACACAGACACAACATATCGGAATCTACGGGACACAATAAAAGCAGTTTTAAGAGGGAAATTCATCGCCTGGTGGTCATTCCTCAAAAAAAAAAAAAAAAAAAGGAAAAACCAACAAATAAATGAGTCACAACACACGTTACAGAACTCTCTCCAGCACTCTGTCCCAGTTGAACTCCTTGTATTTTGTGAAGCAAAAACCATATTCCCAGTGCAGCAGCAAGAAGCACCACAAAATGTGAAGGATGACCAAATGTCTTCACAGTCCCCACCAGGAGACACTTGGCTTCCTGTGGCCACAGTTTACCTACAAAGAGAGAATTCAGCACTGCTGCCTCAGGTTCATTGGAATATAAGAAACCATGTCTTCCAGGTCACATAGATGCAGACCCAGATTTGATGGTCTCACTACAAAGGAAGCTAAAGCTCATGACAACAACATATATTTCAAGTGCCCAACCTCAGAGGCAGTTTCCCAAAAAGTCATAGGCCAGCAGAGCTCCATGTTGGTGGAGTGTTTACCCTGTCCCTTACTTTTGGAAGCTCCTCTACCACCTCCAAGGTTGTGAACTCCCGAGCATATTCCATTCAGATACATAATCACAGATTTTCACACTTTTCTCCTCTTATTGTGTCTTACTTGGGGCGAAGGTAATATCATGGCACTTCTCTGGATGTGAGTGGGAAGATTTTTGTGTAGCACATGTTTACATACACATTGGAGTCATTTTCCAATTTTCCATTTGAAATACTGAATCCCTGACATTAACCCCTACCCTACTGGATTCTGACTAATAATCTTAATATGATGGTGAGAAATAACCCAAAAAGAATAGAAATACAAGCAGTTCAGAGGAGGCATGGTGTGTAGTTGGAATTGCCTTTTGCATTATATAGTGTAGGAGTTATAAATCTAGTCAATTTTTTGTTGAAATAACTCTACATGTGTTTTTAAAGTTAACAAATATGTGAATTCCTGTCTCCCTTTCTCTGTAGCCTATACGGTGCATGTATTTTTATATGCACATAGAAAATCCTATCTGGTATCGCACGTATATACTTGTGAGGTGGCTGAATTGGCAGATACAAATTTTGAGAAGAGATCACTCCTCCTAAACGCTGTTGGAACTGAAAATTCAACCTATGGGTGAGCTTCCAAGTTGAATAACATTATACATAAATCCATGTTCAGTAAATGAATATTTTTGCATCTGTGGATTATATATATTTCATGATGAATTTTGATTGGCATATATATTGCTACTTTTTTTCTTTTATTGGTTGTTCAAAACATTACAAATCTCTTCACATATCATATTTCATACATTAGATTCAAGTGGGTTATGAACTCCCATTTTTACCCCAAATACAGATTGCAGAATCACATCGGTTACACATCCACATTTTTACATAATGCCCTATTAGTTACTTTTGTATCCTGCTACCTTTCCAATACTCTACTCTCCCCCCTCCTCTCCCCTCCCATCTTCTCTCACTACCCCATCTACTCTAATTCATTTCTCTCCTTGTTTATTTTCCCATTCCCCTCACAACCTCTTACATGTAATTTTGTGTAACAATGAGGGTCTCCTTCCATTACCATGCAATTTCCCTTTTCTCTCCCTTTCCCTCCCACCTCATATCTTTGTTTAATGTAAATCTTTTCTTCTTGCTCTTCCTCCCTGCTCTGTTCTTAGTTGCAATCCTTATATCAAAGAAGACATTTGGTATTTGTTTTTTAGGATTGACTAGCGTCACTAAGCATAATCTGCTCTAGTACCATCCATTTTCCTGCAAATTCCATGATTTTGTCATTTTTTAGTGCTGCGTAATACTCCAGGGTGTATAGAAGCCACATTTTTTTTTTATCCATTCATCTACTGAAGGACAACTGTGTTGGTTCCACAGTGTAGCAATTGTGAATTGTGCTGCTATGAACATCGATGTGGCAGTATCCCTGTAGTACACTCTTTTAAGGTCTTAAGGGAATAGTCCAAAAAGGGCAATAGCTGGGTCAAATTGTTGTTCCATTCCCAGCCTTCCCCAGAATCTCCATACTGCTTTCCAAATTGGCCGCACCAGTTTGCGGGAACATCTCTCCACACAGGCCTGGTTTGGTCCTTCTTCTCTACATTAAGAAGAGAAAGGCTTATTCAGACACAACCCTTCATCCTTAAAAGGTTGTTTCCCATGGAAGATGACTTTTGCTCTCTCAGGTCCTTCATTGCTGCCTACATCTTCTTCAGGGATCAAATCTACATGGAACCTCAAAGATTCTCAGCAGGTGGAAGATACCCTAAATTCCTGTATTGTAAGATGAACTCTGTACCTGCTCTTCTGTAAAGTTAAATTGAGGGAACAGTGTATAGTTAGGGTTAATAATATGTTCGATTTGGGTTAGTAATCATTCTGCTGGATGAATAATGGTATTGGAAAACTGCCATATTTACAAGAATATACAGCTGAAATATAAGTATGAAAACAGAAATCTAGGTAAGATTTGAAGTCCACAAGGGCATTAGGCCCTTGTTTGGGATACTTAGCTTTGAATTACGTTCTGCAAAATTGTCTCAGATAAATCGATAATCCATGCCATAGGACATTGGACCTTGGATGATTGATTGTAGAAGAGAACATCCACTCAAAATAGGATAGTCGGTAGGTTTAGGAAGAAGAGTGAGTATAAAATTTGGACCAAATGTTCTTTAGCAATAGGGTTTTGGTTATAGAGTGAATGTAAATGTCAGCACATGTGAAGAGTCAGTCACAATGATGAACTGGAAAAAATATAAGAAAGAAGATATCAATAGAGACAATACAAAATCAGGCAATTATAATGTGAGTGATAGGATTAGACATTTTCAACAGGATTGAGATTGAATACATAATCTTAGGAAGAAAAAAATAGGTAGTCACCAATAGGAATGATATTTGAAAGCATTAGGCAACCTGGACATGGATGTTTTTAGTAATCCATGTTCACTTTCCATTTAGGATTTGGTACAATCATAAGTGTGACCTTTGCATTTGTGCAAAGAAAATTATTGTGATAAAATATATATGTAGATCATGTGACATGATTATTTCTTCCACTATTACTGGGAGCAATATTTGAAGACATATAAATTAGTATTGGGGGTACAAAGTGGTGTACCCTGAGTCTATGAATATAGAGATAATGCATGAATAGAACTTACTGTGAATAAATAATATAACTGGTTCCTCTTTAAATAATAGATTGAATTGATATCTGAAAATATATTAGAAATCATAAATTGACATAAAATCAGTCATTCCAACCAGTTATGTATCTAATGGTAATCTTAGGGTTATTGTTTATCATGAAGTGTGTGTGAGTTTTGCTTCAAAAGTGATAATGGAAATGGAAAATATTGTGTTTGGTAAGAAGTCTCATGAAAAGACCAGTCAAAAAATATGGAGGAATACATGTGTTCTGAAGCAGGAAGTGATTGAAAGTGAAACAAATGCCTATAAATTTGCTAAATTGTGGATGAAATATACATCCTATAATGTGCATAAACTGATGAAATAGTAGTGTACCAGTGTTGAATAAAAATGAATGTCAACATGTACATCATGTCCCATAGGAATCTACTTGCATTGATGTTAAACTGGGTCAGTTACTGTAGAAATATTAGGATTCGCGTGCATCATTCACCGAATTGAGTTTTCTTTTTTTTTTAATTTTTATTTATGATTCTTCAAAACATTAGATAGTTCTTGATGTATCATATTTCACACTTTGATTCAAGTGGGTTATGAACTCCTATTTTTACCCTGTATACAGATTGCAGAATCAAATCAGTTACACATCCATTGATTCACATATTGCCTTACTACTGTATGTTGTATTCTTCTGCCTTTCCTATTCTCTACTATCCACCCTCCCATGCCCTCTCCTCCCCTCTTCTCTCTCTAATCCCACTACTCTAATAAATTTTCCCGCTTGTATTATTTTTCCCTTTCCCCTCACTTCCTCTTGTATGTAATTTTTTATAACCCTGAGGATCTCCTTCCATTTCCATGCAATTTCCCTTCTCTCTCACTTTCCCTCCCACCTCACATCCCTGTTAAATGTTAATTTTCTTCTCATGCTTTTCGTCCCTTCTCTGTTCTTAGTTACTCTCCTTATATTAAAGAAGACATTTGGCATTTGTTTGCTAGGGTTTGGCTAGCTTCACTTAGCATAATCTCCTCTAATGCCATCCATTTCCCTGCAAATTCTATGATTTTGTCATTTTTTAATGCAGAGTAATACTCCGTTGTGAATAAATGCCACTTTTTTTTTATCCATTCATCTATTGAAGGGCATCTAGGTTGGTTCCACCGTCTTGCTATTGTGAATTGTGGTGCTATGAACATCGATGTAGCAGTTTCTCTGTAGCATGCTCTTTTTAGGTCTTTAGGGAATAGAATGAGAAAGGGAATAGCTGGGTCAAATGGTGGTTCCATTCCCAGCTTTCCAACAAATCTCCATACTGCTTTCCAAATTGGCTACACCAATTTGCAGTCCCACCAGTAATGTACAAGTGTACCTCTTTCCCCACATCCTCCCCAGCACTTGTGTTTGTTTGGCTTCATAAATGCTGCCAATCTTACTGGAGTGAGATGGTATCTTAGGGTGGTTTTAATTTGCATTTCTCTGATTGCTGGAGATGGTGAGTATTTTTTCATGTACTTGTTGATTGATTGTATGTCCTCCTCTGAGAAGTGTCTGTTCAGATCCTTAGCCCATTTGTTGATTGGGTTATTTGTTATCTTATTGTCTAGTTTTTTGAGTTCTTTGTATATTCTTGATATTAGGGCTCTATCTGAAGTGTGAGGAATAAAGATTTGTTTCCAGGATGTAGGCTCCCTATTTACCTCTCTTATTGTTTCTCTTGCTGCGAAAAACCTTTTTAGTTTGAGTAAGTCCCATTTGTTGATTCTAGTTATTAACTCTTGTGCTATGGGTGTCCTTTTGAGGAATTTGGAGCCCAACACCACAGTATGTAGATCGTAGCCAATTTTTCTTCTATCAGACGCCATGTCTCTGATTTGATATAAAGCTCCTTGATCCATTTTGATATAACTTTTGTCCATGGCGAGAGAAAGGGATTCAGTTTCATTTTGTTACATATGGATTTCCAGTTTTCCCAGCACCATTTGTTGAAGATGCTATCCTTCCTCCATTGCATGCTTTTAGCTCCTTTATCAAATATAAGACAGTTGTAGGTTTTTGGATTAGTCTCTGTGTCCTCCATTCTGTACCATTGGTCCACCTGCCTGTTTTGGTACCAGTACCATGCTGTTTTTTTTTTTTACTATTGCTCTGTAATATAGTTTGAAATCTCTTATCGCTATACCGCCTGATTCACACTTCCTGCTTAGAAATGCTTTTGCTATTCTGGGTCTTTTATTTTTCCATATGAATTTCATGAATGCTTTCTCTATTTCTACAAGAAATGCCCTTGGGATTTTGATTGGCATTGCGTTAAACCTATAGAGAACTTTTGGTAATATCACCATTTTGATGATGTTAGCTCTGCCTATGCATAAACAGGGTATATTTTCCATCTTCTAAGATCTTATTCTACTTCTCTTTTTAGGGTTCTGTAGTTTGCATTGTATAAATCTTTCACCTCTTTTGTTAGGTTGATTACCAAGATTTTTTTTTTTGAGGATATGTGAATGGAGTGTTTTTCCTCATTTCTGTTTCAGAAGTTTTGTCGCTGATATACAGAAATGCTTTTGATTTATGCATGTTGATTTTATATGCTGCCACATTGCTGAATTCATTTATTAGTTCTAGTAGTTTTTTTTGTAGACCCTTTTGGGTTTTCTATATAAAGAATAATGTCATCTGCAAATAGTGATATTTTAAGTTCTTCTTTTTCTATTTTTATGCCTTTAATTTCTTTCGTCTGTCTAATTACTCTGGCCAGTTTCGAAAACTATATTGAATAGAAGTGGTGATAGAGGACATCCCTGTCTTGTTCCAGATTTTAGAGGGAATGCCTTCAATTTTTCTCCATTCAGAATGATACTAGCCTGAGGGTTAGCATAGATAGCTTTTACAGTGTCGAGGTAAGTTCCTGTTATCCCTGGTTTTTCTAATGTTTTGAACATAAAGGGATGCTCTACTTTGTCGAATGATTTTTCTGCATCTATCTAGATGATCATATGGTTCTATATTTAAGTATATTTATGTTGTGAATAACATTTATTGATTTCTGTATATTGAACCGTCCTTGCATCTCAGGGATGAATCCTACCTGATCATGATGCACAATTTTTTTGATGTGCCTTTGTATCCAATTCGCCAGAATTTAATTCAGGTTTTTTGCATCTAGGTTCATCAGAGATATTGGTCTGTAGTTTTCTTTCTTTGAGGTGTCTTTGTCTGGTTTCGAAATCAGAGTGTTCTTGGCCTCATAGAATGAATTTGGCAGAGCTCCCTCTTTTTCTATTTCCTGAAATATCTTGAAAATTATTGGTATTAATTCTTTTTTAAAGGTCTTGTAAAACTCCGCTGTATACCCATCTGAACCTGGACTTTTCTTGGTTGGTAGTCTTTTGATTGCTTCTTCTATTTTATCCATTGATATTGGTCTGTTTAAATTGTGTGTATCCTCCTGACTCAGTTTGTGCAAATCATATGAGTTAAGAAATTTATCAATGTCTTCACTATTTTCTATTTTATTGGAATATAGGTTTTCAAAATAATTTCTAATTGTCTTCTTTATTTCTGTAGCATCTGTTGTTATATTGCCTTTTCGATCCCATATGTCAGTAATTTCAGTTCTCTCTTTCTTCGCTTAAATCCAAAACACTCCCACATGACACTCATCTTCTTCCATATAGACACTCATCATACCCTGTGGCTACAGGTTTCTATGAGAGGCAAGGCCAAGAAAGTGTCCAAAATAAGCTCACTTGCCCCTCATTTGCCTAAAATCATGGTGGCCTGGGTACTCTTCCTTTGAACCAGGAGTGATCAAATATTCCTGCTGGTAAAGTGTTCCGCTTTTCCAATTTGAGGCCTACTAGCTGTCAGGTATAGATTCTTTATGTGATTTGGAGTCATGAGAAATCAGAAGCACCTATGGGATAGCCTCTGCAGGGATTTGAAGAACGCATTTGACCCAAAGGATCCCTATTCTCACTTGATGTAGGTCAGGAACCCAACCTAAGAAGGCAAAAAAATTTATCCACAATGACTGCTCTTTTGGCCATTTTGGTTTGGAAGCACATGGGATTTTTATTTAGATCTATCAGGTGCTGAGAATTTAAGCCACAACCTCACACAAGGACAAGAGGCTGATTCAAGCACATCCCATTCCAAAGCAATTAAGCAAAGAGCCACAGGTGATGCCCATTCATTTCCATATGAAAACAGTTTTCTTAAGGCTTCACAAAGGGGTGGCCTGAGGTAAAGACCTTCTTGACATTCAGGGTAATAGAAACGTAAGTAAGCAAAAGGCCCAAAGCAGGGTTTCTCCACTAAGACTTTCCTGGTCACACTGATATCTGAGTTTTCTGAGATTCTCCCATTCCCTTCAGCTATCAGTACATGGCCATGTCACAGAGCCTTGTGGTGGTACATATGTTGGACACAAAACCATGAGCCTATTCAGGAGAGTGGCCAGAATTCACGAAGAAACAGGAACTTAGAAAGATAGTAGGTATTGCCCATCCATAGGCAAGCCACTCTCCATTCTTAAATTGGGCAGGATGAATGCTGGGACACTTTATATTAGACAGGACACAACCATTGATGCATTCGCTTTTCAAAGGTCTACAACCACGGATACAGTGGGATACACAAACAAAGAAACACTCGCCATGTCAAATGACTTATTAAAAACAGTCCACTCCAAACCAAACAAACTGCCTTTCCTACCTATTCTCATAACATGAGACAAAACCAAACTCACATGCACACCCACAAAGGCACCTCCTTTACCCAAGTAGGTCTGTGACTATCCAGAGTGTCCTCAGACTGATTGGCCATACTATGTTCCCACGAAATGGCCTGTCCTGTCTCAGATCTGGTCTTCATTACCAACTCTGTAAAGTTGTCAGGAGCCATCAGGGAGTCACTACCTGCTTTCTCAGGAAGGCCCCTCTTCAGAGCTTTCCTGGCATTTAACCATCCACAGATCAGTATTTACCAAGAAAGACTGACTCTGTCTTTGGTAAATCCAAACAAGTGAACGCAATGGGACTGGAACTGGGACTGGCTCTGGGTGCTTGGCTTCCTGGATCCCGAGTTCAGCAAATTGCATCAACAAAGAAGTGAGGTAGGTCAATTCTTTCAGGAACTGAATGAGGTCACTGCCTTGGTAACCACTTTGTTCTAACAGATGCTTCGAAGGTTCCCATGAGATGGAGGTTACCCCTACATCTTGTGACACATTCAGAAGTTAGAATTGTATATCGTCCATAGGCACCCGGGAACTGCTCTCCACACAGGCTGTGGTGAGCCGTTTCTGCAGATTATGGTCGCCATTGCAAGATGGCGCTGGCTCCACTGTGGTCTGTAATAAACAACTCCTTGTTTGGGAGAGTTGGTGCATGGTTTCTCAGCACCCTGTGAGAAAGTTCCACGTGGCAGCTTCGCATTGGGGCTTGGGATGCTTTATTAAGGCTGGGAGGGGTATCCGACGGGGAATTAGAAGAAATATCAAGGGCCTGAATAAACTGCTGAAAGAAGATTCCTGAGTTGCGTCTTTCTTGCAGGCAAGGGGTCGCGACAAGTGGTGCTGAAAACCCGGGAACCAGAACTTTCAGCAGTCAGGGGTGTTGCACCAATTAGTCCCAGGTAAGTAGGACCCACGGTCAAAGCGGAGATCAGTCCTAGATAAGTAGGACCCGCTATCAAAGCGGAGATCAGTCCTAGGTAAGTGGGACCCGCGGTCAAAGTGGAGATTAGTCACAGATTAATTGGGACCCGCGGTCAAAGCGGAGATTAGTCCCAGATTAATTGGGACCCGCGGTCAAAGCGGAGATTAGTCCTAGGTAATTAGGACCCGCTATCAAAGCGGCAGCTCCTCTGTAAAGCCAGAGAGAGCATTAAATCTTATTGCAGCTGCACTGTGTACTTTCGCTCTTACTTTCACTTTTGTTTGTTGTGTGTCTTTTGTTGTGTCATGGGTGCCGTATCTTCAAGTCCGCTTCTCCTGGCCCTAGATAACCTGTTACGTTCCAAGGGCCTAAAAGTGAAACGTAGTACTTTACAGAGATTTTTACAGAAGACAGATATTGTTGCCCCGTGGTTCGCATTTTCTGGCAGCCTCACTATACCTAGCTGGGATAAGTTAGGCACAGATCTTGACTTTGCTTCTGAGCAGGGCATATTAGAGGGTGGGGTGATACCCCTTTGGAAGATGATCCGTAGTTGCCTCGCAGATGGCAGATGTCAGGAAGCACTTACTAAAGGACAAGAAGTTTTAGAGCAATTACATGAAGAAAGATCAGAAATGGCAGGCAGTGAGGTATTTCAGGAGGGTGGGAGTGTGCGAAGCGAGAAACAGGGAAGGAAACAATTATCTCCGGCAGGCAGTGACGTATTTCAGGAGGATGGCAGTGTGCGGAGCGAGAAACAGGGGAGGAGGCGATTGTCTCTGGCACGGAGTGAAATATTTCAGGAGGAAGGGAATGTGCAGAGCGAGAAACAGGGGAGGAGGCAATTGTCTCTGGCACGGAGTGAAATATTTCAGGAGGAAGGGAATGTGCAGAGCGAGAAACGGGGGAGGAAATGCTTGTATCCATATCTCAGTACACTGCGCACACTCCCATGCAAAAGTGGGTCAGAAGAGGAGGAGGATGAGAAGGAGGAGCTCGGGAGACTGTCTCGGCAGCTAGGGAGTTTAACTATGGGAGAAGGGAACAAAAATAAACAGGAGCTCAAGAAAAATGATCCTCCGGACCCGCCGCCGTACGGTGAGGGTGTTTCGAGGAGAGCTTTCCATGCCCAAGCATGGAGGGCTGTTAACGCTGAGATGGGTCTTGCTTATCCAGTTTTCCAGGATGACAATAGGGGAAGATTCCATGAGCCTTTAGATTTCAAAATTGTGAAGACCCTGGCAGAGTCTGTGCGCACGTATGGGGTGGATGCCGCCTTCACATTAACTCAGGTGGAGAGTCTGTCTAGATACTGTATGACTCCCTCTGATTGGGCTATCCTTGTTCGGGCTTGTGTTTCTCCAGGCAAATATTTGGACTGGAGAGCCTTTGTACTAGAGGGCGCTGTAGAGCAGGCTGCCCAAAACTATGCAGCGGGACACCCCCATTGGTACAAGGAAATGCTTTTGGGACAAGGCAGATTTGCTAATCAACAAACAGGATACCCCCCTGAGGTATATGAACAGATCAATAACATTTGTATCCGTGCATGGAAATCACTCGCAAATAGAGGAGAAGTGTCTGGCAATTTAACAAAAATCATGCAAGGCCCCACAGAACCTTTCTCGGACTTTGTTGCTAGGATGGTGGATGCCGCAGGAAAAATCTTTGGTGACCCTGATAGAGCAATGCCCTTGATTAAAAAACTTGTTTTTGAGCAATGCACCAAAGAATGTAAAGCAGCAATCGCTCCTTATAAAAACAAGGGCATTGAAGCTTGGATGAAAGTGTGTAGAGAGCTTGGAGGACTTTTAACTAATGCAGGTCTTGCAGCTGCTGTCCTTCGGATCGCAAAAGGGGGCGGTCCTGGTGCCGGAACATGCTTCCATTGTGGTCAATCCGGCCATTTCAAACGTGACTGTCCCAAAAAAGGCAATTTTACTGGACCTCCTCGCGGTGGCCCTTCTAATAGCCCTCGTCAACCGGGGCTGTGTCCAAAATGCAAAAAGGGGAAGCATTGGGCAAGAGAGTGTAGATCAGTGAGGGACATCCATGGACAGCCTATTTCAGCTGGGCCAAAAAACGGCCGAAGGGGCCCACGACCCCAGGGCCCACGAATATATGGGGCAATGGAGAATGTCACACCCGAACCCGAGACATGGCCTTCTCTGCGCCATCCCACGAGATGCGGAGAGCCACTACACGTGCCGCGGGATTGGACCTCTGTTCCACCTCCAGACTCGTATTAACACCAAAGATGGGAGTCCAATTGGTGGAAACTGAGTTCAAAGGGCCTTTAACCCCTGGCACTGTAGGTTTGTTAATTGGACGTGCATCCTCTATCCTACAAGGTCTTCATGTTTTCCCCGGAGTTATAAACCCTGATACTGTAGGGGCAGTAAAAGTTATGGTGGAAGCTCCAAGGGGCATTGTGTCTATCTCCCCAGGGGATCGGATTGCTCAATTGCTAATTTTGCCTAGTTTGCATAATCACTTCCCTGCTGACTCAAGGTCACGGACAGGAAATCAGATTGGTACCACCGGAGGAAATTGTGCCTATTTGTCACTGGATATGAGCAATCGCCCCACTTTGGAATTAAGCATAGAAGGTAAATCTATTGTGGGATTGCTGGAAACAGGAGCAGATCGTAGTATCATAGCCCTTAAGGACTGGTCTAAGGGATGGCCAGGGCAGGCTTCTGATCAATCCTTAAGAGGACTTGGATATGCCCAAGCCCCTCAAATCAGCTGTAGACATCTATCTTGGAAGGACTTGGAAGGACATGATGGTACCTTTCAGCCTTATGTACTTGATTTACCCATTTCTTTATGGGGCCGTGATCTGATGAAAGACATGGGGTTCACTCTTAGTAATGACTATTCCCCAGTGTCTCAACATATCATGCAAAATATGGGGTATAGGCCAGGTCTAGGACTAGGAAGGCACCTACAGGGATGTAAGCATCCTGTGCAAGGTCTTCAAAAGCTTAACAGGTTTGGTCTGGGTTTTTCCTAGGGGCCACTGGGGCTCAAATACCTATAACATGGCTCACCGAGGAGCCTGTTTGGGTGCCTCAGTGGCCTCTTCCCTCGGTTAAACTGGCAGCAGCCCATGATCTAGTCAAAGAACAACTTGATTTGGGTCACATCCAACCTTCTACTTCTCCATGGAATACTCCCATATTTGTCATTAAGAAAAAATCAGGGAAGTGGCGCCTACTGCATGATCTACGAGCAGTTAATGCTCAGATGCAGCTTATGGGGCCCATTCAAAGAGGGCTGCCTCTGCTCTCCTCTGTTCCTCAAGGCTGGCATATAATTGTTATTGACATTAAAGACTGTTTCTTTTCCATTCCTTTGCATCCTAAAGATTCACAACGTTTTGCTTTCACACTTCCCTCGTGTAATCACGAAGAACCAGATCAAAGGTTTGAGTGGGTGGTGTTGCCACAGGGGATGGCTAACAGTCCCACGATGTGCCAGATGTATGTGGGGAAGGCACTCGCACCTCTCAGACGTAAGTATTCCTCCACAAAGATCATTCACTATATGGATGATGTGTTATTGGCCGCAAAATTAGAACAGACAGTTTATGAGGCTTATAAAGAACTCGTGATGCTGTTGGCTCAACATGGACTGCACCTCGCACCTGAAAAGGTTCAAACGGGGGATTCTATCAGGTTTTTGGGAGCGACCATTGGGTATGACAAATTAAAACCACAAAAAATTACCATCAGGACTCAAGATCTCCAAACTCTAAATGATTTTCAAAAATTGCTGGGAGATATTAATTGGATAAGAGGATATTTACATATTCCTAATATTGTGCTCCAGCCTTTGTATGCTACTCTTAAGGGTGATCCAGATCTTGCTTCCCCTCGTAGCCTCACTACTGAGGCTAGAGCGGCCCTTATAAAAGTAGAACAAGCTATACAGCATGCCACTCTATGCAGGCTCCAGAGTGATAAACCTTTCCAGTTATGTGTGCTTGCCACTATGCGGCAGCCTACTGGAGTACTGTGGCAAGATGGGCCTTTACTATGGATCCACCCACATGTATCCCCAGGAAAATCCTTAGAATATTATCCTGATGCTGTTGCAGCATTGGCACTTAAAGGGATTCAACAAAGCATTCAATTTTTCGGCCAATCACCTTCTTCTCTTATCATACCCTACACTAAAGCTCAACTTAATGTTTTATGTGCTACTCTAGACAACTGGGCTATTCTGTGTTGCTCGTTTCAAGGGGGTATTGATAATCACTACCCTTCTCATCCATTACTCCATTTTGTTAAAGAACATCCCATCATTTTCCCTAAGGTAACTTCATCCAGTCCAATTCCGGGGGCTGTTAACATTTTTACTGATGGTTCCAAGTCTGGAATGTGAGCTTATGTAATTAATGACTCTCCCCCTATCCAGCATCAATTTGCTCCTGGAGATCTACAATGGGTAGAACTACAAATTGTTATTGAAGTTTTTAAACAGTGTTCTTTTCCTTTTAATCTTATTTCGGACTCCAGCTATGTGGTACAAGCACTAAAAGTCCTGGAGACCGTGGGAACTATTAGTGATGCCCACAATGTGTCTGTTTACTTTACTCAGCTTCAACAGCTTATCTCTAACCGCACTGCTTCTTTTTATCCAATGCACATCAGGGCTCACACATCTCTTCCTGGTCCGTTATCCCAAGGTAATGCCTGTGCGGACTTAGCCACTAGAGGCCAATTGATATGCTTGGCTTCCTCCTTAGAGAGGGCTAAGTTGTTTCACCAAAACTTCCATGTTAATGCATTAACGCTGCGCAGGCGTTTTTCCATTTCAAGAGCGGATGCTCGGCAGATAGTATTGCAATGTCCCCATTGTGTCACATTTCTTCATCCCCCTAATTATGGAGTAAACCCACGGGGATTAAAGCCATTGATTGTTTGGCAAATGGATGTGACACATATACCTGACTTTGGTAACCTTAAGTATGTGCATGTTTCCGTTGATACGTGCTCTGGAATTATCCATGCTTCTGCTTTATCGGGAGAAAAGGCACGTAATGTCATTACTCACTGTTTAGAGGCATGGGCAGCATGGGGTGCACCTGCATCCCTTAAGACTGAAAATGGACCTGCTTATACTGGCAGACAATTTACAGTTTTTTGTTCTACTATGGGAGTGCAACTTACTCATGGTTTGCCTTATAATCCTCAAGGACAAGGCATTGTTGAGCGTGCTCATCGCACCTTAAAGGAAACTTTACAAAAACAAAAAGGGGGAATAGGAACTGAACACTCTCCTAAAGAACGCCTGTCCTTAGCTCTCTTTACCATTAATTTTTTGAATTTGGATATTCATGGTCGCTCTGCGGCCGATAGACATGTGTCCCCTCAGCCCTCTGTGATTGGCTATGTTAAGTGGAAGGATGTTCTTACGGGCCAATGGAACGGCCCTGACCCCGTGCTGACATGGGCACGAGGATCTGTATGTGTTTTTCCCCAGGATCGTACGGAACCATTGTGGGTCCCTGAACGCTTGAGAAGAAGAGTCTCGACATCCACTGACCAGCAACAAGAGATACCACAACAATCCTGTGATGAGGATCTTCATTCTACTAAGTGCTCTGGCTCTGGTGCTGGTGCCGATGGCACAGGCGACACCAATGCGGTGGTGGGCAGTGGCACGGGCATGGCCAATGCCGATGCCGGTTCATGGTAATTCTAGTGTCCTCCCCACTCTTTTTTCTACCTCATGTGAGATGTCTGCTCCCTGTGCCTCTCCTAGAGGGGACATGGAGAGAATTTTTAATCAATCTCAAGTTAATCTCACAGGAGTTTTTTGTTTCAGCCTTAGAAACGCTAATTGCATTAGCCTTAAGACCAAAAATTTGACTAACTGGGAGGACCCATTGTGGTCCAATCAGGTCTCAGGAAGCATTATCAGTGCTGTATTGAGCAAGGTAGCTTCGGGGAATCAATCAGGCTCAGAGACCCCTGCAAACAGCAGCTCTGCTCTTAACATAACTACCTTGGCTATTATCTCCGAGGTACTAATCCCAGTGCCTCCTTTTTCTAGTAGTATTTATAATGCCACTCATTTCAAGGCCTCTCCTTACTGTTCCCCTAATCTTGGTTTCCCCCCAATATTTACGCCTTGTCAGGATCATTCTTGGGAGAAACATCAAGTTGCTAAATGTTTCTCCCTTTCCCCCTCTCTTGATAGGTATGTTTATAACTTTAACAATAGTGCCAGCTCCTCTACAGGAGTAGGTTGGTCCTGGTTTTAATGGCTGATTTCCAATGAAAAGGGGGCTTCAGCCGATATTTCTGCACTGGCTCAGTTGGTAGGAGCCAAAAGTTGGCTGGCTAATATTTCTGGTACTGTTAGGGAAAGTGAACAAGGTAATAGACTTACATCTGTTTTATTCAACTCTCTGTTGTATAATGCCACATTGCCTCCTGCAATGGTCTGTGTCCAATCCCCCTTCTTATTCCTTTTGGCTAAGGCCACCTCATTGGGGATGCTGGATTGTTCTCATACTACCTGTCTCTTATCTGAGTGTTGGAATGGTTCCTGGACTGTAGCAGTGTTTATGAAGATTCCAACTTTTGTCCCAATCCCGGTCACTGCGGATCCTGATAAATTCCCTATTGTTGAGCTACTTAGAGTCCACAGAGATTTTGGAATCACAGCGGCTATAGTGACAGCCGTGGCGGTATCTGCTGCTGCAGCGGTTACGGCCGGAGTGGCTATGGCCAATCAAGTACAAACTGCTGCCACTATTAATCAAGTTGTCCAACAAACTTCCACCATACTTGAATCCCAAAATACAATTAATCAACATATTTTGTCAGGGATTTTAGCTGCCAACCAAAGAATAGATTGACTCCAAGCTCAGGTAGAAGAATTGGCTGACTTAGTGCTTTTGGGTTGTGTTGACCAACGTGCACATTTATGCATAACCTCTGTCAGATTTAATGATTCCAGGAATGCTTCCCGCACCATTGGCGAATATTTGGCTGGAAATTGGTCCATGGAAGCGGAAGACATGATCCAGTCTCAACTAACCCAGATAGCTGTCTTGAATAGCACCCGTGTTGATCCCGTGACTTTGGGTCAATTCACCGATTGGATATCTTCTGCCTTTTTCTTTTTTAAAGAGTGGGTGGGGGTAGGCATTTTTGGTGCAATGTGTTGCTTCGGTATGTTTCTCTGTTTGTGGTTTCTCTGTCACCTCAAGGCCCGCAATGCTCACGATAAGGCTATGATCATCCAAGCTCTTGCAGCTTTAGAAAATGGCAATTCACCTCAAGTTTGGCTTGCGCATCTTAAACAGTAAATCTTTGACATGGCCATTGCACCCCAAGTTATTATAACATTGCACTGGGATCGGCATGTCTTTCCTCGTTATTCTCTTAGTGTTGGAAAGCCCTTGCACTCTGCCGGTCTTGCTGCCATTGCACGCAGGTGGGTTTCCACACTAATGCTTCTCTATCGCCTTAAAGTCCGTGCCTTTCTTTCGGGGTGCTGTCAACTCGTTTGTCGTTGTGTACAGCCACAGTTCAGCCTTAGCTGTCCCCCTTCGTCCACCTTCGTCACGATACAGGATGCGAGGCAAGGCACTGCACTTGAGTGATCCTTGAAGTGAACCTCAAGGAGAGCATGTCCTATTGCTTGCAGGTTTGATGTCCACGCCCCGCCCCACGAAAAAAAGGCGTCGGCTGATATGGCTTCAGATCTGGGGAAGGGCCCTCCTTAGGACTGAGCCATACTATGCAGCCACTTCTGCACAGTGGGATAGGACCTCTACTCTCGCCTGTATTGTTTTCAGAAAACCGAAGGGGGGAACTGTGGTGAGCCGTTTCTGCAGATTATGGTCGCCATTGCAAGATGGCGCTGGCTCCACTGTGGTCTGTAATAAACAACTCCTTGTTTGGGAGAGTTGGTGCATGGTTTCTCAGCACCCTGTGAGAAAGTTCCACGTGGCAGCTTCGCATTGGGGCTTGGGATGCTTTATTAAGGCTGGGAGGGGCATCCGACGGGGAATTAGAAGAAATATCAAGGGCCTGAATAAACTGCTGAAAGAAGATTCCTGAGTTGCGTCTTCCTTGCGGGCAAGGCGTCGCGACAACAGGCCTTGTTTGGTCCATCTTCTCTACAATAAGAAGAGAGAGACTGATTCAGACACATCAATTCATCCTGACCTGGTTGTTTGCTGTGGAAGATGACTATTGCTCTCTCAGGTCCTACATAGCTGCCTACATCTTCTCTAAGGATCATTTCTTCATGGATCGTTGAGTTTCTCAGCCGGTGAAAGATCAGCTACATTACTATATTGTAAGACGAACTCTGTCCCTGCTCTTCTGTAAGTTATATTAAGGGAAGAGTGTATGGTTAGGTTCAATAATAGCATCGATTTTGGTTAGGAATCATTCTGCGGGATGAATAATGGTATTGGCAACCTGCGATATTTACAAGAGTATATAGGTGAAATATAAGTATGAAAGCAGAAATTTGGTAAGATTTGAAGCCCAGAAGGGCATTGGGCCCTTGAGTGGGATACTTAGCTTTGAATAATGTCCTGCACAGTTGTCTCAGATAAATCAATATACAATGGCATAGGACCTTGTAACTTGGATGATTGAATGTTGAACAGAACATCCAGTCAAAAAGCAATAGTCGATAGGATTTGGAAGGTATTCGGTAGGCTAAGAAGAAGAGTGAGTATAGGATTTGGACCAAAAGTTCTTAACAATAGGGTTTCGGGTAGAGAGTGAAGGTGAATGTCAGCACATGTGAAGAGTCAGTCGCAATGATGAACTGGGGAAAACATGTATGAAAGCACATATCCATAAAGACATTAGGAAATCAAGTAAAGTATAAAGTGAGTGATAGGATTACACATTTTCAACAGGCTGGAGCTTGAATTTATAATCTTAAGAGGAAACAAATATGTAGTCACAAATAGAATTGACATTTGAGAACATTAGGTAACATGGACATGGATGATTTTAGTAATCCATGTTCACTTCCCATTTAGGCTTTGATACAATTGTACATGTGACCTTTGCTTTTTGTGTCCAGAATATTTCTGTGATAAAATGTATATGCAGATCTGGTGACGTGAGTATTTCCTCCAGCATTTCAGGGAGCAATATTTTGAAGACGTATAAATTAGTATGGGGGTACAAATAGGCATACCCTGTGTCTATGAATATAGAGATAATGCAAGAATACACCATTCTGTGAATAAACAATATAACTGGATCCACTTTAAATAATGGATTGAATAGATATCTGAAAATATATCAGAAATGTTATATTGATATACAATCATTCATTCCAACCAGTTATATATCTAATGGTCATCTTAGGGTTATGGTTTATCATGAAGGGTGTGTGAGATTTGTTTCAAAATGATTATGGAAATCGATTATAATGTATTTGGAAAGAAGTCTCATTAAAAGACCAGTCAAGAAACATAGAGAAATACATGTGTTCTGGAGAAGAAAGTGATTGAAAGTGAAACAAATGCCTATAATTTTGCTAACTAGTGGATGAAATATGTATCCTATGATGTGCAAAAACTGAAAAATAGTAAGGTACCACTGTTGAATAAAAATGAACATCAAAAGATGCATCATGTCCCATAGGAATCTACTTGCATTGATGTTAAACTGGGTCAGTAACTGTAGAAATATTAGGATTTGTATGTACCTTTCACTGAAGTTAGTTTTCAGTACTAGGAAACAAATATATATTTCAGGTGAATGAATATTTCTGAGAATAATGTTGTGAAAAGTTGATTATTAATCCACATACATGAACATGAATGAATTTAGGGAGTGTATATAAGACACATACATTTCATATTATGAAAATTCTGGAGAGTGTGTGTGTGTATATATATATATATATATATATATATATATATATATATATATATATACACACACACACACACACACACACACACACACACACACACACACACAAACAACCACAGACAATAAACATACCAATTCATATGCCAAACAAAATTCACCATGAAATATATATCATCCACAGATCCAAAAACATTCATTTCACTGAACATGGATTTATGTATAATGTTGTTCTACTAGGAAGCTCTCCTATAGCTTGAAATTTCAGTTCCAACAGCTTTTAGGAGGAGTAATCTCTTCTCACAATTTGTAACTGCCAAGTCAGGCACCTCACAAAAATTTACTTGTGATATCACGTAGGATTCTATATGTGCATATAAAAATACATGTGCTGAATAGGCTACAGAGAAAGGGAGACAGGAATACACATATTTTTTAACTTTAAAAACACATGGAGAACTATTTCAATTAAAAATTGACTAGATTAATAACACCTACCATTTATCTTGCAAAAGGCAAGTCCAATATACACCATGTCTCCTCTGAACTGCTTGTATTTCAATTTTGTTTCGGTTATTTTTCTCCATCATATTAGTATTAGTTGTTAGAGTCTCGTAGAGTATGGGTTATTGTGAGGGATATAGTATTTTGAATGGAAAATTGAAAAATGAATCCAATGAGTATGCATATATATGGTATACAATAATCTTCCCACTCTCATCCAGAACAATGCCTTGACATTACCTTCGCCCCAAGTAAGACACAATTAGAGGAGTAGAGTTAAAATATCTGTGAATACATATCTGGGATAGAAAATGCTCAGGAGTTCACAAACATGCATGTGGTAGAGGAGTTTCCAAAAGTAAAGGACAGGGTTGATCTCCCAACCTGATCTTTCAATAAAATTGGGAGTCATCTTGCTACACAGCCATGAGAAGATAATTTTTTCTTTACTATAAATTAGTGCAAATTCCAAACCTACTTGGAATTCCTGCCCATGCCTTGAACTCACCCATATCTGGCTTTCTGACCAGATTGCAGCCCTCTCTGAAACTTTAGTGACACCTCATAAATATTGGCCTTCCCTGGCCAAAGACCCTCTCTAGGCTCTAATGGTCCTCATAATTTTTGATGCTGGGGCCAGCAAATAAAAAATGTAACCTATAATTAGTGTGATGCTTGTCAAAGTTCTGTTTTCTGTAACTCCCCTTTTGTGTAACTTTCTGGGGTATAAAGCTGGGCTGTAGGAAATGTGGGGATGCTGTCTTGTTTCCGCTGTTTGAGAGGGAGAGGCAGCCCACCCGGATGAAATAATAAGCTTGCTTTAATTTGATTTTAATTGGAGTCAGTGGTCTTTTCTTGCATCCTGGTCTAATATTTTAGAGTTCCCCAGTGAGATGACCCGACCAGATCACAAGACCAGACTCCTGGAAATTCTGAAGCTGGCCTTTCCTCCAAGGCTCCGGGCTGGAGAGCCAAGTTCAAAGGCCTTGGAGTGAGCCTTCAGTCCGGGGATCACTGCAGTGAACCATCGCACTATAACTATTAGCAAGCACCTGGTGGAGGAGGCCTCCATAGGTAAGTGGTATCTTTATAACATCTGATATCCGGTAAAGAGACATCTCTTCTGATGACAGAGAGGTGGCATGGGGAGGCTCACATATACTCCTGTCCGGGACAGTAACAAGAATCATTCTGTCCTCTGTTCTGTTCTGTAGGGAATTCCTCTGAAAGGGTAGAGAGGTGCCAACTGGCACGCAGGAGCTCCTTCCCCGGAGCTTTAGCAAGACGTTGTATTGCTCCTCTGTTTTTCTGTTTCTTCACTGGTTTTCTGTTTCTTTGTGTTTTTTTCTGTGTTCTGTATGTTTTTGGTTTGTTAGTTTTTGTGCGTTTTGTTGTGTGATTTCTGTGGTAAAAACATAATGATATTGGACGTGAAAATGGGTAATAAAGCAAGTAAGCCTGACACCCCTTTGGACTGTGTTTTAAGGAACTGTGATGAACTTTCCCCCCCTTTGTCAAGCAGGATGAGAGAAGCCCCTAGCTGGTTGCCTGGAGCACACCCACTGCAGAGGGCAATGCCTGCTGGTGACCTAAGAACTGAGTATCTCTTAGGTGAAAAAGTGAAACTCCTTTAAAACCTCTTGTCCCTCCAGATCAAGAGAGTCACAACCTTTCGGCAGAATCCCCTGTGTTTCTCCTTTGTTAGCAAAGCAGTAAACCTCCCTTTTTCTTTTTCTCAAACGCTGTCCTCATTATTAAATTGGTATTAATTGGCTTCAACATCAGGAACCAAAATTTAAGTTACAAATTTTGATACCCTCACCCGGACCCCGGGACTTTTTGAGAGCTGACTACTGAAATATTAGGAGACGGAGCGTGCTCGGGGTGGAACTGAACCAGAGGAGCTAATCCTGTAAGTAAAAGGAGGGACTGAAGGACTCCCAGCAGCTGCCAAAGCCCTGTTGCTTCAGAGAATTCCCTCCTTCCGTCTCTGCACTGTAAGAATTATGCCACCTCTGTCTTATTAAAAAAGAGAATAAGAAAAAGGGGACACTAAATGCAGTAAAGTCACCATGGAGACCCTTGATTTCACATTTCAGGTTGCTCCTCTTTGAAAACATCTGTTCCCCTTGTGGGGACATCTATCGTGCTACAGGTGTAGGAGATTTTTCTCTTATCTGTTATGTTTTAAAGGCTTCTGTCTGTCAGCCATAGTCTGGAGCTCCTTTCTGTCTGTCTTGTGTCTTTGTTTCTGGCCCTTAAAGACATGTGCAATAATGTGTTCATATTATAAATTGTTTCTTGGGAATGATCTTAGCTCAATGTGTGTCTAAATGATGACGTTTTATTGTAACAGTCTGGTATCTGAATGGGTTTTTGAAGCATTGTACAATCTTGCAGTTAAAAGTCTGGTTCATATAATTGTTTAGTTTATGATTTTAGATAATTCATGCAAGAGAACTTAAATACTTAGCATGGAAAACTAAAGAACTCTATTTCCAAGTTGGCAAGTAACTTCCCAAACATTCAGTCTTATTTTTCACCAGTTTTGAATTGGGTAGACTGGGAAAATATCACAGTGTGTACCAGTGCATTGATTTGGAAAAGGATAGTAAATCATAGTATGGTATCTGTTGACAGAACAAGATGTAAAGATATAAAATTTTGTGAATTGTAACTTAAAATTGTACCATAATTTTCAACATCCAAACCTGAAAATTATGGTTAAAATGCCTTAGGCCTGAGGTGTCTGCTCAGAATAGCAGTTTTTCCCTGCTCCTTCCAGACCTCAGCCAGGCCTTATGTTGAAATGCAAATGAAAGAAGCCTACTAGCTCAGTAGGAGACTGATCTGAGGCCTAAGGGGGGGGGGGGAGAAAAAATTACATTGTATGGTATTTACTAATAACTGCCCAGTCACTTTTTCTAGGACTCTTATTTTTTTCCTTAGATTCTGTATTGTTTTTAACTCATGATTTTGATCCTACAGACCTAGGTTACTGTTTTTCTGATCAGTTCTATCTTTGACCAACAGTGGAGTTTTTGAAACATTGCAATGGAGATTTCACCTTCGAAAAGCTACAAGGCCTTTACTATAATTATGTGTGCACACTCTTGTTATGTGTTGTATGTGTATATATACATATGTCCGTATATCATGTATATTATATACAAATTAACATACATAAGGAGCGCTCATAAAAAAAGGAGCACTCACAAAAACAAATTTTAAAAAGCGGATCCAAAGATCTTTAATTTATGTGATTTAAATGGTTCACTTTAAATTGGATAAACAGATAAAAGTAAATGTCTTTAAATTTAAGCTTACATGTTTTTCTAGGTGTTCAAAAATCTAATAAAATATTAATGTCGACAAAAGGTCTAATATGCCTTGGTTCTAGGACATTTCCTTCAACAAAAAAATGGTCTACACATTTCAATACTTTTGTCTAATATTTTGATAAATAAATAAATTAAATTTGATATTTGATTACTCATTCATGAGTATTCTTGTTAGATATGTTATTGATTTACTAAGGTCTGTATAAGTTTGTTCTAAAGTCTGTATAAGATTGTAAAAATCAGTCATGTGTAAAAGACACAAAAATTTCTTAAAATATACGTTTACCAATAACATTGTGTTTATTAAGTTTTATTTTTCTAGAGCAAGCAACCATAAATATTAAACAACTTATTAAATACGATCTGTTATTTTAGAGCACTGTACTGCCATTTCTTTAAAAGCTAAACTTGGTTAATGTAGAAACATCAATGCAATTATGATGCTATTAATGTGCTCATATCTTCCAGGAATACAAGTCTCAAAGGTAGAAACTTTAAAAGAGCATTATGTGAAGCTGGTGTTCTGAAGTTGTATGGTAAAAAAAAAATATATTGGGCATTTATTTACCTTTTATCAATAAGATATGTAAACTTTTATGTTACTTTTTACATTGGGGAACAATTTGAATGTATTTTTATGTTAATGAGAGCCTTAGCTATGAAAAGGATAAAACTTTCAGCGTTTATTTTATTCATGTTTTAAATGTTATATTATATGGTGTTAACTAATGTTCATGTGACCTCAAACAATTAATGTTAACTTTTTAAACTGATATTTAAAAACAAAGATCATCTTTAGAACTAAAACACTTAAGATTTATAAAGAGCCCTGCCTTACTTGAGATAAGGCTCTGTGTCCCAACTTACTACATGTGAGAATGACTACGAAAGCAGTGGGTCAGATGTTATTTCATTTAAAGTTACATTCAAAAGTTCTTTTTTTTTCATATCAAGATTATTAGGATCTCAAACAAGAAATATAATAAATAACTCAGCCTAAAAATTCAGGGTAGCTATTACACGAACTAAGTATATTTACTCTTGTTAATTCTATTTTGTAATTTCCTTATAAGTGATCTAAAGATTCCCTGTTAGTGTTTTACAGAAGTGTTGCTTTAAGAACACAACATGGGTTAATTAAAGATAACAAGTCATCACCAAAAGACAGACAGAAAAATACAGATCCCAATTAATAAAAAGATAAATAATTTTAAATTACAGACATTAAAGCCCAGTACTCTTAATATAAGGCTGCTAAAATTTATTTGCTGGATGTTTAAAATTAGGATTTAAAATTAAAGTTAAATGAAAAGGGCCAAGAAAACCAATATTTGATTCTTGCCCTCTGAGTCAGTCTGTATCCAGGGAACAGGGGACTTCCCTAAAGAGCTTTGCAACTCTGAGCCACTGGAGAACAGAAAGCCAATCAGTGCATTTTCTATGAAGAAGACAGTCATCAGAGAAGGGAGACATCCCTGATGCTTCCGAGGGAAGCCACAGGGTCAAGCATGACCTGGACACACCTAGCGAAAATGGCACTAGCAGAACTGAGAAGCTGCTCTCAAGTTTCCCCAGGAATGACTCCCGTAAAAGCTCAGCTGACTGTTCATAATAGATAGAAACAAAAGTCAGTTTGACTGCTTCATCTTAAAGATTTAGGAAAGACAGTTAAACGCAAAATACAGCCATTCCTGGGCATTTTAAATAATAACAGTAATAATAATATTTTAAGGTATACACTTTATGTTAGCCTCCCAAAATAAATAAGACTGGAGGCTACAAAGAAGGGTTCTCAGAGAGGAATGCCTGATAACTATAAAAAGAGACTATCAAGAGGAGCTGCCAGAGGCAGAAGTTTTTAGTTTAAGGCCTACAGATATTCCTAACCTACACAGGTAATATTGGAGTTTGCTAGTACAATTATCCAGCCTTGAGTAACAGAATTAAGGGTTTCTCTATTAGACACAGAGGTCATACTAGTAAAAGAATTTTGCAGGATCAGATGGTATTAAATTATAACACTGTATTTTATGGGGAGGGACAACTGTAACCCTAAATGTTAAATATTAAGTTGACAGTCCTGATAACTGGGGATATTTAAGACTGGTGAGGGAACTTCTATACAGTGACATGTTCCAGCTGCTGCAACATTTATTCAGTACTCATGTATTTTGTTTCTCTCATAGAAAAACCCATCCCCAGATGACTTTACAACCTGTACTTCCCCAACCAGACTTCAAACCGAACTGACTTCGAAAAGGCAACTCATGTCTCTCAGACCGTACCCCCTCACGTCACCCTCTCTCAGCTCAGAAGAAGTCAAAATGAGTGATGCCTCGCTTCTTACTACAATGGAGCCAAAAATAAATAGACTATCAATATAAGTAATTAATTAAGTCAGTAAAATCAGGGAGACCGGTTTTGGGTGAGTTCAAAAAATGGGGAGACTGTTACCTGAGGAATTAAATTTCCCTCAGTGCTCGTCCCCTATCCTATCAAAGATTTGAAAGGGACACATTAGAAAATGGGGGAATGATAGACCCAACCTGATATTTTATTTAAATTGGAGCCATCTTGACACAAAGCCATGAAAAGATAATTTTGGCTTAACTATAAATTACAGCAAATTCTAAACCTGCTTTGAATGCCTGCCCATGCCTTGAACTCACCCATGCATGGCTCTCTGTCCAGATAACAGCCCTCTCTGAAACTTTATTTACACCTCATAAATATTGGCCTTCCCTGGCCAGACGACACTCTCTGAGGCTCTAATGGTTCTCATAAATTCTGATGTTGGGGCCAGCAAAAAAAAAATGTATACTATCGTTAGTGTGATGCTTGTCAGAGTTCTGTTATCTGTAACCACCCTTTTCTGTAACATTCTGCGCTATAAAGCCATTCTGTAGGAAAGGTGGGGTTGCTCTCTTGTTCCCGCGGTTTTGGGAGGGAGACACAGCCCGGGTGGTGGAAATAATAAGTTTGCTTTAATTTGATTTTAATTGGAGTCAGTGGTCTTTTCTTGCGTCCTGGTCTAAAAGGTAAACACTCCACCAACATCGAGCTCTGCCTGCCTAAAGACTACTTGAGAAACTGCCTCTGAGGATGGGCACTTGACATATATGTTGTTGTCAGGAGCTTTAGCTTCCATTCTAAGGAGACCATTAAAGCTGAGTCTGCATCTATGTGACCCGGAGGACATTGTTTCTTATTTTCCAAATAACATGAGGCAGCAGTGCTGACTTCTCTCCTTGTAGGTAAACTGTGGCCACTGAAAGCTAAGTGTCTCCGCATGTGGACTGTGAAGCCATTTGGTCATCCTCCACTTTTCATGGTGTTTCTTGCTGCTGCACTGGGAGTTTGGTATTTGCTTCACGAAATACAAGGAGTTCAACTGGGACACAGTGCTGGAGGGAGTCCTGTCACGTGTGGTGGGTCAGGGTCTGCAGGAGAATGCACCAACCAGGCTTCTATTCCACATACCTTGTCCCCTTAACCATAGCAACCTGATTCTGAACATTGCCCTGAAACATCTCCATATAACAAGATGCCTTTTATGGAGAGGATTCAGACATATACGTGATTCCTGTCTGCACCATGTCAGCCACAAGCCATTTGGAAGTCAATGACAGATCCACATGGCTTGACAAGAGATGCTTTATCACACACCTGCACATCAGAGCTCTGGGCCCACTACTCAGCAGCCTCCAACATACTGGTATCTGTGTTATACACCGTTTTCATGAAACCCAGTCAATCAAGGCACTGTCTGGTACCCTCATGATCAGCAACAGGACATCCAAAGATTCTCCAGGGCCACCTGGTCATGGGAATTTCAAAAATTTCATGGTATTTATCTAGCCATTTTTCAAGGATGAATTTGGGGAAACTGTGGGTTTAAATTCATTCAGGAACCATTAAATTTTGAAGAAGCACATTTCAAGGAAAGCTCTGGTGAACTCTCAGAGGCAAGGCTTCCCAAAGAGTGGCCCAAAGGACACATGAAGCCAGGCCCATTGAGGTCTCCAATGTAAGGTCCATGTATGTTTTGACTCTCAACTATGGCGGCCAATCTTTCAGAATAAAGTCATGTGATATCCAGGCTGAGTTTGACAGTACTCTTTGGAAAGCCACCCTTTTCTATATCTCAGTTTTCAAGGGTGAATCTCATGCATGGCCACCTAAAATCCCAACACAATTCATGGCAATACTTCTCTGAGGTCAGTTCCATTACTCAGTCTCTATGGGAAATCACACCATAGTTCAAGCTCAGGTGGACCCAGGCATCTTTACCAACCACCACACAGCTGACCACAATTAAAACCAAAACACTCCCACATGGCCCTCATCTTCTTCCACATATACACTCATCATAACCTCTGGCTGGAGGTTTCCATGAGGGGCGCAGCCCAAGACACTGTCCAAAATAAGCACACTTGCGCCTCATTTGCCTAAAGTCAGCTTGGCCTGGACACCCTTCCTGTGAACAAAGAGTGATCAATTAGTCCTGCTCTATAACTGCTCCGCTTCTCCAATTTGAGGCCTACTGACTGTCTGGTATAGATTCTTCATGAGAATTTGTGTCATGAGAAAACTCAAGCACCTATCGGCTAGCCTCTAGAGGGCTTTGAGGAACTCATTTGACCCAAAGAATTCCTATTTTCACTTGATGGAGGTCAGGAAGGTTACAAAAGATGGCGAGACACTTCATCCACAAAGACTGCTCTTTTGGCCATTTTGGTTATGAATGCACACTTGGAAACTTTCTTTAGATGCATCAGATGCTGACAATCTAAGCCACTGCCTCACAAAGGGCCAAGAGGCTGATTCAGCCACATCCCTTTCCAAAGCAATTAAGCAAAGAGTCACAGGTGATGCCCATTCATTTCCGTTTGTAAACTGTTTTCTTCAGGCTTCACAAAGGGGTGGCCTGAGGCAAAGACCTTCCTGACATTCAGGACAACAGAACAATAGGTAAGCAAAAAGCCCAAAGCAGTATTTCTCCACTGAGACTTTACTGGTCACACAGAATTCTGAGTTTTTGAGATGCTCCCATTCCCTTCAGCTATTAAGTACATGCCCATGTCAGAGAGCTTGGAGGTGGTGCATATCTTGGAAACAAAACCATGAGGCTATTCTGGAGAGTGGCCCGTATTCAAGAAGAAGAGAGAAACTTAGGAAGGTAGTAGGTGTTGCCCATCCATAAGGCAAGCCACTCTCCATTCTTAAATTGGGCAGGATGAATGCTGGGAAGCTTTCTACCAGACAGGACACAACCATTGATGCATTCTCTTTTCAAATGTCTATAACCATTTATACAGTGGGATACACAGACATAGAAACACTCATGTTGTCAAACAAATTTCTAGAAACATTCCACTCCAAACAAACAAACCGACTTATCCTCAGAACATGAGACTAAACAACAAACTCATAGGGACACCCACAACAGCACCTCCTTCCCCCAAGTATGTCTGTGACTATCCTCAGTGTCCTCTGACTGGTGGGCCATACTATGTTCCCCGAAGTGGCCTGTTCTGTCTCAGATCTGGTCTTCTTTGCCAACTCTTTGAAGTTGTCAGGAGCCATGGTTGAGCCACTACCTGCTTTCTCAGAAAAGGCTTCTATTCAGACCTCTCCTGGCATTTGGCCATCATCACTTAAGTAGGTACCAAGAAAGACTGACTCTGTCCTTGATAAATCCAAACAATTGAGACCACTGGGACTGGGACTGGGACTTCTCTGGGTGCCTGGCAGTCAATCACCAAGGAAGTGTGGTAGGTGACTTCCTTCAGGAAATGAATGAGGTCACTGCCTTGGCAACCACTTTGTACTAACAGTTGCTTCCAAGGGTCCCATGAGATGGAGTCTGCCCCTACTTCCTGTGACACTTACACAAGTTAGAATGGTATATCAACCACAGGCACCCAGGAACAGCTCTCCACACAGGCCTGGGCCTGGTTTGGTCCATTTAATCTACATTAAGAAGAGAGAGGCTGATTCAGTCACATTCCTTCATCCTGACCAGGTTGTTTGACATGGAAGTTGACTTTTGCTCTCTCACATGCTTCATAGGTGCCTACAACTTCTTCAGGGATGATTTCTGCATGGAACTTTGAGGTTCTCAGCAGGTGGAAGATCGCCTACATTCCTGTATTGTAAGATCAACAATTTCCCTGTTCTTTTGTAAAGTTAGATTGAGGGAAGAGTGTATGGTTAAGGTTAATAACAGGTTCGATTTCGATTAGGAATCATTTTGCAGAATAAATAATGGTATTGGAAACCTGTGATAATTACATGAATATGCGGTGAAATATAAGTATGAAAACAGAAATCTAGGTAAGATTTGAAGTCCATAAGGGCGTTGGGTGGCCTGGACCCCATCCTTTGAAGCAGGAATGATCAAATAGCCCTGCTGCTAATACTGCTCTTCTTCTCCAATTTGAGGCCTACTGACTGTCAGGAATATATTCTTTCTGTGATTTGGAGTCATGAGAAAACCCAAGCACCTATGGGCTAGCCTCTTCAGGTCTTTGAAGAACTCATTTGACTCAAAGGATTGCTATTCTCACTTGAATGTAGTCAGGAACTGAAAAGGTCATCGAACGTTGGAGGAAAAGACCCACAAGAAACTGTCTCATGCCAAAAGAAATGGTTTATTGGGGGTCCAGGATCTGGGGCTCAGAGCTCACTCCAGAGGAGGAAAGAAAAAAGATCCCCGAGAACAACTTGAGCAGAGTTTATATACATTCTTTAGAGAGGGCAGGGACTTTACATACATCATAGCCTCCTTTAGGAAATCATCATACACCGCAGGAAAATCAAATAGCAACTCTAAAACAAGATTAGCACATCCATTGGCGGGAACAGGTAGGGCAGGGGGTGATTTTTAGCCCTGAGAAGGGGTATACATTTAAACTGGTTGGTTGAAGCCCTGAGATGTATTCGTGCTGAGCTGCAGGGTTTCTGGGAAGGGGTTGTTTAGCTACTAGGTGGTGAGGGAAGATTTCAACACACATCTAATGGGCAGTTCTGGGAATTATCTTAACTGCCACAGGAATTTCAGGTTCTGAGTGCAGCTTGGAAACTTTACAAAACCTGGTTCTTTACGTTTCAATTTAAATTTCTTTTATTCTTTCATTTTCCACTCCTTTTTCTGACTACTTTTAATCTTAAAAGTAATGAATCATAATTATTGCGGGTTCTCAGATTCTATTTCTGCCAGTGGATAGTATTTTTATCTGATTACCATGAGTTTTTTCCTGCCCAATCTGAACCTGGAGAAAGGAAACTATGCAGTTTAGCAAACAAGATCCCACATTTAGTAACACCATAAGGATGATCAGGGGTCCAGCTAAGTCTGATAAAAGTTTAGTTAACCAAGAGGACTGGGTAAACCATGACTCAAAACACCCTTGTTGAATCTCCCTTTCTCTCTGGTGCTCTTCAAGGCATTTTCTCAATTTACTCATGGATTCTTTAAAACTCCACTATGGTCAGCATAAAAACAGCATTCTTCTCTCAGTGAAGCACAGATGCCCTCCTCCCTCATGAAGAGGAGGTCTAATCCTTGCCTTTTCTGTAAAAGAACCTCAGAGAGAGAGGTTAAGGATTCCTGCAAAACTGTGATGGAGGTCTCTAACGTTTTCAAGTCTTGATCTATTGCTGTTTCTAATCTGGCCATTTGTTGTGACCCACGGATCATAGCAGCTGTTCCCGTACCCACTCCTGCAGTAACTCCTATCCCCAGTAGGATGGCTAGAGTAAGAGACACTGGCTCCCGGTGAAATCAGGTTGTTAGTCCCCCTAGTAGACCTTCAAATTATTCTGCATCATCATAGAGCACCCTGGGGAGTATCTGCACCATTACACAATAATTTACAGAGCTATCTAATACCTGGGCTGAAATGCAAGGAGTTCTGATTGTGTGGAGTTCAGTACCATAATGGTTCCTTTAATTAGTTCCCAGGGGGAGGAGTCAGCTGTATTCTGGACTGGGAAAGTAGGCAAAGACCGAAACCAGGAAGTATGAGATGGTAGAGGGGTTCTGGTACATCTAGGCATGGGAGGTTTAGGAGGTTTAATTCCTGGCTTGAGGGGATTGGGCCCTATTGCTGTGGGCTTTTCTTCCTTTTTAAGCTGGATGGTGAACGAGAGAGCAAAGTCATAACCAGGGCCATAAATATAAAATCGCATTCCCCTAGTATTTCCCATAGGCCATGTTGTTCTGAGGTATCCCCTTCCTTTGGAAGTGAAAGTTATTTGAGGGGGTAACATAGACTATTCTTTCCACAGCGAGTTTTTGACACCGCTTGGCTAGCGGCACATTTCTTGGGATCAATCCAGGTGTCATTTGGTCCTACCTGAATCATACTGTCTGGAGAGTTTGGGTTCCACCATGCACTCCCGTTTGTTCACATCCCCAAGATCTACAATAAAAGTCAATGGGTCCTCCACAGGTTTGGGCCTGTTTGCAACTTCGGAAATCAGCTGGGCACACATAAAAATCAAGACTGGCTAGTTTGCACCTCAGTTGGGGAGATGACATCCATAATTCATGGGGTAAGGTGGTCTATGTTGCCCTGGTTTGGGTTTGAGTGGGATATGTGTAGGGTCCTCTATGTCAGGGAGATCCCAGTCAGAGAGGCCTATAACAAGCTGACAAATGTCTCGGTGGAGAGATGGCCACCTAGTCCATAAGGCGGCTGTATGTGAAATAGACCACACTACTTGCCCAGTAGGATTTATAACTTGCCATTGTTGCTGAACAGGCTGATGGGGATTAGGAATGCTGGTGGCCAGGGGAAGAATCCATAGCCCTATCCACACAACAGACACGCAACTTGAGAGGGTTACCAGTCAGTTTCAGTTTCCAGCCGGAATCTGTACAGGGCACAGGCTTGAGATGTGAGGCATGTATCCAGGAAGTGATCCCATCCAATTTCACCACTGTAGGTGTTATAAGCAGCACCTGGTATGGTCCTTTCCAGCGGGGTTCCAGGGATGACACCTGATGCCGTCTCACGTAGACTAAGTCTCCCACTTGATAACAATGTGGGGTTTCTTTGTCTCCAGGCTGATAAGCAGTGGCCAACTATATCCACAGGTATCGCTGGGTGCTGGGTTTGTTCAAGGGCTTTAATTCTGTCAAGCAAGGGTGTGTGAAAGGAATCATTAAGTCTCGAGTTGGTGTTAGGTCCCTTACTGGAGGAGGGGCACCATAGAGAATTTTATAATTGGTGAGGTTACACAAAGAGGCATAGAGGTTATTTCTTGCAGGAAACAGTGCATAAGATTGGAGCATAGTCCAATATTTTATGCCGGTCTCCAGGCTTAATTTCGTTAAGGTCTCTTTGATGGTTCTATTCATCCTTTCTACCTGTCCTGAGCTCTGGGGTCTATAAGCACAATGTAACTCCCAATTAATCCCCAGGGTCCTGGCGAATCCCTGACTTACTTGGGCTACAAATGCCGGTCCATTGTCGGACCCTATTACCTTAGGCAAGCCGGACCTTGGAAAAATGTCTTCTAGGATCTTTTTGACCACCATCTGAGCCGTTTTTTTCTTCATGGGGAAGGCTTCGACCTATCCTGAAAAAGTACCTACAAAGACTAGGAGATATTTAAGTCCATAACTTGCTGGCTTAATTTGAGTAAAGTCCACTTCCCAGAATTGTCCTGGTCTGGTTCCTCGTAAGTGCTTCCTGCAGGAAGCTTGGATGGGTAACTATTAACTAATTGACAGACTTGACAAGCTCTAGTCACCTGCTCAGCTATTTCTTTCCTCTTTGAGTCAGTCAATAATAAGTCCTTTCTTCGGTCCTTTAAGAGTGCCTACAACTTCTTTGAGTCTAAGTGGGTGAGCTAGTGTAAGTCTTTGACATAAAGGTGGGCTTTTTGAAATTGTAAACTTGGCTCTGTAGGGTCCCAGAGTTCTGTATCTGTCTCCTCAGATGATAAGTTGCCTGAAGGTTCCGGAGCTGCCAAGTCTCCTGATTTTTGTTCCCCCCCATGTGGAAAAAGTTAACAGAGTCACTTCGTTTAGGGCTGCCAATTAAGCTTCCTCATCTGCCCTTCTGTTTCCAACCACCACGGGGTCGTTTCCCTTCTGGGGCCCTGGACAGTGCCCTATAGCTAGTTCTTTAGGGCCCTGCACTGCTGAGAGAAGGTGGATGATCTCATCTTCATTCTTTATTTCTTTCCTGGAAGAGGTTACTATTCTCTTTGCTGGTAAATAGCCCTGTGCACATGAGCAGTGGCAAATGCATAGCGGCTGTCAGTGTATATGGTTGCCCTTTTGCTTGTTGCTAGTTCCAATGTTTTCGTAAGAGCAATCAGTTCTGCTTTTTGGACTGATGTCCCTTCTGGGAGACCAGAGGACCAGATGACATTAGTTTTGCTAAGTACTGCTCATGCAGCCCGCCGCTTACCGTCTTAGAGAAAGCTGCTGCCATCTGTAAACCATACGACTTCAGGGCGAGGCAGTGGCTGATCCTTCAAGTCTTGTCGTATACTGGTTTTCTCTGCCAGTATGTTTTGACACTCATGAGCGACGGGTCCTGATGATACTTCTGGCAGCAGTGTAGCCGGGTTGAGTGGAGCAGGGGGTCCCAGCATTATACTGTCTTTGTCAAGCAAGAGGCTCTGGTAGTGCTTAATTCTGGAGTTTGATAGCCACCTCTCTGGAGGCTGGCAGATGATGCTCTCCAGGGCATGGGGGACTATAATGGTGAGCTTCTGTCCCAATGTTCATTCATGAGCATCTTTTATTAGAAGGGCTGCCACTGCTATAGCTCTTAAGCAAAGGGGCCACACGCTAGCCACTGGGTCCAGTTTTTTTTTATAAGAATGCTACTAGCCATTTCTAAGGTCCCAATGTCTGAGTGAGCATTCCCCGTGCTATTCCTTTCTTTTCTTCTATGTAGAGATTGAAGGGTTTATCTACATCTGGTAGTGCTAAGGCTGAAGCAGAGAGCAGCACCTTTTTTTTGACATTATCAATAGCTTGTTTGTACTCAGGGGTACATTGGAAGTGGGCATCCCCTTTTATCAGAGTGTATAAACTTGCAGCCAGAGATGCGAACACAGGAATCCATAACCTGCAAAAGCTGGCAGTCCCAAAAAACTCTCTGAGTTGTCTCTTATTAGAAGGGGGAGGTATCTGCACAATGGTTTGTTTTCTGGGCTCAGTGAGCCATCGTTTGCCACCCCTAAGAGAATAACCCAGGAAGATTACTTCTTGCTGACAAAAGTGGGCCTTTTGGCAGAAGCCCTATATCCAAGCCGAGCAAGCTCGAATAATAGTGCTTGGGTCCCAGACTCAGAGTTCTCCTTGGTGTCGGCTGCCAGTAGCAGATCATCCACATATTCGAGTGGGGTGACTTCAGGGTGGGCAGTTCTGAAGTCGTTGAAGTCCCTGTGGAGGGCTTCATCAAAGAGAGTGAGGGAGATTTTGAACTCCTGTGGGAATCTAGTCCCGGTTAATTGGCCAGATGTTCCAGTTTTTGGGTTTATCCACTTGAAAGCAAACAGCAACTGACTGTCCTTATGTAGGGGCAAGCAGAAGTAAGCATCTTTTAAGTCCAGCACAGTGTACCATTCCCGCTCTGGATTCAGAGTGCTAAGCAAATTATATGGGTTGGGTGCTGTGGGGTGAATGTCCTGCACTCTGTTGTTGATCTCTCTTAGGTCTTGAACAGGATGGTAGTCCCCAGTTCCTAGCTTTCTAACTGGTAGCAGCGGGCTATTCCAGGCTGATTGACAGAGCCTTAAGACCCCAAGAGTCAGGTATTTCTGAATATGGGGCCTTATCCCATCCTTAGCTTCTTTGCTTAGGGGATATTGTTTAACACTGATTGGAGAGGCAGAGGCTTTTAATTATACTGCTATTGGAGGTTGTTTAAGGGCTAGACCTAACCCAGCAGTTTCTTCCCAGACATGAGGATAATCTTTTATCCATTTCTGTGCGAGTTTGCTTTGTTGATCAGTCCTAGGGGACACGAAGAGTGATGTTCACCTTCTACGGACATAGTCAAAGCCGTGACTATGGGAGCTTTTACTGAAGGCTTTAGAAACTCCACTTGGGGACCATCAGGGATAAAGGTTATTCTAGACCAGAGTTTGGTAAGCAGATCCCTGCTCATCAATGGGGCTGGACATTCTGGGATTACTAGAAAAGAGTGTGGACTTTTCCATTTACTAGGTTCATAATCCTCTTTTTTGTCCAAGCCTGATATCTACTGCCATTAGCCCCTTGAACTAGGGACCATTTATTTATTTATAGGGGGCCCAGTGGGGTCTTAAGGGCTGAGTATACTGCTCCTGTATCCATTTCAAAGTTCACTGGAATCCCCTCCACTTCAAATGTTACCCTGAGATCGGGGAGGGGATCCAAGCCCCGACTTTCTTAGTCCTCTTCTAGAGTCAGCATGGCGGGCTCGTGTGGCTGCTCCTTTTTGGGCCACTCTTTGGCTCAGTGTCCTTTTTCTTTTCAGTAGGCACATTGATCTGATGCCAGGGGCAGCCTTTGGCGTGGGCCCAGGTATCCCTTTCTGTCTCCCTGCATTTAACCTTCTGGAGTATTTTTTGCTGTGAACAAAACCTTAGCCAATGCTTTAGTCTGCCTTTTGCTCCTTTCATCCTTCTTTTGTTCCCTTTCCTTCTCTCTCCTCTGTTCCTTCTCCTCCTCAATTTCTCTCATATAATATAATGTCTCAGGTTCTCTGACTAAATCTCTTAACATCATATCTTGTAATCCATCTAGACATTGTAACTTCCTCTTAATATCTAGGGCAGCCTGCTCGATAAAGGCCATTGCAACAGATGCCTTTTGGTCCTCTGCCTGAGGATCAAAAGAAGTATATTTCCTTTATGCTTCCATAATTCTCTCCTGAGACATACAGGGAGACTCATTAGGCCCTTGGATAATCTCTCTTACATTGGCCAAATTAGTCAGCCCTCTGGCGGTCGCTTGGCGACCCGCTATACCCGCTATTAGAGCCCGGCGATAAGTGGACAGATGCTACCTACCTTCAAAGTTGTTGCGTTCCCAGTTGGGACGGTTCATTGGCCCGTAGGGACGGAGAGGGAGCATCACAGGGGATTCTGAGTTTTCTATTATCCATCACCACCGGGTTCCTTTAGGTGGCCCTGCTTCCTCCAGGGGAGGAGGGGCTGCTGCTGCTGCAGGGAAGTCCCCTGGAGGGCTTGAGTCTGGCCCAATTGCCTCTAGCAGCTGAGAGGCTGAGTCAGTGGCGGGAGGATCATCTGGAACATGTTGGGGGTTGGGGAGCGAGGGTAGAGAATGAGGAGGGGGAAGAGTATCCAGTCTTGTGACTCAGGGAGAATGGTGGGGAGAGCGGGAGTTGTGGAAGGTTTGAATGATATAATCATGAGGGAAGGGGTATATGTCTGTTGATCTGGGTGGCCACGTGGCCCCAGCTAAAAGACAATATCTCTGACTTTTCGGATTAGAGGGAAGTGGAAGGATCCTTCTGGTGGCCATCCGACTCCCAGGATGGGCCATTCTGAAGCTCAGAGAGTCTGCCAGCTCTGGCGTTTTACTGAAAAAGAAAGATTCTGGGCCCTTGAGCGGACATCAGTCCAATGATCAAGGGTCAGGGACAGAGGCATAGAAGTGCTTTGTCCCATAATGGAAGTTACTCAAACAGGGACAGTGAAGACACAAACTCGACACACACAATGACAAACAGTAAACGTTTACCATGAGTCCAAGACAACGATTAGAACTGAGTAACTGGCAAAACCTGATGGGTTAGACAATAAATACAGACAGTAAACTCAACCTGAGTTCAGGACAATGAACAAAACTGAGTAGCTGGCAAAACCTTTTGGGCTGGAAAACCGAATCCTGAAGCAAAATATAACCCAGTTGAGGAAACTACTATTCCTTGATTTCCCTAGTCCTCTGGAGTGCCCCCAGGGACGTGACCTTTGGCTCTGTGACACTTCTGTCAGCCAACATAGGAGAGACCTAATGCCCTCACCCACAGCAACTTTGCCACGCCTTAAACGGAAACCCAAAACAAGAAACAGGCGCCTTACTTACACTAAGAGAAGTCAGTTGGCGTCTTTTGCCCGCTGCTGCCGAATATCTCACCTGGGGCCTCCAGATGAAAAGGTGGGGCGAAGGTCGGAGAAAAACACCACCAAGAGACTTTCTCATGAAACAGAAAAGGGTTTATTGGGGGTCCAGCATGCTGGGGCTCAGAGCTCACATCAGAAAAGCAAACAACAAAGAGCCCAGAGAACAATTTGAGCAGAGTTTATATACATTCTTTAGAGAGGGCAGGGACTTTACATACATCATAGCCTCCTTTAGCAAATTACCATGTACCCTGGGAAAATCAAATAACAACTCCAAAACATGATTAGCACATTCATTGGCGGGAACAGGTCGGGCAGGGGGTGATTGGTCAGCCCTGTGAAGGGGTAGACATTTAAACTGATTGGTTGAAGCCCTGAGATGTATATGTGCTGAGCTGCACGGTTTCTGGGAAGGGGTTGTTAAGTAACAAGGTCGTCTGGGAAGATTTCAACTCGCATCTAATGGACACATCAAAGAATTGTCTTTACTGACTCAGGAATTTCAGGTTCTCAGTGCAGCTTGTAAACTTTACAAAACCTGGTTCTTTACGTTTCAATTTCAATTTCTTTTATTCTTTCTGAACTTTACAAAGGAAGGCCAGAGACTTCATCCACAATGGCTGCTCTTTTTGCCATTTTGGTTTTGGATGCATGCATGGGATCTTTTTTAGATCCATTTTGTGCTGATATTCTAAGCCACAGCCTCACACAGGGTCAAGAGGCTGATTAAGACACATCCCTTTCCAAAGCAATTACTTCTCTGAGGTCAGTTACAGAACTTAGTCTCTGAGCAGAATCACACCAGAGTTCAAGCCCAGATGGACCCAGTCATCTCTTCCAACCGCCACACAAATGACCACAATTAAAACCAAAACACTCCCCCAAGGCCCTCATCTTTTTTCATATATACACTCATCATAACGTCTGGCTGGAGGTTTCCATGAATGGCGCAGTCCAAGAGAGTTTCCAAAATAAGCTCACTTGCCCCTCATTTGCCTAACCTCAGGGTAGCCTGGACACCCTTCCAGTGAACCAGAATTGATCACATAGGTCTGCCGTTAATACTGCTCTGGTTCTCCAATTTGATGCCTACTGACTGTCAGGTATAGATTCCTTATGTGATTTGGAGTCATGAGAAAACTGAAGCACCTCTGCAGGGATTGGAAGAACTCATTTGACACAAAAGATCACTATTCTCACTTGATGGACATCAGGAAAATAACAGAGGAAGGTGAGAGACTTCATCCACAATGACTGATATTTTTGCCATTTTGGTTTTGGATGCACACATTGGATCTTTCTTTAGATCCATCAGTCACTGAGAATCTAAGCCATAGCTTCACAAAGGGCCAAGAGGCTGATTCAGACACATCCCTTTCCAAAGTAATTAAGCAAAGAGCCACAGGTGATGCACATTTATTTCCATTTTAAAACTGTTTTCTTCAGGCTTCACAAAGGGTGGCCTGAGGCAAAGACCTTCCTGACACTCAGGACAACAGAACAATAGGTTAGCAAAAGGCCCAAAGCATGGTTTCTCCACTGAGACTTTCCTGGTCACACTGATATCTGAGTTTTCTGAGATGCTCGCCATTCCCTTCAGCTAACCAGTACATGGCCATGTCACAGAGCTTGGAGGTGGTACATATCTTTGACACAAAAATATGAGCCTATTCTGGAGAGTGGCCAAAATTCAGGAAGAAAACAGGAAATTAAGAAGGTTGTAGGTGTTGCCTTTCTATAAGGCGAGCCACAGTCCATTCATAAATTGGGAAGAATGAATGCTGGGAAGCTTTCTACTAGACAGGACACATCTATGGATGCATGCTCTTTTCTAATGTCTACAACCACAGACACACTGGGATACACAGACCTAGAAACACTCACCTTGTCAAAGGACTTTCTAGAAACAGTTCACTCCAAACCAAACAAACAGCCTTTCCTACCTATTCTCAGAACATGAGACAAAACCACAAACTCACAACCACACTCAAAAAGTCACCTCCTTCCCCCAAGTAAGTCTGTGACTATCCGAAGTGTCCTCTGACTGGTGGGCCATACTATGTTTCCCCAAAATGGCCTGTCCTGTCTCAGATCTGTTCTCCTTGTCCAACTCTGTGAAGTTGTCAGGAGCCTGTGCTGACCACTACCTGCTGTCTCAGGAAAGGCCCATTTTCAGAGGTCTACTTGAATTTGGCCATCCTCAAATCTTTAGGTACCAAGAAAGACAGACTCTGTCCTTGTTAAATCCAAACAAGTGAGCCTACTGGGAATGGGACGGGTACTGGCTCTTTGTGCCTGGCTTCCTGGATCCCAAGTTCAGAGACTTCCATCCCCCAAGAAGTGAGGTAGGTCAATTCCTTCAAGAACGGAATGAGGTCACTGCCTTGGCAACCACTTTGTCCTAACAGTTGCATTCAAGGGTCCCTTGAGATGGAGGCTGCCACTACTTCCTGTGACACTTTCAGAAGTTAGAATTGTATATCAACCATAGGCACCCAGGAGAAGCTCTCCACACAGGGTTGGTTTGGTCCATCTTCTTTATATCAAGGGGAGAGAGGCTGATTCAGATACATCCCTTCATCCTGACTAGGTTGTTTGCCTTGGAAGATGACTTTTGCTCTCTCAGGCCCTTCATAGCTGCCTAAATCTTCTCCAGGGATCATTTCTGCATCAACCTTTGAGGTTCTCAGCAGGTGGAAGATCCCGTACATTCCTGTATTGTAAGACCAACTCTGTCCCTGCTCTTCTGCAAAGTTAGATTGAGGAACAGTGTATGGTTAGGGTTAATAACATATTCTATTTGGGTTAGGAATTATTCTGCTGGACAAATAATGGTATTGGGTACCTGCGATATTCACAAGAATATATAGGTGAAATATAAGTATGAAACCAAAATTCTAGGTACGATTTGAAGCCAGAAGGACATTGGGCCCTTTAGTGGTATACTTAGCTTTGAATTATGTTCTGCACAGATGTCTCAGATAAATCAATATGCAATGGCATAGGACCTTGTACCTTGGATGATTGAATGTTCAAGAGAACATCCAGTCAAAAAGGAATAGTCGGTAGGAATAGGAAGATGGTCAGTAGGTTTAGAAAAAAGAGTGAGTATAGGATTTGGACAAAAGGTTCATTAGCAATAGGGTTTCGGGTAGAGAGTGAAAGTAAATATGAGCACATATAAAGAGTCAGTCACAATGATGAACTGGGGAAAATTATGTAGGAAAGCAGATATTAATAGAGACATTAGGAAATAAGACAAAGTATAATATGAGTGATAGGATTAGGCATTTTCAATATGGTTGAGGTGGAATATATAATCTTAGGAAGAAAGAAATATGTAGTCACCAATAGGATTGACATTTGAGAGCATTAGGCAACCAGGACATGGTTGTTTTTAGTAATCCATGCTCACTTTTCATTTTGCTTTGGTGAAAGGTTAATAAAATAGGTATTTGTCACTTCCTGTTTTTCTTTATGCTTAACAAAACACTGTTGAAATCTTGAGAACTGTTTGCTAATTTTGTTCCCAAAATATGCTGTCCCCAACTGCCAAACTGCAGAGTGTACTCCCTCACCCGGTTGAACAAAAACTGCCCACTTGCCCTGACCCATCAATTAATTTCCCTCCCTGCCCTCTCCAAAAAATTATATAAGCTCTGTTTAAGTTGTTCTCAGGGCTCTCTGCTCTAGTCAAGTGAGCTCTGAGCCCCAGCATGCTGGAACCCCAATAAACACTTTGCTGTTGCTGAGTGAAAATGGTATACTGTTCTGTACTTAAAGATGCTTTCTTTTGCTTGCCTCTGCATAAAGATAGTCAGTTGCTGTTTGCTTTCGAGTGGGTAGACCCAGATAACGGAACTTCTGGTCAACTAACTTGGACTAGACTCCCACAGGTGTTCAAAACCTCCCCCAGTCTCTTTGATGAAGCCCTCCACAGAGATCTCAACAACTTCAGAATTACGCACCCCAAAGTCACCCTGCTTCAATATGTGGATGTCCTGCTACTGGCAGCTAACAACAAGGAAAACTGTGAGTCTGGGACCCAAGCACTATTATCCGAGCTTGCTCAACTCGGGTATAGAGCTTCTTCCAAAAAGGCCCAAATTTGCCAGCAAGAAGTAATCTTCCTGGGTTATTCCCTTAGGGGCAGAAATGATGGCTCACTGAGCCCAGAAAACAAACCGTTGTGCAGATACCACTTCCATCTAACAGGAGACAACACAGAGAGTTTCTTGGGACTGCTGCCTTTTCAGGTTATGGATACCTGGGTTTGTGTTCTTAGCTGCTTCTTTATACCCGTTGTTAAATAAGGATGCCCAATTCCAATGGACCCTTGAGCACCAGCAAGCTTTTGATAACATTTAAGAACACTGACACTGAACTCCTCAACTTCACTGAGCCCAGCCTGCAATTTCAGAAAGCCCTACACTACGTTAAAAATGTACATCAACTTACTCACCTTGGTTCAAAGAAACTGCAGGCATTCCTGAAAGATCAGGAACAGAGATTTCGACTAACTTACTCACAGTGAAAAAAAATAACTGAACGGGTAACAAAAGCCTGTCGGTTCTGTCAATTGGTTAATGCTTACCCTTCCAAGCTTCCTGCAGGAAAGCACCTACGATGAACCAGACCAGGACAATTCTGGGAAGTAGACTTTACTGAAATTAAGCCAGCAAGGTATAGACTTAAATATCTCCTAGTCTTTGTAGATAAATTTTCAGGATGGATTGAATCCTTTCTCACAAAAAAAAAAAAAAAAAAAAAAAAAAAAACCCGGCTCAAACGGTGGTCAAGAAGATCCTGAAAGATATTAAGATATTTTTTCAAGACAAGGCCTACCTAAGGTAATAGGGTCTGATAATTGAACGGTGTTCATGGCCCGGGTAAGTGAGGGCTTAGCCAGGACCCAGGGGATTAATTGGAAGTTACATTGTGCTTCTAGACCCCAGAGCTCAGGACAGGAAAAAAAAATAAATTGAACCATTAAAGAGACCTTAACGAAATTAAGCTTAGAGACCGGCATAAAATATTAGACTATGCCCCTGCCTTATCCACTGTTTCATGCAAGAAATACTCCCTCTGTTTCTTTGTGTAAAATCACCCCCTATGAATTTCTCTATGGTGCACCTCCTCCAGTAAGGCATGTAACCCCAACTCTAAGACCTAATGATGCCTTCCACACCCCCTTGCTTGACAGAATTAAATCTCTTGAAAGAACTCAATGATACCGGTGAAAACAGCTGACAACTGCCTTGCAACCTGGGGACAAGGGGACTCCACATTGATATCAAGTAAGGGACTTCATCTACATAAGACAACATCAGGTGTCATCCCTGGAACCCTGCTTGAAAGGACCATACCAGGTGCTAATTATAACACCTACAGCGGTAAAAGTAGACGGAAACACTTCCTGGATCCATGCCTCTCATCTCAAGCCTGTGCCTCTTACCAGTTTCTTTCTGGAAACTGGGAAAGACTGGTAACCATTTCAAATTGCATATTCGCTATGTGGATAAGGCTGTAGACTCTCCCCTTGGCCACCAGTACACCTAACGCTCATCAGCCCGTTCAGCAGCGATGGCTTATCACAAATCCTACTAGACAAGAAGTATGCTCTAACTCGTATACAGCTCCCTTAGGGACCTGGTGGCTAGCTCTCCACCCAGACATTTGTCAGCTGGCTATAAGTCTTTCCTATTAGGATATCGCTGATGAAAATCCCACTAAAATTCAATTAAATCCCTTCCATACCATAGATAATGGAAACAAACATTAGGGATTTAGGGACACGTGAGCCAGATGCAGGTTGGCTAGACTAGATTAGTATGTTTGCCCAGCAGACTATCAAAGCCACAAACAGCCATGGCTGTGTGGAGGGAAAGCCAACTTCTTCTGTAAGTGATGGGGATTTGAGCATACAGGGGCAGCCTGGTGGAACACAAAATCCTCATCAAATTCAGTACACAGCATTGGCCATATTACCAATTAGACAACCAAAAATGATGGCCCCCAGAGGAGTCTCTAGATCCTCAAATTCTGTGTTACATTTTTAACTTCTGCAAGTGCTCAAGAGGATGAAAGGAAATTCCCCTATGTGGAGGCCTTTTACCTCCTTCGCTCACTTCCTGAACTATGCATCTCCAATAGATCCTCACCCTCAGGCTTCTGCTCCAGACTCTCTACTGTCAGTCCCACCTCAGCAACCTGATTTCTCTCCTCCAGTTACTAGATCAAAAACCCAAACCTCCGCCAGTTCTCAGATCATTGCTCCCTTGCTGAGGTAGCAGGTACTGAGGTACCCCTCTAAACACTCACTCCTCTCTTCTCCTGTCAGTGCCTACACCCGGTCTCCCCAGGTCCTCTTACCAGGTAACCCAAAGCTCAAACCAGCTGAGAAGAGCCCTCAGACCCCTATCCAAGATGTAATAAAAATGGCCTTTAAAGTTGCTTTGTCATCACTGAAAACAGGTTACTAAGAATTTAAAATCCCTCCCAGGCTTTCTGGGATACTCACTCCCGTCTTCCCCTTTGTTCTACCTGTTCTACTGCTCAAGATTTTGTTCCTAGGAAAATCCCAAACCCCTTTTCCATTATGCTTTTACATCTCTCTTTTCTCATTCTCAGATCCCCAGAGCTGCTCTCATTCCTCGCCTTCCCCGTCTTTCCCCTCTATACCAGGCCCACAGAAAAATGTTAACTGAACTTCTCCAGAAGTCTTCACCATGGATGACTTTAGAACTTTCAGCAAAAGAGTCCCTATAAAAGAGTTCAGTGTAGATAAACTTGCTCTTTTTCTGTTGCCCTTTTATACTTGGCCACTGCTTGGAAAAATCAGCACTTCTAAGCTAGACAACCCCTTAATAGTTTTTCACACAATATGTGAACAAGGCCTCTGGCCTTGAGCTGGGGCTTCACAGAGATGGCTACATTTCTAAAATAAAAAATACCAACTGGGCTTCATGGTAACAGCTGAAGGAGGATAAAAGAAAAGGAAGAAAAAGCTCTCCCCCTCCCCGGTGTCCTTGAAAAGTTAACTTGCCCAGAACAGAGGAAATAACAGAAAAAAAAAACTTTTTGTGAAGTTCTGCCGACTGTGAACTTCTGAGCCCCTTTTCTTTCATGTTGGGTACAAAATTCTGAAACTACCTAAACTTGGGGTTCAGGGCGTTAATTGATTACAACAGAAGCAATGCACTCTGAATCCGGTTGCAACCAAATAGCACTGTTTCCCTGTTTTCGGTGCTATCTTAGGTGCCTTCCCTTGTCTGTCCCTACAACAGTATAATTCTATATACTTAAACATTGTTTATGTTTTCATGAAATGGTCAACAGATGTGATTAATTGTGTAATGGTGCAGATGTTTCCCAGAATGCTCTATAATGATGCAGGTTCATTTGAAATTCAAACAGGCGGGCATACAACACGGTTCCGCTGGGAACATATATCCCTAACTTTAGCCATCCTATTAGGAATAGGAGTTGCTGCAGGGGTGGGCACAGAAACCCCTGCCCTAGTCCATGGGACACAACAAATGACCCAATTAGTAGCAGCAATAGAACAAAACTTAAAGATAGTAGAAACCTCCATCACAGCTTTGCAGGAATATTTATCCTCTCTGTCTGAAGTTGTTTTACAGAACAGTCGAGGGTTGGACCGCCCATTCATGAGAGAAGGGGGCCTTTGTGCTGCATTGAGGGAAAAATATTGTTTTTATGCCGACCATACTGGAGTTGTAAAAAAAAATCTATGAGTAAATTAAAAAGACACCTTGAAGAGCGTCACTGAGAGAGGCCCAAAAAGTGTGGTTTGATTCTGATCCATACATTCCCTCTGGTTAACTACGTTTTTATCAACCATGGCCGGTCCAATAATAATCCTCATATTACTGCAAAGTATAAAACCCTGTTTGCTCAAACGTGTAATTTTTTTTTCTCCAAGCTCAAATTGGACAAGTTAAACTTATGGTAATAACCCACTTGCAGACATAGAATGTGACACCAGCCTTGATCACTTTTATAATTATAAGTAGCCAGAAGAAGAAGTGGGGAATGAAAGGTTAACAAAATAGGTACTTGTAACTTCCTATTTTTCTGTATGCTTAACAAAACACTGTTGAAATATTGAGAACTGTTTGCTAATTTTGTTCCCAGAATGTGCTGTCCCCAACTGCCAAATTGCAGAATGTATTCCCTCACCCGTTTACATGCAAACCGCCCACTCACCATGACCCATCAATAAACTTCCGTCCCTGCCCTTTCCAAGGAAAGAATATAAGCTCTGCTTAAGCTGTTCTCAGGGCTCTCTGCTCTATTTCTGTGAGCTCTGAGCCCCAGCATGCTTGACCTCCAATAAACCTTTTGCTGTTGCATGAGACAGTCTCTTCGTGGTCTCTACCTCTGATGCTCGCACGAACATTACTTGAATGATTGAATGTATAAGAGAAAATCCAGTCAAAAAGGGATAGCCAGTAAGATTAAGAAGATAGTCGGTAGGTTTGGGAAGAAGACTGAGTATAGGATTTGGAACAAAAGTTTCTTAGCAATAGGGGTTCTGTTAGAGAGTGAATATAAATGTCAGCACATGAGAACAGTCACAATAATGAACTGAGGAAAATATGTAGGAAAGCAGATATCAATAAAGACATTACTAAATCAGGCAAAGTATAAAGTGAGTGATACAATTAGACATTTTCAACAGGGTGAGTTTGAATATATAATCTTAGGAAGAAACAAATATGCAGTCACCAATAGGATTGACATTTGAGAGCATAAGGCAACCTTGACATGGATGATTTTTGTAAACCATGCTCACTTTCTACTTAGGCTTTGGTACAATCTAAGTGTGACCTTTGCATTTGTGTCCAGAATTTTACTGTGATAAAATATATATGTAGATCTGGTGACACAAGTATTTCTTCCACCATTTCTGGGAGCAATATTTTGAAGGCATATAAATGGGTATTGGGTGTACAAAGAGGTGTACACTGTGTCCATGAATATAGAGATAATGCATGAATAGACCATACAGTGAATAAATAATATAACTGTTTCCACTTTAAATTATGGATTGAATTGATATTTGAAAATATATAAGAAATCTTATATTGATTTACAATCATTCATTCTAACCAGTTATACATCTAATATTAATATTATGGTTATGGTTTATCATGAAGATATGTTAGTTTTGCTTCAAAAGCGATTATGGAAATCCAAAATAATGTGTTTGGATAGAGTCAGTCACAATGCTGGCAATATGTGAAAAAGGCCTCTGGCCTCAAATTGAGGCTTCACAGAGATGGCTACATTTCTAAGATAAAGAAGTTACCAACTGGACTCCATGGTAACAGCTGGCAGGGAGAAAAAAGAAAGAGAAGAAAAAAGCTCTCCCCCTCCCAGGTGTCCTTAAAATGTTAACTTGCCCAGAACAGAGAAAAAAAAAAAACAGAAACAAAAACTGCTTTCTCTGAACTTCTGCAGACTGTGAACTTCTGAGCCACTCCCTTACATGTTGGGTACAAAATTCTGAAACAACCTAAACTTGGGGTTCAGGGAAGTAACTGATTACAACAGAAGCAGTGCCCTTTAAATCTGGTTGCAACCAAATAGGACTGTTTCCCTGTATTCGGTGCTATCTTAGGTGCCATTCCTTGCCTTGTCCATCCCTTTTCTCATTTAAAGACCAGTCAAGAAACATGGAGAAATACATGTGTTCTGAAGCAGAAAGTGATTGATAGTGAAACAAATGCCTATAAATTTCCTAACTTGTGGATGAAATTTATATCCTATGATGTGCATTAATTGAAGAAATACTAATCTACCAGTGTTGAATAAAAATGAACGTCAAAATACACATCATGTCCGATTGGAATCTACTTGCATTAATATTAAACTGGGTCAGTTACTGTAGAAATATTAGGATTCTTATGCACCATTCACTGAAGTTAGTTTTCAGTACTAGGAAACAAATATGTATTTCAGGTGAATGAATATTTCTAAAAATAATCTTGTGAAAAGTTGATTATAAATCCACATACATGAATATGAATGAATTTGATGAGTGTAAAATAAGACACATATTTCATTTGTTGAAAAATCTGGAGAGTGTATATATATATATATATATATATATATATATATATATATATATATACACACACACACACACACACACACACACACATTAAAAACAGCAATATATATGCCAATTGAATTTATAATGAAATATATATCATCGACAGATAGAAAAATATTTATTTTACTGAACATGGATTTATGAATAATATTGTTCAAGTAGGAAGATCACCCATAATTTAAATTTTCGGTTCCAACATCGTTTAAGAGGAGTGATCCCTTACAATTTGTATCTGCCAAGTCAGCCACCTCACAAGAATGTACGTGTGGTACCAGGTAGGATTCTATCTGTGCATATAAAAATACAGGTGGTGAATAGGCTACAGAGAAAGGGAGAAAGGAATTCATAGGTGGTTAACTTTAAAAAAAACATGGAGAACTATTTCAACAAAAAATTGACTAGATTTATAAATCCTACCCTATGTAATGCAAAAGGTAAGTCCAACTATACACCATGCCTCCTCTGAAATGGTTGTATTTTCATTCTGTTTGGGTTATTTTTCTCCATCATATTAGTATTAGTAGTCAGAATATAGTAGGGTAGGGGTTAGTGTCAGGGATTCAGTATTTCGAATGGAAAATTGGAAAATGAATACAATGTGTATGTAAACATGTGCTACACAAAAATGTTTCCACTCTTATCCAGAACAATGCCTTGTCAGTACCTTAGCTCCAAATAAAACATCATTAGAGGAGAAGAGTTATAAAATCAGTGAAAACACATCTTGAATGGAATAGGCTCAGGATTTTGAAACCTTGGAGGTGGTAGAGGAGTTTGCAAAAGTAAGGGACAGGGTGAACACTCCACAAACATGGAGTTCTGTTGGACTAAAGACTTCTTGAGAAACTGCCTCTGAATTTGGGCACTTGAAATATATCTTGTTGTCACAAGCTTTAGCTTCCTTTGTAGTGAGACCATCAAACCTGGGTCTGCATCTATGTGACCTGGAGGACACGGTTTCTTATTTTCTAATGAAAATGAGCCAGCAGTGCTGAATTCTCACTTTGTAGGTAACCTGTGGACACTGGGGGCTAAGTGTCTCCCAGTGTGGGCTGTGAAGCCATTTGGTCATCCTCCAATTTTCGTGGTGTTTGTTGCTGCTGCATTGGGGATTTGGTATTTGCTTCACGAAATACAAGGAGTTCAACTGTGTCACAGTGCTGGAGGGAGTTCTGTGACGAGTGGTGGGTCAAGGTCTGCAGGAGAATGCACCAACCAGGCTTCTATCCCACATAGCTTGCCCCCTTGACCATAGCAACCTGATTCTGAACATTGCCCTGAAAGCTCTCCATATAACAAGATACCTTTACACAGAAGTATCTACTGGCTGCACCATGTCAGTAACAAGCCATTTGGAAGCCAAATGCAGATCCACATTGCCCCACCACATGTTTTATCACACACCTGCCAAGCACTGTTCTAGGCCCACTATTCAGCAGGCTCCAACGTACTGGCATCTCTACTCAACACAATTTTCATGAAACCTAGTGAATCCAGGCACTGTCTGGTGTACTCAAGATCAGCATCAGGACATCCAATGGTTCTCCAGTGCCACCTGGTCTTGGGAATTTCAAAAATTTCATGGTATCTGTTTAGCCATTTTTCAAGGATGATGTTGGAGGCACTGTGGGTTTCAATATATTCAGGACCTGTTAAATGGTGAGGAAGCTCATTTCAATAAAAGCTCTGGGGAACTCTCAAGGGCAAGGCTTCCCAAAGAGTGGCCAAAAGGTCGCATGAAGCCAGGCCTATTGAGTTCTACAATGTGAGGTCCATGTGTTTTTTGACTCTCAACTATGGCTGCCAAGTCTTTCAGAATAAAATAATGTGATTTCCTCACTGAGATTCCCAGTGATCTGTGGAAAGTCAATCTGGGCCTAGATCTCAGTTTCCAATGGTCACTCTCATGTGTGGTCTCCTAAAATCCCAAAACAATTGATGGCAATACTTCTCTGAGGTCTGTTCCAGAACTCAGTCTCTAAGGGGAATCACACCAGAGTTCAAGCCCAGGTGGACCCAATCATCTCTTCCAACTGCCACACAAATGACCACAATTAAAACCAAAACACTCCCACACGGCCCTCATCTTCTTCATAACCTTTGGCTGGAGTTTTCCATTAGGGACGCAGTCAAAGACAGTGTCCAAAATAAGCTCCCTTGTCCCTCATTTGCCTAAAATCTCAGTGGCCTGGACACCCTTCATGTGAACCAGGAGCAATCAAATAGGTCTGCCATTAATACTTTTCCACTTCTACAATTTGAGGCTTTCTGACTGTGGGGTTTAGATTCTTTATGTGATTTGGAGTCATGAGAAAATCCAAGCACACATGGGCAAGCTTTTGCAGGGATTTGGAGAATTCTTTTGACCCAAAGGATCCCTATTCTCACTTGATTGAAGTGAGAAACCTTACAGAGGAAAGCTAGAGACTTCATCCACAATGACTGCAATTTTTGCCCTTTGATTTTGGATGCACACATGGGATCTTTCTTTAGATTCATCAGGTGCTGATAATCTAAGCCACAGCCTCACACAGGGCCAGGAGGCTGATTCCGACACATCCCTTTCCAAAGGAATTAAGCAAAGAGCCACAGGTGATGCCCATTCATTTCCATTTGAAAACTGTTTCTTAGGGCTTCACAAAGGGGTGGCTGGAGGCAAAGACCTTCCTGACATTCAGGGCAAAAGAAAAATAGGTAAGCAAAAGGCCCAAAGCAGGGTTTCTCCACTGTGACTTTTCTGGTCTAACTGATATCTGAGTTTTCTGAGGTGCTCGCCAGTCCCTTCAGCTATCCAGTAAATGGCCATATCACAGAGCTTGGAGGTGGTACATATCTTTTACTCAAAACCATGAGCCTATTCTGGAGTGTGGCCAGAATTCAGGAAGAAAATAGGAAATTAGGAAGATAGCAGGTGTTGCCCATCCATAAGGCAATCTTCTGCCTAATCATAAGTTGGGCAGGATGAATACTGGGAAGCTTTCTACTAGACAGGACACATCCATTGATGCATTCTATTTTCTAATGTCTACAACCACGGACACAGTGGGACACACAGACATAGAAACACTCGCCTTGTCACATGACTTACTAGAAACAGTCCATACCAAACCAAACAAACCGCCTTTCCTATCTATTCTCAGAACATGAGACAAAACCAAAAACTCACACCCACAACCACAAAGGCACCTCCTTCCCCCAAGTAGGTCTGTGACTATCCAGAGGGTGGTCTGACTCGTGGGCCATAATATATTCCCCCAACATGGCCTGTCCTGTCTCAGGTCTGGTCTCCGTAGCCAACTCTGTGAAGTTGTCAGGAGTCCGCGATGAGCCACTACCTACTTTCTCTGGAAAGGCCAGTTTTCAGAGCTTTCCTGGCATTTGGTCATCCTCACAACAGTAGGACCAAAAAATAATGTCTCTGTCTTTGTTCAATCAAAACAAGCGAGCATAATGGGACTGGGACTGGGACTGACTCTGGGTTCCTGGCTTCCTGGATCAAAAGTTCACAGTGTTCCATCACCAAAAGTGTGAGGTGTGGTCATTTCTTTAAGGAACTGAATGAGGTCACTGCCTTGGCAAACACTTTGTCCTCACAGTTGCTTTCAATTGACCAATGAAACGGAGGCTGCCCCTACTTCCTTTGAAATTTTCACAAGTGAGAATGGTAGATCAACCATAGGCTCCTGGAACAGCTCTCCACACAGGCCTGGTTTGGTCCATCTTCTCTATATTAAGAAGAGAGAGGCTGATTCCGACATATCCTTTCATCCTGACCAGGATGTTTGCCATGGAAGATGACTTTTGCTCTCTCAGGTCTTTCATAGCTGCCTACATCTTCTCCAGGGATCATTTCTACATGGACCTTTGAGGTTCTCAGCAGGTGGAAGATCACCTACATTTCTGTATTGTAAGTCAAACTCTGTCCCTGTTCTTCTGTAAAATTAGATTGAGGGAACGGTGCATTCTTAGGGTTAATAACATGTTCCATTTGGGTTAGGAATCATTCTGTGAGATGAATAATGGTATTGGAACATGCAATATTTATAAGAATATATTGGTGAAATATAAGTATGAAAACAGAAATCTAGGTAAGACTTGAAGCCCAGAAGGGCATTTTGCCCTTGATTGGAATACTTAGCTTTGAATTACATTCTGAACAGTTGTCTCACATAATTCGATATCGAATGGCAAAAGACCTTGTACCTTGGATGATTGAATGTAGAAGAGAACATCCACTCAAACTGGGATAGTCAGTAGGTTTAGGAAGAAGAGTGAGCATAGGTTTTGGAACAAATTTCATTAGTAATAGGTTTTTGGTTAGAGAGTGAACGTAAATGTCAGCACATGAGAAGAGTCAGTCACATGATGAACAGGGGAAAATATGTAGGAAAACAGATATCAATAGACACATTAGGAAATAAGGCAAAGTATAATGTGAGTGATAGGATTAGACATTTCCAACAGGGTTGAGTTTGAATATATAATCTTAGGAAGAAACAAATATGTAGTCACCAATAGGATTGATATTGAGCATTAGACAACCTGGACATGGATGTTTATAGTAATACATGTTCAATTTCCATTTAGGCTATGGTACAAACATAAGTGTGAGCCTTGCGTTTTGTGTCCAGAATATCACTGTGATAAAATATATATGTAGATCAGGTTACATGAGTAATTCTTCCACCATTTTTTGAAGCAATATTTTGAAGATGTATAAATTAGTATTGGGGGTACAAAGAGATGTACCCTGTGTATATGAATCTAGAGAAAATGCATGAGTAGACCACACTGTGAATTAATAATATAACTAGTTCTACATAAAATAATGGATTGAATTGATATCTTAAAATATATAAGAAATCTTATATTGAAATACTATCATTCATTCCAACTAGTTATACATCTAATGGTAATATTATGGTTATGGTTTATCATGAAGGGTGTGATTTTTGCTTCAAAAGTGATTATGTAATTCAAAAATCATGTGTTTAGAAAGTAGTCTCATGAAACGACCAGTCAAGAAACATGGAGGAATACATTTGTTCTGAAGCAGGAAGTGATTGAAAGTGAAACAAATGCCTATAAATATGCTAACTTGTGGATGAAATATATATCATATGATGTGCATAAACTGAAGAAATAGCAACGTACAAATCTTGAATAAAAATGAACGTCAAAATACATGTCATGCCCCATAGGAATCTACTTGCATTGATGTAAAACTGAGTCAGTTACTGTAGAAATATTAGGATTTGTATGCATCGTTCACTGAAGTTAGTTGTCTGTATTAGGAAACAAATATGTATTTCAGGTGGATGAATATTTCTGAGTATAATCTTGTGAAAAGTTGATTATACATCCACATATATGAACATAATAGAATTTAGAGAGTGTATAATAAAACACATATATTTTGAAAAATCTGGATAGGAGATATATATATATATATATATATATATATATATATATATATATATATATATATATATATATACAAAAAAACAAAGACATTAAAAAGTAGCAATATGTATGCCAATTGAAATTCATAGTGAAATATATATCATCCACGGATGCAAAAATATTTATTATACTGAACATGGATTTATGTATAATGTTGTTCAACTAGGAAAATTAATCCAAAGTGTATGCAAAATTGTGATACAAAAAATCTTTCCACTCTCATCCTGAACAATGCCTTGACTTACCCTCACCTTAAGTAATTCACAATTATATGAAAAGAGGTAAAAAATCTGTGAGTACATATCTGGAATTGAATATGCTCATGATTTCACAACTTTGCAAGTGGTTGATGAGTTTCCAAAAGTAAGGAACAGGGTAAACACTTCACAAACATGGAGCTCTGCTGGACTAAAGACTTCTTGAGAAACTGCCCCTGAGGTTGTGCACTTGAAATATATGTTTTTGTCAGGAGCTTTACCTACCTTTGTTGTGAGACCATCAAAGCTGGGTCTGCATCTATGTGACCTAGAGGACATGGTTTCTTATTTTCCAATGAACATGAGGCACCAGTGCTGAAGTCTCTCTTTGTAGGTAAACTGTGGCCACTTCGGGCAATGTGACTCCCCGTGTGGACTTTGTAGCCATTTGGTCATCCTCCACTTTTCGTGGTGTTTCTTGCTGCTACACTGGGAGTTTGGTATTTGCTTCATGACATACAAGGAGTTCAACTGGCACACAGTGCTTGAGGGAGTCTTGTAACGTGTGGTGGGTCAGGCTCTGCAGGAAAATGCACCAACTAGGCTTCTATCCCACATTGCTTACCGCCTTGACCATAGAAACCTGATTATGAACATTGCCCTGAAACCCCTGCATATAACAAGATGCCTTTTCATATAATGGTCTCCTGGCTGCACCAAGTCAGTCACAAGCCATTTGGAAGCCAATGGCAGATCCACATGGCCACAACACAGATGTATTACCACACATCTGCCCACCACTGCTCTAGGCCCACTACTCAGCAGCCTCCAACTTACTGGCATCTCTGTACTACACAATTTTCATGAAACCCAGTCAATCAAGGCACTGTCTGTTATACTTATGATCAGCAACAGGACATCCAATGGTTCTCCAGTGCCACCTGGTCATTGGGAATTTCAAAAATTTCATGGTGTTTATCTATGCATTTTTCAAGAATGAAGTTGGAGGCACTTTGGGGTTTCCATTCATCTAGGAACCATTACATGGGGAGGAAGCTAATTTCAATGAAAGCTCTGAGTAACTCTCATAGGCAAGGCTTCCCAAACAGTGGCCAAAAGGTCACATGAAGCCAGGCCCATTGAGGTCTACAACGTGAGGTCCGTGTGTCTTTTGACTCTAACTATGGCTGCCAAGTTTTTCAGAATAAAATCATGTGATATCTTTGCTGAGATTTTCAGTTCTCTGTGGAAAGCCATCCTGGGCCTAGATCTCAGGTTTCAAGGGCAACTCTCATGTGTGGCCTCCTACAATCCCAACACAATTCATGGCAATACTTCTCTGTCATCATTTCCCAAACTCAGTCTCTAAGGGAAATCACACCAGAGTTCAAGCCCATGTAGACCCAGTCATCTCTTCCAACTGCCACACAAATGACCACAATTAAAACTAAAACATTTCCACATGGCCCTCATCTTCATCCATATAGACACTCATCATAAACTCTGGATGGAGGTTTCCATGAGGGGCGCAGCCCAAGACAGTGTCCAAAATATGCACCCTTGCCCCTCATTTGTCTAAATTTAGGGTGGCCTGGAAACCCATCCTGTGAACAAGGAGTGATCATATAGGCCTGCTGTTAATACTGCTCTGCTTCTCCAATTTGAGGCCTACTGAATGTCAGGTATAGATTGCTTATGTGATTTGGCATCATGAGAGAACCCAAGCACTTCTGCAGGACTTTGAAGAACTCATTTGACCCAAAGGAATCCTATTCTCACTTGATGGAGTTCAGGACCTAACACAGGAAGACAAGAGACTTCATCCACAATGACTGATCATTTTGCCATTTTGGTTTTGGATGCACACATGGGATCTTCTTTAGATTTATCAGGAGCTGAGAATCTTAGCCACCCCCTCAATCAGGGCCTAGTGTCTGATTAAGACACATCCTTTTCCAAAGCAATTAAGCAAAGAGCCACACGTGATACCCATTCATTTAAATTTGAAAACTGTTTCTTCAGGCTTCTAAAAGGGGTGGCCTGAGGCAAAGACCTTCCTGACATTCAAGGCAACAGAACCATAGGTAAGCAAATGGACCAAAGCAGGGTTTCTCCACTGAGACTCTACTGCTCACACTAATATCTGAGTTTTCAGAGATGTTCCCATTCCCTTCAGCTATCAAGAACATGGACATGTCACAGAGCTTGGAGGTGGTACATATCTTTTACAATAAATCATGAGCTTATTCTGGAGAGTGGCCAGAATTCAGGAAGAAAACAGGAACTTAGGAAGTTAGTAGTTGTTTCCTATCCATAAGGCAAACCACAGTCCATTTATCAATTGTGAACGATGAATGCTGGGAAGCTTTCTACTAGACAGGACACCTCCATTGATGCATTCTCTTTTCTAATGTCTAAAACCACGGACACAGTGGATACCAGACATAGAAACACTTGCCTTGTCAAAAGAGTAACTAGAAACAGTCGACTCCAAACCAAACCAACCACCTTTTCTACCTATTCTCAGAACATGAGACAAAACCATAAACTCACACCCACACACATAAAGGCACCTCCTTCCCAAAAGTGGGTCTGTGACTATCCAGAGTGTACTCTGACTGGTGGGCTATACTATGTTCCTCTCGAAATGGCCTTTCCACTTTCAGATCATGTCTCCTTGGCCAACTCTGTGATGCTGTGAGGAGCCTGCAGTTAGCCACTACCTGCTATCTCAGAAAAGGCCCCTCTTCAGAGCTCAACTGGCATTTGACCATCCTCACATCAGTAGGTACCAAGAAAGTCTTACTTGTACTTGGTAAATCCAAACAAGTGAGCCCACTGGGACTGGGACTGGGACTGGCTCTCGGTGCCTGGCTTCTTGCATCACAATTTCAGAGAGTTCCATCACCAAGGAAGTTAGCTAGGTCACTTCCTTCAGGAACTGAATGAGGTCCCTCTCTTGGCAACAACTTTGTCCTAACAGTTTCTTCCAAGGGTCCCTTTAGATGGAGGCTGCCCCTACTTTGTGTGACAATTTGACTAGTTAAAATGGTATATCAAAATAGGCACCTGGGAACAGCTCTCCACGCAGGCCTGGTTAGGTCCATCTTCTCTACATTAAGAAGAGAAAGGCTGATGCATACACATCCCTTCATCCTGTTCAGGTTGTTTGCCATGGAAGATGGCTTTTGCTCTCTCAGATCCTTCATAGCTGCCTACATCTTCTCCAGGGATCATTTCTGCATCGAACTTTGAGGTTCTCAGCAGTTGGAAGATACCCTACATTACTGTATTGTAAGATGAACTCTGTCCCTGCTCTTTTGTAATTTTAGATTGAGGCAACAGTGTATGGTTAGGGTTAATTACAGGTTCGATTTGGGTTAGGAATCATTCTGCGGGATGAATAATGGTCTTGGGAACCTGCAATATTTATAGGAATATAGAGATGAAATATAAGTATGAAAACAGAAATCTAGGTAAGATTTGAAGCTCAGAAGTGCATTGGGCAACTGATTGTGATACGTAGCTTTGAATTACGTTCTGCATACATGTTTCAGAAAAATCGATATACAATAGCATAGGACCTTGTACCTTGGATGATTGAATGTAGTAGAGAACATCCACTCAAAAAGGGATAGTTGATAGGATCAGGAAGATAGTCAGTATGTTTCGGAAGAAGAGTGAGTATAGGATTTGGACCAAAGTTCATAAGCAATAGGGTTTCGGTTAGAGAGTGAATGTCAATGTCAGCACATGTGAAGGGTCAGTCACAATGTTGAACTGGAGAAAATATGTAGGAAAGTAGATATCAATAGAGACATTAGGAAATCAGGAAAAGTACAAAGTGATTGAAAAAATTAGACATTTTCAGTGGTATTGAGGTTGAATATATAATCTTAGGAAGAAACAAATATGTAGTCACCAATAGGATTGACATTTGAGAGCATTAGGCAACCTGGTCATGGATGTTTTTAGTAATCCATGTTCAGTTTCCATTTAGGCTTTGGTACAGTCATACGTGTGAATTTTGCATTTTGTGTCCAGAATATTACTGTGATACCATGCATATATAGATCAGGTGATATGAGTATTTCTTCCACCATTTCTGGGAGCAATATTTGGAAGATGTATAAATTAGTATTGGGGATACAAAGAGGTGTAACCTGTGTCTATTAATATAGAGATAATGCATGAATAGACCATACTGTGAATAAATAATATAACTGGTTCCACTTTACAAAATGTATTGAATTGATATCAGAAAATATATAAGAAATCTTTTATTGATATAAAATCATTCATTCCAACCAGTTATACATCTAATAGTGATATTATAGTTATGGTTTATCATAAAGTGTATGTCCGTTTTGCTTTAAAAGTGATAAAGGAAATCGAAAATAATGTGTTTGGAAAGAAATCTCATGAAAAGATCAGTCAAGAAACATGGAGGAAAACATGTGTTCTGAAGCAGGAAGTGATTGAAATTGAAACAAATCCCTATAAATTTGCTAAATTGTGGAGGAAATATATATCCTATGATGTGCATAAACTGAAGAAATTGTAATGTCCCAGTGTTGAATAAAAATGAACGTCGATATACACATCATGTCCCATAGGAATCTACTTGCATTGATGATAAACTGTGTCAGTTACTGTAGAAATGTTAGGATTTGTGTGCACCATTCACTGAAGTTAGTTTTCAGCACTAGGAATCAAATATGTATTTCAGGTGGATGAAATTTTCTGAGAATAATCTTGTGAAACGTTGATTATAAATCCACGTTCATGAACATGAATGAAATTAGGAAGTGTATATAAGACACATATATTTCATATTTTGAAAAATATGGAGAGAGTGTATATATATATATATATATATATATATATATATATATATACACACACACACACACACACAGAGAGAGACATTAAATATAGCAATATATGCCAATCAAAATTCACCATGAAATATATATCATCCACAGATCCAAAAATATTCATTTTACTGAACAAAGATTTGTGTATAATTTTGTTCTCTAGGAAGCTCACCCATAGGTTGAATTTTCAGTTCCAACGGCGTTTATGAGGAGTGATCTCTTCTCTCAATTTGTATCTGCCAAGTCAGCCACCTCACAAGAATGTACGTGTAGTACCAGGTAGGATTCTCTATGTGCATATAAAAATATATGTGCTGAGTAGGCTACAGAGAAAGAGAGACAAGAATTCACATATTTGTTATCTTTAAAATTACATGGACAACTATTGCAACAAAAATTGTCTAGATTAATAACTCCTAACCTTTATAATGCAAAAGGCAAGTCCAACAATACACCATGCCTCCTCTGAACTGTTTGTATTTCTATTATGTTTGGGTTATTTTTCTGCCTCATATTAGGATTAGTAGTCAGACACTAGTAGGGTATGGTTTAGTGTCAGGGATTCAGTATTTCAAATGGAAAATTGGAAAATGAATCCAATATGTATGCAAATATGTCCTACACAAAAGTCTTCCCACTCTCATCCAGAAAAATCCATTGACATTATCTTCACCCTATGTAAGATGCAATTCGAAGAGAAGAGTTAGAAAATCTGTGAATACATATCTGGAATGGAAAATGCTCAGGAGTTCACAACCTTGGAGGTGGTAGAGGAGTTTCCAAAAGTAAGTGACTGCATAAACACTCCACAAACATGGAACTCTGCTGGCCAAAAGCCTTCTTGAGAAACTGGCTCTGAGTTTGGACACATGAAATATATCTTGTTGTCCGGAGCTTTAGCTTCATTTCTGGTGAGACCATCAAAGCTGGATCTGCATCTATGTGACCTGGAGGACATCGTTTCTTATTTTCCATTGAACATTAGGTACCGATGTTGATTTCTCTCTTTGTTGGTAAACTGTGGCCACTGGAAGCTTAGTGTCTCTCTGAGTGGACTGTGAAGCCATTTGGTCATCCTGAACTTTTTGTGGTGTTTCTTGCTGCTGCACTGGGAGTTTGGTATTTGCTTCACGAAATACAAGGAGTTCAACTAGGATATAGTGCTAGAGGGAGTTCTGTGACGTGTGTTGGGTCAGGGTCTGCAGGAGAATTCACCAACCAGGGTTCTATCCCACATAGCTTGCCCCCTTGACCATCGCAACCTGATTCTGAACATTGCCCAGAAACCTCTCCATATAACAAGATGCCTTTTCATATAATAGTCTGCTGGCTGTACCAAGTCAGTCACAAGCTATTTGGAAGCCAATGGCTGATCCACATGGCCACACCACAGTTGTATTATCACACACCTGCCCACCACTGCTCTAGGCCCACTACTCAGCAGGCTCCAACTTACTGGCATCTCTGTTCCACACCATTTTCATGAAACCCAGCTAATCAAGGCACTGTCTGTAACACTAATGATCAGCAAGAGGACAACCAATGGTTCTCCAGTGCCACTTGGTCATTGGGAATTTCAAAAACATCATGGTATTTATCTATCCATTTTTCAAGAATGAAGTAGGAGGCACTTTGGGGTTTCCATTCTTCCAGGAACCATTACATGGGGAGGACTCTCATTTCAATGAAAGCCCTGAAAAACTCTCACAGGCAAGGCTTCCCAAACAGTGGCCAAAAGGTCACATGAAGCCAGGCCCATTGAGGTCTACAACGGGAGGTCCATGTGTCTTTTGACTCTTAACTATGGCTGCCAAGTTTTTCAGAATAAAATCATGCGATATCCTTGCTGAGAATTTCAGTTCTCTGTGGAAAGCCACCCTGGGCCTAGATCTCAGGTTTCAAGGGCAACTCTTATGCGTGGCCTCCTAAAATCCCAACACAATTCATGGCAACACTTCTCTGAGGTCAGTTCCAGAACTCAGTCTCTAAGAGGAATCACACCAGAGTTCAAGCCCATGTGGACCCTGTTATCTCTTCCAACCGCCACACAAATGACCACAATTAAAACCAAAACATTCCCACATGTCCCTCATCTTCATCCATATAGACAGTCATTATAAACTCTGGCTGGAGGTTTCCATGAGGGGCGCAGCCAAGACAGTGTCCAAAATATGCACCCTTGCCACTCATTTGTCTAAATTCATGGTGGCCTGGACACCCTTCCTGTGAACCAGGAGTGATCAAAAAAGCCTGCCGTTAACGCTGCTCTGCTTCTCCAATTTGAGGTCTACTGACTGTCAGGTATAGATTCATTATGTGATTTGGCATCATGAGAGAACCCAAGTACTTCTGCAGGACTTTGAAGAACTCATTTGACCCAAAAAAAATCCCTATTCTCACTTGATGGAGGTCAGGAACCTATCGGAGGAAGGCAGGAGACTTCATCTACAATGACTGATCTTTTTGCCATTTTGGTTTTGGATGCACACATTGGATCTTCTTTACATCTATCAGGAGCTGAGAATCTTATCCACAGCCTCAAACAGAGCCTAGTGTCTGATTAAGACACATCCTTTTCCAAAGCAATTAAGCAAAGAGCCACAGGTGATGCACATTCATTTCCATTTGAAATCTGTTTCTTCAGGCTTCACAAAGGGGTGGCATGATGCAAAGACCTTCCTGACATTCAAGGCAACAGAACCATAGGTAAGCAAATGGACCAAAGCAGGGTTTCTCCACTGAGACTTTACTGCTCACACTGATATCTGAGTTTTCTGAGATGTTCCCATTCCTTTCAGCTATCAAGAACATGGACATGTCACAGAGCTTGGAGGTGGTACATATCTTGGACAATACATCATGAGCTTATTCTGGAGAGTGGCCAGAATTCAGGAAGAAAACAGGAACTTAGGATGTTAGTAGGTGTTTCCTATCCATAAGGCATACCACGGTCCATTCATCAATTGTGCAGGATAAATGCTGGGAAGCTTTCTACTAGACAGGACACCTCCATTGATGCATTCTCTTTTCTAATGTCGACAACCACGGACACAGTGGATACACAGACATAGAAAGTCGCCTTGTCAAAAGACTTACTAGAAACAGTCGACTCCAAACAAAACCAACCACATTTCCTACCTATTCTCAGAACATGAGACAAAAGGGCAAACTCACATCCACAAACAAAGGCAACTCCTTCCCAAAAGTAGGTCTGTGACTATCCGGAGTGTCCTCTGACTGGTGGGCCATACTATGTTCTCCACAAAATGACCTCTCCTGTCTCAGATCTTGTCTCCTTGGCAAACTCTGTGATGCTGTGAGGAGCCAACTGCTAGCCACTACCTGCTATCTCAGGAAAGGCTTCTCTTCAGAGCTCTCCTGGCATTTGGCCATCCTCACATCAGTAGGTACCAAGAAGGTCTGACTCTGTACTTGGTAAATCCAAACAAGTGAGCGCACTGGGACTGGGACTGGGACTGGCTCTCGGTGCCTGGCTTCTTGCATCAAAATTTCAGAGTGTTCCATCACCAAGGAAGTTAGGTAGGTCACTTCCTTCAGAAACTGAATGAGGTCACTGCCTTGGCAACAACTTTGCCCTAACCATTGCTTCCAAGGGTCACATTGGATGGAGGCTGCCCTTACTTCCTTTGACAATTTGACTAGTTTCAATGGTATATCAAAATAGGCACCTGAGAACAGCTCTCCACGCAGGCCTGGTTACGTCCATCTTCTCTACCTTACAAAGAGAGAGTCTGATGCATACACATTCCTTTTTCCTGTCTAGATTGTTTGCCATTGAAGATGGCTTTTGCTCTCACAGGTCCTTCATAGCTGCTGACATCTTATCCAGGGATTATTTCTGCATCGAACTTTCAGGTTCTCAGCAGTTTGAAGATACCCTACATTCCTGTATTGTAAGACGAACTCTGTCCCTGCTCTTTTGTAATGTTAGATTGAGGCAGCCGTGTATGGTTATCGTAAATAGCAGGTTTGATTTGGATTAGGAATCATTCTGCAGAATGAATAATGATCTTGGGAACCTGCAATATTTATAGGAATATAGAGATGAAATATACGTATGAAAACAGAAATCTAGGTAAGATTTGAAGCTCAGAAGTGCATTGGGCAACTGATTGCGATATGTAGCTTTGAATTACGTTCTGCATACATGTTTCAGAAAAATCGATATACAATGGCATAGGACCTTGCACCTTGGATGATTGAATGCAGTAGAGAACATGCACTCAAAAAGTGATAGTCGATAGGATCAGGAAGATAGTCAGTATGTTTCGGAAGAAGAGCTAGTATAGGATTTGTACCAAAGTTCATTAGCAATATTGTTTCCGTTAGAGAGTGAATGTCAATGTCAGCACATGTGAAGGGTCAGTCACAATGTTAAACTGGGGAAAATATGTAGGAAAGTAGATATCAATAGAGACATTAGGAAATCAGTCAAAGAGTATCAAGTGAGTGAAAAAAATTAAACATTTTCAACAGTTTTGAGGTTGAATATATAATCTTATGAAGAAACAAATATGTAGTCACCAATAGGATTGACATTTGAGAGCATTAGGCAACCTGGTCATGGATGTTTTTAGTAATCCATGTTGAGTTTCCCTTTAGGCTTTGGTACAATCATACGTGTGACTTTTGCATTTTGTGTCCAGAATATTACTGTGATAACATGCATATGTAGATCAGGTGACATGAGTATTTCTTCCACCATTTCAGGGAGCAATATTTTAAAAATGTATAAATTAGTATTGGGGGTACAACGAGGTGTACCCTGTGTCTATGAATATAGAGATAATGCATGAATAGACCATAATGTGAATAAATAATATAACTGGTTACACTTTAAATAATGTATTGAATTGATATCAGAAAATGTATAAAAAATCTTTTATTGATATGTAATCATTCATTCCAACCAGTTATACATCTTATGATGATATTACAGTGATGGTTTATCATGAAGTCTGTTTCAGTTTTGCTTCAAAACTGATAAAGGAAATCGAAAATAATGTGTTTGGAAAGAAGTCTCATGAAAAGACCAGTCAAGAAACATGGAGGAATGCATGTGTTCTGAAGCAGGAAGTGATTGAAAGTGAAACAAATGCCTGTATATTTGCTAACCTGTGGAGGAAATATATATCCTATGATGTGCATAAACAGAAGAAATTGTAATGTGCCAGTGTTGAATTAAAATGAACATCAATATACATATCATGTCCATTGGAATCTACTTGCTTTGATGATAAACTGTGTCAGTTACTGTAGAAACATTAGAATTTGTAAGCACCATTCACTGAAGTTAGTTCTCAGGACGAGGAAACAAATATGTATTTCAGGTGGTTGAATGTTTCTGAGAATAATCTTGTGAAAAGTTGATTATATATCCACATACATGAATATGAATAAATTTAGAGAGTGTTTAATAAGACACATTTTTTTCATATTTTGAAAAATCTAGAGAGTGTATATATATAAATAAATAAATAAATAAATATATATATATATATATATATATATATATATATATATATATATATACATGTAAAATCATGGAGAAATATTACAATTAAAATTTGACAAGATTTATAATACATACCCTTGATAAAGCCGAAGGCAAATCCAAGTATATACCATGCCTCCTATGAAAGGCCTGTATTTCTATTCTGTTACGTTTCTTTTTATCCATCATATTAGCATTAGTAGTCAGAGTCTATTAGGGTATGTGTTAGTGTCAGGGATCATTATTTCAAATGAAAATAGAAAAATGAATCTAATGTGTATGCAAATATGTGCTACACAAAAATCTTGCCACTCTCATCCAGAACAATTCCTTGACATTTACTTCGCTCCAAGTAAGACACAATTAGTGGAGAGGAGTTCGAAAACCTGTGATTACATATGTGGAACTGAAAATGTTCAGGAGTTCACAACATTGGAGGTGGTAGAGCAGTTTCCAAAAGTAAGGGAGAGGTTAAACACTCCACAAACTTGGAGCTCTGCTGGCCTAAAGACTCTTTGAGAAAATGCCTCTCAGGTTGGGCACATGAAATATATGAAGTTGTCAGGAGATTTAGCTTCCTTTGTTGTGACACCATCAAATGTGGGTCTGCATCTATGTGACCTGGAGGAAATGGTTCCTTATTTTCTAATGAACATGAGACAGCAGTTCTGAATTCTCTTTTTCTTGGTAAACTGTGGCCACTGGGAGTTAAGTTTCTCCCCGTGTGGTCTGTGAAGCCGTTTGGTCATCCTCCATTTTCATGGTGTTTCTTACTGCTGCACTGGGAGTTTGTAATTGGCTTAATGAAATACAAGGAGTTCAACTGGCACACAATTCTGGAGGGAGCTCTGTCACGTGTGATTGGTCAGGGTCTTCAGGAGAATTTTCGAAACATGGATCTATCCCACATAGCTTTCCCCCTTGACTATAGCAACCGAATTCTGAACATTGCCCTGAATCCTCTCAATATAACAAGATGCCTTTACATATAAGTGTCTGCTGCCTGCACCATGTCAGTCACAAGTATTTTGGAAGCCAATGGCCGATCCACGTGGTCCCACAACAGATATTTATTCACAACCATATAGTCCACTGCTCTAGCCCCAATAGTCAGCAGGCTCCAACTTATGACATCTCGGTTCTATACCATTTTCATGACAACCAGTCAATCAAGGAACTGTCTGGTACACTCATGATCAGCAACAGGACATCCAAAGTTTCTCCAGTGCCACCTGGTCATGGGAATATTAAAAATTTCATGGTATTTATGTAGCCATTTTTCAAGGATGATGTTGGAGGCACTGTGGGTTTCAATTCATTCAGGAACCATTAAATGGTGAGTAAGCTCATTTCAATGAAAGCTCTGGAGAACTCTCACAGACAAGGCTTCCCAAAGAGTGGCCAGAAGGTCACATGAAGCCAGGCTCATTGAGGTCTACAATGTGAGGTACATGTGTGTTTTGAGTGTCAACTATGACTTCCAAGTCTTTCAGTAAAAAAATCATGTGTTATCCTGGCTGAGATTCCCAGTGCTCAGTGGAAAGCCACCCTGGGCCTAGATCTCAGTTTCCAAGGGCTAATCTCATGTGTGGCCTCCTATAATCCCAACACAATTCATGGCAATACTTCTCTCAGGTGAGTTCCAGAACTCAGGCTCTAAGGAGTATCAGAGAAGAGTTCAAGCCCTGGTGGACCAAGTCATCTCTTCCAACCGCCACACAAATGACCACAATTAAAACCAAAACACTCCTACATGGCCCTCATCTTCTTCCATAAAGACACTCATCATAACATATGGCTGGAGGTTTCCATGAGGGGCACAGCCCAAGACAGTGTCCAAAATAAGCTCCCTTGCCCCTCATTTGCCTAAAGTCAGGGTGGCTTGGACACCCTTCTTCTGAACCAGGAGTGATCTGTAAGGGTAAAAGAAATTGAAATTAAAGTGTTAAAGTTAAAGTGTAAAAGACCGGGTGTTGTAAAGTTTCTAATCTTCAAGGCCTGGTTTAAAATGTAAAGGACCAGGTATTTTTAAGTTTCCATGCTACACGCAAAACCTGAAATTCCTGTAAATTGTAGGACAATTTCTGGACTGCCCAGTAAATATTCCCCCTGACCGCCTGGTTGTTTAATAACCTAGGACCCTGTGTGGCTTACCACATATGCATCGCAGGGCCTAAATCAATCAATTTCAATGTGTACCCCGCTTTAGAATTGACCTATCACTCCCGCCTGACGTGTTCAAGCCAATGAATGAACTAATCATGTTTAGGATTTGTTGTTTCATTTTCCCACAGTGTATGATGATTTGCTAAAGGAGACTGTGATATATGAAAAGTCTCACATTCCCAAATCGTGTACTTAAGCACTGCTCAACCCCTGCTCGGAGATCTGGGCTGCTCTCCCTTCTTGAGTGAGCACAGAGCACCAGCATGCTGGATTGGATCCTCAATAAATGTCTTTTGCTGTTGCATGAGCCTTGGTCTCATACATGAACATGAATGAAATTAAGGAGTGTATAATAAGACACATATATTTCATATTTTGAATAATCTATAGAGTGTAGATTTTTCACAAAACACATACAGAGATATTAAAAAGTAGCAATATATATGCCAATCAAAATTCATCATGAAATACATATCATACACAGATCCAAAAATCTTTATTTTACTGAACATGGATTTATGTGTAATGTTGTTCAACTAGGAAGCTCACGCAAATGTTGAATTTTCAGTTCCTACAGCGTTTAGGAGGAGTGATCTCTTCTCAAAATTTGTAACTGCCTAGTCAGCCACCTCACAATAATGTACGTGTAGTACCAGGTAGGATTCTATTTGTGCATATAAAAATACATGTGCTGAATAGGCAACAGAGAAAGGGAGACAGGAATTCACATACCTGATACCTTTCAAAACACATGGAGAACTATTTCAATTAAAAATTAACCAGATTTTTAACAACTACCCTTTATCATGCAAAAGGCAAGTCCAACTATACACTATGCCTCCTCTGAATTGCTTGTATTTCTATTCTGTTTGGGTTATTTTTCTCCATCATACTAGCATTAGTAGTCAGAGTCTAGTAGGGTATGCTTTAGTGTCATGGATTCAGTAATTCAAATGAAAATAAAGGAAAATGAATCCATTGTTTACGCAAATATGCACTACAAAAAATCTTTCCACTCTCATTCAGAGCAATGCCTTGACATTACCTTCACCCCAAGTAAGACACAATTAGAGGACAAGAGTTAGAAAATCTGTGAATACATATCTGGAATGGAAAATGCTCAGGAGTTCACAAGCTTGGACATTTTAGAGGAGTTTTCAAAATTAAGGGACAGGATAAACAGTCCACAATCATGGAACTCTGCTGGCCTAAAGACTTCTTGAGAAACTGCCTCTGAGGTTGGGCACTTGAAATATATTTTCTTTTCAGGAGCTTTAGCTTCCTTTGTAGTGATACCATCAAAGATGGGTCTTCATTTATCTGACCCGGAGGACATGGTTTCTTATTTTCCAAAGAACATGAGGCAGCAGTGCTCAATCCTACCTTTGAAGGTAAACTGTGGCCACGGAGGGTTAAGTGTCTCCCCGTCTTGACTGTGAAGCCAATTGGTCATCCTGCAATTTTCGTGGTGTTTCTTGCTGCTGCACTGGGCTTTTGGTATTTCCTTCATGAAATACAAGGAGTTCAACTGGGACACAGTGCTGGAGCGAGTTCTGTCACGTGTGGAGGGTCAGGGTCTACAGGAGAATTCACAAACCAGGCTTCTATCGCACATAACTTGCAACATTTTCCATAGCAAACTGATTCTGAACATTGTCCTGAAACCTTTCCTTATAACAAGATGCCTTTACATATAAGGGTCTGCTAGCTGCACCATGTAAGCCACAAGCCATTTAGAAGTTAATGGCAGACTCACATGGCCCCACCACAGATATTTTATTATACACCTGCACACCACAGCTCTGGGCCCACTTCTCAGCACTCTCCAACTTATTTACATCTCTGTTCTACACAATTTTCGTGTAACCCAGTCAGTCAAGGCACTGTCTGGTACACTCATGATCAGCAACAATACATCCAAATGTTCTCCAGTGCCACCTGGTCAGGGGAATTTCAAGGTATTTATGGAGCAATTTTTCAAGGATGAAGTTGGAGGCACTGTGGGTTTCAATTCATTCAAGAACCATTAAATGTTGAGGAACCTCATTTCAATGAAAGCTCTAGAGAACTCTCACAGGTAAGGCTTCCCAAAGAGTGGCCAAAATATACATATATTTCATATTTTGAAAAATCTTGACAGTGTATATCTATATCTATATCTATATCTATATCTACACACACACACACACACACAAACACACACAGACATTAAAAACTAGCAATATATATGCCAATCGAAATTCATCATGAAATATATATCATCCACGTATTCAAAAATATTCATTTTATTGAACATGGATTTATGTATAATGTTGTTCAACTAGAAAGCTCACCCATAGGTTGAATTTTCAGTTCCAACAGCGTTTAGGAGGACTGAACTTTTCTCACAATTTGTATCTGCCAAGTCAGCCACCTCAGAAGAATATATGTGTGATACAAGGTACAATTCTATATGTGCATATAAAAATATATGTGCTGAATAGGATACAGAGAAATGGGGGAGACAGGAATTCACATATTTGATAAGTTTAAAAATACATGGACAACTCTTTCAACAAAAAAATTGACTAGATTTATAACTCCTACCCTATATAATGGAAAAGGCAATTCCAACGGTACACCATGGCTCCTCTGATGTGTTTGTATTTCTATTCTGTTTGGGTTACTTTTCTCCATCAAGTTAGGATTAGTTGTCAGAGTCTTGTAGGGTATGGGTTAGTGTCAGGGATTCAGTATTTCGAAAGGAAAATTGGAAAATGAATCCAATGTGTATGCAAATATGTGCTACACAAAAATCTTCCGACTCTCATCCAGAACAATGCCTTGACCTTAACTTCGTCCCAAGTAACACATGTAGAGAAGATGAGTAAGAAAATCTGTGAGTACATATCTGGAATTGAATATGCTCAGGAGTTCACAACCTTGCAGGTAGAAGGGGAGTTTCCAAAAGTAAGGGACAATGTAAACACTCCACAAACATGGAGCTCTGCTATCCTAAAGACTTCTGGAAAAACTGCCTCAGATGTTGGGCTCTTGAAATATATGTTGTTGTCAGGAGCTTTAGCTTCGTTTGTAGTGAGACCATAAAAGCTGGGTCTGCATCTATGTGACCTGGAGTAGATGCTTTCTTATTTACCAATGAAAATGAGGCAGCATTGATGAATTCTCTCTTTCTGGGTCAACTGTGGCCACTTGGGGCTCAGTGTCTCCTCATGTGGACTCTGAAGCCATTTGATCATGCTCCAATTTTTGTGATTTTTTTTTGCTGCTGCACTGGGAGTTCAGTATTTGCTTCACGAAATACAAGGAATTTAACTGGGACACAGTGCTGGAGGGAATTCTGTCACGTGTGGTGGAACAGGGCCTGCAGGAGAATGCACAAACCAGGCTTCTTTCCAACATAGCTTGCCACCTTGACCATAGCAACCTGATTCTGAACATTGCCCTGAAACTTATCCATATAACAAGAATCATTTACATATAATGGTCTGCTGGATACACCATGTCAGTCACAAGGCATTTGGAAGCCATTGGCAAATCCAGATAGAAGCACCACAGATGTTTTATCTCACACATGCCCACCTTTGCTCTAGGTCCACTATTCAGCAGGCTCCAACTTACTGGCATCTCTGTTCTACATCATTTTCGTGAAACCCAGCCAATCAAGGCACTGTCTGGTACACTCATGATCACCAACAGGATATCCAATGGTTTTCCACTGCCTCCTAGATATGGGAATTTCAAAAATTTAATGGTATTTATCGAGCCCATCTTTCAAGGTTGAAGTTGGAGTCACTGAGTGTTTCATTTAATTCAGTAATCATTAAATGGTGAAGAAGCTCATTTCAATGAAAGCTCTGGAGAACTCTAACTGCTAAGGCTTCTAAAAAAGTGGCCAAAATGCCACATGAAGCCAGGCCCATTGAAGTCTACAATGTTAAGTGCATTTGTGTTTTGACTCTCAACTATGGCTGCCAAGTGTTTCAGAATAAAATTATGTGATACCCTGGCTGAGATTCCCAGTGCTCTGTGGAAAGCCACCCTGGGAATAGATCTCTGTTTCCAATGGCGACTCCCATGTGTGGCCTCCTAATATCCCAACACAATTCATGACAATACTTCTCTGAGGTAATTTCCAGGACTCAGTCTCTATGGGGTATCACACCAGAGTTCAAGCCCAGGTGGACCCAGTCATCGCTTCCAACTGCCACACAAATAACCACAGTTAAAACCAAAACACTCCCACATGGCCCTCATCTTCTTCCATATAGACACTCCTCATAATCTCTGGCTGGATGTTTCCATGAGGGGCGCAGCCCAACACAGTGTCCAAATAAGCTCGCTTGCCCATCATTTTCCTAAAGTCAGGGTGGATTGTACACCCTTCCTGTGAACCAGGAGGGATCAAATATGCCTTCCAGTAATACTGCTCTGCTTCTCCAATTTGAGGCCTACTGACTGTCGGTATAGATTTTTTATGTGATGTGGAGTCATGAGAAAACACAAGCATGTATGCAATTGCCTTTGCAGGGCTTTGAAGAACTCATTTGATTCAAAGGATCCCTATTCTCAATTGATGGTGGTAAGGAACCTAACAGAGGAAGGCGAGAGACTTCATCAACAATGACTGATCTTTTTCCCATTTTGGTTTTGGATGCACACATGGGATCATTCTTTAGATCCATCAGGTGCTGAGAACCTAAGCCACAGCCTAACACAGGGCCAAGAGACTGATTCAGACACATCCATTTCCAAAGCAATTAACAAAGAGCCACAGGTGATGCCCATTTAATTCCATTTTAAAACTGTTTTCTTCAAGCTTCACAAACTGTGTCCTGAGGCCAAGACCTTCCTCACATTCAGGGGAAGAGAAGAATTGGTTAGCAAATGGCCCAAAGCAGAGTTTCTCCACTGAGGCTTTCCTGGTCACACAGATATCTGAGTTTTTGAGATGCTAGCCATTCCCTTTAGCTATCCACTACATGGCCTTGTCACAGAGCTTGGAGGTGGTACATATCTTGGACACAAAACCATGAGCCTATTCTGGAGAGTGGCCAGATTTAGGAAGAAAACAGGTACTTAGGAAATTAGTAGGTGTTTTCCATCCATAAGGGAAGCCACAGTCCATTCATCAATTGGGCAGGATGAATGCTGGGAAGGATTCTACTAAACAGGACACATCCATTGATGAATTCTCTTTTCAAATGTCGACAACCACGGACACAGTGGGATACACAGACATAGAAACACTCACTTTGTGAAACGACTTACTAGGAACAGTCCACTCCAAACCAAACAAACCACCTTTTTTACCTATTCTTAGAACATGAGACAAAACCACAAACTCACACTCACACCCACAAAGGCACCTCCTTCCCCCAAAGAGGTCTGTGACAATCCGGAGTGTCCTCTGACTTGTGGGCCTTATTATGTTCCCTGAAATGTCCTGTCCTGTCTCAGATCTGGTCTCCTTGGCCAAATCTGCGAAGTGGTCAGGAGCCAGCTGTGAGCAACTACCTGCTTTCTCAGGAAAGGCCCCTCTTCAGAGCTCTCCTTAAATTTGGCCATTCTCACATCAGTAGGTACCAAGAAAGACTGACTCTGTTCTTTGTAAATCCAAATAAGTGAGCCCACTGGGAATGGTACTGGGACTGCCTCTGGTTGCCTGGCTTCCTGGATCCCAAGTTCAGAGAGTTCTATCACCAAGGAAGTGAGGAAGGTCACCTCCTTTGTGAACTGAATGAGGTCACTGCTTTGGAAACCACTTTGTCCTAAAATTTGCTTCCAAGGTTCCCATGAGATGGAGGCTGCCCCTATTTCCTGTGATACTTTCACAACTGAGAATTGTATATCAACCATAGGCAGCCGGGAACAGCTGTCCACACTGGCCTGGTTTGGTCCATCTTCTCTACATTAAGAAGAGTGAGGCTGATTCTGACACATCCCTTCATCCTGACCGGGTTGTTTGCCATGGAAGATGACTTTTGCTCTCTCAGGTCCTTCATAGCTGCCTAAATCTTCTCCAGGGATCATTTCTGCATGGAACTTTGAGGTTCTCAGAGGTGAAAGATCCCCTACATTCCTGTATTGGAAGACCAATTCTGTCCCTCCTCTTCTGTAAAGTTAGATTGAGGGAACATTGTATGGTTAAGGTTAATAACAGGTTCCATTTTGGTTAGGAATCATTCTCTGGGATGAATAATGGTATTGGGATTTTGCGATATTTTCAAGAATATATAGGTGAAATATAAGTATGAAAAAAGAAATCTAGGTAATTTTTGAAGGACAGAAGGGAATTGGCCCCATGATTGGGATTCTTAGCTCTCAATTATGTTCTGCACAGGTGTCTCAGATAAATTGATATACAGTGGCATAGGATCTTGTCTTTTGGATGATTGAATGTCGAAGAGAACATCTGGTCCAAAAGGGATAGTTGGTGGATTAGGAAGATATTCGGTAGGTTTAGAATGAAGAGTGTGTATAGAATTTGGACCAAAAGATCTTTAGCAATAGGGTTTTGGGTAGAGACTGAAAGTAAATGTCAGCACATGTGAAGAGTCAGTCACAGTGATAAACTGGGGAAAAAATACAGGATATCAGATATCAATAGAGACATTAGGAAATCAGGACAAATATAAAGTGAGTGATAGGATTAGAAATTTTCAACAGGGTTGAAGTTGAATATGTAATTTCAGGAAGAAACAAATATGTAGTCACCAATAGGATTCACTTTGAGAGCATTAGGCAACCTGGATATGGATTTTTTTTTTTAATCCATGCTCATTTTCCATTTAGGATTTAGTACAATCATAAGTGTGACCTTGCTTTTTGTTTCCACAATATTACTGTGATTAATGTATATATAGATCAGATGACATGAGTATTTCTTCCACCATTTCTGGGAGCAATATTTTGAAGACATATAATTTAGTATTGTGGGTACAAATAGGTATAGGCTGTGTTATACGAATATAGAGATAATGCATGAATAGACCATACTGTGAATAAATAATATAACTGGTTCAAAATTTAAATAATGGATTGAATTGATATCTGGATATATACTGGAAAACTTATATTGATATTCATACAATCATTCGTACCAGTTATACATCTAATGGTAATATTAGTGTTATGGTTTATCATGAAGTGTCTGTGAGTTTTGCTTCTAAAATGATTATGGAAATCAAAAATAATGTGCTTGGAAAGAAGTCTCATTAAAACAACAGTCACGAAACCTGGGGGAATACATATGTTCTGAAGCAGGAAGTAATTGAAAGTGAAAAAAAATCCTATAAATTTGTGAATTTGTGAATGAAAAATGTATTCTATTATGTGCAAAAACTGAAGAAATATTAATGTACCAGTTTTGAATAAAAATGAACGTCAAAGTACATATCATGTCCCATAGGAATCTACTTGCATTGATGTTAAACTGAGTCATTTACTGTAGCAATATTAGGATTTGTATGCACCATTCACTGAAGTTAGCTTTCAGTACTAGGAAACAAATATATATTTCAGGTGGATTAATATTCCAGAGAATATTCTTATGAAAAGTTTAATAAAAATCCACATTCATTAACATCAATGAATTTAGGGAGTATATAATAAGACACATACATTTCATATTTTGAAAAATCTGGAGAGTTTATACATATATATATGCACACACACACACACACACACATATACATTAAAATGTAGCAATATAAATGCCAATCGAAATACATCATGAAATATATATCATCCACAAATCCAAAAATCTTCACTTTTCTGAACATCAATTTAAGTATAATGTTGTTCAACTAGGAAGCTCACCCATAGTTTGTTTTGTAAGTTCCAACAGCATTTAGGAGGAGTGATCTCTTCTCACAATTTGTATTTGCCAAGTCAGCAACCTCACAAGTATCTACGTGTGATACCAGGTAGGATTCTATATGTGCATATAAAAATACATGTGCTGAATAGGGTACAGAGAAATGGAGACAGGAATTCTCATATTTGTTAACTTTAAAAACACATGGAGAAGGGAGGGGCAGAGCCGCCAACCGCGCCTGTAAGGTAGGCGGACCTGCGAGCCACCGGTAGAACAGGCCTAGCGGCCCGCAATCGTACAAAGCACATCGCCCTGGTTGGGGGTTGGGCAGAGCCGCTGCGCGCCTGCAAGGAACGCGGACATGCGACCCACAGGGAGAACAGGCCCAGAAACCCACGGAGGGGCAGAGACACCCCTTGCAACTTCTAGATAGGTGAACCTGTGACCCACCGGCAGAAGAGGCCCAGCTGCCTTCAGAGGGGCAGAGCCGACCCCCGCGCCTGCGAAGTAGGCAGACCTGCGAACACCGACAGACCAGGCGCTAGGCCCCGCCACGGTGCTAGACACATAACCAGGTTTGGGGAGGGGCCGAGCCACTGCCCGTGCCTGGAAAGCAGGTGGACCTCTCACCCTCTGGCAGAACAGACCCAGCAACCTACCAGCCTGGTAGATATATCGCCCCAGTTTAGGGAGGGGCAGAGCTGCCACTCGCGCCTGCAATGTAGACAGCCCTGCAATCCACAGACAGAAGAGGCCCAGCGGCACGCGGAGGGGCAGAGCCGACACCTGCGCCTGCAAGGTAGGTGGACCTGTGACCCACTGGCTGAACAGGACCAGCGCCCGAAGAGGGGAGAGTAACTGCCCGCTCCTGCAAGGTAGGCGGACAGGCTACCGACCGGCAGAACAGGTCCAGAGGGCTGCTGTTGTGGTAGGCACATTGCCCCAATTGGAGGAGGGGCAGAGCCACCGCCCACACCTGTGAGGGAGACTTTTCATGAATACAATAGCAATATAAACATTTAGGGGTAAAATTCAATAACACAAAAGTTCCACCAAACAGAAAAAAACGCGAACAGTAGGAAAAGACAAGGAAAGAAAGGACCACAAGCAATGCAGGTCAACTCAACATTAGAAGAGGTAATATCTGCAGCAGATGGAATGTCAGATAAAGAATTTAGGATATACTTGCTTCCGATGATCTGAGTCAACAGGGAGACATTAGACAGCAAAATCAGACAATGAAAGATCACTTCAACAATAAATTACATAAACAAATCCAAGAAGCAAAAGATCAACTATACAGGGAGATAGAGGTTATAAAAAAAAACAAACAGAAATCGTAGAAATGCAGGAAGCAATAAACCAACTTAAAAACTCAATTGAGAATACTACCAGCAGAGTAGATCACATAGAAGATAGAACATCAGACAATGAAGACAAAGTATTTCAACTTGAAAAGAACATAGACAGCTCAGCAAGACTGTTAAGAAACCATGAGCAGAAAATCCAAGAAATATGGGATAACATGAAGAGACCAAACTTAAGAGTAATTGGGATACAGGAAGGTATACAGGTGCAAAACAAAGGAATGAGCAATCTATTCAATGAAATAATATGAGAAACCTTCCCAGACATGAAGAATGAGACAGAATCCCAAATCATAGAAGCCTACAGGATGCCGAATGTGCAAAATCATAAGAGATAAAGACCTAGACATATTATAATGAAGAGGCCAAACATACAGAATAAAGAGAGAAATTTAAAAGCTACAAGAGAAAGGAAGCAGGTTACATTTAGGGGTAAACCAATCAGGATAACAGCTGATCTTTCAACACAGACTCTGAAAGCTAGAAGATCCTGGAATAACATTTTTCAAACACTGAAAGAAATTGGGTTCCAACCAAGAATTGTGTATCCAGCGAATTTAAGCTTCAGGATGGAAGATAAAATTAAAACCTTCCATGATAAACAAAAGTTAAAAGAATTTGCAGCTAGAAAACCCTTTCTTCAAAAGATCCATGGCAAAACATTATAGGAAGACGAAATGGAAAATAACAATGAAAACCAACAGTGGGAGGTAGTACAGTAAAGGGGGGAAAAATAATCAAAGAGGAAAAAAAAACATGGTTAGTAACATAAATAAACAAATATGGCTGGAATAACAACCCATATCTCAATAGTAACCCTAAATGTTAATGGCTTAAACTCACCAATTAAGAGACACAGGCTAGTAGAATGGATCACGAAAGAAGACCCAACAATTTTCTGCCTGCAGGAGACGCATTTGATAGGAAAAGAGAAACATAGACTGAAGTTGAAAGGTTGGGAGAAATCATATCACTCATATGGACTTCGGAAACAAGCAGAAGTGTCCATACTCAGATCAAATAAAATAGATGTCAAGCCAAAGTTAAGCAAAAGGGATAAAGAGGGACACTACATACAGCTCAAGGGAACCATACACCAACAAGACATAACAATCATAAATATATATGCCCCAAACAATGGTTCAGCTATGTTCATCAAAAAAACTCTTCTCAAGTTCAAGAGTCTGATAGACCACAATACAATAATCATGGGAGACTTCAACACACCTCTCTCACTACTGGACAGATCTTCCAAACAAAAGTTGAATAAGGAAACTATTGAACTGAATAACACAATTAATAACATAGACTTAATAGACATATATAGAATATACCACCCAACATCAAGTAGTTACACTTTTTTCTCAGCAGCACATGGATACCTCTCAAAAATAGATCATATATTATGTCACATGGCAACTCTTAGACAATATAAAGGAGTATAGATAATACCAGGCATCTTATCTGATCATAATGGAATGAAACTGAAAAATCAACAATAAAAGAAGGAAGGAAACTTCATGCATCACTTGGAGAATGAACAATACGTACTGAATGATCAATGGGTTATAGAAGACATCAAGGAGGAAAATAAAAAATTCTTAGAGATAAATGAAAAAGACAGACGGAACATGTCAGAATCTATGGGACACATTGAAAGCAGTTCTAAGAGGAAAATTCATTGCTTGGAGTTCTTTCCTTAAAAAAAGAAAAAAACAACAACAAATAAATGATCTCATAGTTCATTTCAAAATCCTAGAAAAAAAAGAGCAAAACAACAGCAAAAGAAGTAGAAGGCAAGAAATAATTAAAATCAGAGCTGAAATTAATAAAATCAAAACAAAAGAATCAATTGAAAAATTTGACAATACTAAAAGTTGAAAAATAAATAAAATTGACAGACTCTTATCCATGTTAACAAAGAGAAGAAGAGAGAGAACTCAAATTACTATCATACTGGATGAAAATGGCAATATCACAACAGACACTTCTGAAATACAGAAGATAATCAGAAATTATTTTGAATCCTTATACACCAATAAATTAGAAGATAGTGAAGGCATTGATAAATTTCTTAAGTCATATGATCTGCCCAGATTGAGTCAGGAGGATATAGACAACCTAAGCAGACCAATATTAATTGAGGAAATAGAAGAAACCATCCAATGACTACCAACTAAGAAAAGAACAGGACCGAATGGGTATACAGCAGAGTTTTTCAAAACCTTTAAAGAGGAACTAATACCAGTACTTTTCAAGATATTTCAGGAAATAGAAAAAGAGAGAGAACTTCCAAATTTATTTTAGGAGGCCAATATCACCCTGATTCATAAAACAGACAAAGACACTTCAAAGAAACAAATCTACAGACCAATATCTCTAATGAACCTAGATGCAAAAATCCTCAATAAAATTCTGGCGAATCAGATACAAAAACATATTTAAAAAATTGTGCAACATGATCAAGTAGGATTCATCCCTGGGATACAAGGCTGGTTCAATATACGGAAATCAATAAATGTTATTCACCACATTAATAGACTTAAAAATAAGAACCATATGATCACCCCAATAGATGCAGAAAAAGTATTCAACAAAGTACAGCATCCCTTTATGTTCAAAACTCTAGAAAAACTAGGGATAACAGGAACATACCTCAATATTGTAAAAGCAATCTATGCTAAGCCTCAGGCTAGTATCATTCTGAATTGTGAAAAAATTGAAAGCATTCCCTCTAAAATCTGGAACAAGACAGGGATGCCTTCTCTCACGACTTCTGTTCAACATAGTTCTCGAAACACTGGCCAGAGAAATTAGACAAATGAAAGAAATTAAAGGCATAAAATTAGGAAAAGAAGAACTTAAATTATCACTATTTGCAGATGACATGACTCTATACAAGCAGACCCAAAAGGGTCTACAAAGAAACTATTAGAGTTAGTAAATGAATTCAGCAAAGTGGCATGATATAAAATCAACAATCATAAATCAAAGGCATTCCTGTATATCAGCAACAAATTCTCTGAAATGGAAATGAGGAATACCACTCCATTCAGAATATCCTCAAAATAAAAATAAAATACTTGGGAATCAACGTAACAAAAGATGTGAAAGACTTACACAATGAAAACTACAGAACCCTAAAGAGAGAAATAGAAGAAGATCTTACAAGATGGAAAAATATACCCTGTTCATGGATAGGCAGAATTAACATCATCAAAATGGCGATATTACCAAAAGTTCTCTATAGGTTTAATGCAATGCCAATCAAAATCCCAAGGGCATTTCTTGTAGAGATAGATAAAACAATTATGAAATTCATATGGAAAAATACAAAACCCAGTATATCAAAGACAACTCTAAGCAGAAAGTTTGAATCAGGCGGTATAGCGATACAAGTCCTCAAATTATACTACAGAGCAATAGTAACAAAAAGAGCATGGTACTGGTACCAAAACAGGTGGGTGGACCAATGGTACAGAATAGAGGACACAGAAATCAATCCACAAAATTACAGCTATCTTATATTTGATAAAGGAGCTAATAGCATGAAATGAAGGAAGGATAGCATCTTTAAAAAATGGTGCTGGAAAAACTGGAATTCCATATGTAACAAATGAAACTGAATCCCTTTCTCTCTCCATGCACAAAAGTTAACTCAAAATGGATCAAGGAGCTTGATATCAAATCAGAGACACGGCATCTGATGGAAGAAAACTTTGGCTATGATCTACATACTGTGGGGTCGGGCTCCAAATTCCTCAATAGGACACCCATAGCATAAGAGTTAATAACTAGAATCTACAAACTGGACTTACTCAAACTAAATAGATTTTTCTCAGAAAAAGAAACAATAAGAGAGGTAAAAAGGGAGCCCACACCCTGGGAACAAATCTTGACTCCTCACACTTCAGATAGAGCCCTAATATCCAGAGTTATACAAAGAAATCAAAAAAATTAACAATAAGAAAATGAATTACCCAATCAACAAATGGGCCAAGGACCTGAACAGACACTTCTCAGAGGAGGACATACAATCAATCAATAAGTACATCAAAAAATTCTCACCATCTCGAGCATTCACAGAAATGCAAAACAAACCCACCCTAAGATACCATTTCACTGCAGTAAGCTTAGCAGCCATTATGAAGTCAAACGACAACAAGTTCTGGCGAGGATGTGGGGAAAAGGGTACACCTGTACATTGCTGGTGGGACTGTAAATTGGCGCAGCCAATTTGGAAAGCCGTATGGAGATTTCTTGGAAAGCTGGGAATGGAACCACAATTTGACCCAGCAATTCCCCTTCTCGGTCTAATCCCTATGGACCCAAAAAGAGCATGCTACAGGGACACTGATAAATCTATGTTCATAGCAGCACAATTCACAATAGGAAGACTGTGGAACCAAGCTAGATGCCCTTCAATAGATGAATGGATTAAAAAAATGTGGCATTTATACACAATGGAGTATTACTCTGCATTAAAAAATGACAAAATCATACAATTTGCAGAGAAATGGATGGCATTAGAACGTATTATGCTACGTGAAGATAGCCAATCACTAAAAAACAAATGCCAAATGTTTTCTTTGATATAAGGAGAGTAACTGAGAACAGAGTTGGAAGGAAGAGCATGAGAAGATGATTAACATTAAACAGGGGTGAGAGGTTGGAGGGAAAAGGAAAGAGAAGCAAAATTGCATGGAAATGGAAGGAAACCCTCATGGTTATACAAAATTAAATACAAGATGAAGTGAGCGGAAAGGGGACGAAAACAAGGGGAAGAAATGAATTACAGCAGATGGGGTACATTGAGAGGATTGGAGGGGAGGGGATGGGAGATAGTAGAGGACAGGAAAGGCAGCAGAATACAACAGACACTAGTATAGCAATATGCAAAACAGTGGATGTGTAACTGATGGGATGCTGCAATCTGTATACGGGGAAAAATTGAAGTTCATAACCTACTTGAATCAAAGTGTGAAATATGACATGTCAAGAACTATGTAATGTTTTGAAGAACAAACAATAAATATCAAAGGAAAAAAACACATGGAGAACTATTTCAATTAAAAATTGACTAGGTTTATAACACCTACACTTTATCATGCAAAAGGCAAGTCCGACTATACACCATGCCTCTTCAGAACTGCTTGTTTTTCTATTCGGTTTAGGTCATTTTTCTCCATCATATTAGGATTAGTAGTCAGAGTTTTGTAGGGTACGTGTTAGTGTCAGGGATTCAGTTTTTGGAATGGAAAATTGGAAAATGAATCCAATGTGTATACAAATATGTGCTACACAAAAATCTTCCCACTTTCATCCAGAACAATGCCTTGACGTTACCATCTCCCCAAATAAGAAACAATTAGAGGAGAAGAGTTAGAAAATCTGTAAATACATATCTGGAATGGAAAATATTTAGGAGGTCACAAACTTGGAGGTGGTAGAGGAGTATCCCAAAGTAAGGTACAGGGTAAACACTCCACAAATATGGAGGTGTGCTGGCCTAAAGACTTCTAGAGAAACTTCCTCTGAGGATGGGCACTTGAAATATATGTTGTTGTCAGTAGCTTTAGCTTCCTTTGTAGTGAGATCATCAAAGCTGGGTCTGCATCTATGTGACCTGGAGGACATTCTTTCTTGCTTTCCAAAGCACATGAGGCAGCAGTGCTGAATTCTCTCTTTGTATGTAAACTGTGGCCACTGGGGTATAAGTGTCTCCCCATGTGGACTGTGAAGCCTTTTGTTCATCCTCCACTTTTCGTGGTGTTTCCTGCTGCAGCACTGGGAGTTTGGTATTTGCCTCACGAAATACAAGGGGTTCAACTGGAACACAGTGCTGGAGGGAGTTTTGTCACTTGTGGTTTTTCAGGGTCTACAAGAGAATGCACCAACCAGGCTTCATTCCCACATATCTTGCCCCCTTGTCTATAGCAACCTGATTCTGCACATTGCCCTGAAAACTATCAATTTAACAAGACACCTTTACATATAAGTGTCTGGTCACTGCACCATGTCAGTGACAAGCCATTTGGAAATCAATGGCAAATCCACATGGCCAACCACAGATGATTCATCACACACCTGCACACCACAGCTCAGGGCTCACTACTCAGGAGGGTCCAACTTAATAGCATCTCTGTTCTACACCATTGTCATAAATCCCAGTCAATCAAGGCACTGTCTGGTACACTCATGATCAGTAAAAGTGCATCCAAATGTTCTCCAATACCATCTGGTCATGGGAATTTCAAAAATTTCTTGGTATTTATCTAGCCTCTTGGTAAATCCAAACAAGTGAGCCCACTTGGACTGGGACTGGGACTGGCTCTGGGTGCCTGGCTTCTTGGATCACAAAATTCAGAGATTTCCATCACCAAGGAAGTGAGGTGAGGTCACTTCCTTCAGAAAATGAATGAGGCCACTGTTTTGGCCACCACTTTGTCGTAACAGTTGCTTCCTAGTGTCTCAGGAAAAGGAGGCAGCCTCTATTTCCTGTGACACTTTCACAAGTTAGAATGGTATAGAAACATAGGCACCTGGGAACAGCTCTCCACACATGCCTGGTTTCATACATCATCCCTACATTAAGAAGAGATAGGCTGATTGAGACACATCCTTTCATCCTGATCGGGTGGTTTGCAAAGGAAGATGACTTTTGCTGTTTCAGGTCCTTCATAGCTGCCTACGTCTTCTCCAGGGATCATTTCTGCATGGATTTTGAGGTACTCAGCAGGTGAAAGATCTCCTAACTTCCTGTATTGTAATACTAACTTTGTCCCTGCTCTTCTGTAAAGTGAGATTGAGTGAACAATCTCAGTTTAGAGAATGGTTAGGGTTAATAGCATGTTCGATTTGGGTTATGAATCATTTTGCTGGATGAATAATGATATTGGGAACCTGCGATATTTATAAGAATATGGAGGTGAAATATAAGTATGAAAACAGAAATCTAGGTAATATTTGAAGCCCAGAAGGACTTTGGGCCCTTGATTGGGATACATAGCTTAAATTATGTTCTGTGTGACCTTTGCATTTTGTGTCCAGAATATTACTGTGATAATATGTATATGTAGCTAAGGTGACATGAGTATTTCTTCCACCATTTCTGTGAGCAATATTTTGAAAACTTATAAATTAGTACTGGGGATACTAATAGGTTTACCCTGTTTTGATGTATATAGAGATGATGCATTAATAGACCCTACTGTGAATAAATTATATAACTGGTTCCAAATTTAAATAATGGATTGTATTGATATCTGAAAATATATAGGAAATCTTACATTGATATACATACATTCATTCCAACCAGTTATATATCTAATGGTAATGTTAGGGTTATCATTTCTCATGAATAGTGTGTGAGTTTTGCTTCAAAAATGATTATGGAATCGAAAATAATATGTTTAGAAAGAAGTTTAGTAAAAAGACCAGTCAAGAAACATGGAGGAATATATGTCTTCCAAAGGAGGAAGTGATTGAAAGTGAACCAAATGTTTATAAATTTGTGAACTTGTGAATGAATGGATATATCTAATGATGTCCATAAACTGAAGAAATAATTACGTACCAGGTTTGAATAAAAATGAACTTTAACAAACACAATGGAAACATTAGGAATTCTGGAAAAGTATAGTTCGCAGTGAAAGGTTAATAAAATAAGTACTTGTCACTTCCTGTTTTTCTGTATGCTTAACAAAACACTGTTGAAATCTTGAGAACTTTTTGATAGTCTTATTCCCAGAATGTGCTGTCCAAAACTGCCAAACTGCAGAATGTACTCCCTCAACCGGTTGCACACAAACCGCTCACTCGCCCGGACCCATCAATAAACTTCCCCCCTGCCCTCTCCTAGGAAAATATATAAGCTCTGCTTAAGCTGTTCTCAAGGCTCTCTGCTCTATTCAAGTGAGCTCTGAGCCCCAGCATGCTGGACCCCCAATAAACCCTTTGCTTTGCATGAGACAGTCTCTTGGTGGTCTCTTCACCCGATTGTCACCGGACCTTTACATATGGAGGTTCCACCGAGATCTGGCAGCCGTGGACAAGCGACCCCAACGAACTCCTCTCGGGGTAAGTAAGGTGCCTCTTTCTGGTTTCAGGTTTCAGGTCAGGGCTTGGCAAAATGGATGTCGATGAAGAGCGTGAGCTCTCTCCGATGGTGGCTGACAGTCATGTCACAGAGCCACAGGCCAAGTCCCTGGGGGACGTCATAGAGGACTCAGAAAATGGAGGAACAATAGTCTCCATGACTCAGTGATATTTTGTTTCAGATTCGGTATTGCCAACCCATCGGGTTTTGCCAACTACTCAGTCCTGGTCTCAGTGTTGGACTTCCATATCCTGTCTTTATTGTCTTGTCTTGTCTGTGTCATGTGTTGTTGCTTTTACTGTTTGTGTATCTTTCATTATGGGACAGAGCACTTCAATGCCTCTGTCTCTGACCCTTGTTCACTGCAACAAAGTTTGCTTAAGGGATCAGAATCTTTCTTTTTCAGTAAAATGCTGGACCTGGCAGACTCTCTGTGCCTCAGAATGGCTCACCTTTGGATTTGGATGGACCCTAGAAGGATCTTTCTACTTCCCACTAATTTAAAAAGTTAGAGATATTGTCTTTCAGCCAGAGCCACATAGATACCTGTGAAGACAGATGGACACTGCCTACCAACCCGGTGACGAGGGGAATCAACATGAAAATCAAGAAAGAGACTTTGTCTACATTAGACGACATCAGGTGTCATCCCTGGAACCCTGCTGGAAGGGACCATAGCAGGTGCTACTTATAACACCTACAGCAGTAAAGGTAGACAGAATCACTTCCTGGATCCATACCTCTCATCTCAATCCTGTGCCCTGTCCAGACTCTGGCTGGAAACTGTAAAAGACTGGTAACGCTTTCAAATTGTGTATTTGCCATGTGGATAAGGCAATAGACTCTCCCCTTGACCACCAGTAGTCCTAACCCTCATCAGCCCATTCAGCAGCGATGGCTGATCACAAATCTTACTGGACAAGAAGTATGGTCTATCTCGCATACAGCCCACTTAGGGACATGGTCGCCATCTCTCCACAGAAACATTTGTCAGCTGGCTATAGGTCTTTTCCATTGGGATATCCCTGATGAAGTGGATCCCACTAAAATTCCATTAAATCCCTTCTCTACCATAGATAATGGAAACAAATATTATGGATGTAGGGACACGCGAGCCAGATGCAGGTTGGCTAGCCTAGATTACTATGTTTGCCCTGCGGACTATCAAAGCCACAAACAGTCAAGGCTGTGTTGGGGGAAAGCCAGCTTCTTCTGTAAGTCATGAGGATGTGAGCATACAGGGACTGCTTGATGGAACCCAAACTCCTCATCAAATTCTGTACACAACATTGGCCATATTACCAATTAGATAACCAAAATTGATGGCCCCCAGAGGGGTCTCTGGATCCTCAAATTCTGCGTGACCTTTTTAACTTCTGCAAGTGCTGAAAAGGGTAAAAGGAGATTCCCCTATGTGGAGGCCTTTTCCCTCCTTTGCTCACATCCTGAACTATGCTTCTCCAATAGATCCTCACCCTCAGCCTTCTGCTCCAGACTCTCTGCTCTTACTCTCACCTATGCAACCTGATTTCTCCCCTCCAATTACTAGATCAAAAACCCAAACCTCCGCCTGTTCTAAGACCGTTGCCCCCTTCTTGAGGTAGCAGGTACTGAGGTACACCTCAACCAACTCACTCCTCTCTTCCCCTGTCATTGCCCGCACTGGGTCCCACCAGGTCCTCTTACTACCTAACACAAAGCCCAAACCAGCTGAGAAGAGCCCTCACACCCTTATCCAAGATGCAATGTAAATGGCCTTTAAAGTTGCTTTTTCATCACTGAAAACATGTTACTAAGTATTTAAAGTCCCTCAAATGCTTTTTGGGATACTAACTCCCATCTTACCCTCTGCTGTACCTGTTGTACTGCTCAAGATTTGTTCCTAGAAAAATCCAAAACCCCTTTTCCATTATTCTTTTACATTTCTCCTACCTCATTCTCAGATCCACGGAACTGCTCACAGCCATGCCTTCCCCGTCTTCCCCCTCTGTACCAGGCCCACAGAAAAGTCTTAACTGACCTTCTCCAGAAATCTCCAACATAGCTGAATTTAGGAATTTCAGCAAAAGAGTCCCAATAAAAGATTTCTAAGTAGATAAAATTCCACTTTTCAAGTTGCCCTATTCTACTTGGCCACTGGCTAAAAAAAATCTGCAATCCTAAGCTAGACACCCCCATACTAATTTTTCACAAAATATGTGAACAAGGCCTTGGCCTTGAGCTGAGGCTTCACATAGATGGCTACATTTGTAAGATAAAGAAGTTACCAACTGGGCTCCATGGTAACAGTTGGCAGGGGGAAAATAAAGGGAATATAAAGCTCTCCCTCACCCAGGTGTCCTTGGAAGGTTAACTTTCCCAGAACAGAGGGAAAAAAAAGAAGACAAACGGCTTCTTGTGAACTTCTTAAGACTGTGAACTTCTGAGCCCCTTCCCTTATATGTTGGGTACAAAATTCTGAAACTACCTAAACTTGTGATTCCAGGGATTTAGTTGATTACAACAGAAGTAATGCCCTCTGAATATGGTTGCAAACAAATATAACTGTTTTCCTGTCTTTGGTACTATCTTAGGTGCCTTGCCTTGTCCATCCCTACAACAGTATAATTCTATATACTTAAAACATTGTTTATGTTTTCATGAAGTGGTCAAAAGATGTGATTAATTGTGTAGTTGTGCAAATGTTTCCCAGAGTGCTCTATCATGACACAGGTTCATTTGAAGATCAAATAGGGGGGCATAAAACCTGGTTCCACTGGGAACATATATCCCTCACTTTCGCCATTCTATTAGGAATACATGTTGCTGCAGGGGTGGGCACAAGAACCACTGCCTTGGTCCATGGGACAAAACAAATGACCCAAATAGAAGCAGCAATAGGCCAAAACTTAAAGATATTAGAAACCTCCATCACAGTATTGCAGGAATCTTTAACCTATCTCTCTGAAGTTGTTTTACAGAACAGTCGAGGATTGGAATTTCTCTTCATGAGAGAAGAGGGCCTTTGTTTTGCATTGATGGAAGAATGTTGTTTTTATGCCAACCATACTGGAGTTGTAAAAAACTCTATGAGTAAATTAAAATGACGACTTGAAGAGCGTCAACGAGAGAGAGAGGCCCAAAAAGGGTGGTTTGAATCTTGGTTCACAAAGTCCCCCTGGTTAACTACGCATTTATCAACCCTGGCGGGTCCAATAATAATCCTCACATTATTGCTAACTATAAAACCCTGCTTGCTCAACCATGTAATTTATTTTGTCCAGGCTCAAATTGGACAAGTTAAACTAATGGTAATACCCCACTAGCAGACATGGAATGTGACACCAGCCAATGATCATATTTATGATTAAAAGTAGCCAGAAAAAGAAGTGTCGAATGAAAGGTTAATAAAATATGTAGTTGTCACTTCCTGTTTTTCTGTACACTTCACAAAACACTGTTGAAATCTTGAGAAATTTTTGCCAATCTTGTTCCCAGAATGTGCTGTCCACAACTGCCAAACTGCAGAATGTACTCCCCCACCAGGTTGCATGCAAACTGAACACTCGCCCTGACACATCAATTAACTTCCCTCCCTGCACTCGCAAGGAAAAGTTTATAACATCTGCTTAAGCTGTTCTCAGGGCTCTCTACTCTTTTCAAGTGAACTCTGAGCCCCAGCATGCTGGACCCCCAATAAACCCTTTGCTGTTACATGAGATAGACTCTTGGTGGTCTCTTCTTCCGACGCTCGCCCGACCGTTACTTGGATGATTGAATGTAGAATAGAACATCCAGTCAAAAAGGGATAGTCGGTAGGATTAGGAATATAGTCCGTAGGTTTAGGAAGAAGAGTGAGTATAGGATTTGGAGCAAAAGTTCTTTAGCAATAGGGTTTCGGTTAGAGAGTGAATGTAAATGTCAGCACATGTGAAGAATGAGTCACAATAATGAAATGTGGAAAATATGTAGGAAAGCAGATATCAATAGAGACATTAGGAAATCAGGCAAAGTACAAAGTGAGTGATAGGATTAGACATTATCAACAGGGTTGAGTTTCAATATATAATCTTAGGAAGAAACAAATATGTAGTCACCAATAAGATTGACATTTGAGAGCATTAGGCAACCTGGACATGGATGATTTTAGTAATCCATGTTCACTTTCCATTTAGGCTTTTGGGAGAATCCTAAGTTTGACCTTTGCATTTTGTGTCCAGAATACTACTGTGATAAAATGTATGTATAAATCAGTTGGCATGAGTATTTCTTCCACCATTTCTGGGAGCAATATTTTGAAGATATACAAATTATTATTGGGCGTACACAGAGGTGTACCCTGTGTCTATGAATATAGAAGTAATGCATGAATTGACAATACTGTGAATAAATAATATAACTGATTCCACTTTAAATAATGGATTGATAGAATTGATATTTAAAAATATATAAGAAATCTTATATTTATTTAGAATCATTCATTCCAATGAGTTATACATCTAATGGTAATATTAGGGTTATATTTTATCATGAAAGGTGTGTGAGTTCTGCTTCAAAAGTGAGTATGGAAATGGAAAATAATGTGTTTGGAAAGAAGTCTCATGAAAAGACCAGTCAAGAAACAGAGGAATGCATGTGTTCTGAAGTAGGAAGTAATTGAAAGTGACAAAAATGCAAATAATTTTGCTAACTTGTGGGTGAAATATAAGTATGGAAAAAGAAATCTAGGTATGATTTGAAGCCCAGAAGGGCATTTGCCCCTTGAGTGGTTTAATTAGCTTTGACTTATGTACTGCACATATGTCTCAGATAAAGCGATATACAATGGAACAGGAATTTGCACCTTGGATGATTGAATAACGAAGAGAACATCCAGTCAAAAGGGATTTGTCGCTAGGATTAGGAAGATAGTCGGTAGGTTTAGGAAGAAGATTGAGTATAGGATTTGGACCAAAAGTTCTTTAGCAATAGGGTGTCGGGTAGAGATTGAATATATATGTCAGCACATGTGAAAAGTCAGTCACAATGATGAACTGGGGAAAATAGTAGGAAAGCAGATATCAATAGAGATTAAGAAATCAGGCAAATTATAAAATGAGTCATAGGTTTAGACATTCTCAACAGGGTTGAGATTGAAAATGTAATCTTCAGAAGAAACACATATGTAGTCACCAATATGATTGACATTTGAGAGCATTAGGCAACCTGGACATGGATTAGTTTAGTAATCCATGTTCACTTTCCATTTAGGCTTTTGGGAGAATCCTAAGTGTGACCTTTGCATTTTGTGTCCAGAATACTACTGTGATAAAATGTATGTATAAATCAGTTGACATGAGTATTTCTTCCACCATTTCTGGGAGCAATATTTTGAAGATATACAAATTATTATTGGGCGTACACAGAGGTGTACCCTGTGTCTATCAATATAGAGATAATGCATGAATAGACCATACTGTGAATAAATAATATTACTGGTTCCACTTTACATAATGGATTAAATTGATATCTGAAAGTATACAAGAAATCTTATATTGAAATACAATCATTCATTCCAACCAGTTTTATATCTAATGATAATATTAGGGTTATGGTTTATCATGACGGTTGTGTGAGTTTTGCTTCAAAATTGATAATGGAAATCGAAAATAATGTGTTTATAAAGAAGTCTCTTAAAAAGAGCAGTCAAGAAACATGGAGTAATCCATGTGTTCTGAAGCAGGAAGTGATGGAAAGTAAAACAAATGCGTATAAATTTGCTAAATTGTGGATGAAATATACATCCTATCATGTGCATAAACTGGAGAAATAGTAATGTACCAGTTTTGAATGAAAATGAACGTCAAAATACACATTATATCCCATAGGAATCTTCATGCATTGATGTTAAACTGGGTCAGTTACTGTAGAAATATTTGATTTTTTTTGGTGTCATAATACACTTTATTTTAGCACTAGCATGCCACAGAATGTAGAGGAAAGAGCAATAGATTTTCAGTTATAGCACTAATAATCTAACATTTAATGACTATTTTGGGGAGTCTAGAAATTGCATAAGGCTATGTAACATAATTGTTTTTTATTTAACATTCATAAAAACTTGGAATTTTGGTAATATTTCTCCTTTTTCATTTTTTATTTTTTCAGTTGTTCATAGACCTTCATTTTTTTTATTTGTATGTGGTGATGAGAATATAACCCAGTGCCTCACACATGCTAGACAAGCATGTTAACACTGAGCCAGAAACCCAGATCCTCCACTTTATCTTATCATCAAACACTCCTCACCCTCTTCATTACTCACTTTCTTAATCGTTTTCCCCCTTCTCTCTATTCTTTTTCACTTTCCCTCCTTATGTACTTTTCTCTCATGTCATTACAAACACTAGTATGCTATGAAATTTACATTTAAAACTGATTTTATAGTCATTCTTTTTTCTTGAGAAAATTTAAAAATTATAATCACCTGATAGATATATTACAATACATTTATTATACATATGCATCTATATTCATTCACATGTATTACATATATATATACATATATATTTAAAATTACTTTGATTAGCCTGTTAGAAATAATATATACCAAGTCTTTCTTAATTTTCAAGTCTTCCAGAATTAACATCTTACAGTGAAAATCAAATAAACATGTTTAAGTTAACAGGTATCATTCTTATTTATGAATACTGATAATTTAAGGTTTTATATCACATTAAGTTGTAATATGGCATATTAACTCTTATGAATTAGAGAATTTTTTTTTGAACAACCTATTATTTAAGGACCATATGCACTGACATTTCAAATGGCCTTCTTGTGATTTCAATTTCTATCAATTGTGTGTTAATTAAAAAATACTTATTTTAGTAATTTTCATATTCATAATTGATATAAAGTCAATTGTTTAATCCTTTTTGTAAGTAGTTACTTATTACAGTAGGGGCAGTATTAATAATTCTAAATCTTTATAAGAAAAATGGTACAAAGATATTTTCAGGCAAAATTAAGAATAATTGCGATCTCTAAATGTTTGATTACTGATACATATAATACAGAGCTTTTGATGAGTCTCTTTCCCAGTAAAACATAAAATGCAAAGATACAGTTGGGTATGTATGTTCCAAATAAAGATAAGAAAAAATACACATTATCAGTTAGAAACTATTAAATAAAAGATGAAAAGAACAATCCAACACATTGTACCAACTTGTCAGTTGAGTTAGTATTCTGGAAGAATAGCCTAAGACTAGAACTGGTCCATGACAAAATATTCACTAAAAAATGAAATATGAAAAATATAGGAAATACTATGAATTTTTCAGGAGGGTAGGTGGATTAACCTTTAATCTCAATTATGTGCATTTTTAAAACCAGTTTTCTGGTACAATAAATTTGTGATAGATACAACTAAACAAAACAAAGTTTCTGCTTAGCAAAATGAATGCATCTCAACACTTTTTTAGCTGATATCTTCCCACTCAATTTTAAACCTTTATTTATTTATTTTTTATTGGTTGTTCAAAACATTACAAAGCTCATGGTATATCATCTTTCATACATTTGACTCAATTGGGTTATGAACTCCCAATTTTCCCCAAATACGAGTTGCAGAATCACAATGGTTACACATTCATATTTTTACAAAATGTCATATAAGTGACTGTTGTATTGTGCTACATTTCCTATCCCCTACTATCTTCCCTCCCCTCCCCTCCCATCTTCCCTCTCTACCTCATCTGCTGTTTTTCACTTCTCTCCCTATTCCACCCCCCTTTCCCCTCACTACCTCTTATATGTAATTTTGTGTAACATTGAGGGTCTCCTACCATTTCCATATGGTTTCCATTCTCTCTCCCTTTTGCTTTCCTCTCTCGTCTTTGATTAATGTTAATCTTTTCCTCAAGTTCTTTCTCCCTGTTCTATTCTTAGTTGCTCTCTTTATATCAAAGAAGACATTTGACTTTTGTTTTTTAAAGAGTGGCTACCTTCTCTTAGCATAATCTGCTCTAATGCCATCCATTTCCCTACAAATTCTATGATTTTGTCATTTTTTAGTGCTGCATAATACTCCATTGTGTATAGATGCCACATTTTTTTTATCCATTCATATATTGAAGGGCATCTAGTTTGTTTCCACAGTCTACCTATTTTGAATTGTGCCACTATGATCATTGATGTGGCAGTATCCCTATAGTACGCTCTTTTAAGATCCTCAGGGAATAGTCTGAGAAGGGCAAAAGCTGGTTCAAAGGGTGGATCCATTCCCAGTTTTCCCAGGAATCTCCATTCTGCTTTCAAAGTTTGCTTCACCAATTTGCAGTCCCACCAGCAGTGTACAAGTGTACCCTTTTCCCCACATCCTCGTCAACACTTGTTGTTCTGTGACTTCATAATAGCTGCAAATCTTACTGGAGTGAGATGGTATCTTAGGGTGGTTTTGATTTGCATTTCTCTGACTGCTAGAGATGGTGAGCATTTTTTCATGTACTTGTTGATGGATTGTATGTCGTCCTCTGTGAAGTGTCTGTTCAGTTCCTTGTTCCATTTGTTGATTACATTATTTGTTATCTTATTGTTTAATTTTTTGAGTTCTTTGTATATTCTGGATATTAGGGCTCTATCTGAAGTGTGAGGGGTAAAAATTTGTTCCCAGGATGTAGGCTCTCTATTTACCTCTCTTATTGTTTCTCTTGCTGAGAAAAAACTTTATAGTTTAAGTAAGTCCAATTTGATTATTCTTGTTATTAACTCTTGGGCTATGGGAGTCTTATTATGGAATTTGGAGCCCGACCCCACAGTATGAAGATCGTAACCAACTTTTTTCTATCAGACGCAGTGTCTCTGATTTTATATCTAGCTTCTTGATCCATTTTGAGTTAACCTTTGTGCATGGCAAGAGAAAGAAATTCAGTTTCATTTATTTGCATATGGATTTCCAATTTTCCCAGCACCATTTGTTGAAGATGCTATTCTTTCTCCATTGCATGCTTTTAGCCCCTTTATCAAATATAAGAAAGTTGTAATTTTGTGGATTGGTTTCTGTGTCCTCTATTCTGTACCATTGGTCCACCTGCCTGTTTTGGTACCAGTACCACACTGTGTTTGGTACTATTGCTTTGTAGTACAGTTTGAACTCTGATATCGCTATAACTCCAGATTCACACTTACTGCTTAGAGTTGCTTTCACTATTCTGGGTCTTTTGTTTTTCCATAAGAATTTCATGATTGCTTTATCTTTTTCTACAAGAAATGCTGTTGGGATTTTGATTGGCATCACTTTAAACCTGTAGAGAACTTTGGGTAATATTGCCATTTTGATAAAGTTATTTCTGCCTATCCATGTACAGGGTTCATTTTTCCATCTTCTAAGATCTTCTTTTATCTCTCTCTTTAGAGTTCTGTAGTTTTCATTATATAAATCTTTCACCTCTTTTGTTAGGTTGATTCCCAAGTATTTTATTTTATTTGAGGATATTGTGAATGGAGTGGTTTTCCTCTTTTCCATTTCAGAAGTTTTGTTGCTGATATACAAAAATGCCTTTGATTTATGTGTGTTGATTTTATATCCTGCCACTTTGATGAATTCATTTATTTACTCAAGCCGTTTCTTTGTACACCCTTTTGGGTCTGTTAAATATATTATCATGTCATCTACAAATAGCGATAATTTAAATTCTTCCTTTCCTATTTTTATGCCTTTATTTTCTTTTGTCTGTCTAATTGCTCTGGCTAGTATTTCTAGAACTTAATTGAATAGAAGTGGTGATAGAGGGCATCCCTGTCTTGTTCCAGATTTTAGAGGGAATTTCTTCAGCTTTTCTCTATTTAGGATGATGTTAGCCTGATTTTTAGCATATATAGCTTTTACCATGATGATGTAAGTTCCTTTTATCCCTAGTTTTTATAGTGTTTTGAACATAAAGGGATGCTGTAGTTTGTCGAATGCTTTTTCTGCATCAATGGAGATGATCATATGGTTCTTGTCTTTAAGTCTATTGATGTGGTGGATTACATTTATTGATTTCCATATATTGAACCAGCCTTGCATCGCAGGGATGAATCCTACTTGATCATGAAGCACAATTTTTTTGATATGCTTCTGTATTCGATTCACCAGGATTTTATTGAGAATTTTTGCATCCAAGTTCATTAGAGATATTGTTCTGTAGTTTTCTTTCTTTAAAGTGTCTTTGTCTGGTTTCGGGATCAGGGTGATGTTGGCCTCATAGAATGAATTTGGAAGAGCTCTTTCTTTTTGTTTTTCTTGAAATAGCTTGAATAATATTGGTATTAGTTCTTCTTTGAAGGTTTTGTAGAACTCCGCTGTATACCCATCGAGTCCAGGGTTTTTTTTGGTTGGCAGTCCTTTGATGGTTCTTCTATTTCTTCCTTTGTTATTGGTCTGTTTAAATTGTGTGTGTCTTCCTGACTCAATCTGGGCAGATCGTATGACTTAAGAAATTTATCAATACCTTCACTATCTTCAATTTTATTGGAATATAGTGTTTCACAATACTTTCTAACTATCTTCTTTATTTCTGTAGTGTCTGTTGTGATATTGCCTTTTTCATCCCGTATTTTAGTAATTTGAGTTCTCTCTCTTCTTCTGTTCATTAGTATGGCTAAGGGCCTGTCGATCTTATTTATTTTTTCAAAAAATCAACTTTTAGTTTTATCAATTTTTTCAATGTTTTTCTTTGTTTCAATTTTGTTGATTTCTTCTCTAAATTTGATTATTTCTTGTCTTCTACTATATTTGCTGTTGTTTTGCTCTTCCTTTTCTAGGTTTTTGAGGTGTAGCATGAGTTCATTTATTTGCTGGTTTTTCTTTTTTTGAGGAAAGAACTCCAATAAATGAATTTCCCTCTTAAAACTGCTTTCACTGTGTCCCATAGATTCCGGTACATTGTGTCTGTATTGTCATTTGTCTCTAAGAATTTTTTTATCTCCTCCTTTATGTCTTCTGTGACCCATTGATCATTCAGTAGCATGTTGTTCATTTTCCATGTGATGCAGGATTTTTCCTTCCTTCTTTTATCATTGATTTCCCGTTTCATTCCATTATGATCAGATATGGTGCATGGTATTATTTCCATGCCTTTATATTTACTAAGAATTGCCCTATGGCATAATATATGGTCTATCTTTGAGTAGGATCAATGTGCTGCTACTGAGAAGAACGTGTATCCACTTGATGATGGTTGATATATTCTATATATGTCTGTTAAGTCTAGGTTATCGATTGTGCTGTTGAGTTCTATAGTTTCTTTATTCAGTTTCTCTCTAGAGGATCTGTCCAATGCCAAGAGTGGTGTGTTGAATTCACCCATAATTATTGTGTTGTAGTCTATGTGACTCTTGAACTTGAGGGGAGTTTGTTTTATGAACGTTGCAATTCCATTGCTTGGTGCATACAAATTGATAATTGTTAGTCTTGTTGGTGGATGGTTCCTTCTAAAAGAATATAGTGTTCTTCTTTATCCCTTTGATTTACTTAGGTTTGAAGTTGATTTTATTCCATATGAGTATGGCCACTCCTTCTTGCTTCCGAGGGCCATGTGAGTGGTATGATTTTTCCCAAACTTTTACCTTCAGCCTGTGTATGTCTTTTCCTATCATATGGGTCTCCTGAAGACAACATATTGTTGGATTTTTTTTTTTCCACGTTACTAGCCCATGTCTCTTGATTGGTGAGTTTTGGCCATTAACATTTAAGGTTACAATTGAAATATGATTTGTACTTCCAGTCATGTTTATTTATTTATTATATTTTAGTTTGGCTAGTTTTTACTTTTTTGGTTATTTTCCTCCCCCTTTACTGAAATACCTCCTGCTGTTAGTTTTGGGCACTATTTTTCAATTCTTCTTCTTGTAGTATTTTGCTCAAAATGCTTTGCAGTGCTGGTTTTCTGGCTGCATATTCTTTTAGCTTTTGTTTATCATGAAAGACTTTAATTTCATTTTCAAATCTGAAGCTTAATTTTGCTGGGTACAGTGTTCTTGGTTGGAATCCATTATTTTTCAGCATTTGAAATACATTGTTCTAGAATCTTCTCTCTTTCAAAGTCTGTGATGAAAAAGCAGTCGTTAACCTAATTGGTTTACCCCTGAATGTAATCTGCCTCCTTTCTCTTATAAGCGTTTAATATTGTCTCCTTGTTCTGTATGTTGGCTATCTTCATAATTATATGTCTTGGATTTGGTCTATTATGTTTTTGAATGTTTGGGGTCCTGTAGGCTTTCAGGATTTGGCAATCCAATCCATCTTTCATCTCTGGGATGTTTTCTAGAATTATTTCATTTAATATGTTGTCCATTCCTTTGGTTTGAATCTCTATGCCTTCTTCTATCCTGATGACTCTCAAGTTTTTTTTTTTTGACATCCCTTATCTCTTGAATAGATTTAAGCATCTTTTCTGTGTTGACTATATTCTTTTCAAGTTGATAAACTTTGTCTTCATTTTCTGATTTTCTGACTTCTACTTGATCTACTCTATTTGTAATATTCTTGTTTGAGTTTTTAATTTGGTTTATAGTTTCCTGCATTTCTACAATTACTGTTTGAATTTTTTTAAGATCTCTATTTTTTGGTAAAGCTCATTTTTTGCCATTTGAATTTGTTTGTTTAATTCATTTTCAAAATATACTTTTATTCCTTGGACTTGCTGCCTCATGTCTTCTCTAATATTTCTTTCCATCTGAGTTAAGTATGCCTTGATTTCTTTCCCTATCCCTGTTTCTGGTGCTTCTAGGTCCTCCTGTAGAATTAAGTTGTCCTGCATTGTTTGTACTCTTTTTATTCCATTGTTTTTTCATGATGTTCACGTTACTTTCCAGCTCTATTTGATTGCTGTGTTTCTGCTTTATTCTAGAGATTTGTTTTCGTGTTGTATGTCTCTGTTGTCTCTCCTTTGTGTTGGTAGACTATGCATGCTAAAGTGGATAACGCTTGGAAGAAATTCCGAAGGCCGAGCTCCAGTGACGTCACCTCTCTTTTTTGGCAGGCCCAAGGCTCCTTGCTGAGGTGTCCGTATAGGGGGGTGGGACTGTACTGTCACTTGTTGGTTTCAGCTCCGGGTCACTGGCGGGCAGGCGGTCTCCAGCTGCCCAGTCACTTGTGCAGCAGGTGGGCTGTCACTGGCGGGCGGGCGATCTCTAGCCACCCAATGGTGCGGTCGGTCGCCGGCGGCAGGGCGTTCCCAAGCCGCCTAGTCACGCGGGCAGCGGGTGGACTGTCGCCTGTGGGCCTGCAGTCTCCCGCTGCCCAGTCACAAGGGCCTGGCCTCTAGTCCTCTGGTTTCTCCTGCTAGTCCTGGTTTTTCCTGCAAGACCAGATTTCCCCTGAGTGATGGCTCTCGGCAGTTCAAACTGTACTCTGGGCCTGCCGTTTGTTGGTTGTGGAGGGTGTCTATTGGGAAGCCAGACACTCTATTGTTTTGATTTTTTCCACTTGCCCCTCCCCCAGCACTGGTTAGACAGGTTTTATTTTCACAGTTGATGAGAGGGGGAGTTGAAGGTCAGTTGCCTCTTGTTTTCCCCCATCTTTATGCAGGCTCGCTCTGATAATCTCTCCCCCGGAAATCCTAGGAGAGATTTTATGCGAATTCCCCGATATATGGGAGATGAGCTGAATAACACACTCCTGTTTTATTGTTGTAATCTGTAGGAGAGTGGCTGTGGTTACTTCAGCTCTCCAAGATGATGGCCATTGGTTTCCTTGGAAGAGTTTCCATTGTGGGAGATAGAACTGTACCGCTTCCTTCCCTGTCTGAAATCCTGAACTCAGCTCAGGGCTCAGTGGGGGCTCTACCGGCAGGATTCCACAGAATCCTCATCAACGTTTCTCCCTGCTTATTGGACCCATCTCGGTGGTGCCGCACCGTCTTTAGCCACTGGGTGGGCCGCGCGGATCAGTCAAATGGGATCTCGGGTCGCATATTTGGCTCGTGTTTGAGACTCAATTACCGGACCATGGTGCTAGAAATCCTTCTTCTAGGTTTTGGTGCACCCCCATTTTGCTGTAATTTCCTAACAAGATAGTTTTTTTGTCACTCTAACTCGTTATTCACCTGTGCAGTGGTGCAGTACACTTGGTGTGATGCACTGTATTCGTGGCCATCTTGCAATGACGAAATATTATGATTTGTATGCACCATTTACTGAAGTCAGTTTTCAGTTTTAGAAAACAAATATGAATTTCAGGTGTATGAATATTTCGGAGAATAATCTTGTGAAAAGTTGATTATAAATCCACATACATGAATATGAATGATTTTAGGGAGTGTATAATAAGACACATATATTTTATATTTTGAAAAATCTGGAGAGTATATATATATATATATATATATATATATATATATATATATATATATACACACACACACAAACACACACACACACACACACAGACATTAAAAAGAAGCAGTATATATGCCAATCAAAATTCATCATGAAATATATATCTTCCACATATCCAAAAATATACATTTTACTAAAAATGGATTTATGTATAATGTTGTTCAACTTGGAAGCTCACACTTAGGTTGAATTTTCAGTTCCAACAGCGTTTAGGAGGAGTGATCTCTTCTCACAATTTGTATGTGCCAAGTCACCCACCTCAGAAGAAGGTACATGTGATACCAGGTAGGATTCTATATGTGCATATAATAATACATGAGCTGAAAAAGGCTAAAGAGAGACAGGAATTGACATATTTCTTAACTTTAAAAACACATGGTGAACTATTTCAATAAACATTGACTTATTTATAACTCCTATCCTATATAATGAAAAAGGGAAGTCCAAATATACACCATGCCTCCTCTGAACTGCTTGTATTTCTATTCTGTTTGAGTTACTATTCTCCATCATATTAGGATTAGTAGTCAGAGTCTAGTAGGGTATGGGTTAGTGTCAGAGATTCATTATTCCAAATGGAAAATAGGAAAATAAACCCAATGTGTTTTCAAATATGTGCTACACAAAAATCTTCCCACTCTCATCCCGAACAATTCGTTGATATTACCCTCGCCTGAAGTAATGCACAATTAGAGAAGAAGAGTTAGAAAATCTGGGAATACAAATCTGGAACGGAATATGCTCAGGAGTTCACAACCTTGGAGGTGGTAGAGGAGTTTCCAAAAGTAAGGGACAGGGTAAACACTCCACAAACATGGAGCTCTGCAGGCCTAAAGACATCTTGAGAAACTGCCTCTGAGTTTGGGCACTTGAAATATATGTTGTTGTCAGGAGCTTTAGCTTCCTATGTAGTGAGAGCACCAAAATTGGGTCTGCATCTATGTGACCTGGAGGACATGGTATCTTATTTTTCAATGAACATGAGGCAGCAGTGCTGAATTCTCACTTTGTAGGTAAACTGTGGCAACTGCGGTCTAAGTGTCTCTCCGTGTAGACTGTGAAGCCATTTGGTCATCCTCTAGTTTTCCTGGTGTGTCTTGCTGCTTCACTGGGAGTTGGGTATTTGCTTCACGAAATACAAGGAGTTCAAGTGGGACATAATGCTGGAGGGAGTTCTGTCACATGCGGTGGGTCAGGGTCTGCAGGAGAATGCACCAATCAGGCTTCTATCTCACATAGCTTGCCCCCAGGCCCATAGCAACCTGATTCTGAACATTGCCCTGACCCTCTCCATATAACAAGATGCCTTAACATATAAGGGTCTGCTAGCTGCACCATGTCAGTCACAAGCCATTTGGAAGCCAATGGCAGATCCACATGGCCCCAACACAGATGTTTTATCACACACCTGCCCACCACTGCTCTAGACCCGCTACTAAGGAGGCTCCAACTTACTGGCATCTCTGTTCTACACCATTTTTCATGAAACCCAGTCAATCAACGAATTGTCTGGTATACTCATGATCAGCAAATGGACATCAAAAGGTTCTCCAGTGACACCTGGACATGAAAATTTCAAAAATTCCATGGTATTTATCTAGCCATTGTTCGTGGATGAATTTGGAGGCACTATGATTTTCAATTTATTCAGGAACCATTAAATGTTGAGGAAGCTCATTTTAATGAAAGCACAGGAGAACACACACAGGCAAGTCTTCTCAAAGAGTGGCCAAATGGTCACATGAAGCCAGGCCCATTGAGGTCTACAATGTGAGGTCCATGTGTGTTTTGACTCTCAACTATGGCTGCCAAGTTTGTCAGAATAAAATCATGTGATATCCTTGCTGAGATTCCCCGTGCCTTGTGGAAAGCTTTCCTGGGCACACATCTCAATTCCAAGGGTGACTCTCATGCATGGCCTCCTAAAATCCCAACACAACTCATGGCAATACTTCTCTGAGGTCAGTTCCAGAACTCAGTCTGTAAGGAGAATTACAGCAGAGTTCAAGCCCAGGTGGAGCCAGTCATCATTTCCAACCGTCAAACTAATAACCACAATTAAAACCAAAACACTTCCGCATGGCCGTCATCGTCTTCCATATAGACACTCATTATAACCTCTGACTAGAGGTTTCCATGAGGGGCGCAGCCCAAGACAGTGTCCAAAATAAGCTCCCTTTCCCCTCATTTGCCTAAAGTCGGGGTGGCCTGAACACCTTCCTGTGAACCAGGAGTAATCGAGTAGGCCTTCTGTTAATACTGCTCTGTTTTTCCAATTTGAGGAATACTGACTGTGGGGTTTAGATTCTTTATGTGAATTAGAAACATGAGAAAACCCAAGCACCTATGGGCTTCCCTCTTCAGGGCTTTGAAGAACTCATTTGACCCAAAGGATCCCTATTCTCACTTGATGAAGTTCAGGAACCTTACAGAGGAAGGCGAGAGACTTTATCCACAATGACTGCTCTTTTGGCCATTTTGGGTTTGGATGAAAACATGGGATCCATCAGGTGCTGAGAATCTAACCACAGCCTCACACAGGGCCAAGAGTCTGATTCAGACACATCCATTTCCGAAGCAAATAAGCAAAGAGCCACAGGTGAATCCCATTCATTTCCATTTGAAACTGTTTTCTTCAGGCTTCACAAAGGAGTGGCCTGAGGGAAAGATCTTCCTGAAATTCAGGGCAACAAACAAGAGGTAAACAAAAGGCACAAAGCAGGGTTTCTCCACTGAGACTTTCCTGGTCACACTGATATCTGAGTTTTCTGAGATGCTCGCCATTGCCGTCAGTTATCCAGAACATGGCCATATCACAGAACTTGTAGGTGGTACATATCTTGGACACAAAACCATGAGGCTATTCTGGAGAGTGGCCAGAATTCAGGAAGAAAACAGAAACTTCGGAAGATAGCAGGTGTTACCCTTCGATAAGGCAAGCCACAGTCCATTCATAAATTTGGCAGGATGAATGCCTGGAAGCTTTCTACTAGACAGGACACATCCATTGATGCATTCTCTTTACTAATGTCTACAATCACGGACAGAGTGGGATGCACAGATACAGAAGCACTTGACTTGTCAAACGACTTACTAGAAACAGTCAACGCCAATCCAAACAAACAGCCTTTCCTACCTATTCTCAGGACATGAGACAAAACCAGAAACACACATCCACACCCACAAAGGCACCTCTTTTGCCCAAGTAGGTCTGTGACTATCCGGAGTGTCCTCAGACTGATGGGCCATATTATATTCCCCCAAAATGGCCTCTCCTGTCTCAAATCTGGTCTCCTTGGCCAACTCTGTGAAGTAGTCAGGAGCCATGGGTGAGCCACTACCTGCTTTCTCAGGAAAGTCCCCTCTTCAGAGCTTTCCTGGCATTTGGCCATCCTCACATCAGTAGGAACTAAGAAAGACTGACTCTGTCCTTGGTAAATTGAAACAAGTGAGACCACTGGAACTGGGACTGCGAGTGCCTCTGGGTGTGTCTCTTCCTGGATCACAAGTTCAGAGAGTTCCATCGACAAGGAGGTGAGGTGAGGTCACTTCCTTCCGAAACTGAATGAGGTCACTGCCTTGGCAACCTCTCTGTCCTAACAGTTACTTCTAAGGGTCCCATGAGATGCAGGCTGCCCCTACTTTCTGTGACACTTTCACAAGTTAGAATGGTATATCAACCATAGGCACCTGTGAACAGCTCTTCACACAGGCCTTGTTTGGTCCATCTTCTCTATATTTAGAGGTTGATTCAGACACATCCCTTCATCATGACCAGGTTGTTTGCCATAGAATTTAACTTTTGCTTTCTCATGTCCTTCATAGCTGCCTATATCTTATCCAGGGGTCATTTCTGCATGGACCTTTGATGTTCTCAGCAGGTGGAAGATCCCCTACATTCCAGTATTGTAAGATCAACTCTGTCCCTCCTCTTTTGTAAAGTTAGATTGAGGGAACAGTGTATGTTTAGGGTTAATAACATGTTTTATTTGGGTTAAGAATCTCTCTGCCGGATGAATAATGGTATTGGGAACCTGTGATATTTACAAGAATATATAGCTGAAATATAAGTATAAAAACAGAAACCTAGGTAAGATTTGAAACGAGAAGGGCATTGGGCCCTTGAGTGGGATACTTAGGTTTTAATAATTTTCTGTATATATGTCTCAGATAAATTGAAATACAATGGCTTAGGACCTTATACCTTGGACGATTGATTGTCGAATTGAACATCGAGTCAAAATGCAATAGTCAGTAGGATTAGGAAGATAGTCAGTAGGTTTAGAAATAAGAGTGAGTATAGGATTTGGACCAAAATTTCTTTAGCAATAGGGTCTAGGGTAGACAGTGAATGTATATGTCACCAAATGTGAAGTGTCAGACACAATGATGAACTGGGGAAAATATGTAGGAAAACAGATATCAATTGAGATATTAGGAAATCAGGCAAAGTATAAAGTGAGTGATAGGATTAGACATTTTCAACAGGCTCGAACTATAATATATAATCTAAGAAGAAACAAATATGTAGTCACCAATAGGATTTACATCTGAGAGCATTTGGCAACCTGGACATTGTTGTTTTAGTAATCCATGCTCACTTTCCATTTAGGGTTTGATACAATCATGATTGTGACCTTTGCTTTTTGTGTCCAGAATATTACTGTCATAAAAAATATATATAAATATATATATAGATAAGGTGATATGAGTAATTCTTCCACCATTTCTGGGAGCAATATTTTGAAGAGGTATAAATTAGTATTGGGGGGACAAAGAGGTGTACACTGTGTCTTTGAATATAGAGATAATGCATTAATAGACCATACTGTGAATAAATAACATAACTGGTTCCAACATTAAATAATGCATTGAACGGAAATGTGAAAATATACAGAAAATCTTTTATTGATATACATACATTTATTCCAACCAGCTATACATCTAATGGTAATATTAATGTTATGGTTTATCTTGAAGAGTGTGTGAGTTTAGCTTCGAAATTGATTATGGAAATCGAAAATGATGTGTTTGGAAAGAAGTCTCATGAAAAGACCAGTAAAGTAACACGGAGGAATACATGTGTTATGAAGCAGGAAGTGACTGAAAGTGAAACAAATTCCTGTAAATTTGTGAACTTGTGGATGAAATATATATCTTATGATGTGCAAAAACTGAAGAAATAGTAATGTACCAGTGTTGAATTATAATGAACGTCAAAACAGAAATCATGTCCTATAGGAATCTACTTGCATTGATGTCAAACTGGGTCATTTACTCTAGAAATATTAGGATTTGTAAGCACCATTTATTGAAGTTACTTTTCAGAACTGGGAAACAAATATGTATTTCAGGTGGATGAGTATTTCTGAGAATAATCTTGTGAAAAGTTGATTATAAATCCACATACATGAACATAAATGAATTTACGGAGTTATATAAGACACATATATTTCATATTTTATAAAATGTGAAGAGTGTGAATATATATATATATATATATATATATATATATATATATACATATATTTATATATGTATTTATATATATATATTTATATATATTAAAAAACCACAAAAATACATTAAAAAGTATCAATATCTATATGCCAATCGTAATTCATCATGTAATATAAATCATCCACAGATGCAAAATTATTTATTTTACTAAACATGGATTTATGTATAACATTGTTCTACTAGGAAGCTCACCCATTGTTTGAATTTTCAGTTCCAACAGCGTTTAGGAGGAGAGATCTCTTCTCACAATTTGTTTCTGCCAAGTCAGCCAACTCATAAAAATGTACGTGTGATACCAGGTAGAATTCTATATGTGCATATAAAAACACATGTGCTGAGTAGGCTACAGAGAATGGGAGACAGGAATTCACATATTTGTTAACTTTAAAAACACATGGAGGACTATTTCAATTAAAAATTGACTAGATTTATAAAACCTACCCTTTATCGTGCAAGAGGGAAGTCCTACTATACACCATGCCTTCTCTGAAATGCTTGCATATTCATTCTGCTTGGGTATTTTTCTCCATCATATTAGGATTAGTAGTCATATTATAGTAGGGTATGAGTTAGTGTCAGGGATTCAGTATTTCGAATGGAAAATAAGAAGAAGAATCCAATGTTTATCAAATATGTGCTTCACAAAAAATTTTTCTACTCTCATCCAGAACAATGCCTTGACATTACCTTCGCCCCAAGTAAGACACAATTAGAGGAGAAGAGTTAGAAAATCTTTAAATACATATCTGAAATAGAAAATGCTCAGGAGTTCACAACCTTGGAGATGATAGAACAGTTTCCAAAAATAAGGGACAGTGTAAAAACTCCACAAACATGGAGATTTGCCTGCCTAAAGACGTCTGGAGAAACTGCCTTTAGGTTGGGGACTTGAAATACATGTAGTTGTCAGGAGCTTTAGGTTCCTTTCTAGTGAGACCATCAAAGATGGGTCTTCATCTCTGTGATTTGGAGGACATGGTTATAATTTCCCAATGAACATTAAGCAGCAGTGCTGAATTCTCTTTGTAGTGAGAGCATCAAAGGTGGGTCTGCATCTATGTGACCTGGAGGACATGGATTCTTATTTTACAATGAAAATGAGGCAGCAGTGCTGAATTCCCTCTTTGTATGTAATCTGTGGCCACTGGGGGCTAAGTGTCTCCCCACATGGACTGTGAAGCCATTTCATCATACTCCACTTTTCACAGTGTTTCTTGCTGCTGCACTCGGAGTTTGGTACTTGCTTCAGGAAATACAATGCGTTCAACTGGGACACCATGCTGGAGGAAGTTCTGTCAAATGTGGTGGGTGAGGGTCTGCAGGATAATGCACCAACAGGGCTTGTATACCACATAGGTTGCCCCCTTGACCAAAGCAACCTGATTCTGAACATTGCCCTGAAACCTCTCCATATAACAAGATGTCTGTACATATAAGGGCCTGCTAGCTGCACCATGTCAGTCACAGCGATTTGGAAGCCAATAGCAGATCCACATGACCCCACAACAGACGTTTTATTACACACTTGCTCACCACTGCTCTAGTCCCACTACTAAGAAGGCACCAACTTAATGGCATCTCTGTTCTCCACAATTTTCATAAAATCCAGTCAATCAATGCACTGTCTGGTACAGTCATGATCAGCAACAGGACATCCAAAGGTTCTCCAGTGCCATCTGGTCATTGGAATTTCAAAAATTTTATGGTATTTATCTAGTCAATTTTCAAGGATGAAGTTGGAGGCACTGTGGGTTTCAATTCATTCAGGAATCATTCAATGGTGAGGAAGCTGATTTCAATGAAAGTTTTGGAGAACTCTCACAGGCAAGTCCTCCCAAAGAGTGGCCAAAAGGTCACAAGAATCCAGGCCCACTGAGCTCTACAATTGAGGTCCATGTGTGTTTTGACTAGTAAATATGGCTTCAAAGTCTTTCAGAATAAAATTATGTGATATCTTGGCTGAGATTCCCAGTGCTCTGTGGAAAGCCACCCTGGGCCTAGTTCCCAGATTCCAAGGGCGAATCTCATGTGTGGCCTCCGAAAATCCCAACACAATTCATGGCAATACTTCTTTGATGTCTGATCCAGAACTCAGTCTTTCAGGGGAATGACACCAGAGTTCAAGCCCAGGTGGATCCAGTCATCTCTTCCAACTGCCACACGAATGACCACAATTTAAACCAAAATACTTCCACATGGCCCTCATCTTATTAAATATAGACACTCATCATAACCTGTGGCTGGAGGTTTCAAAGCGGGACACATCCCAAAAGAGTGTCCAAAAAAATCTCCCTTACCCCTCATTTGCCTAAAGTCAAGGTGGCATGGACACCCTTCCTGTGAACCTGGAGTGATCCAATAGACCTGCCGTTAATACTGCTCTGCTTCTCCAATTTGAGGCCTACTGATTCTCAGCGATAGATTTTTTATGTGATTTGGAATCATAAGAAAACACAAGCATCTCTTCAGGGCTTCAAAGAACTCATTTGACCCAAATGATCCCTATTCTCACTTGATAGAGGTCAGGGACCTAACAGAGGAAGGCAAGAGACTAATCAACAATGACAGATTTTTGGCCATTTTGCTTTTGATTGCACACATGGAATCTATTTTTAGATTCATCATGTGCTGAGAATCTAAGCCACAACCTCATACAGGGCCAAGAGGCTGATTCAGACACATCCCTTTCCAAAGCAATTAAGCAAAGAGCCACAGGTTATGCCCATTTATTTTCATTTGAAAACTGTTTTATTCAGGCTTCACAAAGGGGTGGCCTGAGGCAAAGACCTTCCTGAAATTCAGGGCAAGAGAACCATAGGTAAGCAAATGAACCAAAGCAGGGTTTCTCCACTGAGAGTTTACTGGTCACACTGATATCTGAGTTTTCTAAGATGTTCCCATTCTCTACAGCTCTCAAGTATATGGACATGTCACATATCTTGGAGATGGTACATATCTTGGACACAAAACCATGAGCCTATACTAGAGAGTGTCCAGAATTCAGGAAGAAAACATTAACTTAGGAAGTTAGTAGGTGTTGCCCATCCATAAGGCACACCACAGTCCATTCATCAATTAGGCAGAATAAATACTGGAGAGTTTTCTACTAGACAGGACACATGCATTGATGCATTCTCTTGTCTAATGTCTACAACCACAGACACAGTGGGATACACAGACATAGAAACACTAGCCCTGTCAAACGACTTATTAGAAACAGTCCACTCCAATCCAAACAAAGAGCCTTTCCTACCTATTCTCAGAAATTGAGAGAAAACCACAAACTCACACCCACACGCAAAAAGGCACCTCTTTAACACAAGTAGGTCTGTGACTATCCAGAGTGTCCTCTAACTGGTGGGCCATACTATGTTCCCCTGAACTGGCCTGTCCTGTCTCAGATCTGGTCTCCTTGGGCAACTTTGTGAAGTTTTCAGGAGCCAGTGGTGAACCAATACCTGCTTTCTCAGGAAAGGTCCCTCTTCAGAGCTCTTCTGGCATTTGACAATCCTCATATCAGTAGGTACCAAGGAAGACTGACTCTGTCCTTGGTAAATCCAAACAAGTGAGACCACTGGAACTGGGACTGGGACTGGCTCTGGGTTCCTGGCTTCCTGGATCACAAGTCCAGAGATTTCCATCACCAAAGAAGTGAGGTGAGGTCACTTCCTTCAGGAACTGAATGAAGTCACTGCCTTGGCCACCACTTTGTACTTACAGTTGCTTCCAAGGGTCCCATGAGATGGAGGCTGCTCCTACTTTCTGTGACACTTTCACAAGTTAGAATGGTATATCAAGCATAGGCACCTGGGAACAGCTTTCCACGCAGGTATGGTTTGATCAGTCTTCTCTACAATAGGAAAGGAGAGGCTGATTCAGACACATCCCTTCATACTGACCAGGTTGCTTGCCATGGAATATGACTTTTGATCTCTTAGGTCCTTCATAGCTGCCTGCAACTTCTCCAGGGTATCATTTCTGCCTGGAACTTTGATGTTCTCAGCAGGTGGAAGACCCCCTACATTACTATTGTAAGACAAACTCTGTCCCGGCTCATCTGTAAACTTAGTTTAAGGGAACAGTGTATGTTTAGGGTAATAACAGGTTCGATTTGGGTTAGGAATCATACTGAGGAACAAACAATGGTATTGGGAAATTGCGATATTTACAAGAATATATTGGTGAAATATATGTATGAACACAGAAATCTAGATAAGATTTGAATCCAAGAAGGGCATTGGGCTGTTGATTGGAATACTTAGCTTTGAATTATATTCTGCATAGATGTCTCAGATAAATCAATATACAATGGCTTAAGATCTTGTACCTTGGATGATTGATTGTAGAAGAGATCATCCAGTCAAAAAGGTATAGTTGGTAGGATTAGGAAGATAGTCAGTAGATTTAGAAAAAAAGAGTGAGTATAGGATTTCGACCAAAAGTTCTTTAGCAATAGGATTTCGGATAGAGAGTGAATGTAAATGTCAGCACATGTGAAGAGTCAGTCACAATGATGAACTCGTGAAAATATGTAGGAAAGCAGATATCAATAGAGACATTAGGAAATCAGGCAAAATACAAAGTGAGTGATAGGATTTGTCATTTTCAACAAGGTTGAGGTTCAATATATAATCTTAGGAAGAAACAAATATGTAGTCACAAATAAGATTGATTTGAGAGCATTAGGCAACGTGGACATGGATATTTTTAGTAAACCATGCTCACATTCCATTTAGGCATTGGTGAAAGGTTAATAAAATAGGTACTTGTCACTTCCTGTTTTTCTGTATGCTTAACAAAACACTGTTGGAAACTTGAGGACTGTTTGCTAATCTTGTTTCCAGAATGTGCTGTCCCCAACTGCCAAACTGCAGAATACACACCCTCACCCGTTTGCACACAAACCTCCCCCTTGCCCTGACCCATCAATAAACTTCCCTCCCTGCCCTCTCCAAGGAAAGTATATAAGCTCTGCTTAAGCTGTTTTCATTGCTCTCTGCTCTATTCAAGTGACCTCTCTGCCCCAGAAAACTGGTCTCCCAATAAACCCTTTACTGTTGCATGAGACATTCTCTTGGTGGTCTCTTCCTCTGTCGCTCACCCGATCTTTACATCTGGAGGCACCAGCGAGATCCAGCAGTGGCGGACGAAAGACCCCCAAGGGGCTCCTTTCAGGGTAAGAAAGGTGACTCTTTCTGGTTTCAGGTTTCAGGTTAGGGTTTTGCAAAATCGCTATCGGTGTTGAGCATGAGCTCTCTCTGACGGTGGCTGACAGACGTGTCACAGAGCCACAGGCCACATCCCTGGGGGACGCCCCAGAGGACTCAGGAAATCAAGGAACAATAGTCTCCTCGACTCTGTGATATTTTGTTTCAGATTCGGTATTGCCAGCCCATCAGGTTTTGAGGGCTACTCAGTCCTTGTCTCAGTATTGGACGTCCATTGTCTGTCTTTATTGTCTTGTCTTGTCTGTGTAGTATGTCGTTGCTTTCACTGTTTGTGTATCTCTCATTTTGGGACAGAGCACTTCAACACTTCTCTCCCTGACCCTTGATCACTGGACCAAAGTCTGCTTAAGGGCCCAGAATCTTTCTTTTTCATTAAAACGCTGGACCTGGCAGACTCTCTGTGCCTCAGAATGACACACCTTTGGAGTTGGATGGCCCCCAGAAGGATGTTTCTACTTCCCACTAATTTGAAAAATCAGAGATATTGTCTTTCAGCTGAGGCCACATAGCCATCCAGATCAACAGCCATATATCTTAACTTGGCAGGACCTCTGCAAATCTCCTCCTCCATGGGTGAAGCCTTTCCTTGTCCCTGCCTACGCTCCTAATCCTTCCACCACGATTCTATCTCTCAAACCCTCTGCTCCTCCTCCTCCACCCTCTGTTCTCCCTGAGTCTCAAGATTCTACTGGACTCTCCTCCTCCTTCTTATCCCCTGCCCTTGTCCCCAACCCCCAACAACCTCTAAGTGATTCCCCTGCTGACTCTGCTTCTCTGCCATTGGAGGAAGTTAGGCCGGCCCAGTGCCCTCCAGATGACTCCCCCGCGTCACACACAGCCCCTCCTTCCCTGGAGGAAGCTGGCCCGGCTAAAAGAACTCAAAGAACTCCCTGGGGTTTTCACACTTGCCTACTTGGGATGACTGCCAACAAATCCTAGGGACTCTCTTTACGGCAGAGGAATGAGAGAAAAACCTCCTGGAAGCTAAAAAATATATTCTCGGACCAGATGTGTGACCAACACAACTTCCCAACATAATCAAAGCCAGCTTCCCTTTGAATTGACCCAACTGAAACCCCAACACCTTTGAAGGTAGGGAGCATCTGTCCACTTATTGCCAGGCCCTAATATTGGGTTTCCAATCGGCCGCTAGGGAACCACCTAATTTGGCCAAGGTAAGAGAGATAATTTAAGGGCCTGATAAATATCCCTCTATGTTTCTAGAGAGAATTATGGAGGCATATATGAGATTTACTCCTATTGATCCTCAGGCAGAGGATCAAAAGGCATCTGTCATGATGGCCTTCATTGGGCAAGCTGCCCTGGATATTAAAAGAAAGTTACAACTCTTAGAGGGATCACAAGATATGACTTTGGGAGATTTAGTCAGAGAAGCCGAGAAAGTATACTATATGAGAGAAACAAAGAGAAAGAAAGGGAGCAAAGGGAAGATGAGAGATGCAAAAGACAGACTAAGGCATTGACTAAGGTCCTGGTCACAACAATAAATAGGCCAGAAATTAACAAACAGGAAGACAGGAATGGAAACCTGGGCGCACGCCAGAGGCCACCCCTGGCCTCAGATCATTGTGCCTACTGTAAAGAAAAAGGTCACTGGGCCAAAGAGTGCCCTAGAAAAGAGACAGCCACGACAGCCAGCCATTCTGACTCAAAAGGATGACTAAGAACGTCGGGGCTCAGATCCCTTCCCCGAGCTCAGGGTAACTTTTGAAGTGGAGAGGACCCAGGTAAACTTTGAAGTGGATACAGCAGCAGTATACTCAGCCCTTAAGGCCCCACTGGGCACACTATCAAATAAAATGTCTCTAGTTCAAAGGGCTAATGGCAGTAAATATCAGACATAGACAACTAAGAGGACCATGGACATGGGGAAAGGAAAAATCCATCACTCCTTCCTAGTAATCCCAGAATGCCTGGCCCCATTGATGGGCAGAGATCTGCTCAGTAAGCTCCAGGCCAAAACAACTTTTAACCCCGAAGGCCCCAAAATGAAATTTCTAAATCCTTCAGTAAAAACTCCTATAGTCTTGGCTTTATAAATGTCAGTAGAAGATGAACATCCACTCTTCACACCCCCCAAGACTGCTCAAACAAGCAAGCTACCCCAGAAATGGATAACAGATTACCCAGATACCTGGGCAAAAATGGCTAGGTTAGGCCTAGCCGTGAAACAACCTCCAAGAACAGTGGAGTTAAAAACCTCAGCCTCCCCAATCAATGTCAAACAATATCCTCTGAGCAGAAAAGCTAAAGATGGGATAAGGCCCCATATTCAGAAATATCTGGCCTTAGGGTCCTAAGGCCCTGTCAATCGGCCTGGAAGACTCCCCTGCTCCCAGTAAAAAAAGCCAGGAACCGGGGACTATCCCCCGTTCAAGACCTAAGAGAGATTAATAACAGAGTGCAGGACATTCACTCCACGGTAACTAATTCGTACAATCTGCTTATCACTCTGAACCCTTAGCAGAAATGGTATACTGTTCTGGACTTAAAAGATGCTATCTTTTGTTTGCCTCTGCATAAAGATAGTCAGTTGCTGTTTGCTTGCTAGTGGGTAGACCCAGAAACTGGAACGTCTGATCAAGTAACTTGGACTAGACTCCCACAGGGGTTCAAAAACTCTCCCACTCTCTTTGATGAAGCCCTCCACAGAGATCTCAACAACGTCAGAACTACACACCCCAAAGTCACCCAGCTTCAATATATGGATGACCTGCTACTGGCAGCCAACACCAAAGAAAACTGTGAGTCTGGGACCCAAGCACTATTATATGAGCTTGCTCAACTCGGGTATAGAGCTTCTGCCAAATAGGCCCAAATTTGCCAGCAAGAAGTAATCTTCCTGGGCTATTCCCTTAGGGGCAGTAAACGATGGCTCACTGAGCCCAGAAAACAAACGGTTGTGCAGATACCACCCCCATCTAGCAGCAGACAACACAGAGAGTTTCTTGGGACTACTGGGTTTTGCAGGTTATGGATTTCTGTGTTTGCGTCCTTAACTTCTTCTTTATACCCGCTGTTAAATGGAGATACCCAATTCCAATGGACCCCTGAGCACCAGAACGCTTTTGATAACATCTAACGACACTGGCACTGAATTCCTCAACTTGACTGAGCCAAGCCTGCAATTTCAGAAAGCCCTACACTACGTTAAAAATGTACATTAATTCACACACCTTGGTTCAAAGAAACTGCAGGCATTCCTGAAGGATCAAGAACAGAGTTTTCCACTAACCCACTCACAGCAAAAGGAAATAACTGAACAGGTAACAAAAGTCTGTCCGGTCTGTCAATAGGTTAATGCTGATCTTTCCAAGCTTTCCGCAGGAAAGCACCTATTAGGATCCAGACCAGTACAATTCTGAGAAGTGGACTTTACTGAAATTAAGCCAGCAAGGTATGGACTTAAATATCTCCTAGTCTTTGTAGATATATTTTCAGGATGGATTGAAGCCTTCCCCACAAAAAAAGGCACAATTGGTGGTCAAGAAGATCCTGAAAGATATTTTTCCAAGACACGGCCTGCCTAAGGTAATAGGGTCTGATAATGGCCCGGCGTTCATGGCCCAGGTAAGTCAGGGGTTAGCCAGGACACTGGGGATAAATTGGAAGTTACATTGTGCTTATAGACCCCATAGCTCAGGACAGGTAAAAAAAATAAATAGAACCATTAAAGAGACCTTAACGAAATTAAGCTTAGAGAGCGGCATAAAAGATTGGACTATGATCCTGCCTTATGCACTGTTTCATGCAAGAAATACTCCCTCTATTTCTTTGTGTAACCTCACCCCCTATGAAATTCTTTATGGAGCCCCTCCTCCAGTAAGGGACCTAACCCCAACTCTAAGACCTAGTGATCCCCTCCACAACCCCTTGTTTGACAGACTTAAAGCTCTTGAAAGAACTCAGCGATACCTGTTGAAACAGCTGGCCACTGCCTACCAACCTGGTGAAGAGGGGACTCCACATCGATATCAAATAAGAGACATCCTCTACATAAGACAACATCAGGTGTCATCCCTGTAACCCCGCTGGACAGGACCATACCAGGTGCTACTTATAAAACCTACAGTGGTAAATGTAGAAGGAATCAATTCCTGGATCCTAATTCTTATCTCAAGCCTGCGCCCTGTCCAGACTCTGGCTGAAAAACTGGAAAAGACTGGAAACCCTTTCAAATTGCATATTCGCCATGTGGATAAGGCTATAGACTCTCCCCTTGTCCACCAGTAGTCCTTACCCTCATCAGCCCGTTCATCAGCGATGGCTGATCACAAATCTTACTAGACAAGAAGTATGGTCTATCTCGCATACAGCCCCCTTAGGGACCTGGTGGCCATCTCTCCACCCAGAATTTGTCAGCTGGCTATACGTCTTTCATATTGGGATATCTCTGATGAAGAGGATCCAACTAAAATTCCATTAAATCTCTACTGTACCACAGATAATGGAAACAAACATTATGGATCTAGGGACACGCGAGCCAGATGCAGGTTGGCTAGCCTAGAATACTATGTTTGCCCGGCAGACTATCAAAGCCACAAACAGCCATGGCTGTGTGGGGGAAAAGCGGACTTCTTCTGAAAATAATGGGGATGTGAGCATACAGGGGCTGCCTGGTGGAACCCAAACTCCTCATCAAATTCAGTACACAGCATTGGCCATATTACCAATTAGACAACCAAAACTGATGGCCCCCAGAGGGGTCTCCAGATCCTCAAATTCTGTGTGACTTTTTCAACTTCGGCAAGTGTTCAAAAAGATCCATCAATTGGGAATTTCCTTCCAAGGAAATTCCCCTATGTTTATGCCTTTTCCCTCCTTTGCTCACATCCTGAACTATGCTTCTCCAATACATCCTCACCCCCCGCCTTCTGCTCCAGACTCTATGCAGTCACTCTCACATGAGCAACCTGATTTCTCCCCTCCAATTACTAGATCAAAAACAAAAACCTCCGCTGGATCTCATACCATTGCCTCCTTGCTGAGGTAGCAGGTACTGAGGTACCCTTCCACTCACTCACTCCTCTCTTCTCCTGGCAGTGCACGCACCGGGTCCCACCAGGTCCTCTTACCAGCTAACACAAAGCTCAAACCAGCTGAGGAGTGCCCTACGACGCCTATCCAAGATGTAATGAAAATGGCCTTTAAAGTTGCTTTGTCATCACTGAAAACAGGTTACAAAGAATTTAAAGTCCCTCAAAGGCTTTTTGGGATACTCACTCCCATCCTCCCCTCTGCTCTACCTGTTCTACTGCTCAAGTTTTATTGCCAGGAAAATCCCAAACCCCTTTCCCATTATTCTTTTATATCTCTTTTTCCTCATTCTCAGAACCACGGAGCTGCTCTCACTCCCCACCTTCCTTGTCTTTCCCTCTGTTCCAATCCCACAGAAAAATCTTAAATGGCCTTCTCCAGAAGCCTTGATCATGGCTGACTTTAGGACTTTCAGCAACAGAGGCCCAATACAAGAGTTCAGTGTAGATAAACTTCCTCTTTTTGTGTTGCTTTGTTCTACTTGGCCACTGGCTGGAAAAATCAGCACTCCTAAGCTAGACACCCCCTTACTATTTTTTCACAAAATATGTGAACAAGGCCTCTGGCGTTGAGCTGGGGCTTCCAGAGATGGCTACATTTCTAAGATAAAGAAGTTACCAACTGGGCTCCATGGTAACAGCTGGCAGGAAGAAAAAAAAAGAAGAAAAAAGCTCTCCCCCTACCAGGTGTCCTTTAAAAGTTAACTTTCCCAGAGCAGAGGAAAAAAACAGAAACAAAAACTGCTTTTTGTGAACTTCTGCAGACTGTGAATTTCTGAGCCCCTTACGTTACATGTTGGGTACAAAAATTCTGAAACTACCTAAACTTGGGGTTCAGGGGATTAAAAGATTACAACAGAAGCAATGCCCTCTAAATCTGGTTACAACCAAATAGGACTGTTTCCCTGTCTTCTGTGCTATCTTAGGTGCCTTGCCTTGTCCGTCCTTACAACAGTATAATTCTATATACTTAAACGTTGTTTATGTTTTCATAAAATGATCAACATATGGCTGTTGAATGAGACAGTCTCTTGTGGTCTCTTCCTCTGATTAAGTATGTAATGGTGCAGATGTTTCCGAGAGTCCTCTATCATGACGCAGGATCATTTAAAGTTCCAATAGGGGGGCATACAACCTGGTTCCACCAGGAACCCGTATCCCTCACTTTCTCCATCCTATTAGGAATAGGAGTTGCTGCAGCGGTGGGCACAGGAACCACTGCCCTAGTCCATGGGACACAACAAATGACCCAATTAGAAGTAGCAATAGACCAAAACTTAAAGATATTAAAAACCTCCATCACAGCTTTACAGGAATCTTTAACCTCTCTCTCTGAAGTTGTTTTACAGAACAGGCGAGGGTTCAACCTCCTCTTATTGAGAGAAGGGGCCTTTGTCCTGCATTGAGTGAAGAATGTTGTTATTATGCCGATCATACTGGAGTTGTAAAAGAATCTATGAATAAATTAAGAAGACGCCTTGTAGAGCATCAACAAGAGAGAGAGGCCCCAAAAGGGTGGTTTGAGTCTTGGTTCACAGAGTCCCTCTGGTTAACTACGCATTTATCAGCCCTGGCTGGTCCATTAATAAACCTCATATTATTGCTAACTGTGAGACCCTGATTGCTCAACCGTGTAGTTTCCTTTTTCCAAGCTCAAATTGGACAAGTTAAACTTATGGTAATAAGAAAACAATATACCACACTAGCAGACATAAAATGTGACACCCCCAATGATCACTTTAATGATTAAAAGTAACCAAAAGAAGAAGTGGGGAATGAAAAGTTAATAAAATAGGTACTTGTCACTTCCAATTTTTTGGTATGCTTAACGAAACATTGTGGATATCTTGAGAACTGTTTGCTAATCTTGTTCCCTGAATGTGCTGTACCAACTGCAAAACTGCAGAATGTACTCCCTCACCTGTTTGCATGCAAACTGCCCACTCGCCCTGAGCCATCAATAATCTTCCCTCCCTGCCCTCTCCAAGGAAAGTATATAAGCTCTGCTTAAGCTGTTCTCAGGGCTCTCTGCTCTATTCAAGGGAGCTCTGAGCCCCAGCATGCTGGACCCCCATAAACCCTTGGCTGTTGCATGAGACAGTCTCTTGTGGTCTCTTCCTCTGACACTCGCCTGACCATTACATTGGTAAAATAATAAGTGTGACCTTTGCTTTTCGTGTCCAGAATATTACTGTGATAAAATGTACATGTAGATAAGGTGACTTGAGTATATCTTCCACCATTTCTGGGAGCAATATTTTGAAGATGTACAAATTAGTATTGGGTGTACAAATAGGTGTACCCTGTGACTATGAATATAGAGATAATGCAAGAATAGACCATACTGTGAATAAATAATATAATGGGTTCCAAATATAAATAATGCATTCAATTTATATCTGAAAATATAATGGAAATCTTATATTGATACACATACATTCATTCCAACCACTGATACATCTAAAGGTAATATTAGGTTTATGGTTTATCATGAAGAGTCTGTGAGTTTTGCTTCAAAACTGATTATGGAAATTTAAAATAATGTGTTTGGAAAGAAGTCTCATGAAAAGACCATTCAAGAAACACGGTGGAATCCATGTGCTCTGAAGCAGGAAGTGATTGAAAGTAAAACAAATGCCTATAAGTTTGCTAACTGGTGGATGAAATATATATCCTATGATGTGCATAAATTGAAGAAATAGTAATGTACCAGTGTTGAATAAAAATGAACATTAAAATACACAACATGTCCCATAGGAATCTACTTGCATTGCGGTTAAACTGGGTCAGTTACTGTATAAATATTAGTATTTGTATGCAACATTAACTGAAGTTAGTTTTCACTACTGGAAACAAATATGTATTTCAGGTGGATGAATATTTCTGAGAATAATCTTGTGAAAAGTTCATTATAAATCCATATACATGAATATGAATGAATTTACCGAGTGGGTATAAGACACATATATTTCATATTTTGAAAAATCTGGAGAATATATATATATATATATATATATATATATATATATATATATATACTTCTTGTGTGTGTGTGTGTATATACATATATATATATATATATACACACACACACACAAACACACACACAGAGATATTAAAAAGAGCAATATATATGCCAATCGAAATTCACCACGAAATATATATTATCCACAGATCCAAAAATATTCTTTTTACTGATCATGGATTAACGTATAGTGTTATTCAACTAGGAAGCTAACCCATAGGTTGAATTTTCAGTTCCAACACTGTTTAGGAGCAGTGATCTCTTCTCACAATTTGTATCTGCCAAGTCAGCCACCTCACAAGTATGCATGTTTCATACCAGGAAGAATTCTATATGTGCATATAAATATACATGTGCTGAATAAGCTACAGAGAAACGGAGACAAGAATTCACATATTTCTTAACTTAAAAACACATAGAGACCTATTCCAACAAAAAATTGACTAGATATATAACTCCTCCTCTATGAAATGCAAAAGGAAAGTCCAAATATACACCATGCCTCCTCTGATCTGCTTGTATTCCTATTCTGTTTGGGTTATTTTTCTCCCTCAGAGTCTAGTAGTGTTAGTGTCAGGGTTTCAGTATTTCGAATGGAAAATTAGATAAGGAATCCAATGTGTATGCAATATGTGCTACACAAAATTATTCCCACTCTCATCCAGAACAATGACTTGACATTACCTGTGTGGGTAAACACTCCACAAACATGGAGCTCTGTTGGCCTATAGACTTTTTGAGAAACTGCCTCCAAGGTTGGGCACTTGAAATATATGCTATTCTCAGGAGCATTAGCTTCTTTTCTAGTTAGACCATCAAAGCTGGGTCTGCATCTATGTGACCTGGAGGACATGGTTTCTTATTTTACATTGAACTTGAGGCAGCATTGCTGAATTCTCTCTTTGTAGGTAAACTGGTGCCACTGGAGGCTAAGTTTCTTCCCATGTGGACTGTGAAGCTATTTGGAATTCCTCCACTTTTCGTGGTTTTTATTGGTGCTGCACTGGGACTTTGGTATTCGCTTCATGAAATACAACAAGTTCAACTGGGAGACAGTGCTGGAGGGAGTTCTGTCATGTGTGGTGGGTCAGGATCTGCAGGAGAAAGCACCAACCAGGCTTCTATCCAACATAGCTTGCCCCCTTGTCCATAGCAACCTGATTCTGAAAATTGCCCTGAAATCTCTCCAAATAACAAGATGCCTTTACATATAAGGGTCTGCTGGCTGCACCATGTCAGTCCCAAGCCATTTAAAAGCCAATAGCACATTCACATGGCCCCACCACAAATGCTTTATCACACACTTGCACACCACTGCAATAGGCCCACTACTCAGCAGGCTCCAACTTACTGGCATCTCTGTTCTACACCATTTAAATGAAACACAGTCAATCAACGCTTTTGCTGGAACACTCAAGATCAGCAGCAGGACATCCAAAGGTTCTCAAGTGCCTGGTCATGGGAATTTAAAACATTTCATGGTATATATCTTCCCCGTTTTTCAAGGATGAAGTTGGAGGCACTGTGGGTTCAAATCATTCAGGGACCATTAAGTGTTGAGGAAGCTAATTTCAATGAAAGCTCTGGAGGACTCTCACAGGCAAGGCTTCCCAAAGAGTGGCCAAAGGTCACATGAAGCCAGGTACATTGAGTTCTACAATGTAAGGTCCATGTGTGTTTTGACTTTCAACTATGGCTGCCAATTATTTCAGAATAAATCATGTGATATCCTGGATGAGATACCCAGTGCTCTGTCGAAAGCCACCCTGGGCCTAGATCTCAGTTTCCAAGGGTGACTCTCATGCGTGGCCTGCTAAAATCCCAACAAAATTCATGACAATAGTTCTCTGAGTTCAGTACCAGAACTCATTTTCTAAGGAGAATCACTCCAGAGTTCAAGCCCAGATGGACACAGTCATCTCATTCAACTGCCACGCAAATGACCACAATTAAAACCAAAACACTCCTTCATCGCCCTCATATTCTTCCACATAGACACTAATCATTACCTATGGCTGGAGTTTTCCATGAGGGGTGCAGCCCAAGACAGTGTCCAAAATAAGGTCCCTTTCCCCTCATTTGGCTAAAGTCATGGTGGGCTGGACACCCTTTCTGTGAACCAGGAGTGGTCAAATAGGCTTGCCTTTAATACTGCTCTGCTTCTCCAATTTGAGGCCTAATGACTGTCAGGTATAGATTCTTAATGTGATATGGAGTCATGAGAAAACCCAAGCACGTATGGGCTAGCCTCTGCAGGGCTTTGAAGAGCTCATTTGAAAGAAAGGATCCCTATTCTCACTTGATGGAGATCAGTAACCTAACAGAGGAAGGCAAGAGACTTCATCCACAATGACTGAACTTGTTGCTATTTTGGTTTTGGATGTACACATGGGATCATTCTTTGGATCCATCAGGTGCTGAGAATCTAATCCACGGCATAACACAGGGCCAAAAACCTGATTTAGACAAGTCCCTTTCCAATGCAATTAAGCAAAGAGCCACAGGTGATGCCTATTCAATTCCATTTAAAAACTGTTTTCTTCACGCTTCACAAAGTGGTGGCTTGAGGCAAAAACCTTCCTGAGATTCAGGGCAACAGAACAATAGGTAAGCAAAAGGCCCAAAGCAGTGTTTCTCCACTGATATTTTCCTGGTCACACTGATATCTGAGATTTCTGAGATGCTCCCCATTCCCTTCAGCTATCCAGTGCACGGCCATGTCCCAGAGCTTGGAGGTGGTACATATCTTGCACACAAAACCATGAGCCTATTTTGGAGAGTGGCCAGAATTCCTGATGAAAACAGGGACTTAGGAAGGAAGTAGGTGTTGCCCATCCCTAAAGCAAGTGACAGTCCATTCATAAATAGGGTAGGATGAATGCTGGGAAGCTTTCTACTAGACAGGACACATCCGTGATGCATTCTCTTTTCTAATGTCTACAACGAAGGACACAGTGGGATACACAGATATAGAAACACTCACCTTATCATAAGTCATACTAGAATTTGTCCACTCCAAACCAAACAAACTGACTTTCTTACCTATTCTCAGAACATGAGACAAAACCACAAACTCACACCCACACCCACAAAGGCACCACCTTCCCCCTAGTATGTCTGTGACTATCCAGAGTGTCCTATGACTGGTGGGCCCTACTATGTTTTCCTGAAATGGCCTGTCCTGTCTCGGGTCTGGTCTCCTTGGCCAACACTGTGAAGTTGTCTGGAGCCAGCGGTTAGCCACTACCTGCTTTCTCAGTAAAGGCCCCTCTTCAGAGCTCTTCTGGCTTTTTCCATCCTCACATCAGCAGGTACCAAGAAAGACTGACTCTTTCCTTGGTAAATCCAAACAAGTGAGTCCACTGGGACTAGTACTGCAACTGGCTCTGAGTGCCTGGCTTCCTGGATCCCAAGTTCAGAGAGTTCCATCACCAAGGAAGAGATGTAGGTCACTTCCTTTAGGAACTGAATGAGCTAACTGCCTTGGCAACCACTTGGTCCTAAGAGTTGCTTCCAAGTGTCCCATGAGATGGAGGCTGCCCCTACTTACTGTGACACTTTCACAAGTTAGAATGGTATATCAACCATAGGCACCAGGGAACAGCTCTCCAAACAGGCCTGGTTTGGTCCATCTTCTCTATATTAAGAACAGAGAGACTGATACAGACAAAACCCTTCATCCTGACAAGGTTGTTTGCCATTGAAGATGACTTTTGCTCTCTCAGGTCCTTCATAGCTGCCTACAACTTCTCCAGAGTTCATTTCTACATGGATCTTTGAGTTTCTCAGCATGTGGAAGATCTCCTACATTCCTGTATTGAAAGACCAACTCTGGGCCTGCTCTTCTGTAAAGTTAGATTGAGGGAACAGTGTATGGTTAGGGTTAATAACAGGTTCGATTTGGGTTAGGAATCATTCTGCGTGATGACTAATAGTATTGGGAATCTGCAATATTTACAAGAATATATAGGTGAAATATAAGTATGAAAATATAAATCTAGGTAAGATTTGAAGCCTAGAAGTGCATTGGGCCCATGATTGGTATACTTAGCTTTGAATTACATTCTGCACAGATGTCTCAGATAAATCGATATAAAATGGGATAGGACCTTCTACCTTGGATGATTGAATGTCGAAGAGAACATCCAGTCAAAAAGGCATAGTCGGTAGGATTAGGAAGATAACCTGTAGGTTTAGAAAAAAGAGTGATTATGGCATTTGGACAAAAGTTCTTTAGCAATAGATTTTTGGGTAGTGAGTGAATGTCAGTGTCAGCACACGCGAAGGGTCAGTCACAATAATGAACTGGGGAAAATAAGTAGGAAAGCAGATATCAATAGAGACATTAGGAAATCAGGCAAAGTATAATGTAAGAGGGTTAGACATTTTCAACATGGTTGAGGTTGAATATATAATCTTAGGAAGAAAGACATATGTTGCCTCCAATATGATTAACATTTGAGAGCATTAGGCAACCTGGACATGGTTGTTTTTAGTAATCCATGCTCACTTTCCATTTTGCTTAGGTGAAAGGTTAATTAAATAGGCACTTGTCACTTCCTGTTTTTCTGTATGCTTAACAAACCACTGTTGAAATCTTGAGAACTGTTTGCTATTTTGTTCCCAGAATGTGCTGTCCCCAACTGCCAAACTGCAGAATATACTCCCTCACCCGGGTGCACGCAAACCGCACACTCGCCCTGACCAATCAATAAATTTCCCTTTCTGCCCTCTCCAAGAAAAGTATGTAAGCTCTGTTAAAGCTGTTCTCTGGGCTCTCTGCTCTATTTAAGTGAGCTCTGAGCCCCAGCATGCTGGACCCCCAATAACCTCTTTGCTGTGGCCGAGTGAAAATTGTATACTGTTCTGTACTTAAAAGATGCTTTCTTTTGCTTGCCTCTGCATAAAGATAGTCAGTTGCTGTTTGCTTTCGAGTAGGTAGACCCAGAAACCGGAACGTCTTTTCAACTAACTTGGACTAGACTCCCACAGGGGTTCAAAAACTCCCCCACTCTCTTTGATGAAGCCCTTCACAGACATCTCAACAACTTCAGAACTACGCACCCCGAAGTCATTCTGCTTCAATATGTGGATGTCCAGCTACTGGCAGCCAACACCAAAGAAAACTGTGAGTCTGAGACCCAAGCACTATTATCTGAGCTTGCTCAACTCGGGTAGAGAGCTTCGGACAAAAAGGCCCAAATTTGCCAGCAAGAAGTAATCTTCCTGGGGTATTCTCTTAGGCACGGTAAATGATGGCTCACTGAGCCCAGGAAACAAACCGTTGTGCAGATACCACCCCCATTTAACAGGAGACAACATAGAGAGTTTCTTGGGACTGCTGGCTTTAGCAGGTTATGGACCTGGGTTTGTGTTCTTAGCTGCTCCTTTATACCCGCTGTTAAATGAGAATGCCCAATTCCAATGGACCCTTGAGCACCAGCAAGCTTTTGATAACATCTAAGAACACTGACAATGAACTCCTCAACTTCAGTGAGCCCAGCCTGCAATTTCAGAAAGCCCTACACTACGTTAAAAATGTACATCAACTCAATCAACTTGGTTCAAAAAAACTGCAGGCATTACTGTAGGATCAAGAACAGAGTTTTAGACTAACTCACTCACAGTGAAAGGAAATAATTGAATGGGTAAAAAAAGCCTGTCAGTTCTGTCAATTGGTTAATGCTTACACTTCCAAGCTTCCTACAGGAAAGCACCTATGAGGAACCATACCAGGACAATTCTGGGAAGTGAACGTTACTGAAATTAAGCCAGCAAGGTATGGGCTTAAATATCTCCTAGTCTTTGTAGATACATTTTCAGGATGGATTGAAGCCATTCCCACCAAAAAAAAAAAGAAAAGAAAACCGGCACAAATTGTGATCAAGAAGATCCTGAAAGATATTTATCAAAGACACGGCCTGCCTAATGTAACATGGTCTGATAATTGAAGACCCTTCATGGGCCAGGTAAATCAGGGGTTAGCCAGGACCCTGGGGATTAATTGGAAGTTACATTGTGTTTATAGACCCCAGAGATCAGGACACGTAAAAAAAATAAATAAAACCATTAAAGAGACCTTAACGAAATTAAGCTTAGAGACCGGCATAAAAGATTAGACTATGCTCCTGCCTTATGCACTATTTCATCAAGAAATACTCCCTTTGTTTCTTTGTGTTACCTCACCCCCTATGAAATTCTCTATGGGGCCCCTCCTCCACTAAGAGACCTAACCCCGACTCTAAGACCTAAGGATCCCTTCCACACACCCTTGCTTGACAGACTTAAATCTCTTGTAAGAACTCAGATATACCTGTGGAAACAGCTGGCTACTGCCTTCCAACCTGGGGACGAGGGGAATCCACATTGATATCAAGAAAGAGACTTCCTCTACATAAGATGACATCAGGTGTCATCCCTGGAACCCCGCTGGAAAGGACCATTCCTGGTGCTACTTATAGCACCTACAGCAGTAAAAGTAGAGGGAATCACTTCCTGCATCCATGCGTCTCATCTCAAGCCTGTGCCATGTCCAGACTCTGGCTGGAAACTGGAAAAGACTGTTAACCCTTTCAAATTGCATATTCGCCACGTGGGTAAGGCTATAGAATCTCTCCTTGGCCACCCGTAGTCCTAACGCTCATCAGCCCCTACTGCAGCGATGGCTGATCACAAATCCTACTAGATAAGAAGTATGGTCTCTCTTGCATACAGCCCACTTAGGGACCTGGAGGCCATCTCTCCACCCAGACATTTGCCAGCTGGCTATAGGTCTTTCCTATTAGAATATCCCTGATGAAGAGGATCCCATTAAAATTCCATTAAATCCTTTCCATACAATAGATAATGGAAACAAACATTATGGTTGTAGGGAAAGGCAAGCCAGATGCAGGTTGGCTAGCCTATATTAGTATGTTTGCCCGGCAGACTATCAAAGCCACAAACCGCCACGGCTGTGTGGGGGAAAAGTCGACTTCTTCTGTAAGTCATGGGGATTTGAGCATACAGGGGCTGCCTGGTGGAACCCAAAATCCTCATCAAATTCAGTACACAGCATTGGCCATATTACCACTTAGACAACCCAAACTGATGGCCAACAGAGGAGACTCTAGATCTTCAAATTCTGTGTAACCTTTTTAACTTCTGCAAGTGCTCAAAAGGGTGAAAGGAAATTCCCCTATGTGAAGGCCTTTTTCCTCTTTCACTCACATCCTGAACTATGCTTCTCCAATAGTTCCTCAAACTCAGCCTTCTGCTCCAGACTCTCTGCTGTAAGTCCCACCTCAGCAAACCTGATTTCTCTTCTCCAATTACTAGATCAAAAACCGAAACCTCCGCGGTTCTCAGAGCATTGCCCCCTTGCTGAGGTAGCAGGTACTGAGGTACCCATCCACCCACTCACTTCTCTCTTTTCCTGTCAGTGCCCACACCGGGTCCCACCAGGTCCTCTTACCACCTAACCCAAAGTTCAAACCAGCTTAGGAGAGCCCTCAGACCCCTATCGAAGATGTAATGAAAATGGCCTTTAAAGTTGCTTTGTCATCACTGAAAACAGGTTACTAAATTTTAAAGTCCCTCACAGGCTTTTTGGGATACTCACTCCCGTCTTCCTTTCTGCTCTACCGTTTCTACTGCTCAATTTATGTTGCTCGGAAAATCCCAAAATCCTTTCCCATTATTCTTTTACATCTCTCCTTCCTTATTCTGAGATCCACGGAGCTGCTCTCACCTCCCGCCTTCCCCATCTTCCCCCTCTGTACCAGGCCCTCAGAAAAATCTTCACTGAACTTCTCCAGAAGTCTTCACCATGGCTGACTTTAGGACTTTCAGCAAAAGAGTCTCTATAAATGAGTTCAGTGTAGATTAACTTCCTCTTATTCTGTTGCCCTGTTCTACTTGCCTACTGGCTGGAAAAATCAGCACTCCTAAGCTAGACACCCCCTTAATAGTTTTTCACAGAATATGTGAACAAGGCCTCTGGCCTTGAGCTGGGGCTTCACAGAGATGGCTACATTTCTAAGATAAAAAGTTACAAACTGGGCTCCATGGTAACAGTTGGCAGGGGGATAAAAGAAAAGGAAAAAAAAAGCTCTCTGCCTCCCAGGTGTCCTTGAAAAGTTAACTTGCCCACAATAGAGGAAAAAACAGAAAAAAAAAAAGCTTCGTTTTGTGAATTTCTGCAGACAGTGAACTTCTGAGTCCCTTCTCTTTCATGTTGGGTACAAAATTCTAAAACTACCTAAAATTGGGGTTCAGGGAGTTAATTGATTACAACAGAAGCAATGCCCTCTGAATCCGGTTGCAACCAAATAGGACTGTTTCCCTGTCTTTGGTGCTATCTTAGGTGCCGTGCCTTGTCCGTCCCTACAACAGTATAATTCTATATACTTAAACATTGTTTATGTTTTCATGAAATGGTCAACAGATGTGATTAATTGTGTAATGGTGAAGATGTGTCCCAGATTGCTCTATAATGACCAAGGTTCATTTGAAGTTCAAACAGGGGGGCATACAACCCGGTTCCACTGGGAACATATATCCCTCACTTTAGCCATCATATTAGGAATTGGAGTTGTGGCAGGGGTAGTCACAGGAACCACTGCCCTGCTCCATGGTACACAACAAATGACCCAAATAGAAGCAGCAAGAGACCAAAACTTAAAGATAATAGAAACCTCCATCACAGCTTTGAAGGAATCTTTAACATCTCTCTCTGAAGTTGTTTTACACTCAAGTTGAGGGTTGGACCTCCCCTCCATGAGAGAAGGGGGCCTTTGTGCTGCATTGATGTAATAATGTTGTTTTGATGCCGACCATACTGAGGTTGTAAAAAAAAAACCTATGAGTAAAATAAAAGGATGCCTTGAAAAGCGTCAACGAGAGAGAGAGGCCCAAAAAGGGTGGTTTGAGTCTTGGTTCACACAGTCCCCCTGGTTATCTACGCTTTTATCAACCCTGGCCTGTCCAATAATAATCCTCATATTATTGCTAACTATAAAACCCTGTTTGCTCAACCATGTAAGTTCTTTTCTCCAAGCTCAAATTGGACAAGTTAAACTTATGGTAATACCCCACTAGCAGACATAGAATGTGACATGCCCCAATAATCACCTTTATGATTAAAAGTAGCAAGAAGAAGAAGTGGGGAATAAAAGGTTAATAAAAAAGGTACTTGTAACTTCCTGTTTTTCTGTATGCTTAACAAAACACTGTTGAAATCTTGAGAACTGTTTGTAATCTTGTTCCCAGATTGTGCTGTCCCCAACTGCCAAATTGCAGAATGTATTCCCTCACCCAGTTTCACACTAGCCGCCCACTCGCTCTGACCCATCAATAAATTTCTGTCCCTGCCCTCTCCAAGGAAATTATATAAGCTCTGCTTAAGCTGTTCTCAGGGCTCTCTGCTCTATTCATGTGAGTATATTCAGAAGGAGTATAAAGTGAGTGACAGGATTAGACATTTTCAACAGGCTTGAGGTTGAATACATAATCTTAGGAAGAAACAAATATGTAGTCACCAATAGGATTTATATTTGAGAGCATTAGACAAAGGTGAAATGGATGTTTTAGGAATCCATGCTCTCTTTCCACTTAGGATATGGTACAATCATAAGTGTGAACTTTGCATTTGTGTCCAGAATATTACTGTGACAAAATGTATGTGTAGATCAGGTGCATGAGTATTTCTTCCACCATTTCTGGGAGCAATATTTGAAGACTATAAATTATTATTGGGGGTGCAAATAGATGTACCCTGTGTTTATGAAAATAGAGATAATGCATGAATAGATCATACTGTGAATAAGTAATGTAACTGGTTCCAACTTTAAATAATGGATTGGATTCACATCTGAAATTATACAGGGAATCTTATATTGATATACAATCATTCATTCCAACCAGTAATACACCTAATGGTAATATTAGGGTTATGGTTTATCATGATGTGTGTGAGTTTTGCTTCAAAAGTGATTATGGTAATTGAAAATAATGTGTTTGGAAAGAAGTCTCATGAAAAGACCAGTCAAGAAACCTGGAGGAATGCATGTGTTCTGAAGCAGGAAGTGATTGAAAGTGAAACAAATGCATATAAATTTGTGAACTTGTGGATGAAATATATATATTATGAAGTGCAAAAACTGAAGAAATATTAATGTACCAGTGTTGAATGAAATTGAACGTCAAAAGACTCATCATGTCTCATAGGAATTCACTTGAATTGATGTTAAACTGGATCAGTTACTGTAGAAATATTGATATTTGTAACCACCATTCGCTGTAGTGAGTTTTCTGTTATAGAAAACAAATATGTATTTCAAGTGGATGAATATTTCTGAGATAAATCTTGTGAGAAGTTGATTATTAATCCACATACATGAAAAAGAATGAATTTTGAGAGTGTATATAAGACACATGTAATTCATATTTTGAAATATTTTTAGAGTGTATATATATATATATATATATATATATAAACACACACACACACACACATACATCACATACATACACACAAAATACACACAGACATTAAATAGTAGCAATATATATGAAAAACGTAATTCATCATAAAATATATACCAACCACAGATGGAAAAATAATATTTATTTTACTGAAAATGGATTTATGTATAATGTTCTACTAGGAAGCTCACCCATAGGTTGAATTTTTAGTTCCAACAGCGTTTACGAGAAGTGATCTCTTCTCACAATTTGTATCTGCCAAGTCAGGCACCTCACACAAATGTACGTGTGATACCAGGTAGGATTCTATATGTGCATATAAAAATACACGTGCGGAATAGGCTAGAGAGAAAGGGAGTCAGGAATTGACATATTTGTTCATTTTTAAAACACATGGAGAAATATTTTAATAAAAAATTCACTAGATTTATAACACCTACCCTTTATCTTGCAAAAGGCAATTCTAGTATACACCATGCCTCCTCTGAAATGCTTGTATTTCAATTCTATTTGGGTTATTTTTCTCCATCATATTAGTATTAGTAGTTAGAATCTAGTAAGCTATGGGTTAGTGTCAGGGATTCAGTATTTCGAATGGAAAATTGGAAAATGAATCCAATGTATATGCAAATATGTGCTGCACAATAATCTTCCCACTCTCATCCAGAACAATGTCTTGACATTACCTTGGCCTCAAGTAAGACACAATTAGAGGAGAAGAGTTAGAAAATCTGTGAATACATATCTGGATTGGAAAATGCTCAGTAGTTCACAACCTTGGAGGTTGTAGAGGAGTTTCCAAAAGTAAGGGACACGGTTGATACACCCAACCTAAGCTTTTATTAAAATTAGGAGCCATCTTTCCACAAAACCATGAAAAGATAATTTTGGCTATAGTATAAATTACTGCAAATTCTGAACCTGCTTGAAATGCCTGCCCGTGCCTTGAACTCCCCCATGCCTAGCTCTCTGACCAGATCGCAGCCCTCTCTGAAACTTCAGTGACACCTCATAAATAATGGCCTTCCCTGACCATACAACGACCCTCTCTGAGGCTCTAATGGTCCTCATAATTTCTGATTCTAGGGCCAGCAAAAAAAAATGTAAACAAAAATTAGTGTGATTCTTATCAAAATTCTGTTTTCTGTAACGCCCCTTTTGTGTAACTTTCTGGGCTATAAAGCTGGGCTGTAGGAGAGGTGGGTTTGCTGTCTTGTTTCCACTATTTTGAGAGGAAGATGCAGCCCGGCCACTGAAAATAATAAGCTTGTCTTAATTTGACTTTAATTGGAGTCAGTGGTCTTTTCTTGAATCGTGGTCTAACATTTTGTAGTTCCGCAGCGAGATGAACCTGCCCCAACAGATCACAAGACCAGACTGCTGGAAATTCTGAAGCTGGCCTTCCCTCCAGGGCTCCGTCCTGGAGAGGCAAGTTCCAAGGCCTTGGAGTGAGCTTTTGGTCCGGGGAGAACTGCAGTGAACCACCACACTAAAACAATTAGCAAGCTCATGGTGGAGGAGGCCTCCATTGGTAAGTAGCACCTATATAACATTTGATATCCGGTAAAGGGAGATCTCTTCTGATGACAGAGAGGTGGCCTGGGGAGGCACACATATATTCCTGTCTGGGACAGTAACGAGAATCATTCTGTCCTCTGTTCTATTCTGTAGTGAATTCCTCTGAAAGGGTAGAGAGGTGCCAACAGACACACAGAAGTTCCTATCCCGGAGCATTAGCAAGATGTTCCATTGCTCCTCTGTTTTTCTGTTTCTGCGCCGAGTTTCTGTTTTTTTTGTGTTTTTTTTCTGTGTTCTACATGTTTTTTGATTGTTTGTTTTTGTGTGTTTTGTTGTGTGATTTCTGTGGAAAAAACTTAAGGATATTGGACATGAAAATGGGTAATAAAGCATGTAAGACTGACATCCCTTTGAACTGTGTTTTAAAGAACTGTGATGAACTTTACCCCCCTTTGTTAAGCAGGATAAGAGAAGCCACTAGCTGACTGCCTGGAGCACACACACTGCACAGGGCAATGCCTGCTGGGGACGTAAGAACTGAGTATCTCCCAGGTTAACAATTGAAACTCCTTTAAAACCCCTTGTCCCTTCAGACAAAGAGAGTTACAACCTTTGGGCAGAGACCCCTGTGTTTTTCCTTTGTTAGCAAAGCAGTAAAACTCCCTTTTTCTTTTTCTCAAACCCTGTCCTCATTATTAAATTGGCATGAATTGACTTCAAATTCAGGAAGTGAACTTTAAGTTACAAATTTTGGTACCCCCCACTGCCCCGGAAATTTTTGAGAGCTGACTACTGAAATGTTAGGAGATGGAGCGTGCTTGGGGTGGAACGAAACCAGAAGAGCTAATCCTGTAAGTATAAGGAGGGACTGAGCGACTCCCAGCAGCTGCCAAAGCCCTGTTTTTTCAGAGAATTACCTCCTTCCTTCCCTGCACTGTAAGGATTATGCCACCTCTGTTTTTTTTAAAAAAGAGAAAAAGAAAAAGGGGACACTAAATGCAGTAAAGTAACCATGGAGACCCTTGATACTACATTTCAGGTTGTCCCTCTGTGAAAACATCTGGTTCCCTTGTGGGGACATCTATGGTTCCACTGGTGTAGTTGATTTTTCTCTTATCTGCTCTGTTTTAAAGGCTTCTGTCTGTCAGCCATATTCTGGAGCTCCTTTCTGTCTGTCTTGTGTCTTTTTTTCTGGCCCTTTAAGACATGTGCAATGATATGTTGATATTATAAATTGTTTCTTGGGAATGATCTTAGCTGAATGTGTGTCTAAATGATGATGTTTTATTGTAACAATCTGGTATCTGAATGGGTTTTTAAAGCATTGCACAATCTTGCAGTTAAAAGTCGGGTTTAGGTAATTGTTTAGTTTATGATTTCAGATAATTCATGTCAGAGAACTTAAATACTTAGGATGGAAAACTAAACAACACAACTTCCAAGTTGGCAAGTAACTTCCCAATCATTCAGGCTATTTTTCACCAATTTTGAACTGGGTAGCCTGGGAAAATGTCACTGTGTGTAGCAGTGCATTAAATTGGACAAGGATAGTAAATCATAGTATGGTATCTGTTGACAAAAAAAGATGTAAAGATATAAAATTTTGTGAATTGTATCTTAAACTTGTATGATAATTTTCAACATCCAAACCTGAATATTATGGTTGAAATGCCTTAGGCCTGAGGTGTCTGCTCAGATTAGCAGCTTTTCCCTGTTCCTTCTGGACCTCAGCCAGGACTTATGTTGAAATGCAAATGAAAGAAGCCTGCTAACTTAGTAGGAGACTGATCTGAGGCCTAAGAGAAAAAAAAAGTTAAATTGTATGGTATTTACTAATTAATTACCAGTCATTTTTTCTAGAACTCTTATTTTTTTCCTTAGATTCTTTATTTTTTTTTGAGCTCATGATTTTGATCCTACAGACCTAGGTTAATGTTTTTCTGATCAGTTCTATCTTTGACCAACTGTGGAGTTTTTGAAACATTGCAATGGATATTTCACCTGTGAAAAGCTACAAGACCTTTACTATTATTATGTGTACACACTGTTGTTATGTGTTGTATATCTATATATACATATGTCCGTATATCATATATATGATACACAAATTAACATATATAAAGTGCACTCATAAAAACAACGCTCATAAAAACAAATTTTTCAAAGTGGATCTAAAGATCTTTAATTCACGTGATTTAAATTGTTGAATTTAAATTGGATAAACAGATAAAAATAAATGTCTTTAAAACTCAGCTTACAAGTTTTTCTAGGTGTTCAAAAATCTAATAAAATATTAATGTCTACAAAAATTCTAATATGACTTGGTTCTAGGACTTTTCCTTCAACAAAAAAAATGGTTTACAATCTTCAATACATTTGTCTAATATTTTGATAAATAAGTAAAGTAAATTTGATATGGGATTACTCATTCATGAGTACTTTTGTTAGATAGCTGATTGATTTACTAAGGTCTGTAGAAGTGTGTAATAAAGTCTGTATAAGATTGTAAAAATCAGTCATGTGTTAAAGAGACAAAAATTTCTGAAAACATAAGTTTACCCATAACATTGTGTTTTATTAAGTTTTATTTTTTCTAGAGCAAGCAATCATAAAAATTAAACAACTGATTAAATAAGAACTGTTATTTTAGAGCCCTGTACTGCCATTTCTTTAAAAGCTAAACTTGCTTAATGTAGAAACATCAATGTAATTGTGATGCTATTAATGTGCTCCTATCTTTCAGGTATACAAGTCTGTAAGGTAGAAACTTTAAAAGAGCATTATACCAAGCTGGTGTTCTGAAGTTGTATAGTAAAAAAAATATATTGGGCATTCATTTACCTGTTTTCAATAAGATATGTAAAGTTTTATGTTACTTTTTACATTGGGGAACAATTTAAATGTATTTTATGTTAATGAGAGCCTTATCTATGCAAAGGTTAAAAACTTTCAGTGTTTATTAAATTCATGTTTTAAATGTGATATCCTATGGTGTTAGCTAATGTTCATGTGACCTCAAACAATTTATATAAAATTTGTAAAATGATATTTAAAAAAACAAAGTTCATCTTTAGAACTAAAACACTTAATATTTATAAAGAGCCCTGCCTTACCTGAGATAAGGCTCTGTGTCCCATATTACTACATGTGAGAATGACTACGAAAGCTGTAGGTAAGAATATGTTTCATTTAAAGTTATGTTCAAAAGTTGTTTTGTTTTCTGTTAAGATTACTAGGATCTCAAACAGGGGATATAATGTATAACTCAGCTAAAAAATTCAGGGGAGCTATTACACGAACTAAGTATTTTTACACTTGTTAAAAAATTTTATTTTGTAATTTCCTTATAAGTGATCAAAAGATTCCCTGTTAGTGTTTTACAGAAGTGTTGCTTTAAGAACACAGCATGGGTTAATTTAAGATAATAAGTCATCACCTACAAGACACCTACAATACAGATCCCAATTAATAAAAAGATAAATAATTATAAACTTATAGACATTAAACCCCAGTACTCTTAATATAAGGCTGTTAAAATTTATTTGCTGGATAATTAAGATTAGGATTTAAAATTAAATTTACATGAAAAGAGCCAAGAAAACCAATATTTGGCTCTTGCCCTCTGAGTCAGTCTGAATCCATTGAACAGGGGACTTCTCTAAAAGCTTTGCAACTCTGGGCCTCATAACCTCCCAATCAGGGAGATTAATGAGACCACTGGAAAACAGAAAGCCAATCAGTGCATTTGCTATGAAGAAGAGAGTCATCAGAGAAGGGAGACATCTTTGATGCTTCCGAGGGAAGCCCCATGGTCAAGCAAGACCTGGACCCACCTAGCGCAAATGGCACCAGCAGAACTGAGAAGCTGCTCTCAAGTTTCCCCAGGAATGACTTTCATAAAACTCAGCTAATGTTAACAATAGATAGAAACAAAAGTCAGTTTGACAGCTTCATCTTAAACACTTAGCAAAGAGAGTTAAAACCAAAATACAGCCATTCCTGACATTTTAAATAATAATAATAATAATAATAATAATAATAATAATAATAATAATAATATTTTAAGGTATTCACTTTATGTTATCCTCCCAAAATAAGTAAGACTGGAGGCGACAAAGAAGGATTCTCAGTCAGCAATGCCTGATAACTATAAAAAGTGACTATCAAGAGGAGCTGCCAGAGGCACAAATTTTAAGTTTAAGGCCTACAGATATTCCTAACCTACACAGGTAGGCTTGGTGTTTGCTAGTATGATTATCCAGCCCTGAGTAACAGAATTAAAGGTTTCTCTATTACACACAGAGGTCATACTAGTAAAAGAATTTTGCAGAATCAGATGACATTAAATTATTAAACTGTATCTTATGGGGAGGGACAAATGTAACACTAAATGTTAAATATTAAGTTGACATTCTGATAACTGGGGATATTAAAGCCTGCTGAGGGAACTTCTATACAGTGACATGTTCCAGCTGCTGCAACATTTTTTCAGTACTCATGGTTTTTGTTTCTCACATAGAAGAACCCATCCCCAGATGACTTTACAACCTGTTCTTCCCCAACCAGACTTCAAACCGAACTGATTTCTAAAAGGCAACCCATGTCCCTCAACTGACTTCTAAAAGACAAGTCATGTCCCATATGCTGTGCCCACTCACGTCACCCTCTCTCAGCTCTGAAGACGTCAAAATGAGTGACGCCTCTCGTCTAACAACTATGGAGCCAAAAATAAATAGACTATCAATATAAGTAATTAATTATGTCAGGTAAAATCAGGAATCCAGTTTTGGGTGAGTTCTAAAAATTTGGAGACTGTTACCTGAGGAATTAAAATTCCCTCATTGCTCTTTTCCTACCCTATCAAAGATTTGGAAGGGGCACATTAGAAAGGGGGAATGATAGACCCAACATGATCATTTATTAAAATTGGGAGCCATCTTGCCACAAAACCATGAAAAGATAATTTTGGCTTTACTATACATTACTGCAAATTCTGAATCTGCTTTGAATGCCTGCTCATGCCTTGAACTCACCCATGCCTGGCTCTCTGACCAGATAGCAGCCCTCTCTGAAACTTTAGTGACACCTCATAAATATTGGCCTTCCCTGGCCAGACAACGACAGTCGTTGAGGCTCTAATGGTCCTGATAAATTCTGATGAGGGGCTAGCAAAAAACAAAAAATGTAAACTAGCATTAATGTGATGCTTCTCCGAGTTCTCTTATCTGTAACCCGCCTTTGTGTAACTTTCTGGGCTATAAAGGTGGGCTGTAGGAAAGGTGGGGTTGCTGTCTAGTTTCCACCATTTTTAGAGGGAGAGGAAGCCAGTGGAAATAATAAGCTTGGTTTAATTTGATTTTAATTGGAGTCAGTGGTCTTTTGTCATGTCCTGGTCTAACAGGTAAACACTCCACAAATATGGAGCTCTGCTGGCCTAAAACTTCTTGAGAAACTGCCCCTGACCTTGGGCACTTGAAATATATGTTGTTGTCAGGAGCTTTAGCTTCCTTTGTAGTGAGACCATCAAAGCTGGGTCTGCATATATGTGACCTGGAAGATATAGTTTCTTATTTTCAAATGAACATGAGGCAGCAGTGCTGAATTCTCTCTTTGTTGGGAAACTGTGGCCACTGAAGGCTAAGTGCCTCCCCGTGTGGACTGTGAAGCCATTTGCTCATCTTCCACTTTTCATGGTGTTTCTTGCTGTTGCACTGGGAGTTTGGTATTTGCTTCACAAAATACAAGGAGATCAACAGGGACTCAGTGCTGGAGGAATTTCTCATACGTGTGGTGGGTCAGGGTCTGCAGGAGAATACACCAACCAGGCTTCTATCCCACATAGCTTGCCCCCTTAACCATTGCAACCTGATTGTGAACAATGCCCTGAAACCTCTCCATATAACAAGATGCCTTTATATGAAGAGGTCAAACGTATAAGGGATTACGCGCTGCACCATTTCAGCCACAAGCCATTTGGAAGTCATTGGCAGATCCACATGGCCCCACCAGAGATGTTTTATCACACACCTGTGCACCACAGCTCTGTGTCACTATTCAGCAGTCTCCATCTGAGTTTGCCTAGATCTCAGTTTCCAAGGGCGACTCTCATGAGTGGCCTCCTAAAATCCCAACACACTTCATGGCAATTCTTCTCTGAGGTCAGTTCCAGAACTCAGTTTCTAAGGGGAATCACACCAGAGTTCCAGTCATGGTGGCCACAGTCATGTCTTCCAACCGCCACAAAAATGACCACAATTAAAACCAAAACACTCCCACATGGCCCTCATCTTCTTCCATATAGACACTCATCAAATTCTCTGGCTGGAGGTTTTCATAAGGGGCGCAGTCCAAGACAGTGTCCAAAATATGCTCCCTTGCCCCTATTTTCCCTAATGTCAGTGTGGCCTGAACACCCTTCCTGTGAACCACGAGTGATCAAATAGGCCTGCCCTTATTACGGCTTCACTTCTCCAATTTGAGGCCTAATGACTGCCAGTTATAGATTCTTTATGTGAATTGGAGTCATGAGAAAACCCAAGCATCTATGGTCTACCCTCTGCAGGCATTTGAAGAACTCATTTGTCCCAAAGGATCCCTATTTTCACTTGATGGATGTCAGAAATATTACAGAAGATGGCGAGAATCTTCATACACAATGACTGCTATTTTGACCATTTTGGTTTTGTAGCACACAGGGAATCTTTCTTTAGATCCATCAGGTGCTGAGAATCTAAGCCACAGCCTCACACAGGACCAAGAGGCTGATTAAGAAACATCCCTTTCCAAAGCAATTAAGCAAAGAGCCACAGGTGATGCCAATTCATTTCCATTTGAAAACTGTTTTGTTCAGGCTTCACAAAGGGGTGGCCTGAGGCAAAGGCCTTCCTGACATTCAGGGCAATGGAACAATAGGTAAGCAAATGGCCCAAAGCAAGGATTCTCCACTGAGACTTTACTGGTCACATTCATATCTGAGTTTTCTGAGATCCTCCAATTCCTTTCAGTTATCATGTACATGGCCATGTCACAGAGCTTGGAGGTGATACATATCTTGGACACAAAACCATGAGCCTAGTCTCGAGAGTGGCCACAATTCAGGAAGAAAACAGCAAGGTAGTAAGATAGTAGGCATTGCCCATCCATAAGGCGAGTCAAAGTCCATTCACAAATTGGGCAGAATGAATGCTGGGAAGCTTTCTACTAGACAGGACACATCCATTGATGCATTCTCTTTTCTAATGTCTACAACCACGGACAAAGTGGGATACACAGACATAGAAACACTCGCCTTATCAAACAACTTACTAGAAAAAGTCCACTCCAAACCAAACAAACCGCCTTTTCTACCTATTCTCAGAACATGGGAAAAAACCACAAACTCACACCCACACGCAAAAAGGCACCTCCTTCCCCCAAATAGGTCTGTGACTATCCGGAGTGTCCTCTGACTGGTGGGTCATACTATGTTCCCCTGAAATGGACTATCCATTCTCAGATCTGGTCTCCTCGGCCAACTGTGTGAGGTTGTCAGGAGCCTGTGGTGAGACACTACCTGCTTTCTCAAGAATGACCCTGGCATTTGGCCATCCTCACATCAGTAGGTACCAAGGAAGAGTGACTCTGTCCTTAGTAACACAAAACAAGTGAGCCCACTGGGACTGGGACTGGGATTGGCTCTGGGTACCTGGCTTCCTGGATCCCAAGTTTAGAGAGTTCCATTACCAAGGAAGTGAGGTAGGTCACTTCCTTTAGGAACTGAATGAGGTCACTGCCTTGCCAAACACTTTGTTCTAACAGTTGCTTCCAAGTGTTCCATGAGCTGAAGGCTGCCCCTACTTCCTGTGACACTTTCACAAGTTAGAATGATATATCATTCATAGGCACCAAAGAACAGCTCTGCACAAAGGCCTGGTTTGGTCCATCTTCTCTACATTAAGTAGAGAGAGGCTGATTCATACACTTCCCTTCATCCTGACCAGGTTTTTTGCCATGGAAGATGACTTTTGCTCTCTCACGTCCATCATAGCTGCCTACATCTTCTTCAGGGATCCTTTCTGCATGGACCTCTGAGGTTCTCAGCAGGTGGAAGATCCCCTACATTTCTGTATTTTAAGATCAGCTCTGTCCCTGCTCTTCTCTAAAGTTAGATTGAGGGAACACTGTGTAGTTAGGGTTAATATCAGGTTTGATTTGGGTTAGGAATCATTCTTTGGGATGAATAATGGTACTGGGAATCTGTGATATTTATAAGAATATAGACATATGATTCAAGTATGAAAAACAGAAATCTAGATAAGATTTGAAGCCCAGAAGAGAATTGGGCCCTTGATTGGGATACTTAGCATTGAAATACTTTCTGCACAGATGTCTCAGATAAATCGATATACAATGGCATAGGACGTTGTACACCTTGGATGATTGAATGTCAAAGAGAACCTCCAGTCAAAAAGGGATAGTTGTTAGGATTAGGAAGATAGTCGGTAGGTTTAGAAAGAAGAGTGAGTATAGGATTTGGACCAAAGTTCTTTATCAATAGAGTTTCAGTTAGAGAGTGAATGTTAATGTCATTCCATGTGAAGAGTCAGTCACAATGATGAACTGGGGAAAATATGTAGGAAAGCAGATATCAATAGAGACATTATGAAATCAGGCAAAGTATTAAGTGAGTCATAGGATTAGGCATTTTCAACAGGGTTGAGGTTGAATATATAATCTTAGGAAGAAACAAATATGTAGTCACGAAGAGAATTGACATTTGTGAGCATTAGGCAACCTGGACAAGAATGTTTTTAGTAATCCATGCTCAGTTTACATTTAGGCTTTGGTGAAATTACATAAAATAGGTAGTTGTCACTTTCTGTTTTTCTGTATGCTTAACAAAACACTGTTGAAATCTTGAAAACTTTTTGCTAATCTTGTTTCCAGAATGTCCTGTCCCGAACTGCCAAACTGTAGAATGTATTCCCTCTCCCGTTTACACGCAAACCACCCACTCGCCCTGACCCATCCATAAACTTCCCTCCCTGCCCTCTCCAAGGAAAGTATATAAGCTCTGCTTAAGCTGTTCTCAGGGCTCTCTGCTCTATTCAAGTGAGCTCTGAGTCCCAGAATTCTGGACCCTTGGCTGTTGCATGAGACAGTCTCTTGGTGGTCTCTTCCTCCAACGCTCGCCCGAACTTTACATCTGAGGGCCGCAGGGAGATCCAGCAGTGGTGGATGAAAGACAGACAATGGGCTCCTCTCAGGGTGAGTAAGGTGCCTCTTTCTGGTTTCAGGTTTCAGGTTAGGGATGGGCATAATGGCTATCGGTGATGAGCATGAGCTCTCTCTGAGGGTGGCTGACAGACGTGTCACAGAGCCACAGGTCATGTCTCTGGGGGACGCCCTGGAGGTCTCGGGAAATCGAGTAACAATAGTCTCCTCGACTCAGTGATATTTTGTTTTGGATTCGGTATTGCCCGCCCATCAGGTTTTGCCGGCTACTCTCTCCTTGTCTCAGTACTGGACGTCCATTGCCTGTCTTTATTGTCTTGTCTTGTCTGTGTCGTGTGTCATTGGTTTCACTGTTTGTGTATCTTTCATATGGGACAGAGCACTTCAACGCCTCTGTCCCTGACCCTTGATCAGTGGACCAAAGTCTGCTTAAGGGCTCAGAATCTTTCTTTTTCAGTAAAACGCCGGACCTGGTAGACACTCTGTGCCTCAGAATGACCCACCTTCGGAGTCGGATGGCCCCCAGAAGGATGTTTCTACTTCTCACTAATTTAAAAACTCAGAGATATTGTCTTTCAGCCAGGGCCACTTAGCCATCCAGATCAACAGCAATATATCTTAACTTAGCAGGACCTCTGCAAATCTCCTTCTCCATGGGTGAAACCTTTCCTTGAACCTGCCCCCGCTCCTACTGCTTCCCCCACGATTGTATCTCTCAAACCCTCTGCTCCTCCTCCTCCACCCTCTGTTCTCCCTGAGTCTCAAGACTCTACTGGACTCTCCTCCCCCTCCTTATGCCCTGTCCTCGTCCCCCAACCCCCAACTCCCTCTAAGTGATTCCCCTGCTGGTGACTCAGACTCTCCACCATTGGAGGAATCTAGGCCAGCCCAGCTCTCTCCAGATGACTACCCCGTGGCACACACAGCCCCTCCTTCCCTGGAGGAAGCTGGCCCTGCCAAAAGAACTCAAAGAACTTGCCGGCAGTGAGTAAATTTTGAAGTGGACACAGGGGCAGTATACTCAGCCCTTAAGACACCATTGGGCCATCTATCAAATAAAATGACTCTAGTTCAAGGGCCTAATGGCAGTAAATATGGGGCTTAGACAACTAAGAGGACCATGGTCCTGGGGAAAGGAAAAATCCATCACTCCTTTCTAGTAATCCCAGAATGCCCCCCCCCATTGATGGGCAGAGATCTGCTCAACAAGCTCCAGGCCAGAATAACTTTTATCCCTGAAGGCCCCCAAGTGAAATTTCTAAAACCTTCAGTAGAAACTCCTATAGTCACGGCTTTAACTATGTCAGTAGAAGATGAACATCAACTCGTCACCCCCCCCAAGACTGATCAAACAGGCAAGCTACCCCAGAAATGGATAACAGATTTTGCAGATGCCTAGGAAAAAACTGCTGAGTTAGGCGTAGCCATGAAACAACCTCCAATAACAGTGGGGTTAATAACTACAGCCCACCCAATCAATGTCAAAAAATATCCTCTGAGCAAGAAAGCTAAAGATGGGATAAGGCCCTGTATTCAGAAATATCTGGCCTTAGGGGTCCTAAGGCCCAGTCATTCAAACTGGAACACACCCCTGGTACCAGTAAAAAAATCCAGGAACTGGGGTCTATCGCTTCCTTCAAGACCTAAGAGAGATCAACAACAGAGTGCAGAACATTCACCCCACGGTACCTTATCTGTACAATCTGCCTAGCACTCTGAACCCTGAGCAGAATTGCTATACTGTTCTGTACTTTAAAAAAATGCTTTCTTTTGCTTGTGTCTGCATAAAGATAGTCATTTGCTATTTGCTTTCGAGCGGGTAGACCCAGAAACCAGAACGTCTGGTCAACTAACTTGGACTAGATTCCCACAGGGGTTCAAAATTTCCCCCACTCTCTTTGATGAAGCCCTTCCCAGAGATCTCAACAACTTCAGAACTACGGACCCTGAAGACACCCTGCTTCAATATGTGGATGACCTGCTACTGGCAGCCAACACCAAGGAAAACTGTGAGTCTGGGACCCAAGCACTATTTTCCGAGCTTGCTCAACTCGGGTATAGTGCTTCTGCCAAATAGGCCAAAATTTGCCAGAAAGAAGTAATCTTCCTGGGATATTCCCTTAGGGGCAGTAAACGATGGCTCACTGAGCCCAGAAAAGAAACCATTGAGCATATACCACCCCCATCTAATAGCAGACAATTCAGAGAGTTTCTTGGGACTGCTGGCTTTTGCAGGTTATGGATACACGGGTTTGCGTCCTTAGCTGCTCCTTTATACCCGCTGTTAAAAGGAGATGCCCAATTCTAATGGACCTCTGAGCACCAGCAAGCTTTTGACAACATCTAATGACACTGAAACTGAAATCCTCAACTTCACTGAGCCCAGCCTGCATTTTCAGAAAGCCCTATGGTACGTTAAAAATGTACATCAACTCACTCACATTGGTTCAAAGAAACTTCAGGCATTCCTGAAGAATAAAGAACAGAGTTTTCCACTAACCAACTCAGAGCGAAAGGAAATAACTGAACATGTAACAAAAGCCTGTCAGGCCTGTCAATTGGTTAATGCTTACCCTTCCAAGTTTCTTGCAGTTAACCACCTACAAAGATCCAGACCAGGACAATTCTTGGAAGTGGACTTTACTGAAGTTAAGCCAGCATGGTATGGACTTAAATATCTCCAAGTTTTTGTAGGTACATTTTCAGGATAGATTGAAGCCTTCCCACAAAAAAAAAGGCACAAATTGTGGTCAAGAAGATCCTGAAAGATAATTTTCCAAGATACGGACTGCCTAAGGTAATAGGGTCTGAAAATGGATTGGCATTCATGGCCTTGTAAGTCAGGGGTTAGCCAGGACCCTGGGGATTAATTGGAAGTTACAATGTGCTTATAGACCCCAGAGCTCAAGACAGGTAAAATAAATAAATAGAAGCATTAAAGAGACCTTAACAAAATTAAGCTTAGATATCAGCATAAAAACTTGGACTATGCTCCTGCCTTATGCACTGTTTCATGCAAGAAATACTCATACTCCCTCTGTTCCTTTGTGTAATCTCAAGCACTATGAAATTCTCTATGGTACCTCCTCCAGTAAGGGACATAACCCCAACTCTAAGACCTAATGATCCCTTCCGCACCTCCTGAGTTGACAGAGTTAAAGTTCTTGAAAGAAGACAGTGATATCTGTGGAAACAGCTGGCCACTACCTACCAACCTGGGGACGAGGGGACTCCATATCAATATCAAGTAAGAGACTTCATCTACATAAGACGACATCAGGTGTCATCCCTGGAACCCCGCTTTAAAGGACCATACCAGGTGCTACTTATAACACCTACAGTGGTAAAGGTAGAGGGAATCACTTCCGGGATCCATGCCTCTCATCTCAAGCCTGCGCCCTGTCCAGACTCTGGCTGGAAAATAGAAATGACTGGTAATCCTTTCAAATTGTGTATTCGCCATGTGCATAAGGCTATAGACTCTCCCCTTGGCCAATAGTAGTCCTAAACCTCATCAGCCTGTTCAGCAGCGATGGCTGATCACAAATCATACTGTACTAGAAGTATGCTCTGTCTTGCATACAGCCAAATTAGGTACCTGGTCGCCATCTCTCTACCCAGACATTTGTCAGCTGGCTATAGGTCTTTCCTATTGGGATATCCCTGATGAAGGGGATCCCACTAAAATTCCATTAAATCTTTTCCGTGCCATACGTAATGGAAACAAACATTATGGATGTAGGGACACGTGAGCCAGATACAGGTTGGCTAGCCCAGATTACTATGTTTGCTCAGCGGACTATCAAACCCACTAACAGCCAGGGCTGTGTGGGGGAAAAGCCGACTTCTTCTGTAAGTCATGGGATGTAAGCATACAGGAGCTGCCTGGTGGAACCCAAACTCTTCATCAAATTCAGTACTCAGCATTGGGCATATTACCAATTAGACAACCAAAACCGATGGCCCCCAGAGGGGTCTCTAGATGCTCAAATTCTGCATGACCTTTTTGACTTCGGCAAGTGCTCAAATGGTGGAAGGAAATTCCCCTATGTGGAGGCCTTTTCCCTCCTTCACTCACATCCTGAACTATGCTTCTCTAATAGATCCTCACCCTCTGCTTTCTGCTCCAGACTCTCTGCTGTCACTCCCACATAAGCAACCTGATTTCTCCCCTCCAATTACTAGATCAAAAACCGAAGCCTCTGCCGGCTCTTAGAACATTGCCCCCTTGCTGAGGTAACAAGTACTAAGGTACCCATCCACCCACTCACTCCTCTCTTCTCCTGTCAGTGCCCTCACCAGGTCCCACCAAGTCCTCTTACCAACTAAACCAAAGCTCAAAAAGCTAAGGAGAGCCCTCAGCACCCTATCCAAGATGTAATGAAAATGGCCTTTAAAGTTTTTTTTTGTCATCAGTGAAAACAGGTTACTAAAAATTTAACATCGCTGACAGGCTTTTTGGGATACTCACTCCTGTCTTCTCCTCTGCTCTACGTGTTCTACTGCTCAACATTTTGTTGCCTGGAAAATCCCAAACCCCTTTCCCATTATTCTTTTACATCTCTCCTTTCTCATTCTCAGACCATTCTCTTAAACCTCTCTCTCTGAATTTGTTTTACAGAACAGGCGAGGGTTGGACCTCCTCTTCATGAGAGAAGAGGGCCTTTGTGCTGCATTGAGGGAAGAATGTTGTTTTTATGCCGACCATACTGGAGTTGTAAAAAAAAATATGAGTAAGTTAAAAAGATGCCTTGAAGAGCATCAACAAAGGAGAGGGGCAAATAAAGGTTGGTTTGTGTCTTTGTTCACATAGTCCCCCTGGTTACCTACGCTTTTATCAACCCTGGCCAGTCCATTAACAATCCTCATATTAATGCTAATTGTAGGAACCTGTTTGCTCAACCGTATAGTTTCTTTTCTACAAGCTCAAATTGGATAAGTTAAACTTATGGTAATCAGACAACAATATACCTCACTAGGAGACATAAAATCAGAGACCCCCCAATGATCACTTTTATGATTAAAAGTAACCAGAATGAGAAGTGGGGAATGAAAGGTTAATAAAATAGGTACTTGTAATACCTGTTTTTCTGTATGCTTAACAAAACACTGTTGAAATCTTGAGAACTGTTTGCTAATCTTGTTCCCAGAATGTGCTGTCCCCAACTGCCAAACTGCAGAATGTAATCCCTCTCCCATTGGCACGCAAACCACTCACTCGACATGACCAATCAATAAATTTCCCTCCCTGCCCTCACCAAGTAAAATACATAAGCTCTGCTTAAGATGTTCTCAGGGCTCTCTTCTCTATTCAAGTGAGCTCTGAGCCCCAGCATGCTGGACCCCCCAAAAGCCCTTTGCTGTTTCATGAGACAGTCTCTTCCTGGTTTCTTCCTCCAATGCTCGGCCGACCTTTACATTGGTACAATCATAAGTGTGAACTTTCCTTTGTGTGTCCAGAATATTACTGTAATAAAATGTATATGTAGATCAGGTGACAGGAGTATTTCTTCCACCATTTCTGGGAGCAATATAATGAAGATGTATGAATTAGTATTGGGGATAGAAATAGGTGAACCATGTGTCTATGAATATAGAGATAATGCATGAATAGACAATACTGTGAATAAATAATATAACTGGTTCCAACTTTAAATAATGGATTGAATTGATATCTGAAAATATACAAAAAATCTTATATTGATATAATACATTTAATCCTACCCGTTATATATCTAATTGTAATATTAGGGTTATGGATTCTCATGAAGAGTGTGTGAGTATTGCTTCAAAAGTGATTATGGAAATTGAAAATAATGTGTTTGGAAAGAAGTCTCATGAAAAGACCAGTCAAGAAACCCGGAAGTGTACATGTGTTCTGAAGCAGGAAGTGATTGAAAGTGAAACAAATGCCTAAATATTTGCTAACTTGTAGATAAAATATATATCCTATGATGTGCATTAATTGAAGAAATAGTAATGTACCAGTGTTGACAAAAATTAACGTTAAATACACATCATGTCGCATAGGAATCTACTTGAATTGATGTTAAACTGGGTCAGTTACTGTAGAAATATTAGGATTTGTATGCACCATTCACTCAAGTTAGTTTTCAGTACTAGGAAAGAAATATGTGTTTCAGGTGGATGAATATCTCTGAGAATAATCTTGTGAAAAGTTGATTATAAATCCACATATATGAATATTAATTAATTTAGGGAGTGTATAATAAGACTCATACATTTCATATTTTGAAAAATCTGGAGAGTGTGTGTATACACACACACACACACACACACACACACTGAGACATTAAAAATAGCAATATATATATATCAATCGAAATTCACCATGAAATATATATCATCCACAGATCCAAAAATATTCATTTTATTGAAGATAGATTTATGCATAATGTTGTTGAACTAGCAAGTTTACCCATACATTGAATTTTCAGTTCCAACAGCATTTAGGAGGAGTGATCTCTTCTCACAATTTGTATCTGCCACGTCAGCCACCTCACAAAAATGTACGTGTGATACCAGGTAGTATTCTATATGTGTATATAAAAATGCATGTGCTGAATAGGCTACAGAGAGAGGGAGACAGGAATTCACATATTTGTTAACATTAAAAACACATGGAGAACTATTTCAACAGAAAATTGACTATATTTATAACACCTACCCTTTTTTATGCAAAAGGCAAGTCCAACTCTACACCATGCCTCCACTGAACTGCTTGCATTTCTATTCTGTTTGGGTTATTTTACTGCAACATATTAGGATTAGTAGTCAGAGTCTAGTTTGTTATGGGTTACTGTCTGGGATTCAATATTTCAAATGGAAAATACGATAATGAATCCAATGTGTATGCAAATATGTGCTACACAAAAATCATCCCACTCTCATCCAGAACAAAGCTTTGACATTCCCTTCGTCTGAAGTAAGTCACAGTTAGAACAGTGGTGTTAGAAAATCTGTGAATACATATCTGGAATGGAAAATTCTCGGGAGTTCACAACCTTGGAGGTGGTAGAGGAGTTTCCAAAAGTAACGGACATGGTAAACACTCCTCAAACATGGAGGTCTGCTAGCCTAAAGACATCTTGAGAAACTTCCTCTGAGTTTGGGCACTTGAAATATATGTTATTTTCAGGAGCTTTAGCTTTCTTTGTTGTGGGACCATCAAAGCTGGGTCTACATCTATGTGACCTGAAGGATATGGTTTCTTATTTTCCAGTAAACTTGAGGCAACAGTTCTGAATTCACTCTTTGTAGGTAAACAGTGGCCACATGGGTCTAAGTGTCTCTCCGTGGGGACTGTGGAACCATTTGGTCATCCTCCACTTTTCGTGGTGTTTTTTGCTGCTGCACTGGGAGTTTGGTATTTCCTTCACAAAATACAAGAAGTTCAACAGGGACACAGTGCTAGACGGAGTTCTGTCACTTGCGGTGGGTCAGGGTCTGCAGGAGAATGCACCAACCAGGCTTCTTTCCCACATAGCTTGCCAACTTGTGCATAGAAACTTGATTCTTAACATTGCCCTGAAACCTCTCCATATAAAAACATGCTTTTACATATACGTGTCTCCTGCCTGCACCATGTCAGTCACAAGCAATTTGGAAGCCAATGGCAGATCTACATGGCCACAACACAAATGTATTATCACACAACTGCACACCACTTTCTAGGCCCACTACTCTGCAGGCTCTAACTTAATGGCATCTCAGTTCTACACCATTTTCATGAAACCCAGTCAATCAAGGAACTGTCTGGTACACTCTTGATCAGCAACAGGACATCCAAAGGTTCTCCAATGCCACCTGGTCATGGGAATTTCAAAAATTTCATTTTATTTATCTAGCCATTTTTCAAGGATGAAGTTGGAGGCACTGTGGGTTTCAATTCATTCAGGAACCATTAAATGGTGAGGAAGCTCATTTCAATGAAAGCTCTGGAGAATGATAACAGGCAAGTTTTCCCAAAGAGTGTCCAAAAGGTCACATGAAGCCAGCGCTGTTGAGGTCTACAATGTGAGGTCCATGTGTGTTTTGACTCTCAACTATGGCTGCCAAGTTTTTCAGAATAAAATCATGTGATATTCCGGCTGAGATTTCCAGTGCTCTCTGGAAAGCCACCTGGGCCTAGATCTCAGGTTCCAAGGGTGACTCTCATGCATGGCCTCCTTAAATGCCAACACAATTCATGGCAATACTTCTCTGAGGTTAGTTCCAGAACTCAGTCTCTAAGGGAAATCACACCGGAGTTCAAGAGCAGGTGGACCCAGTCATCTCTTCCAACTGCCACACAAATGACCACAATTTAAACCAAAACACTCCCACATGACCCTCATCTTTATCCATATAGACATTCATCATAACCTCTGGCTGTATGTTTCCATGAGGGGTGCAGCACAAGACAGTGTCCAAAATAGACTTCCTTGCCCCTCATTTGCCTAAAGTCTGGGTGGCCTGGAAACACTTCCTGTGAAACAGGAGTGATCAAATAGGCCTGCCCTAAATACTGCTGTGCGTCTCCAATTTGAGGCCTACTCACTGTCATGTATTGATTATGTATGTGATTTGGAGTCATGAGACAACACAAGCAACTATGGGCTAGACTCTGCAGGAATTTGAAGAGCTCATTTGACCCAAAGGATCCCTATTCTCACTTGATGGAGGTCAGGAACCTTACAGAGGAAGGCGAGAGACTTCATCCACAATTACTGCACTTTTTGGCATTTTGGTTATGGATGCAAACATGGGATCTTTATTTAGATCCATCAAGTGCTGAGAATCTAAGCCAAAGCCTCACACAGGGCCAAGTGGCTGATTCAGACACATCCCTTTCCTAAGCAATTAAGCAAAGAGCCACAGGTGATGTCCATTCATTTCCATTTGAAAACTGTTTTGTTCAGGCTTCACAAAGGTGTGGCCAGAGGCAAAGGCCTTCCTGACATTAAGGGCAACAGAAGAATAGGTAAGCAATAGGCCCAAATCAGGGTTTCCCCACTGAGACTTTCCTGGTCACATTGATATCTGGGTTTTCTGAGATGCTCCAATTCCCTTCAGCTATCCAGTACATGGCTATGTCACAGAGATTGGAGGTGGTAAATAATTTGGACACAAAACCATGATCCTATTCTGGAGAGTGGCAAAATTCAGGAAGAAAAGAGAAACTTAGGAAGATTGTAGGCATTGCCCATCCATAAGGCAAGCTGAATTCCTTTCATAAATTGGGTAGGATGAATTCTGGGAAGATTTCTACTACACAGGACACATTCATTGATGCATTCTCTTTTCTAATATCTACAACCAAGGTCACAGAGAGATAGACAGACATAGAAACACTCGGCTCCTCAAAGGACTTACCAGACACAGTCCACTCCAAACCAAACAAACCACCTTTCCTACCTATTCTCAGAACATGAGACAAAATCACAAACTCACACCCACACCCACAAAGGCACCTCGTTTTCACAAATAGGTCTGTGACCATCAGGAGTGTCCAATGACTCGTGGGCCCTACTATGTTTTCCCGAAATGGCTTGTCCTGTCTCAGATCTGGTCTCCTTGGCCAACTCTGAGGAGTTGTGAGGAGCAAGCGATGAACAACTACATGCTTTCTGAAAAAGTACACTCTTCAGAGCGCTGCTGGCATTTGGCTATCCTCACATAAGTAGGTACCAAGGAAGACTGACACTGTCCTTGGTTATTTCAAAAAACTGAGCCCACTGGAACTGGGACTGGGACTCGCTCTGGGTGCCTGGATTCCTGGATCCCAAGTTCAGATAGTTCCATCACCAAGAAAGTGAGGTAGGTCACTTCATTCAGGAACAGAATGAGGTCACTACCTTGGCGACCACTTTGTCCTAACAGTTCCATTCAACGGTCCCAATAGATGGAGGCTACCCCTACTTCCTGTGACACTTTCACAAGTTACGATGGTATATCAACCATAGGCACCCAGGAACATCTCTCCACACACGCCTGGTTTGGTCCATCTTCTCTACATTAAGAAGAGAAAGGCTGATTCAGACACAAACCTTCATCCTGACCAGGATGTTTGCCATGGAAGATGACTTGTGCTCTCTCAGGTTCTTCATGGCTGCCTACAACTTCTCCAGGGATTATTTCTGCATGGACCTTTGAGGTTCTCAGCAGGTGGAAGATCCCCTACATTCCTCTTTTGTAAGACCCACTCTGATCCTGCTCTTCTGTAAAGTTAGATTGAGGGAACAGTGTATGTTTAGGGTTAATAGCATGTTCAATTTGAGTTAGGAATCATTCTGTGGGATGAATAATGGTACTTGAAACCTGTGATATTTACAAGAAAGGGGAAATATAATTATGAAAACAGAAATCTAAGTAAGATTTGAAGCCCTGAAGGGCAAATTGGGCCCTTGAGTTGGATACTTATCTTTGAATTATGTTCCGCACAGTTATCTAAGATAAATCCATATACAATGGCATAGGACCTTGTACCTTGGATAATTGAATGTAGAAGAGAACATCCAGTCAAAAAAAGATAGTCAGTAGGATTAGGATGATCGTCCGTAGGTTTAGGAAGAAGAGTGAGTAAATGATTTGGACCATAAGTTCTTTCGCAAGAGGGTTTCGAGTAGAGAGTGAATGTAAATGTCAGAACATGTGAAGAGTCAGTCACAAAGATGAACTGGGGAAAATATGTAGGAAAGTAGATATCAATAGAGATATTAGGAAATCAGGAAAAAAATAAAGTGAGTGATTGGATTAGACATTTTCAACAGGCTTGAGGTTGAGTATATAATCTTAGGAGGAAACAAATATATAGTCACAAATAGGATTTACAATTGAGAGCATTAGGCAACCTGGAGATGGATGATTTTTGTAATCCATGCTCACTTTCCATTTAGGATTTGGTACAATCATAAATGTGACTTTGCATTTTGTGTCCAGAATATTACTGTGATAAAATGTATATGTACATCAGGGAACATGAGTATTTCTTCCACCATTTTTGCAAACAAGTTTTTGAAGACATATAAATTAATTTTGGGAGTAAAAATAGGTGTGCCCTGTGTCTCTGAATATAGAGAAAATGCATGAATAGACCATACTGTGAATAAATAATATAACTGGCTCCAACTTTAAATAATGGATTGAATTGATATCTGAAAACATACAGGAAATTTTATATTGATATACATCCATTCATTACAACCAGTTATACATCTAATGGTAATTTTAGGGTTATGCTTTATCATGAAGAGTGTGTGAGGTTTGCTTTAAAATTGATTATGAAAATCGAAAATAATGTGTTTGGAAAGAAGTTTCATGAAAAGGCCAGTCAAGAAACCTGGAGGAAATCATGTGTTCTGAAGAAGGAAATGATGGAAACTGAAACAAATGCCTATAAATTTGTGAACTTGTGGATGAAATATATATATTATGATGTTCAAAAACTTAAGAAATAGTAATATACCAGTGTTGAATGAAAATGAACCTCAAAATACACACCATGTCCCATAGGAATCTACTTGCATTGATGTTAAACTGAGTCAGTTAGTGTAGCAATATTAGGATCTGTAACCACCATTCACTGTAGTGAGTTTGTTGTACTAGGAAACAAACATGTATTTCACGTGGATGAATATTTCTGAGAAAAATCTTGTGAAAAGTTGATTATAAATCCACATACATGAACATGAATGAATTCAGGGAGTGTATATAAGAGACATATATTTCATATTTTGAAAAATCTGGACAGTATATATATATATATATATATATATATATATATATATATATATATATATATATATATACAAAACACACACAGAGACATTAAAATGTAGCAATATATATGCCAATCGAAATTCATCATGAAATATATATCCTCCAGAGATGGAAAAATTTATATTTTAATGAAAATGGATTTATGTATAATATTCCACTAGGAAGGTCACCCATAGGTTGAATTTTAAATTCCAAAAGTGTTTAGGAGGGGTGATCTCTTCTCACAATTTGTATCTGCCAATGCATGCACTCACAATAATGTACTTGTGATACCAGGTAGGATTCTATATGTGCATATAAAAATACATGTGCTGAATAGGCTACAGAAAAAGGGAGACAGAAATTCACATAGTTGTTAACTTTAAAAACTCATGGAGAACTATATCAATTAAAATTGACAAGATTTGTAACACCTACAATTTGTTATGCAAAAGGCAAGTCCAAATATATGTGATACATCCACTGAACTGCTTGTATTTCTATTCTGTTTGGGTTATTTTTCTCCATCATATTAGGATTATCAGTAAGAGTCTAGTTGGGTATGGGTTATTGTCAGGGATTCAGTATGTCGAATGGAAAATAGGAGAATGTATCCAATGTGTATGCAAATATGTGCTACACAAAAATCTTCCTACTCTCATCCAGAAAAATGCCTTTACATTACCTTCACCCCAAGTAAGACACAATTAGAGGAAAATAGTTAGAAAATATGTGAATACATATCTGCAATGGAAAATAATCAGGAGTTCACAACCTTGGAGGTGGTAGAGGAATTTCCAAAACTAAGGGACAGTGTAAACACTCCACGTACATGGAGCTCTGCCGGAATAATACTTCTTGAGAAACTGCCTCTGTGGTTGGACACTTGAAATATTTGTTGTTCTCAGGAGCTTGTCAGAAACTATGTTCCTTTGTAGTGAGAACATCAAAGCTGACCCTGCATCTATGTCCAATGAACATGAGACAGCAGTGCCGAATTCTCCATTTGTATGTAAACTGTGGCCACTGTGGGTAAGTGTCTCCCCGTGTGGACTGTGAAGCCATTTGGTCATCCTCCACTTTCCATGGTGTTTCTTGCTCCTGCACTGGGAGTTTGGTATTTGCTTCATGAAATACAAGGAGTTCATCTGGGACACAGTGTTGGAGGGAGTTATGTCACATGTGGTTTGTCAGGGTCTGCAGGAGAATGCACCAAACAGGCTTCTATCCCACATAGCTTTCTCCTTGACCATAGCAACCCTATTCTGAAGATTGCCCTGAAACCTCTCCATATAAAAAGATGCCTTTACAAGAAAGAGCCTGCTGGCTGCACCATGTCAGCCACAAGCTATTTGGAAGTCAATGGGAGATCCACATGTCTCAACCACAGATATTTTTTCACACACCTGCACACCACAGCTCTTGGCCCACTACTCTGCAGGCTTCAATATACTGGCATCTCTGTTCTACACCATTTTCATGAAACCCAGTCAAACAAGGCACGGTCTGGTACACTCATGATCAGCAACAGAACATCCAAAGGTTCTCCAGTGCAACCAGGTCATGGGAATTTCAAAAATTTCATGGTATTTATGTAGCCATTTTTCAAGGATGAAGTTGGAGGCACTGTGGGTTTCAATTCATTCAGGAACCATTAAAAGTTGAGGAAGTTCATTTCAAAGAAAGCTCTGGAGAACTCTCACATGCAAGGCTTCCAAAAGAGTGGACAAAAGGTCACATGATGCCAGGCTCATTGAGTTCTCCAATATGAGTTCCATGTGTGTTTTGACTCTCAACTATTGCTGCCAAGTATTAAAGAATAAAATCCTGTGATATCCTTGCTGAGATTCTCAGTACTCTGAGGAAAGCCACCCTGGGCCAAGCTCTCTGTTTCCAAGGGCGACTCTCATGCGTGGCCTCATAAAATCCCAACACAATTTATGACAATACTTCTCTGAGTCAGTTCCAGAACGCAGTCTCTAAGGGGAATCACACCAGAGTTCAAGCCCAGGTTGACCCAGTCATCTCTCCACACCGCCAAACAAATGACCACAATTAAAACCAAAACACTCCCACATGGCTTCCATCTTCTTCCATGTAGACATTCATCATAACCTCTGGTTGGAGCTTTCCATGAGGGTCACATTCCAAAGAGTGTCCAAAATAAGCTCCATGTCCCTCATTTGGCTAAAGTCAGGGTGGGCTGGAAACCCTTCCTGTGAAACCGGAGTGATCAAATATTCTTGCCCTTAATACTGCTCCGCTTCTCCAATTTGAGGCCTTCTGACTGTGGGGTTTAGATTCTTTATGTGAATTGGAATCAGGAGAAAAGACAAGCCCTTCTGCAGAGATTTGAGGAACTCATTTGACCCAAAGGATCCCTATTCTCACTTGATGGATTTCAGGAACCTAACAGAGGAAGGCAATAGAATTCATTCACAATGACTGAACATTTTGCCATTTTGGTTTTGGATGCACACATGGAATCTTTCTTTAGATCCATCAGGTGCTGAGAATATAAGCCACAGCCTCACACAGGGCCAAGAGGCTGATTCAGACACATCCTATTCCAAAGAAATTAAGCAAAGAATCCAAGGTGATGCCCATTCATTTACATTTGAAAACTGTTTTCTTCAGGGTTCATAAAGGGGTGGCCTGAGGCAAAGACGTTCCTGAAATTCAGGGCAACAGAACAATAGGTTAGCAAATGACCCAAAGCAGGGTTTCTCCACTGAGAGTTTCCTGGTCACACTGATATCTGAGTTTTCTGAGATACTGGCCATTCCATTCAGCTATCCAGTACAAGGCCATGTCACAGACGTTGGAGTTGGCACCTATCTTGGACACAAATCCATGATCCTATTCTGGAGAGTGGCCAGAATTCAGGAAGAAAAAATGGGACTTAGGAAGGTAGTAGGTTTTGCCCATCCGTAAGGAAAGCCACACTCCATTCATAAGTTAGACAGGATGAATTCTGGGAAGTTTTCTAGTAGACAGGACACATCCATTGTTGCATTGTCTTTTCTCGTGTCTACAACCACGGACACAGTGGGATACACAGACATAGAAACACTCACCTTGTCAAACGACTTACTAGAAACAGTTCACTCCAAACAAACAAACAAGCAAACAAACAAACAAACAAACAAACAAAAACGCCTTTCCTACCTATTCTCAGAACATGAGAGAAAACAACAAACCCACACTCACAAAGGCACCTCCTTCCCCCAAGTAAGTCTTTGACTATCCGGTGTGTCCTCTGACTGGTGGGCCATACTATGTTCCCCCGAAATGGCCTGTACCCTCTCTTGTTTCCTTGGCCAACACTGTGAAGTTGTCAGGAAAAAGTGGTGAGCCCCTACCTGCTTTATCAGGAAAGGACCCTCTTAAGAGCTCTCCTGGCATTTTGCCATCCTCACATCAGTAGGTACCAAAAAAGACTAACTGTCCTTGGTAAATCCACACAAGTGAGCCCACTGGGACTGGGACTGGGAATGCATCTGGGTGCCTGGCTTCTTGGATACCAAGATCAGAGAGTTCCATCACCAAGGAAATGAGGTACATCACTTTCTTTGGAACTGAATGAGGTCACTGCCTTGGCAACCCCTTTGTCCTAAAAATTGCTTCCAAAGGTCCAGTGAGATGGTGGCTGTCCCTACTTTCTCTGACACTTTCACAAGTTAGAATGGTATATCAATCATAGGCACCCGGGAACAGCTCTCCACACAGGCCTGGTTTGGTCCATCTTCTCCACAATAAGAAGAGAGAGCCTGATTCAGGAACATCCTTTCATCCTGACCAGGTTGTTTGCCATGCAAATTGGCCTTTGCTCTCTTAGGTCCTTCATACCTGCCTACAACTTCTCCAGGTATCATTTCTGCATGGACCTTTGAGGTTCTCAGCAGGTTGAATGTCCCCTACTTTCCTGTATTGTAAGAACAACTCTGTCCCTGCTCTTCTGTAAAATGAGATTGACGGAACAGTGTATGTTTAGGGTTAATAACAGGTTTGATTTGGGTTAGAAATCATTCTGCTCCATGAATAATTGTATTGGGAACCTGCGATATTTACAAGAATGTAGAGGTGAAATATAATTATGAAAACAGAAATCTAGGTATGATTTAAAACCCACAAGGGCATTGGGCCCTTGATTGGGATACTTAGCTTTGAATTATGTTCTGCACAGATGTCTCAGAAAATTTGATATACAATGGCACAGGACCTTGTACCTTGGAAGATTGAATGTAGAAGAGAACATCTACTCAAAAAAGGATAGTCATTAGGATTTGAAAGATAGTCGGTAGGTTTAGGAAGAAGAGTGAGTATATGATTTGGACCAAAAGTTCTTTAGCAATAGGGATTCAGTTAGAGAGCGAATGTATATGTCAGCACATATGAAGAGTCAGTCACTATCATGAACTGGGGAAAATATGTAGAAAAGCAGATATCAATAGAGGCATTACTAAATCAGGCAATGTATAAAGTGAGTGAGAGGATTAGACATTTTCAACAGGGTTGAGTTTGAATATATAATCTTAGAAAGAAAGAAATACGTAGTTACCAATAGGATTGACATTTGAGAGCATTAGGCAACCTTGAAATAGATGTTTTTAGTAATCTATGTTCACTTTCCATTTAGGATTTGGTAGAATCATAAGTGTGACCTTTACAATTTTTGTCCAGAATATTACTGTGATAAAATGTATACATAAATCAGGTGACATAAGTATTTCTTCCACCATTTCTGGGAGCAATATATTGAAGACGTATAAATTAGTATTGGGGGTAAAAATAGGTGTACCCTGTGTTTATGAATATAGAGATAAAGCATGAATAGACCATACTGTGAATAAATAATATAACTTGTTCCAACTTTAAATAATGGTTTGAATTAATATCTGAAAAATTACAGGAAATCTTATATGGATATACAATCATTCATTCCAACCAGTTATTCATCTAATGGTAATATTAGTGTTTTGGTTTATCATGAAGAGTGTGTGAGTTTTGCTTCTAAAGTGATTATGGAAATCGAAAATAATGTGTTTGGAAAGAAGTCTCATGAAAAATCCAGTCAAGAAACCCTGACAATACATGTGTTCTGAAGCAGGAAGTGATTAAAGTTGAAACAAATGCCTATAAATTTGCTCACTTGTGGATGAAATATATATCCTATGATGTGCAAAAACTGAAGAAATAATAATGTACCAATGTTGAATAAAAATAAACATCAAATTACATATCATGTCCCATAGGAATATACTTGCATTGATGTTTGACTGGGTCAATTACTGTAGAATTATTAGGATTTGTATACACCATTCACTGAAGTTAGTTTTCACTACTAGTAAACAAATATGTATTTAAGGTGGATGAATATTTCTAAGAATAATATTGTGAAAAGTTGATTATAAATATAAGTCCATGAACATGAATGAATTTAGGGAATTTAAATAAGACACATATATTTCATAGTTTGAAAAATCTGGAGAGTGTATATATATATATATATATATATATATATATATATATATATATATATACACAAATACATATATACACAAAACACACACACAGACATTAAAAAGTACTAATATATATGCCAATCGAAATTCATCTTTAAATATGTATCATCCACATATGTAAAATTATTTATTTTACTGAACATGAGTTTACGTATAATGTTGTTCTACTAGGAAGCTCCCCTATAGGTGGAATTTTCAGTTCCAACAGCGTTTAGGAGGAGTGATCTCTTCTCACAATTTGTACCTGCCAAGTCAGCAACCTCACAAAAATGTACCTATAATACCAGGTAGGATTTTATAAGTGCATATAAAAATACATGTGATGATGAATAGGCTACAGAGAAAGGGAGACAGGAATTCACATAGTAGTTAATTTTAAAAACACATAGAGAACTATTTTAATTAAAAATTGACTAGATTTATAACACCTACCGTTTATCATGCAAAAGGAAAGTTCAACTATATACCATGCCTCCTCTAAACTGCTTGTATTTGTATTCTGTTTAGGTTATTTTTCTCCATCATATTAGGATGAATAGTCAAAGGCTAGTAGGGTATGGGATAGTGTCATGTATTCAGTATTTCAAATGGAAAATTGAAAAATGGATCCAATGTGTATGCAAATATTTGCTACACAAAAATCTTTTCAATATCATCCAGAACAATGCTGCGACATTACCTTCGCCCCAAGTATGACACAGTTAGAGGAGAAGAGTTAGAAAAATCTGTGAATATATATCTGCAATGAAAACTGCTCAATTTTCACAACTTTGGGTGTGGTAGAGGAGTTTCCAAAAGTAAGGGACAATGTAAACACTCCACAAATGTCGAGACCCCTTGCCCACAAGGAAGACGCAACTCAGGAATCTTCTTTCAGCAGTTTATTCAGGCCCTTGATATTTCTTCTTCTTCCTTGTTGGATGCCCCTCCCAGCCTTAATAAAGCATCCCAAGCCCCAATGCAAAGCTGCCACGTGGAACTTTCTCACAGGGTGCTGAAAAACCATGCACCAACTCTCCCAAACAAGGAGTTGTTTGTTACAGACCACAGTGGAGCCAGCGCCATCCTGCAATGGCGACCATAATCTGCAGAAGCGGCTCACCACAGTTCCCCCTTTCTGTTTTCTGAAAACAATACAGGCGAGAGTAGAGGTCCTATCCCACTGTGGAGAAGTGGCTGCATAGTATGGCTCAGTCCTAAGGAGGGCCCTTCCCCAGATCTGAAGCCATATCAGCCGACGCCTTTTTCGAGGGGCGGGGCGTGGACATCAAACCCGCATGCAATAGGACATGCTCTCCTTGAGGTCCACTTCAAGGATCACTCAAGTGCAGTGCCTTGCCTCGCATCCTGTATCATGACGAAGGTGGACGAAGGGGGACAGCTGAGGCTGAACTGTGGCTGTACACAACGACAAACGAGTTGACAGCACCCTGAAAGAAAGGCACGGACTTTAAGGCGATAGAGAAGCATTAGTGTGGAAACCCACCTGCGTGCAATGGCAGCAAGACCGGCAGAGTGCAAGGGCTTTCCAACACTAAGAGAATAACGAGGAAAGACATGCCGATCCCAGTGCAATGTTATAATAACTTGGGGTGCAACGACCATGTCAAAGATTTACTGTTTAAGATGCGCAAGCCAGACTTGAGGTGAATTGCCATTTTCTAAAGCTGCAAGAGCTTGGATGATCATAGCCTTATCGTGAGCATTGCGGGCCTTGAGGCAACAGAGAAACCACAAACAGAGAAACATACCGAAGCAACACATTGCACCAAAAATGCCTACCCCCACCCACTCTTTAAAAAAGGAAAAAGCAGAAGATATCCAATCGGTGAATTGACCCAAAGTCACGGGATCAACACGGGTGTTATTCAAGACACCTATCTGGGTTAGTTGAGACCTGATCATGTCTTCCGCTTCCATGGACCAATTTCCAGCCAAATATTCGCCAATGATGCGGGAAACATTCCTGGAATCATTAAATCTGACAGAGGTTATGCATAAATGTGCACGTTGGTCAACACAACCCAAAAGCACTAAGTCAGCCAATTCTTCTACCTGAGCTTGGAGTAAATCTATTCTTTGGTTGGCAGCTAAAATCCCTGACAAAATATGTTGATTAATTGTATTTTGGGATTCAAGTATGGTGGAAGTTTGTTGGACAACTTGATTAATGGTGGCAGCAGTTTGTACTTGATTGGCCATAGCCACTCCGGCCGTAACCGCTGCAGCAGCAGATACCGCCACGGCTGTCACTATAGCCGCTGTGATTCCAAAATCTCTGCGGACTCTAAGTAGCTCAACAATAGGGAATTTATCAGGATCTGCAGTGACCGGGATTGGGACAAAAGTTAGAATTTTCATAACCACTGCTACAGTCCAGGAACCATTCCAACACTCAGATAAGAGACTGGTAGTATGAGAACAATCCAGCATCCCCGACAAGGTGGCCTTAGCCAAAAGGAATAAGAAGGGGGATTGGACACAGACCATTGCAGGAGGCATTGTGGCATTATACAACAGAGAGTTGAATGAAACAGATGTAAGTCTATTACCTCGTTCACTTTCCCTAACAGTACCAGAAACATTAGTCAGCCAACTTTTGGCTCCTACCAACTGAGCCAATGCAGAAATATCGGCTGAAGCCCCCTTTTCATTGGAAATCAGCCATTGAAACCAGGACCAATCTACTCCTGTAGAGGAGCTGGCACTATTGTTAAAGTTATAAACATACCTCTTAAGAGAGGGGGAAAGGGAGAAACCTTTAGCAACTTGATGTTTCTCCCAAGAATGATCCTGACAAGGCGTAAATGTTGGGGGGAAACCAAGATTAGGGGAACAGTAAGGAGAGGCCTTGAAATGAGTGGCATCATAAATACTACTAGAAGAAGGAGGCACTGGGATTAGTATCTCGGAGATAATAGCCAAGGTAGTTATGTTAAGAGCAGAGCTACTGTTTGCGGGGGTTCCTGAGCCTGATTGCTTCCCCGAAGCTACCTTGCTCAATACAGCACTGATAATGCTCCCTGAGACCTGATTGGACCACAATGGGTCCTCCCAGTTAGTCAAATTTTTGGTCTTAAGGCTAATGCAATTAGCGTTTTTAAGTCTGAAACAAAAAACTCCTGTTAGATTAACTTGAGATTGATTAAAAATTCTCTCCATGTCCCCTCTAGGAGAGGCACAGGGAGCAGACATCTCACATGAGGTAGAAAGAAGAGTGGGGAGGACACTAGAATTACCATGAACCGGCATCGGCATTGGCCATGCCCGTGCCACTGCCCACCACTGCATTGGTGTCGCCTGTGCCATCGGCACCAGCACCAGAGCCAGAGCACTTAGCAGAATGAAGATCCTCATCACAGAATTGTTGTGGTATTTCTTGTTGCTAGTCAGTTGATGTCGAGACTCTTCTTGTCAAGCGTTCAGGGACCCACAACGGTTCCGTACGATCCTGGGGAAAAACACATACAGATCCTCGTGCCCATGTCAGCACGGGGTCAGGGCCATTCCATTGGCCCGTAAGAACATCCTTCCACTTAACATAGCCAATCACAGAGGGCTGAGGGGACACATGTCTATCGGCCGCAAAGCCACCATGAATATCCAAATTCGAAAAATTAATGGTAAAGAGAGCTAAGGACAGGCGTTCTTTAGGAGTGTGTTCAGCTCCTATTCCCCCTTTTTGTTTTTGTAAAGTTTCCTTTAAGGTGCGATGAGCACACTAAACAATGCCTTGTCCTTGAGGATTGTAAGGCAAACCATGAGTAAGTTGCACTCCCATAGTAGAACAAAAAGCTGTAAATTGTCTGCCAGTATAAGCAGGTCCATTATCAGTCTTAAGGGTTGCAGGTGCACCCCATGCTGCCCATTCCTCTAAACAGTGAGTAATGACATTACGTGCCTTTTCTCCTGATAAAGCAGAAGCATGGATAATTCCAGAGCACGTATCAACGGAAACATGCACATACTTGAGGTTACCAAAGTCAGGTATATGTGTCACATCCATTTGCCAAACAACCAATGGCTTTAATCCCCGTGGGTTTACTCCATAATTAGGGGGATGAAGAAATGTGACATAGTGGGGACATTGCAATACTATCTGCCTAGCATCCGCTCTTGAAATGGAAAAATGCCTGTGCAGCGTTAATGCATTAACATGGAAGATTTGGTGAAACAACTTAGCCCCCTCTAAGGAGGAAGCCAAGCATATCAATTGACCTCTAGTGGCTAAGTCCGCACGCACAGGCATTACCCTGGGATAACGGACCAGGAAGAGAGGTGTGAGCCCTGATGTGCATTGGATAAAAAGAAGCAGTGCGGTTAGAGATAAGCTGTTGAAGCTGAGTAAAGTAAGCAGACACATTGTGGGCATCACTAATAGCTCCCACGGCCTCCAGGACTTTTAGTGCTTGTACCACATAGCTTGAGTCTGAAATAAGATTAAAAGGAAAAGAACACTGTTTAAAAACTTCAATAACAATTTGTAGTTCTATCCATTGTGGATTTCCAGGAGCAAATTGATGCTGGATAGGGGGAGAGTCATTAATTACATAAGCTCACATTCCAGACTTGGAACCATCAGTAAAAATATTAACAGCCCCCGGAATTGGACTGGATGAAGTTACCTTAGGGAAAATGATGGGATGTTCTTTAACAAAATGGAGTAATGGATGAGAAGGGTAGTGATTATCAATACCCCCTTGAAACGAGCAACACAGAATAGCCCAGTTGTCTAGAGTAGCACATAAAACATTAAGTTGAGCTTTAGTGTAGGGTATGATAAGAGAAGAAGGTGATTGGCCGAAAAATTGAATGCTTTGTTGAATCCCTTTAAGTGCCAACGCTGCAACAGCATCAGGATAATATTCTAAGGATTTTCCTGGGGATACATGTGGGTGGATCCATAGTAAAGGCCCATCTTGCCACAGTACTCCAGTAGGCTGCCGCATAGTGGCAAGCACACATAACTGGAAAGGTTTATCACTCTGGAGCCTGCATAGAGTGGCATGCTGTATAGCTTGTTCTACTTTTATAAGGGCCGCTCTAGCCTCAGTAGTGAGGCTACGAGGGGAAGCAAGATCTGGATCACCGTTAAGAGTAGCATACAAAGGCTGGAGCACAATATTAGGAATATATAAATATCCTCTTATCCAATTAATGTCTCCCAGCAATTTTTGAAAATCATTTAGAGTTTGGAAATCTTGAGTCCTGATGGTAATTTTTTGTGGTTTTAATTTGTCATACCCAATTGTCGCTCCCAAATACCTGATAGAATCCCCTGTTTGAACCTTTTCAGGTGCGATATGCAGTCCATGTTGAGCCAACAGCATCACGAGTTCTTTATAAGCCTCATTAACTGTCTGTTCTAATTTTGCGGCCAATAACACATCATCCATATAATGAATGATCTTGGTGGAGGAATACTTATGTCTGAGAGGTGCGAGTGCCTTCCCCACATACATTTGGCACATCGTGGGACTGTTAGCCATCCCCTGTGCCAACACCACCCACTCAAACCTTTGATCTGGTTCCTCGTGATTACACGAGGGAAGGGTGAAAGCAAAACGTTGTGAATCTTTAGGATGCAAAGGAATGGAAAAGAAACAGTCTTTAATGTCAATAACAATTATATGCCAGCCTTGAGGAACAGAGGAGAGCAGAGGCAGCCCTCTTTGAATGGGTCCCATAAGTTGCATCTGAGCATTAACTGCTTGTAGATCATGCAGTAGGCGCCACTTCCCTGATTTTTTCTTAATGACAAATATGGGAGTATTCCATGGAGAAGTAGAAGGTTGGATGTGACCCAAATCAAGTTGTTCTTTGACTAGATCATGGGCTGCTGCCAGTTTAGCCGAGGGAAGAGGCCACTGAGGCACCCAAACAGGCTCCTCGGTGAGCCATGTTATGGGTATTTGAGCCCCAGTGGCCCCTAGGAAAAACCCAGACCAAACCTGTTAAGCTTTTGATGAGCTAGCACAGGATGCTTACGCCCCTGTAGGTGCCTATTAGGGTCCCCAAAAATCTTTCCAGCGGCATCCACCATCCTTGCTACAAAATCTGAAAAGGGTTCTGTAGAGCCCTGCAGAATCTTAGTCAAGTAACCAGACACCTCTCCTCTATTTGGAAGTGACTTCCATGCCCGAATGCAAATGTTGTTAATTTGATCATATGCCTCAGGAGGGAATCCTGTCTGTTGATTAGCAAATCTGCCTTGTCCTAAAAGCATATCCTTGTCCCAATGGGGGTGTCCCGCCGCATAGTTTTGGGCAGCCTGCTCAACAGCACCCTCTAGCAGAAAGGCTCTCCAGTCCAAATATTTACCTGGAGAAACACAAGCCCGAACAAGGCTAGCCCAATCTGAAGGAGTCATACAAAATCTAGCAAGTCCCTCCACCTGAGTAAGGGTGAAAGCGGCATCTACGCCATAAGTGCGGAAAGATTCCACCAAGGTTTTAATTTTCTTAAAGTCTAAAGGCTCATGATATCTTCCCCTGTTAATGTCCTGAAATACAGGGTATGCAAGTCCCATATCTGTATTAACTGTCCTCCAAACTTGCGCATGAAAATATCTCCCGGAATTTTGGCTCCCCCCCACATACGGGGGTGGGGCAACCGGCACCATATCTTCTTTGAGATATTCTACCTCCTCCTCCTCAGAGTGTTGTTGACCGATATTGGATCCCGTCCCCTTTTTACAGTAGGCCTGCGTGCCCTGTATCCCTTTTTTCTTTTTCTTCACTTTTATCTTTCGTAGTTGTTGTAACAATATATCAAGGTCCTCAGAACTCTCTGAGCCGCTTGTGTTCTCAGGCGTTTTTAATTCAGCCAAGTCTGGGTAGAGCCTTCTCCTATTTTTAGTTTCAGGCTCTTTTGCCTTCTCACTACTCTTACTCCCAATGTTCTCTGCCACTTCACTATGTGATCCTTCAGACTTTTCCTCATGTAGTTGCTCAAAAACTTCTTGTCCTTTAGTAAGTGCTTCCTGACATCTGCCATCTGGGAGGCAACTACGGATCATCTTCCAAAGGGGTATCACCCCACCCTCTAATATGCCCTGCTCAGAAGCAAAGTCAAGATCTGTGCCTAACTTATCCCAGCTAGATATAGTAAGGCTGCCCGAGAACGCAAACCACGGTGCAGCAATATCTGTCTTCCGTAAAAATCTCTGTAAAGTACTACGTTTCACTTCTAGGCCCTTGCAACGTAACAGGTTATCTAGGGCCAGGAGAAGCGGACTTGAAGATACGGCACTCATGACACAACAAAAGACACACAAAAAACAAAAGTGAAAGTAAGAGCGAAAGTACACAGTGCAGCTGCAATAAGATGTAATGCTCTCTCTGGCTTTACAGAGGAGCTGCCGCTTTGATAGCGGGTCCCACTTACCTGGGACTAATCCCCGCTTTGACCGCGGGTCCCACTTACCTGGGACTAACCTCCGCTTTGACCGCGGGTCCCACTTACCTGGGACTAACCGGTGCACCACCCCTGACTGCTGAAAGTTCTGGTTCCCGGGTTTTCAGCACCACTTGTCACGACCCCTTGCCCGCAACGAAGATGCAACTCAGGAATCTTCTTTCAGCAGTTTATTCAGGCCCTTGATATTTCTTCTTCTTCCTTGTTGGATGCCCCTACCAGCCTTAATAAAGCATCCCAAGCCCCAATGCAAAGCTTCCACGTGGAACTTTCTCACAGGGTGCTGAAAAACCATGCACCAACTCTCCCAAACAAGGAGTTGTTTGTTACAGACCACAGTGGAGCCAGCACCATCCTGCAATGGCGACCATAATCTGCAGAAGCGGCTCACCACACACAAACATGGAACTCTGCTGGCCTAAAGTCTTCTTAAGAAACTCCCTCTGAGGTTGGGCACATGTAATATATGTTGTTCTCAGGAGCTTTAGCTTCCATTGTAGTGAGACCATCAAAGCTGGGTCTGCATCTATGGGACCTGGAGGACATGGTTACTTATTTTAAAATGAACATGAGGAAGCATTGCTAAATCCTCTCTTTGTAGGTAAACTGTAGCCACTGGGGGCTAAGTGTCTCCCCATGTGCACTGTGAACCCATTTGTTCATACTCCATCTTTTGTGGTGTTTCTTGCTGCTGCACTGGGAGTTTGGTATTTGCTTCACGAATCAAGGAGTTCAACTGGGACACAGTGCTGGAGGGAGTTCTGTCACGTTTGGTGGGTCAGGGTCTGCAGGAAAATGCACCAACCAGGCTTCTATACCACAAGCTTGCCTCTTTGAGCATAGTAACCTGATTCTGAACATTGCCCTGAAACTCCTCAATATCACAAGATGCCTTTACATAGAAGGGTCTGCTGGCTGCACCATATCAGTCTTAATCCATTTGGAAGCCAATGGCATATCCACATGGCCACACCACAGATTTTTTATCACACACCTGCCCACAATTTCTCTAGGCCCACTACTCAGCAGCCTCCAACTTACTAGCATGTCTTTACTATATTATTTTCATGAAACCCAGTCAATCAAGGCACCTTCAGGTATACTTATGATCAGAAACAGGACATCCAAAGGTTCTCCAGTGCCACCTGCTCATGGGAATTTTAAGCATTTCATGATATTTATCTAACCATTTTTCAAGGATGAAGTTGGAGGCACTGTGGGTTTCAATTCATTTAGGAACCATTAAATGGTGAGAAAGCTCATTTTAATGAAAGATCTGGAGAACTCTCACAGGCAAGGCTTCCCAAAGAGTGGCCAAAAGTTCACATGAAGCCAGGCCCATTGAGGTCTACAATGGGAGGTCCTTGTTTGTTTTGACTCTCAACTATGGTTGCCAAGTCTTTCAGAATAAAATAATGTGATATCCTGGCTGAGATTTCCAGTGCTCTGTGGAAAGCAACCCTGGGCCAAGACTCATTTTCCAAGGGCGACTCTCATGCGAGGCCTCCTAAAATCCCAACACAATTCATTGCAATACTTCTCTGAGGTCAGTTCCAGAAATCAGTCTCTAAGTGGAATCACACCAGAGTTGAAGCCCAGGTGTAACCAATCATCTCTTCCAACCGCCACACAAGTGATCACATTTAAAACCAAAACACTCCCACCTAGCCCTCATCTTCTTCCATAAAGACACTCATAATAACCTCTGGCTGGAGGTTTACTTGAGAGGCACAGCCCAAGACAGTGTCCAAAAGAAGCTCCCTTACCACTCATTTGCCTAAAGGCCCGGACTCCCTTCCTGTGAACCAGGAGTGATTAAATATGCCTGCTGTTAATACTGCTTCACTTCTCCAATTTGTGGCCTACTGACTGTGGAGTTTAGATTCTTTATGTGAATTGGAGTTATGAGAAAACCCAAGCACCAATGGGCTAGACTCTACAGAGCTTTGAAGAACTCATTAGACCCAAGAAATCCCTATTCTCACTTGACGGAGGAAGGAACATTACAGAGGAAGGTGAGAGACTTCATGCACAATGACTGCTCTTTTGGCGATTTTCGTTTTGGATGCACACATGGGATCTTTCTTTAGACCCAACAGGTGCTGATAATCTAAGCCACAGCCTCACACAGAACCAAGAGGCTGATTCAGACTCATCCCATTCCAAAGCAATTAAGCAAAGAGCCCAAGGTGATGCCCATTCATTTCCATCTGAAAACTGTTTTCTTCAGGCTTCACAAAGGGGCGACCTGAGGCAAAGACCTTCCTGACATTCACGGCAACGGACAAATAGGTAAGCAAAAGACCCAAAGCAGGGTTTCTCCACTGAGACTCTCCTAGTCACACTGATATCTGAGTTTTCTGATATGCTCCCATTCCCTTCAGCTATCCAGTACATAGCCATGTCACAGAGCTTGGAGGTGGTACATAACTTGGAAACAAAATCATGAGCCTATTCTAGAGAGAGGCCAAAATCAGGAAGAATACAGGAACTTAGGAAGATTGTAGGTGTTGTACATCTATAAGGCAAGCCACAGTCCATTCATAAATTAGGGAGGATGAATGCTGAGAAGCTTTCTACTAGACATAACACATCCATTGATGCATTCTCTTTTCTAATATCTACAACCACAGACACAGTGGGATACACAGACATAGAAACACTCGCCTTGTCAAAGGACTTACTAGACACAGTCCATTCCAAACCAAACAAACTGCCTTTCCTACGTATTCTTAGAACATGAGACAAAACCACAAACTCACACCCATACCCACAAAGATACCTCTTTCCCCCAAGTAGGTATGTGACTATCCAGAGAGTCCTCTGACTGGTGGGCCATTTTTTGTTCCCCCGAAATGGCCTGTCCTGTCTAAGATCTGGTCTACTTGGCCAACTCTGTGAAGTTGTCAGGGCCCAGCAGTGAGCCACTACCTGCGTTCTTAGGAAAGGCCACTCTTCAGAGCTCTCCTGGCATTTGGCCATACTCACATCAGTATTTACCAAGAAAGACGGACTCTGTCCTTGGTAAGTCTAAACAAGTGAGACCACTGGGACTGAGACTGGGCCTGCCTCTGGGTGCTTGGCTTCCTGGATTCCAAGTTCAGAGAGTTCCATCACCAAGGAAATTAGGTAAGGTCACTTCCTTCAAAAACTGAATGAGGTCACTGCCTTGGCAACCACTTTGTCCTAACAGTTTCTTCAAACGGTCCTTTGAGATGGAGGCTGCCCCTATTTCCTGTGACAATTTCACAAGTTAGAATGTTATATTAACCATAGGCACTTGGAACAGCTCTCCACACAGGCCTGCTTTGGTTTATCTTCTCTACATTAAAAAGATAGAGGCTTATTCAGACACATCCCTTCGTCCTGACCAGGTTTTTTTTGCCATGTAATAGGACTTTCGCTTTCTCAGGTCCTTCATAGTTCCCTACATCTCCTCCAGGGATCATATCTACATGGACCTTTGAGCTTCTCAGCAGGTGAAAGATTCCCTATATTCCTGTATTGTAAGACCAACTCTGTGCCTGCTCTTTTGTAAAGTTAGATTAGGGAACAGTGTATGATTAGGGTTAATAACAGGTTTGATTAGGGTTAGGAATCATTCTGCTGGATGAATAATGGTATTGGTATTCTGTGATATTTAATAATATAGAGGTGAAATATAAGTATGAAAACAGAATTCTAGGTAAGATTTGAAGCCCAGAAGGGCATTGGTCACTTTAGTGGGATACTTACCTTTGAACTATGTTCTGCACAGATGTCTCAAATAAATAGATAAACAATGGCAAAGGACCATGTACCTTGGTTGATTGAATGTCTAAGAGAACATCCAGTCAAAAAGGCATAGTCGATAGGATTAGGAAGATAGTGTTGGTTTAGATAGAAAAGTGAGTATAAGATTTGGACCAAAAGTTCTTTAGCAATAGAGTTTTGGTTAGAGAGTGAATGTAAATGTCAGCACATGTGAAGAGTCGGTCACAGTGATGAACTGGAAAAAATATGTAGGAAAGCAGATATCAATAGAGACATTAGGAAATCAGGCAAAGTATATAGTGAGTGATAGGATTAGACATATTCAACAGGCTTGAGATTGAATATATAATCTTAGGAAGAAACAAATATGTAGTCACCAATAGGATAGACATTTGAGAGCATTAGGCAACCTGGACATGGGTGTTTTTAGTAATCCATGCACACTTTCTATTTAGGATTTGGTACAAACATAAGTGTGACATTTGCTTTTTTTGTGTCCAGAATATTACACTGATAAAATATATATGTAGATCAGATGACATGAGTATTTCTTCCACCATTTCTAGGAGCAATATATTGAAGACATATAAATTAGTATTGGGGGTACAAATAGGTGCACCCTTTTTCTATGAATATAGAGATAATGCATGACTAAACCATACTGTGAATAAATAGTATCACTGTTTTCAACTTTAAATAATGGATTGAATTGATATCTGAAAATATACAGGAAATTTTATATTTATGTACATACATTCATTCAAACCAGTTATATATCTATTGGTAATATTAGGGTTATAGTTTATCATGAAGTGTGTGTGAGTTTTGCTTCAAAATTGATTATGGAAATCGAAAATAATGTGTTTGGAAAGAAGTCTAATGAAAAGACCAATCAAGACATCTGGAGAAATACATGTGTTCAAAAGCAGGAATTGATTGTAAGTGAAACAAATGCCCATAAATTTGTGAATTTGTGGATGAAATATATATCCTATGATGTCCATTATATGAAGAAATATTAAGTACCAGTGTTGAATAAAATTGAAAGTCAAAATACACACCTTGTCCCATCGGAATCTACTTGCATTGATGTTAAACTGGGTCAGTTACTGTAGAAATATTAGTTTTTGTATGCACCATTCATTCAACTTAGTGTTCAGTACTAGGATACAAATATGTTTTTCAGGTGGATGAATATTTCTGAGAATAATCTTGTGAAAAGTTGATTATAAATCCAAGTCCATGAACATGAATGAATTTAGGGAATTTAAATAAGACACATATATTTCATAGATTGAAAAATCTGGAGAGTGTGTATTTGTATATATATATACACATATTTATATATACACAAAACACACAGAGAGACATTAAAAAGTAGTAATATATATGCCAATCAAAATTCATCAATAAATATATATTATCCACAGATGACAAAACATATATTTTACTGAACATGGATTTATGTATATTGTTGTTCTACCAGGGGACTCAACCATAGTTTGAATTTTCGTTTCCAACAGCGTTTAAGAGGAGTGATCTTTTTTCAGAATTTGTATCGGCCAAGTCAGCCACCTCACAAAAATGTACCTGTGATACCAGGTAGGATTCTATAAGTGCATGTAAAAATACATGTGATGAATAGGATACAGAGAAAGGGAAACAGGAATTCACATATTTGTTAATTTTAAAAACACATGAAGAATTATTTCAATTGAAAATTTACTAGATTTATAACACCTAGCGTTTATCATGCAAAAGGCAAGTCCAACTATACACCATGCCTCCACTGAACTTCTTGTATTTCTATTCTGTTTGCATTATTTTTCTCCATCATCTTAGGATTAGTTGTCAGACTCTAGTAAGGTATGTGAATATTTCTCAGAATAATCTTGTGAAAAGATTATTATAAATCCACATTCATGAATATGAAAAATTTAGGAAGTGTAAAATAAGACACATATATTTCATATTTTGAATAATCTGGAGAGTGTGTGTGTGCGTGTGTGTGTGTGTGTGTGTGTATATATACACACTCATGCACACACACACACACACACACACACACACACACACATATACACAGACATTAAAAAGTAGCACTATATGTCAATTGAAAATCACCAAGAAATATATATCATGCACAGATTCAAATAAATTCATTTTACTGAACATGGATTTATGTATAATGTTGTTCAACTAGGAAGCTCACACATAGGTTGAATTTTCAATTCCAACAGCGTTTAGGAGGAGTGATCCCTTGTCAGAATTTGTATCTGCCAATTCAGCCACCACACAAGAATGAACGTGTGGTAACAGGTAGGATTCTATATGTGCATATAGAAATACAGGTCCTGAATAGGCATTAAAAACATATGGAGAACTATTTCCAAAAAAAATTGACTGGATTTATAACTCCTACCCTATATTATGCAAAAGGCAAGTCCAACTATACACCATGCCTCCTCTGAACTGCTTGTAGTTCTATTCTTTTTGGGTTATTTTTCTCCAACATATTAGGATTAGTATTCAGAATCTAGTAGAGTATGTGTTAATGTCAGGGATTCAGTATTTTGAATGGAAAATTGGAAAATTTATCCAATGTGTATGCAAATATGTGCTACACAAAAATCTTCCCACTTTCATCCAGAACAATGCCTTGACATTACCTTCACCCCAAGTAAGACACAATTAGAGGAGAAGTGTTAGAAAATCTGTGAATACTTATCTGGAATGAAATATGATAAGGAGTTCACAACCATGGACGTGGTAGAGGAGTTTCCAAAAGTAAGGGACAGGGTAAACACTCCACAATAATGGAGCTCTGCTGGCCTAATGACTTCTTGAGAAACTGCCTCTGAGTTTGGGCACTTGAAATATATGTTGTTGTCAGGAGCTTTTGCTTTTTTTCTAGTGAGATGATCAAAGCTGGGTCAGCATCTATGTGACCTGGAGGACATAAATTGTAATATTCCAATGAACATGAGGGAAGAGTGCTGGATTCTCTTTTTGTGGGTATACTGTGGCCACTGGTGGCTAAGTGTCTCCCTGTGTGGACTGTATAGTCATTTATTGCTCTTCCACTCACCATTGTGTTTCTTGCTCCTGCACTGGGAGTTTGGTATTTGCTTCACCAAATACATGGAGCTCAACTGGGACACAGTGCTGGTGGGAGTTATGTCATGTGTGGTGGGTCAGGTTCTGCAGGAGAATGCACCAACCAGGTTTCTAACCCACATAGTTTACCCCCTTGAACATAGCAAGCTGATTCTGAACATTGCCTTGAAACCTCTCCATATATCAAGATGCCTTTAAATAGAAATTTATGCTGGCTGCACCATGTCAGTCCCAAGCAATTTGGAATCCAATGGTAGATCCTCATTCCCCTACCACAGATGTTTTATTACACATATGCCCACCACTTCTCTAGGCCCACTACTCAGCAGGATCCAACCTATAGGCTTCTCTGTTCTACACCATTTTCAGGAAAACCAGTCAATCAAGGCACTCTCTGGTATACTCATGATCAGCAACAGGACACCCAAAGTTTCTCCAGTGCCACCAGGTCATTGAAATTTCAAAAATTTAATTGTATTTATATAGCCATTTTTCAAGGATGAAATTGGAGGCACTGTGGATTTCAATTTATTTAGGAACCCTTAAATGGTGAGAAAGCTCATTTCAATGAAAGATCTGGAGAACTCTCACAGGCAAGGGTTCCCAAAGAGTGGCCAAAAGGTCATATGAAGCCAGGCCCATTGAGGTCTACATGTGAGGTCCATGTGTGTTTTGACTCTCAATTATGGTTGCCAAGTCTTTCAGAATAAAATCATGTGATATCCTGCCTGAGATTTCCACTCTCTGTGGAAAGCGACCCTGATCGCATTTTCCAAGGGCAATTCTCATGGGAGGCCTCCTAAAATACCAACACAATTCATGGCAACACTTCTCTGAGGTCCGTTCCAGCACTCAGTCTCTAAGGGGAATCACACCAGTGTTCAGGCCCAAGAGGACCCAGGCATCTCTTCCAACCGCCACACAAATGACTGCAATTAAATCAAAACACTCCAACATGGGCCTCATATTCTTCCATATAGACACTCATCATAACCTCTGGCTGAAAGTTTTCATTAGGGGTGCAGCCCAAGACAGTGTCCAAAATAAGCTCTTTGCCACTCATTTGCCTAACATCAGGGTGGACTGTACACCCTTCCTTTGAACCAGGAATGATCAAATAGCCCTGCCGTTAATACTGCCCTGCTTCTCCAATTTGAGGCCTACTGACTGTCAGGTATTGATTCTTTCTGTGATTTGGAGTCATGACAAAACCCAAGCCCCTATGGACTATCCACTGTAGGGCTTTGAAGAACTCTTTTGACCCAAAGGATCCCTATTCTCACTTGATGGAAGTCAGGAACTGAAAAGTTCGGACGAACGTCTTAGGAAAAGACCACCAAGAGACTGTCTCATGCCACCGCAAAAGGGTTTATTGTGGGTCCAGCATGCTGGGGCTCAGAGCTCACTTCAGAGGAGCAAAGAACAAAGAGCCCCAGAACAACTTGAGCAGAGTTTATATACATTCTATGGAGAGGGCAGGGTTTTTACATACATCATAGCCTCTTTTAGAAAATCATCTTATACCCCAGCAAAATCAAATAACAACTCTAAAACATGATTAGCACATTCATTGGCGGGAACAGGTCGTGCAGTGGGTGATTGGTCAGCCCTCAGAAGGGGTTAACATTTAAACTGATTGGTTGAAGCCCTGAGATGTATACGTGCAGATCTGCATGGTTTCTGGGAAGGGGTGTTAAGTATCTAGCTGGTCAGGGAAGATTTCAACACACATCTAATAGGAAGATCTGGGAATTGTCTTAAGTGCCACAGGAATTTCAGGTTCTGAGTGCAGCTTGAAAGCTTTACAAAACCTGGTTCTTTACATTTCAATTTCAATATATTTTATTCTTTGATTTCCCACTCCGTTTTCTGACTACTTTTAATCTTAAAAGTAATGTTTCATAATTATTCTGGCGTCTCAAATTCTATTTCTGCCAGTGGAGCATATTTCTGTCTGATTAGCATGAGTTTTACCTACCCAATCTGAGCCTGGAATAAGGAAACTATGCGGTTAAGCAAACATGGTCCCACAGTTAGCAACACCTTAAGGATGATCAGGGGTCAAGCTAAGTCTGATAGGAGTGTAGTTAACCAGGGGGACTGGGTAAAACATGACTCAAACCACCCTTGTTGAATCTCCCTTTCTCTCTGGCGCTATTCAAGTTATTTTCTTAATTTACTCATGGATTATTTTGCAACTCCAGTAGGGTCAGCATAAAAACAACAGTATTCTCTCAGTGCTGCACAGAGACCCCCTCCCTCATGAAGAGGAAATCTAGTCCTCCCCTGTTCTGTAAAACAAATGCAGAGAGAGAGAGAGAGGTTAAGGATTCCTTCAGCACTGTGATAGAGGTTTCTAACGTCTTCAAGTCTTGATCTATTGATGTTTCTAATTGGGCCAATTGTTGTGACCCACGGATCATAGCAGCTGTTCCCATACCCACTCCTGCAGGACCTCCTATCCCCAATAGGATGGCTAGAGTAAGGGACAATGGCTCCCGGTGAAATTGGGTTGTTTGTCCCCCAAGTAGACCTTCGAATGATTCTGCATCATGATAGAGCACCCTGGGGAGTATCTGCACCATTACACAATAATTTACAGAGCTGTCAAATACCTGGGCTGAAAAGCAATGAGTTCTGACTGTGTGGAGTTCAGTACCATAAACATTCCTTTAATTAGTTCCCAGGGGGTGGAGTCAGCTGTACTCTGGACTGGGGAAGTAGGCAAAGACGGAAACCGGGAATTATGAGATGGTAGAGGGGTTCTGGTAGATCTAGGCATGGGAGGTTTAGGAGGCTTAATTCCTGGCTTGAGGGGATTGGGCCCTATTGCTGTGGGATTTTCTTTCTTTTTAAGCTGGAGGGTGAACCAGAGACCAAAGTCATAACCGGGGCCATAAATATAGAATTGCATTCCCCACGTATTTCTCATAGGCCATTTTGTTCTGAGGTAGCCCCTTCCTTTGGAAGTGAAAGTTATATTGAGGGGGTAACATAGACTATTCTTTCCACAGCGAGTTTTTGACACCACTTGGCTAGTGGCACATTTCTTGGGATCAATCCAGGTGTCATTTCATCCTACCCAAATCTTGCTGTCTGGGGAGTTTGGGTTCCACCATGCAGCTTCCGTTTGTTCACAACCCCAAGATCTAAAATAAAAGTTACTGGGTCCTCCACAGGTTTGGGCCTGTTTGCGACTTTGGAAATCTGCTGGGCACACATAATAGTCTTGACTGGCTAGTTTACACATGAGCTTGGGGAGATGACATCCATAATTCATGGGGTAAAGTGGTCTATGTTGCCCTGGTTTGCATTTGAGTGGGATCTGTGTGGGGTCCTCTATGTCAGGGAGATCCCAGTCAGAGAGGCCTATGGGAAGCTGACAAATGTCCGGGGGGAGAGATGGCCATCAATTCCATAAGGGGGCTGTATGTGAAATACACCACCCTACTTGCCCAGTAGGATTTATAACTTGCCATCGTTGCTGAACAGGCTGATGGGGATTAGGACTGCTGATGGTCAGGGGAAGAATCCATAGCCCTACCCACACGACGGACACGCAACTTGAGATGGTTACCAGTCTGTTTCAGTTTCCAGCCAGAGTCTGTACAGGGTGCAGGCATGAGATGAGTGGTATGGATCTATGAAGTGATCTCATCCACTTTCACCACTGTGGGTGTTATAAGCAGCACCTGGTATGGTCCTTTCCAGCGGGGTTCCAGGGATGACACCTGATGCCATCTCACGTAGATGAACTCTCCCACTTGATATCGATGTGGGGTTCCCTCATCTCCAGGCTGATTAGCAGAGGCCAACTGTTTCCACAGGTATCGCTGGGTGCTGGTTTTGTTCAAGGGATTTAAGTCTGTCAAGCAAGGGGGTGTGAAAGGAATCATTAAGTCTCCTAGTTGGGGTTAGGTCCCTTACTGAAGGAGGGGCACCATAGAGAATTTCATAAGGGGTGAGGTTACACAAAGAGGAAGACTTGGTATTTCTTGCACAAAACAGTGCATAACTTAGGAACAGAGTCCAATTTTTCATGCCAGTCTCCAAGCTTTATTTCGTTAAGGTCTCTATGATGGTTCTATTCATCCTTTCTACCTGTCCTGAGCTCTGGGGTCTATAAGCACAATGTAACTTCCAATTAATCCCCAGGGTCCTGGGAAATCCCTGTCTTACCTGGGCCATGAATACCGGTCACTTATCCGACCCTATTACCTTAGGCAGGCTGAACCTTGGAAAATGTCTTCTAGGATCTTTTTGACCACCAGCTGAGCCGTTTCTTTCTTCATGGGGAAGGCTTCGACCCATCCTGAAAAAGTATCTACAAAGACTAGGAGACATTTAAGTCCAATCCTTGCTGGCTTTATTTCAGTAAAGCTCACTTCCCAGAATTGTCCTGGTCTGATTCCTCATAAGCGCTTGCCTGAAGTAAGCTTCGATGGGTAAGTATTAACTAATTGGCCAACTTGACAAGCTGTAGTCACCTGCGCAGTTATTTCTTTCCTCTGTGAGTCAGTCAATAATAATTCCTTCCTTTGGTCCTTTAAGAGTGCCTATAACTTCTTAGAGTCTAAGTGGGTGAGCTGGTGTATGTCTTTGAGATAAAGGTGGGCTTTTGAAAATTGTGTACTTGGCTCTGTAGGTTCCCAGAGTTCTGTATCTGTCTCCTCAGATGATAAGTTGCCTGAATGTTCCGGTGTGGCCAAGTCTCCTGATTGTTGTTCCCCCCGGTGTGGAAAAAGTGAACAGAGGCACTCCGTTTAGGGCTGCCAATTAGCTTCCTCATCTGCCCTTCTGTTTCCAACCGCCACGGGGTCGTTTTCCTTCTGGTGCCCTGGACAGTGCACTATGCCTAGGTCCGTAGGGCCCTGCACTGCTGAGAGAAGGTGGAGGATCATATCTTTGTTCTTTATTTCTTTATTTCTTTCCCAGCCGAGGTTAATAGCTACCTTTGCTGGTAAATAGCCCCGTGCACATTTGCAGTGGCAAATGCATAGCGGCTATCAGTGTATATGGTGGCCCTTTTGCCTGTTGCTAGTACCAATGCTTTTATAAGGGCAATCAGTTCTGCCTTTTGGACTGATGTCTCTTCTGTGAGACCAGAGAAACAGATGACATTAGATTTGCTAACTACTGCTGCTCCAGCCCACCACGTACCATCTTGGAGGAAGCTGCTTTCGTTCGTAAACCATACGACTTCAGGGTGAGGCAGTGGCTGGATCCTTCAAGTCTCGTCCTATACTGGTTTCTCTGCCTCTTTTTGGGCCACTCTTTGTCCAAGTTTTCTTTTTCTTTACAGTAGGCACATTGATATGAGGCCAGGGGCAGCCTTTGGCATGGGCCCATGTATCCCTTCATGTCTCCGTGCTTTTTAACTTCTGGTCTATTTGCTGCTCTGACCAAAACCTTAGCCAATGATTTAGTCTGCCTTTTGCTCCTTTCATCCTCCTTTTGTTCCCTTTCCTTCTCTCTCATCTGTTCCCATTCCTCCTCAGTTTCTCTCTTATAATATACTTTCTCAGTTTATCTGACTAAATCTCTTAACGTCATATCTTGTAATCCATCTAGACGTTGTAACTTTCTCTTAATATCTAGGGCAGCCTGCTGGATAAAGGCCATTGCAACAGAGGTTTTTTTGTCCTCTGCCTGAGGATCAAAAGGAGTATATTTTCTATTTGCTTCCATAATTCTCTCCAGAATCATAGAGGGAGACTCATTAGGACCTTGGATTATCTCTCTTACCATGGCCAAATTAGTCGGCCCTCTGGCGGCCACTCGGAGCCCCGCTATTAGAGCCCGGTGATAAGTGGACAAATGCTACCAACCTTCAAAGGTGTTGGGGTCCCAGTTTTGTCGGTTCATGGGCCCATAAGGACGAAGAGGGAGCATCACAGTGGCTTCTGAGTTTTCTATTTTCCGTAGCTGGCGGGTTTCTTCAGGTGGCCCAGCTTCCACCAGAAAAGGAGGGGCTGCTGCTGCTGCGGAGAAGTCCCTTGGAGGGCTTGGGTCTGGCCCAATTGCCTCTAGTGGCGAAGAGGCTGAGTCAGTGGTGGGAGAATCATCTGGAATGTGTTGGCGGTTGGGGAGCGAGGGTAGAGGATAAGGAGGGGGAGGATTGTCCAGTCTTGTGACTCAGGAAGAATGGGGGGAAGATGGGGAGGGAACGGAAGGTTTGAATGATAGGATCCTGGGGAAGGGGTATATGGCTGTTGATCTGGGTGGCCACGTGGTCCCGGCTGAAAGACAATATCTCTGACTTTTCGGATTAGAGGGAAGTAGAAGGATCCTTCTGCGGGCCACCCGACTTTGAGGATGGGCCATTCTGAAGCACAGAGAGTATGCCAGGTCTGACATTTAACTGAAAAATAATGATTCTGGGCCCTTGAGCGGACATCAGTCCAATGATCAAGGGTCAGCGACAGAAGCATGAAAGTGCTTTGTCCCATAATGGGAGTTACTCAAAAAGAGACAGTGAAGACACAAACGCAACACAAAGACAAACAGTAAACGTTTAACATGGGTCCAAGACAAATATTAGAACTCAGTAACTGGCAAAACCTGATGGGTTAGACAATAAAGACAGACAGTAAACTCAACATGAGTTCGGGACAATGAACAAAACTGTGTAGCCAGCAAAACCTGATGGGCTGGCAAACCGAATCCTGAAGCAAAATATAACCGAGTTGAGGAAACTAATATTCCTTGATTTCCCTCATCCTCTGGAGTGTCCCCCAGGGACGTGGCCAGTAGCTCTGTGACACGTCTGCCAGCCACCGTCAGAGAGAGCTAATGCTCTTCACCGACAGCCACTTTGCCAAGCCCTCACCTGAAACCCGAAACCAGAAAAAGGCGCCTTTCTTACCCTGAGAGGAGTCCCTTGGGGTCTTTCGTCCGCTGCGCCGGATATCTCACCTGGGGCCTCCAGATGAAAAGGTGGGGCGAACATCGGAGGAAAAGACCACCAACAGGCTTTCTCATGCAACACCAAAGGGTTTATTGGGGGTATAGAGTGCTGGAGCTCAGGGCTCACTTCAGAGGAGCAAAGAACAAAGAGCCCTAAGAACCACTCGAGCGGAGTTTATATACATTCTTTAGAGAGGGTAGGGACTTTACACACATCATAGCCTCCTTTAGCAAATCATCATATTCCACGGGAAAATCAAATAACAACTCTAAAACATGATTAGCACATTCATTGGCGGGAACAGGTTGGGCAGGGGGTGATTGGTCAGCCCTAAGAAGGGGTATACATTTAAATTGATTGGTGGATGCACTGTGATGTATACGTGGTGAGCTGCATGGTTTCTGGGGAGGGGCTGTTAAGTAACTAGGTCCTCAGGGAAGATTTCAACACACATCTAATGTGCAAATCCGGGAATTGTCTTAACTGCCACAGGAATTTCAGGTGCTGAGTGCAGCTTGGAAACTTTACAAAACCTGGTTCTTTACATTTCAATTTCAATTTCTTTTATTCTTTCAGAACCTTACAGAGGAAGGCTAGAGAGTTCATCGACAATTACTGCTATTTTGGCTATATTGGTTTTGGATGCACACATGGGATCTTTCTTTAGATCCATCTGGTGCTGATAATCTAAGCCATAGCCTCAAACAGGGCCAAGAGGCTGATTAAAACATATCCATTTCCAAAGCAATTACTACTCTGAAGTCAGTTACAGAACTCAGTCTCTTAGGAGAATCACGCCAGTGTTAAAGCCCAGGTGAACACAGTCATCTCATCCAAAAGCCACACAAGTTACCACAATTAAAATCAAAACAATCCCACATGGCCCTCATCTACTTCCATATAGTCACTCATCATAACCTCTGGCTGGAGGTTTCCTTAAATGGCACAGCCCAATAGAGTGTCCATAATAAGCTCCCTTCCCCTCATTTGCCTAAATTCAGGGTGGCCTGGACACCCTTCCTGTGAACCAGGATTGATCACATAGTTCTGCCATTAATACTGCTCTGTTTCTGCAATTTGAGGCCTACTGACTGTCAGGTATAGATTCCTTATGTGATTTGGAGTCATTATTAAACCCAAGCACCTTTGCAGGGATTGGAAGAACTCATTTGACCCAGAAAATCCCAATACTCCCTTGATGGAGGTCAAGAACCAAACAGAGGAAGGCAAGAGACTTCATCCACAATGACTGATTTTTTGCCATTTTGGTTTTGGATGCACACATTGGATCTTTCTTTAGATCCATCCGATGCTGATAATCTAAGCCACAGCCTCACACAGGGCCAAGAGGCTGATTCAGAGACATTCCTTTCCAAAGTAATTAAGCAAAGAGCCACAGGTGATGCCCATTCATTTCCATGTTAAAACTGTTTTCTTCAGGCTTCACAAAGGGTGGCCTGAGGCAAAGACCTTCCTGACATTCAGGGCAACAGAACAATAGGTAAGCAAAAGGGCCAAAGCAGGGTTTCTCCACTGAGACTTTCCTGGTCACACTGATATCTGAGTTTTCTGAGATGCTTGCCATTCCCTTCAGCTATGGATTACATGGCCATGTCACAGAGTTTGGAGGTGGTACATATTTTGGACACAAAACCATGAGCCTATTCTGGAGAGTGGCCAGAATTCAGGAAAAAAACAGGAACTTAGGAAGACAGTACATGTTGTCCATCGATAAGGCAACCTGCAATCCATTCCTAAAATGGGTAGGATGAATGCTGGGAAGCTTTCTACTAGACAGGACACATCCATTGATTCATTCTCTTTTCTAATGTCTACAACCACGGACACAGTGGGATACACAGACATAGAAACACTCGCCTTGTCAAAAGACTTTCTAGAAACATTCCACTCCAAACAAAGCAAGCCGCCTTCCCTACCTATTCTCAGAATATAAGACAAAACCACAAACTCACACGCACACTGAAAAAGGCACCTCCTTCCCCAAAGTAAGTCTGTGACTATCCAGAGTGTCCTCTGAATGGTGGGCTATGCTATGTTCCCCAGAAATGTCCTGTCCTTTCTCAGATCTGGTCTCCTTGGCCAACTCTGTGAAATATCAGGAGCCCGCGGTGAGCCACATCTTGCTTTCTCTGGAAAGGCCAGTCTTCAAACTTTCCTGGCATTTGGCCATCCTCACATCAGTAGGTACCAAGAAAGACTGACTCTGTCCTTGGTAAATTTAAACAAGTGATCCCACTGTACTGGGAATTGGACTGGTTCTGGATGCCTGACTTCCTGGATCCCAAGTTCACAGAGTTCCATCACCAAGGAAGTGAGGTGAGGTCACTTCCTTCAGGAACTGAATGAGGTGACTGCCTTAGCAACCACTTTTTCCGAACAGTTGCTTCCATACTTCCTCTGACACTTTCACAAGTTAGATAGGTATCTCAACCATAGGAACCCAGGAACAGCTCTCCACAAAGGCCTTGGTTGGTCCATCTTTTCTACATTAAGGAGAGAGGGTGAATGAGACACAACCCTTCATCCTTACCAGGTTGTTTTCCATGGAATATGACTTTTGCTCTCTCACGTCCTTCATAGTTGCCTACATGTTCTCCAGGGATCATTTCTGCATGGACCTTTGAGGTTTTCAGCAGGTGGAAGATCCACTACATTCCTGTATTGTAAGACCAACTCTGTCCCTGCTGTTCTGTAATGTTAGATTGAGGGAACAGTGTATGGTTAGGGTTAATAACATGTGTGATTTGGGTTAGGAATCATTCTGCTGGATGAATAATGGTATTGGGAACCTGCGATATGTATGAGAATATATAGGTGAAATATATATGAAAACAGAAATCTAGGTAAGATTTGAAGCCCAAAAGAGCATTGGGCCCTTGATTGGAATACTTAGCTTTGAATTAGGTTGTGCACAGATGTGTCAGATTAATCAATATACAATGGCATAGGACCTTGTACCTTCGATGATTGAATGTCGAAGAGAACATCCAGTCAAAAAGGGATAGTCGGAAGTGAAAGGTTAATAAAATAGGTATTTGTCACTTCCTGGGAAGAATTTTGTGTTTATTCCGAGCATAATGTAGTTGTAAAAAAAAAATGATTAAATTAAAAAGACACCTTGAAGAGCGTCAATGAGAGAGTGAGAGGACCAAAAAAAGTGGTTTGAGACTTGGTTCACCTAGTCCCCCTGTTTGACTACTTTTTTATCAACCCTGGCCTGTCCGATAATAATCTCCATATTATTGCTAACTATAAAACCCTGTTTGCTCAACCGTGTAATTTCTTTTCTCTAAGCTCAAATTGGACAAGTTAAACTTATGGTAATACCCCACTAGCAGACATAGAATGTGACTCCCCCCAATGATCACTTTTATGATTAAAAGTAGCTAGAAGAAGAAGTGGGGAATGAAAGATTAATAAAATATGTACTTGTCACTTTTTTTTCTGTATGCTTAACAAAACACTGTTGAAATCTTGAGAACTGTTTGCTAATCTTGTTCCCAGAATGTCCTGTCCCCAAATGCCAAACTGCAGAATGTACTCCCTCACCCGGTTGAATGCAAACCGCCCACTCTCCCTCACCCATCAATAAACTTCGCTCCCTGCCCTCCCCAAAGAAAGTATATAAGCTCTGCTTAAGCTCTTCTCAGGGCTCTCTGCTCTATTCAAGTGAGCTCGGACCCCCTGCATGCTGACCCCCTATAAACCCTTTGCTGTTGCATGAGATAGTCTTTTGGTGGTCTCTTCCTCCGAAGCTCGCCCAATGTTTACTTTGATGATTGGGTGTAGAAAAGAACATTCAGTCAAAAAGGGATAGTCGGTAGGATTAGGAAGATAGTTGTTAGGTTTAGGAAGAAGAGTGAGTATAGGTTTTGGAAAAAAAATATTCTTTATCAATAGGGTTTTGTTTAGAGTGTGAATGTAAATGTTAGCCCATGTGAAGAGTCAGTCAAAATAGTGAACCGGAGAAAATATGTAGGAAAACAGATATCAATAGAGATATTACTAAATAAGGCAAAGTATAAAGTGGGTGATAGGATTAGACATTTTCAATAGGGTTGAATTTGAATATATGATCTTAGGAGAAACCAATATGTAGTCACTAATTGGATTGATATTTGAGAGCATTAGGCAACCTGGACATGGCTGTGTTTAGTAATCCATGTTCATTTTCAATTTAGGCTTTGGTACAATAATAAGTGTGAACCTTGCATTTTGTGTCCAGAATATTACTGTGATAAAATGTATATGTAGATCAGGTGACATGAGTAATTTTTCCATCATTTCTGGGAGCAATATTTTGAAGATTAATAAGTTAGTATTGGGGGTACAAAGACCTGTACCTTGTGTCTATGAATATAGAGCTAATGCATGAATAGACCATACTGTTAATAAATAATATAACTGGTTCCACTTTATATAATGCATTTGATTCATATCTTAAAATATATAAGAAATCTTATATTGATATACATACATTCATTCCAACTAGTTATACATCTAATGGTAAAATTAAGGTTATGGTTTATCATGAAAAGTGTGTGAGTTTTGCTTCAAAAGTGATTATGGAAATCAAAAAATAATGTGTTTGGAAAGAAGTCTCATGAAAAGACCAGTCAAGAACCATGAAAAAATACATGTGTTCTGAAGCAGGAAGTGATTGAAAGTGAAACAAATGCCTCTAAATTAGCGAACTTGTGGATGAAATATATATCCTATTATGTGCATAAACTGAAGAAATAGTAATGTACCAGTTTTGAATAAAAATGAACGTCAAAATACACATCATGTCCCATAGGAATCAATTTGCATTGATGTTAACCTGGGTCAGTTACTGTATTAATTTTAGGATTTGTAGGCACCATTCACTGAAGATAGTTTTCAGTACTAGGAAACAAATACGTATTTCAGGTGGATGAATATTTCTGACGATAATCTTGTGAAAAGTTGATTATAAATTCACATATATGAATATGAATGAATTTAGGAAATGTATAATAAGACACATGTATTTCATATTTTGAAAAATCTGGAAAGTTTGTGTATATATATATATATATATATATATATATATATATATATATACACACACACACACACACATGCACACAGACATTGAAAAGTAGCAATATATATGGCAATTGAAATTCACCATGAAATATATATCATCCACAGTTTCAAAAATATTCATTTTACTGAACATGGATTTATGTATAATGTTGTTAAACTAGGAAGCTCACAGAGAGTTCGAATTTTAACTTCCAACAGCATTTAGGAGAAGTGATCTCTTCTCACAATGTGTATCTGCCAAGTCAACCACTTCACAAGAATGTACGTGTTGTACCTTGTAGGATTCTATATGTGCATATAAAAATACATGTGCAAATAGGCTACAGAGAAAGGGAGACTTGAATTCACATATTTGTTAACTTTAAAAACACATGGAGAACAATTTCAACAAAAGTTGACTAGATTTATAACTCCTACACTACATAATGCAAAAGGCAAATTCAACTATACACCATGCCTCCTCTGAACTGCTTGTATTTCTATTCTGTTTGGATTATTATTCTCCATCATATTAGGATAAGTAGTCAGAGTCTAGTAGGCTATGGGTTAGTGTCAGGGATTCAGTATTTCGAATGGAAAATTGGAAAAGGTATCCAATGTGTATGTAATTATGTGCTATGAAAAATCTTCCCACTCTTATCCAGAACAATGCCTTGACATTACCTTTGCCCCAAGTAAGACACAATTACAGGAGAAGAGTTCGAAAATCTGTATATATATATATATATATATATATATATGGAATGCAATATGCTCAGTTGTTCACAAACTTGGAGGTGGTAGATGAGTTTACAAAAGTAACGAACAGGGTAAACCCTCCACAAAAATGGAGCTTTGCTGGCCTAAAGACTTCTTGAGAAACTGCCTCTGAGGTTGGGAACTTGAAATATATGTTGTTGTCAGGAGCTTAATCTTCATTTGTGGTGAGACAATTAAAGCTGGATCTGCATCTATGTGACCTGAAGGATCTTGTTTCTTATTTTCCAATGAACATGAGACAGCAGTGCTGAATTATCTCTTTGTAGGTAAACTGTGGCCACTGGGGGCTATGTGTCTCCCTGTGAGGACTCTGAAACCATTTGGTCATCCTCCAATTTTCGTGGTGTTTCTTGCTGCTGCACTGGGAGTTTGGTATTTGCTTCGTGAAATACAAAGATTTCAACTGGGACACAGTGCTAGAGGGAGTTCTGTCATGTGTGGTGTGTCAGGGTCTGCAAGAGAATGCACCAACCAGGCCTCTATCTCACATAGCTTGCCCCCTTGACCATAGCAACCTGATTCTGAACATTGCCCTGAAAACTCTCCATATAACAAGATGCATTTACATATAAGGGTTTGCTGGCTACACTATGTCAGTCACAAGCTATTTGGAAGCCAATGGCAGGTCCACATGACTCCACCACAGATGTTTTATCACACACCTGCACACCACTACTCTAGGCCCACTACTCAGGAGGCTCCAACTTACTGGCATCACTGTTCTTCAACATTTTCATGAAACCCAGTCAATCAAGGCACTGTATTGTATACTCATGATCAGCAACAGGACATATAAAGTTTCTCCAGTGCCACCTGGTCATGGGAATTTCAAAAATTTGATGGTATTCATCTAGCCATTTTTCAAGGATGAAGTTGGAGGCACTGTGGGTTTCAATTCATTCAGGAACCACTAAATGGTGAGGAAGTTCATTTCAATGAATTCTCTGGACAACACTCACAGGAAAGGCTTCCCAAAGAGTGGCCAAAAGGTCACATGAAGCCAGGCCCATTGAACTGTACAATGTGAGGTCCATGTGTGTTTTGACTCTCAACTATGGCTGCCATGTTTTTCATAATAAAATCATGTGATATCCTGGCTGAGATTCCCAGTGCTCTGTGGAAAACCAACCTGGGACTAGATTTCAGATTCCAAGCGTGAATCTCATGCGTGGTCTCCTAAAATCCCAATTCAATTCATGGCAATACTACTCTGAGGTCAGTTCCAGAACTCAGTCTATAAGGGGAATCACCCAAGAGTGAAGCCCTGGTGGACTGAGTCATCTCTTCCAACTGCCACAAAAATGACCACAATTATAACCAAAACACTCCCACATGGCCCTCATTTTCTTCCATATAGACATTCATCATAACTTCTGGCAAGAGGTATCCATAAGTGGCGCAGCTCAAGACAGTGTCCAATATAAGCTTCCTTGTCCCTCATTTGCATAAAGTAAGTGTGGCCTGGACACTCTTCCTGTCAACCAGGAGTGATCAAATAGGCCTGCCATTAATACTGCTCTGCTTCTACTATTTGAGGCCTACTGACTGTCAGGTATAGATTCTTTATGTGGTTTGTAGTCATGAGAAAACACTAGCACATCTGCAGGGCTTTGAAGAACTCATTTTACCCAAGGGTCCATAATCACACTTGATGGAGGTCAGGAACCTAACAGAGGAAGGTGAGAGACTTCATCCACAATGACTGATCTTTTTGAATTTTGGTTATGGATGCACACATGGGATCTTTCTTTAGATCCATCAGGTGCTGACAATCTAAGCCCCAGCTTCACCGAGAGCCAAGAGGCTGATTCAAACACATCCATTTCCAAAGAAATTAAGCAAAGAGCCACAGGTGATGCCCACTCATTTCCATTTGAATACTGTTTTCTACAGGCTTCACAAAAATGTGGCCTGAGCCAAAGACTTTCCTTACATTTAGGGCAACAGAAAAATAGGTAAGCAAATGACCCAAAGCAGGGTTTCTCCACTGAGACTTTCCTGGTCACAATGATATCTGAGTTTTCTGACATGCTCCCCTTCCCTTCAGCTCTCCAGTACATGGCCATGTGACAGAGCTTGGAGGTGCCACATAGCTTGGACACAAAAGTGTGAGCCTATTCTGGAGAGTGTCCAGAATTCAGGAAGAAAACAGGAACTTAGAAAGATAGTAGGTTTTGCCCATTGATAAGGCTAGCCGCAATCCATTCATAAATTGGCAGTATGAATGCTGGGAAGCTTTCTACTAGACAGAACACATCCATGATGCATTCTTTTTCTAATACCAAGACCACAAACAGAGTGGGATACACAGTAATAGAAACACTCACCTTGTCAGAGGACATACTAGATAAAGTCCTCTCCAAACCAAACAAGTCGCCTTTCCTACATATTCTCAAACTCACACCCACACTCAAAAAGGCAGCACCTTCTCCAAAGTAGGTCTGTGACTATCCGGAGTGTCCTATGATGGGTGGGATATACTATATTTCCACGAAATGCACTGTGCTGTCTCAGTTCTGGTCTCCTTGGCCAACTCTGTGAAGTTGTCAGAAGTCACTGGTGATCCACTACCTGCTTTCTCAGGAAAGGCCCCTCTTCTTAGCTTTCCTGGCATTTGGCCATCCTCACATAACTAGGAACCAAGAAAGACTGACTCTGTCCTTGGTTTACCCAAACAAGTGAGACCACTGGAACTGGGACTGGAACTGGCTGTGGTCTCCTGGCTTCCTGAATCCCAAGTTTATAGAGTTCCATTACCAAGGAAGTTATGTGAGGTAACTTCCTTCAGGAAGTGAATGAAGTCACTGCCTTGGCAAACACTTTGTTCTAACAGTTGCTTCCAAGGGTCCCATGAGATGGAGGGTGCACCTACTTCCTGTGACATTTTCACAAGTTAGAATGATATATCAACCATAGGCACCTGGGAACAGCTCTCCACACAGGCTTGGTTTGGTCCATCTTCTCTACATTAAGAAGAGAGAGGCTGATTCAGACACATCCCTTCACCCTGACCAGGTTGTTTACGATGGAAGTTGACTTTTCCTCCCTCAGGTTCTTCATTGCTGCCTACATCTTCTCCATGGATTATTTCTGTATTGACCTTTGAGGTTCTCAGCAGGTGGAAGATCCCCTACACTCCTGATTGTAAGACCAACTCTGTCCCTGCTTTTCTGTAAAGTTAGATTGAGGGAACAGTGTATGGTTAGGGTAATAACAGGTTTGATTTGGGTTAGGAATCATTCTGCATGATGAATAATGGCAATGGGAACTTGTGATATTTACAAGAATATATAGGTGAAATATAAGTATGAATACAGAAGTCTAGGTAAGATTTGAAGCCCAGAAGAGCATTGGGTCCATGATTGGGATACTTAGCTTTGAAATACCTTCTGCACAGATGTCTCAGATAAATCGATAAAAAATGGCATAGGACCTTGTAAATTGGATGATCAAATGTAGAAGAAAACATCCACTTAAAAAGGGTAGTTGGTAGGATTGGAAAGATAGTCAGTAGGTTTAGGAAGAAGAGTGAGTATAGGATTTGCTCCAAAAGTTCTTTAGCAATAGGGTTTCTGGTAGAGAATGAATGTAAATGTCAGCACATATGATGAGTCAGTTACAATGATTAACTGGGGAAAATATATAGGGAAGCAGATATCAATAGAGACAGGAAGAAATCAAGCAAAGTATAAATTGAGTGATAGGATTAGACATTTTCAGCATGGTAGATGTTGAATATACAATCTTAGAAAGAAACAAATATTTAGCAACAATAGGATTGACCTTTGAGAGCATTAGGCAATCTGGACTTGGATGTTTTTAGTAATCCATGCTCACTTTCCATTTAGGCTTTGGTACAATCATAAGTGTGAACTTTGCATTTTGTGTCCAGAATATTACTGTGATAAAGTGTATATGTAGATCAGGTGACATGAGTATTTCTTCCACCAATTATGTGGTCAATATTTTGAAGATGTATAAATTAGTATTGGGTGTACAAATAGGTCTACACTGTGTCTACAAATATTGATAAAATGAATGAATAGACAATACTGTGAATAAATAATATAACTGGTTCCAACTTTAAATTATGGATTGAATTGATATCTTAAAATATACAGGAAATCTTATATTGATATACATACATTCATTACAACCATTTATAGATCTAATGGTAATATTAGGGTTATGATTTGCCATGAAGAGTGTGTGAGGTTTGCTTCAACATGATTATTGAAATCTAAAATGAAAAGTATTCTCATGAAAAGACCAGTCAAAAAACATGGAGGAATATATGTGTACTGAAGCAGGCAGTGATAGAAAGTGAAACAAATGCCTATAAATTTGCAAACTTGTGAATAAAATATTTATCCTATGATGTGCATAAACTGAAGAAATAGTCATGTAACATTGTTGAATAAAAATGAACGTCATAATACACATCATGTACCATAGTAATCTACTTGCATTGATGTTAAAGTGGGTCAGTTACTGTAGAAAAATTAGGACTTCTATGCACCATTCACTGAATTTAGATTTCAGTACTAGGTAACAATATGTATTTGAGGTGGATGAATATTTCTGAGAATAATTTTGTGAACATTTGATTATAAATCCACATACATAAATATGAATGCATTTAGGGATTGTATAATAAGACACATATATTTTATATTCTGAAAAATCTGGAAAGTGTGTGTGTATACACACACACACACACACACACGCACACGCACAGACATTAAAAGGTAGCAATATATATGCGAATCGAAATTTATCATGAAATATATATCATTCACAGATCCAAAAATATTCATTTTACTGAACATGGATTTATGTATTATCTTGTTCAACTAGGAAGCTCACCCATAGTTTTAATTTTCAGTTCCAACAACGTTCAGGAGGAGTGATCTCTTTTGACAATTTGTATCTGCCAAGTCTGCCACCTCACAAAAGTGTACATGTGTTACCAGGTAGGATTCTATATGTGCATACAAAAATACATGTGCTGAATAGGATACAGATAAAGAGCGACAGGAATTCACGTATTTGTTATCTTTAAAACACACGGAGAACTACTTCAATTTAATATTGACTTGATTTATAACACCTACCCTTTATCATACAAAAGGTAAGTCCAGCTATACACCATGCCTCCTCTGAACTGCTTGTATTTCTATTCTGTTTTGGTTATTTTGCTCCATCAATTTAGGATTGCCACAGTCTGGCTGGGCACAATTCAGGAGCCACTTGTCAAAAGCTAACTTTATTTTTAGAACCACACACGCCAAAAAATAGCTCCTCGGGAAAAACACTCAGAGCACAACTGCCACCACCGGCTTCCCACAAGCTCTCAACCTCCTCACTCCTCCTGCTCTTGAGGTCGATTGGCTGGGTTCTTTGAGCAGAGCCAAAAAAGTCCCCCAAGAAGCAGCTCCATAATTTGAAAGGGTGGGGAAACAGCCCAATGGGCATCACCGCAGAGGAGCCAATCAGCTAGATGTTGCTGAGGCCGCTGTGAGCCAACCATCAGCTGGCAGTCTGAAAGTTTGCTTTGGCCCCCTGGGCTGTGGCTCTCAACATCTAACCCTCTCTGTTTAAACAACAAGCATGTGGCTTAGGGACCGTGCCTGCCTTAGGTTGTCCAATAGTACATATGGTCCTTACCCATTATCGAATGAGCTGACCTCAAGGTGTCAGCCTCCTGTCTTAGATTGGTACCATTGTAATTGGATCTTACCCATCACTGACTACAGGTCCAGTATACATCCACACCTGTGGAGAGGTCTTTGTACCAGGGGCGGGTGAGGTTCTTTGCCTCATCTCTGTTGGCACCCAAATTTTAGCTGAACGACCATGACAAGCAGAAGGGAGGAAGATACACCAAGGCAATTGATGGCTCTTTTTGAAAAAATTGTACCACCGATGACATCATCAGAGAAATACCCCAACACTACCACAAGTCGCTGCACCAACAGATAGTTCACAATGCATGCAGGTGAGTTCACAATGCATACAAGTGATACATAGTCCAGGCAAGTTCTGCAAGCAGTTCAGTGATGGCTATTGCAGAAGCTGTAGATTGGTTTTATCTTTGTCTTCACATGCACTGGGATGAAGTTAGAAATTCTGGCAACAATGCCTAAAGAAAGAATTATGTAACATTCCAAAAGGCACTAAAAGAAAACAATTTTCTTAACAATTTACATTGTCTCGAAGAGAATTATTAAATATAATGCAAAGAAAAGGTGGATCCAACATGGCGGCGGGCAGAGAGGCTGCGCTTTTAATGGACTCACAGTGATGGGGTCATAAAGTCGCAAGGATAACTCTTGGATTCTACCAACGGAGATTCTCCTAGCAAAATTCCACTGAAGGGAGACCGCCCGGGAGCTACTAGAATTTTTTTGAAGCATCTGTGTGACCCGGACGAGCGGGACCCTGCCACTAGACGCGGAGTTCGAGAATCACCAGCCACAGTCCGCGCACTGCGGGCACAGCTGCAGATCCATCCACCCGCCCGCAGCCAAAGTGACTGGGTCCTGCTAGACGCTGAGACACAGCTTGGCAGGAATAAGTCTTTAGCCAAGCCTCCACGCGCCAGGAGCTGAGGCGAACCGGGCCGGGCCAGTGCCACCCCTCCCCTCGGTCAATCCGGCAAGAAGCCTGGGGCCCGCCATAGCAGAGAGTTGACGTCATCGGAGTTCGGCTGGCGAAATTCCTTCCCAGCAGAATCCACTTTCGCAGGTGCGTGACTCCCCATACTGATACAAGCAGCCAGGAAACTTCATTGACTTCTCAGGGGTCATGTCCGTAGGGAAGCAGAGGGGAGCCCAGACCCCAAGGCCCCCATATCACCAGCGGTGACCCATAAGGTCTTAGCCGCCAGTTTACCACAGCACTGGGGCTTAAAAGGGACACTCGGTGGGGCTGCAAGTGTAACTAGATCTCTGGAGAATCACTTCTGGGAAACAGGACCTGGCTGGCAGGCTGACAGGAGGAAGGGGGTTAAGAGCTGGAGAAGTGAAATGGCTCTGGACTGACAAGTCTGAGAAACCCCCAGAAGACGCAGTACAGGGATAGCTCTCGGCAGGTAGAGAGCAGACACTCCGCTTGGAAGGCACAGCTCTGCCTACTGGAAGAGAAGAAGGTGGATCTCTAAGACTTTAATTTTTTTTTTTTTGTTGTTGTTGTTGCTGTTGTTGATATTTTTTTCTCTCCTTCTTCTCTCCCTGTTCCTTTCCCCCCTTTTCCTTCTCTCTTTCTATCCCATTTCAAGTTTTATTGTTCTTTTCATTCCCCTCTAATCTATCTCTCCCTCTATCATTTTTTCTTTTTAAGAGCACCTTCATTCTCCTACCGCCCAACTCTCATCCCAAGCATTACATCTTCCATTGTGTGTAATTGTCTAAATGCAAATAGGTGAATGTCTCGAGGCTGTCTATAAGACTCCTAAATACCTAGCTACTACCAACACCCTGATCCAATTGCCTGGTAGTATCCACCTTCAGTGGAGCAATCTTCTAAAGTAGCCAAGTCATACTAACCATTGTACCACCAGAGCACCCAACCTAAACATATAGTCCTAAGAACAAACAGCAAATCATTATATGCATACAGAACCTAGAAGCCTTATATGAATTGAATGAATCAGCTTTAAAGTACAACAAAGCCCAAAATTTCTAGGCATAATCTCCCACCACAAAAGAGAGACAACAGAGATATACAAAGCCAAAACAAATGTATAGGAGAAAGCAGTTACAAAGCAGTCAAACAGAGCTGGAAAGCAACGTGAACAATATGAAAAAACAAGGGAAAAAGGGTTACGAACAATGCAGTACAATCTAAATATACAGGAGGACTTAGAAGAATCAGAAATATGGACAGGGAAAGAAATCAAGGCATTCCTAATTCAGATGGAACGGAATATTAGAGAAGACATGAGACAGAAAATCCAAGCATTGAAAGTATATTTTGAAGAGGAACTAACCACACAAATTAAATCCACAAAGAATGAGCTTTATCAGGAGATAGAGGTGTTAAAAATAATCAAGTTGTAATCATAGAAATGCAAGAAACCGTAAATCAGATTAAAAGTGCTAATGAGAATATTACAAACAGACTAGATCAAGTAGAAGTCAGAACATCAGATAATGAAGACAAAGTATATCAACTTGAAAAGAATATAGTCAACACAGAAAAGATGCTGAAATCAAACATATAACACAAAACACAAGTGTGCACACCTAATATAATACATACAACACATGACATAATATTAAAGGCCTTATGACTTTTTACAGGTGAAATCTCCATTGCAATGTCTAAAAACTCTATTGTCCAAAAATAGAACTGATCAGCAAAACATTAACCTAGGTCTGTATGAGCTAAAAAAAAAACAAAATAAAACTTCATGATATGAGAAAGGGCAATGATAAAATAGATGTTGAAAAAAACATTCTGGTTCTGTCACAGATGTAAGAACAGCCAAACTGGAGTTCTGGATATCAGCTCTTATTGATTTGAGCCAAATCATCTTATTTTTGGTCTGTAGAAATCTCTTTAGTTAATCTCTCTGGAATCCAAATTGGCTACTCTTCTCCCTGTAGAAACACAAAAACAGACCCCGGACTCCAGACAATAACTGGGTCAGGACCTTTCCATTGTTCTGTTAGAATATCCTTCCAAAGTACCTTGGGCTTATGTACATTATTTGGACATATATGCCTTTCTGCAGCACTAAGCCCTGATGAACCCAAATTTAAAAAGTTTAGAGTAAAAGGGTTATTTTAAGTTTATCTTTGGGGAATATATACCCCTTCCCAATTCCTTCTTTTTGCTTTAATATGTATGTTTTAATAGTTTGATGTGATATTTCAACTATGCCTTGTCCCTGTGGATTGTATGGGATTCCTGTTATATGAGTAATGCCAAATGATGAGCAAAATTGTTTAAAAGAGGTAGAAATATAACCAGGGGCATTATCTGTTTTTAACTCTTTTGGAACGCCCACAGTGGCAAAATTTTGTAAGCAATGAGCTATAACATCTTTAGTTTTTTTCTCCAGCAAGAAGGGAGACCATCAAAAATCCAGAAGAAGTATCAACTGTAACATGCAAATATTTTAATTTTCCAAATTCTGGCAAGTTTGTGACGTTCATCTGCCAAATATGGTTAGGTATCAATCCTCTAGGATTGACTCCAAGATTAACTTGTGGTAAAAAGGTCACACAATTTTGACATTGTTTTATTATTTGTCTAGCTTGTTCCTTAGTTATTTTGAAATGCTTTTGTAAAGTATTAGCATTGACATGGAACTTTTTATAAAAATTTATAGCTTCTTCTAGTGTAGAGAAAATATGTATATATGTCATGTGTTGTTTTATCTACTAAATAATTGCCCAAACTAAGGGCTCCAGGCATTCCTGTATGTGTCCTGAAATGTCCTATAAAGAACGGATCTTTCCTGTCCCAGATTAGACTTTGTATAGTGGAAAGCAAAGAGAAAAGAGTAGAGGAAGGGGAAATCCTTCCACCTTCAAGTGATACTATAGCAATAACTATATACTGATTATCGGAAAATAAATTAATTACAGATGCTTTAAGCATCACAAAAGCTTGTAATACTGCATTAAGCTCTACATTTTGAGCTAATTGTTTTCGTACTAAAAATGTAAAAGTTTGATCAGGTGTAACTATTATTGCTGTACCATTATTTGACCCATCAGTGAATATATTTGTAGCATTTATAATAGGTGTTTTTCTTCTCATTTTTGGAAAAATTACATGATGTGATGACCAAAAAGACAATAAAGGATTAGATGGTAAGTGGTTATCAAATGAAACATTAGATTTGCACATGATTATTGCCCAAGTATTTAACTAATTATCTAACTCATCAATTTGATTCATAGTATATGGAGTAATAATTTTATTGGAAGACATTCCAATCAGTCCCTTTGCTGCTTTTATTCCTTTGAGTATTAATTGTCCTAAAGCCTCAGTATACCTAGTAAGAATAGTGTTAGGAGAACAAGATAAATGTATTCATAATAATGGACCTTCTTGCCAAAAATACTTCTGTAGGAATATTTTTTTGGTGGTAGTACAATAAATAATAAAGGCATTCTTAAATCAATTCTATCCAAATGAATATTTTCCATACATTTTTCAATGATTTTTAATGCCTTTCTTGCTTCAGGTGTTAACATTCGGGGTGCATTTGGATCTGATAGACCTTTTAGGATATCAAATAAAGGTTCAAACTCTCCTGTTGGTATACCTAGATAAGGCCTTATCCAATTTATGTCTCCTAATAACTTTTGAAAGTCATTAAGTGATTTGAGTTGATCTATTCGTATTTGAATTTTTGGTGGATGGACCATGATTGAGGATAAAAGAACTTCTAAATAATTAATTGAAAAATTTAATTGTACTTTATCTATTGCTATCTCTAGTTTATAATTTTTTAATAAGTTTGTAAGTGTGGCATAACATTCTAGCAATGCGTTTTTAGCTTTCTGTGCGAATAATACACCATCCATATAGTGAAATATTTGTAGTTCAGGATTTTGATTTCTAAGTGCCTGGATTAATTTGTTAACATAAATTTGACACATAGTTGGACTGTTAGCCATCCCTTGAGGGAGCACTTTCCATTTGGATCTCTGATCAGGACCTTCATGATTCAGTGCAGGGATAGTAAATGCAAACCATGGACTATCCTCAGGATGAATTGCAATTGAATAAAAACAATCTTTAATATCTATAATTAAAACATACCAGGTTTTTGGCAAAGCAGAACATTGAGGAATTCCCAAATGAGCAGGTCGCATAATAACCGTCTCATTATTAATGGCTCTTAAATCTTGCAATAATCTCCATTTACCAGATTTCTTTTTGATGACAAAAATGGGAGTATTATGGGGAGATACAGACGGTTGTATATGTCCTTCCGCTAATTGTTGTTTCACCATGTCATGGGTTGCTTGTACCTTTTCTTTAGTCAGGGGCCACTGAGGAACCCATACTGGTATTTCTGATTTCCAAGTAGTTTTTATTGTCTTAGTGGCCCTTTCTTAAAATCCAACCCATGTCTGTCTGTTCTTTGATCTATTTGTATTGGGGCTGCTATACCTTGTTCTTGTTTTTCTAATCTTTTTCCTTTCCTAAAACCTTGTCTAACCATAATTGTGGGTACATTTTGATTGATGTTATTTGTTAATGTCAAACCTAATCGATCTAGGACATCTCATCCCCATAAATTTATGGGAAGATGATCCATACATATGGCTGTTTAGTTCCTTCACATCCTTCAGGATCCTTCCAATCTAATACCATTGCTCTTCTATGGGGATTAGTCACCAATCCTAGGCCTTGAAGCATTTGAGTGTATTGTTGCAATGGCCAATGTTTTGACGAGAGATGATGCTAAGTTCTTGATGAGAGATGATGCTAAGTTCTGCATCTGTATCCAATAGCCCATTAAATTCATGTCCTTGAATATTTAGTTTTAGCATGGGGCGAGAATCTAAATTTAAAGAAACATAGCCCAATCTACACGTGTGGAGCCTAATCCCTTGGAACCTCTTTCTACAGCATGACTGAAAAATTTATCATGTAGGCTTGGTATTATTAGTAACTGTGCTATTCTGTCTCTTGGTGAAATTACAGATATACCCTTTGGAGAACTGGCTATAATTTTTAATTCACCTTCTATGGTCTACAAGCACGGACACAGAGAGATACACAGACATAGAAACACTTGCCTTGCCAAAGGACTTACTAGACACAGTTCACCCCAAAGCAAACATTCTGCTTTTCCTACCTATTGTCAGAACATGATACAAAACCACAAACTCACACCCATACCCACAAGTCACTGCCTTCCCCAAAGTAGGTCTGTGACTATCCAGAGTTTCCTCTGACTGGTGCGCCATAATATTTTCCCACGAAATGGCCGGTACTGTCTCAGATCTGGTCTCCTTGGCCAACTCTGTGAAGTTTTCAGGAGCCAGCTATTTCCTGCTTTCTCAGGAAAGGCTCCACTTCAGAGCTGTCCTGGCATTTGGCCATCCTCACATCAGTATGTACCAAGAAAGACTGACACTGTCCTTAGTAAATCCAAACAATGAGCCTACTGGGACTGAGACTGGGACTGGCTCTGTGTCCTGGGCTTCCAGTTCAGAGAGTTCCATCACCAAGTAAGTGAGGTAGGTCACTGCTGGCTTGTGGGAAGCCGGTGATGGCAGTTGGGTTCTGAAGGTTTTCCTCAGGAGCTGTTTTGTTTGGCATGTGTGGTTCTTAAAATAAAGTTCGTTTCTTTTGTCAAGTGGCTCCTGAATTTTGCCCAGCCAGACTGTGGCATTTGGAGGGCCACAAGGGGAATGAGTGAGGGTAAGTGATAAGGTAAACTGCTCACCTCTGAAGGCAGGGCGAGAGGATGGGAAGCCATTTTAAAATTCCTCTTTTGTTTTGCTTCACTTTTGTTTTAAGTTGCCTGTCCCTGGAGATGGGTAAGATGGAAGAAAAACCACTCACATCTGAGGAACTGATTGAGAGAAAAAAGAGATGGACATTTCAGGAGGATAGAAAAGCTATTATAATGATTTTCTGTTGTTCCACTTTTGTTTCATTCTGGTTCAGTTTTGTTTGGTGATATCTTCTTGGGTTGTATTATAGTTATAGTAGAAATATTCAAGTAAAAGAGAAGGTCTCTCAAGCTAGTCAGACAGAGATAAAAATTCAATTAAAAGAGAAGGTCTCTCTAGCTAGTTAGACAGAGGAAAAAAACAGGTGATTGATCCTGATAATGTGTCTGAATCAGCCTCTTGGACCTGTGTGAGGCTGTGGCTTAGATTCTCATCACCTGATGGATCATTCCGTGTGTGAATCCATACCCAAAATGGCCAAATGAGCAGTCCCTGTGGATGAAGTCTCTTGCCTTCCTCTGTAAGGCTACTGACCTCCATCAAGTGAGAATACGCATCCTTTGTGTCAAATGGGTTCTTCAAAGCCCTGGAGAGTCTAGCACATAGGTTCTTTGGTTTTCTCATGAATCCAATTCACATAAAAATATCTACACCTGACAGTCAGTAGGCCTCAAATTGGAGAAGCAGAGGTGTATTAAGGGCAGGCCTATTTTATCACACCTGGTTCACAGGAAGGGTGTCCAGGCCACCATGACTTTAGGCAATGAGGGGCAAGAGAGCTTATTTTGGACACTGTCTTGGACTTCGCCACTCATGTAAACCTCCAGACAGAACTTAGTATGAGAGTGTATATATGGAAGAAGATGAGGACCACGTGGGAGTGTTTTGGTTTTAATTGTGGTCATTTGTGTGGTAGTTGGAAGATATGACTGGGTACACCTGGGCTGAACTCTGGTGTGATTCCCCTTAAAGACTGAGTTCTGGAACTGACTTAGAGAAGTGTTATCATGAAATATGTTGGGATTTCAGTTGGTCACGCATGAGAGTCGCCCTTGGAAACCGAGATCTAGGCCCAGGTTTGCTTTCCACAGAGCACTGGGAATCTCAGCCAGGATATCACATGGTTTTATTCTGAAAGACATGGCAGCCATATTTGAGAGTCAAAACACAAATGGACCTCACATTGTAGACAGCAATAGCCCTGGCTTCCTGTGAAATTTTGGCCACTCTTTGGAAGCCTTGCCTGTGAGATTTCTCCAGAGCTTTCATTGAAATGAGCTTCCTCACCATTTAGTTGTTCCTGAATGAAGTTAAACACACAGTGCCTCCAACATCATTCTTGAAAAATGGCTAGATAAATACCATGAAATTTTTGAAATTCCCTTGACCATGAAAATGGTGTAGAACAGAGATGCCAGTAAGCTGGAGCCTGATGTGAAGTGGGCCTAGAAAAGTCGTGTGCAGGTGTGTGATAAAATATCTGTGGTGGGGCCATGTGGATCTGCCATTGGCTTCCAAATGGCTTGTGACTGACATGGTGCACCCAGCAGACCCTTCTATGTAAAGGCATCTTGTTATATGGAGAGTTTTCAGGGCAATGTTCAGAATCAGATTGCTATGGTCAAGGATGGGATTGAAGCCTGGTTGGTGCATTATCCTGCAGACCCTGACACACCACACGTGACAGAACTCCCTTTAGCACTGTGTCCCAGTTGAACTCCTTGTATTTTGTGAAGCAAATACCAAACTCACATTGCAGCAGCAAGAAACACATCGACAAGTGGAGGATTGCTGGATGGCTTTACAGTCCACACGGAAAGATTTTCCCCCCAGTGGCCACAGTTTACCTACAAAGAGAGAATTCAGCACTGCTGCCTCATGTTCATTAGAAAATAAGAAACCATGTCCTCCAGGTCACTTAGATACATACCTAGCTTTGATGGTCTCTCTACAAAAAAAGCTAAAACTCCTGACAACAACAAATATTTCAAGTGCCCAAACTCAGAGGCAGTTTCACCAGAAGTCTTTAGTCCAGCAGAGCTCCATTTTTGTGGAGTATTTACCTGTCCCTTACTTTTGGAAACTCCTCTGCCACCTTCAAGGTTGTGAACTCTTGAGCATATTACATTCCAGATATGTATTCACAGATTTTCTAACTCTTCCACTCTAATTGTGTTTTACTTGGGGTGAAGGTAAAGTCAAGGCATTGTTCTGGATTAGAGTGCGAAGATTTTTGTGAAGCACATATTTACATACACATTGGATTCATTTTCCTATTTTCCATTCAAAATGCTGAATGCCTGACACTAACCCATACCCTACTAGACTCTGACTACTAATTCTAATATGATGGAGAAAAATAACCCAAACCGAATAGAAATACAAGCAGTTTAGACGAGGCATAGTGTATTGCTGGACTTGCCTTTTGCATTATACAGGGTAGGACTTATAAATCTAGTCAATATTTTGTTGAAATAGTTCTCCATGTGTTTTTAAAGTTAACAAATAGATGAATTCCTTTCTGCATTTCTCTGTAGCCAATTCAGCACATGTAATTTCATATGCACATATTGAATCGTACCTGTTATCACATGTACATTCTTGTGAGGTGGCTGACTTTGCAGATACAAATTGGGAGAAGAGATCACTCCACCTAAACACAGTTGGAACTGAAAATTCAACCTATGGGTGAGCTTCATAGATGAACAACATGATAAATAAAATCATGTTCAGTATAATGAATATTTTTGGATCAGTGGATGATATACATTTCATCATGAATTTCGATTTCCATATATATTGCTACTTTTTAATGTCTGTGTGTGTGTGTGTGTGTGTGTGTATACACTCTCCAAGTTTTTCATAATATTAACTATATGGGTCTTAATGTACACTCCCTAAATTCATTCGTATTCATGTATGTGGATTTATAATCAAATATTCAAGAGATTATTCTCAGAAATATTCATCCACCTAAAATACATATTTGTTTCCTAGAACTAAAAACTAACTACTGTGAATGGTGCATACAAATCCTAATATTTCTACAGTAACTGACCCAGTTTAACACCAATGCAAGTAGATATTTATGGAACGTGATGTGTATTTTGATGTTCATTTTTAGTCAACACTTGTACATTACTATTTCTTCAGTTTATGCACATCATAAGATATATATTTCATATACAAGTTAGCAAATTTATAGGCATTTGTTTCACTTTCAATAACTTCATTCTTCAGAACACATGTATTCCTCCATGTTTTTTGACAAGACTTTTCATGAGACTTCTTTCTAAACACATTATATTCGATTTCCATAATCACTTTTGAAGCAAAACTCACACACTCTTCATGATGAAATATCACCCTAATATTACCATTAGAAGTATAACTGGTTGGAATGAATGATTTAATATCAATACAAGATTTTCTGTATATTTTCAGATATCAACTCAGTCCATTATTTAAAGCGGACCAATTATATTATTTATTCACAGTATGGTCTATTCTTGCATTATCTCTATATTCTTAGACAGATACTACACCACATTCTACCCCCAATACTCATTTATACGTATTCAAAATATTGTTCCCAGAAATGGTGGAAGAAATACTCATGTCACCTGATCTACATATACATTTTATCACAGTAATATTCTGGAAAATAAAGCAAAGGTCACACTTATGATTGTACCAAAGCCTAAATTTAAAGTGAGCATGGATTTCTAAAAACATCCATGTCCAGGTTGCCTAATTCTCTCAAATGTCAATCCAATTGTTGACTACATACTTGTTTCTTTCTAAGATTATATATTCAAACTCAACCCTGTTGAAAATGTCTAATCCTATCACTCACTTTAAACTTTGCCTGATATCCTAATGTCTCTATTGATATAGGCTTTCCTTCATAATTTCCCAGTTCATCATTTTGACTGTTCATTTGTGCTGACATTTACATTCACTCTCTACCTGAAACCCAATTGCTAAATAACTTTTGGTCCAAATCCTATACTCACTCTTCTTTCTGAATCTACCGACTATCTCCCAAATCCTACTGACTATCCTTTTTTGAATGGATGTTCTCTTCGACATTCAATCATTCAAGGTACAAGGTCCGATGCCATTGTGTATTGATTTATCTGAGACATCTGTGCAGGACATAATTCAAAGATAAGTCTCCCAATCAAGGCCCCAATCCCTTTCTGGGCTTCAAATATTACTTAGATTTCTGTTTTCATACATATATTTCACCTCTATATTTTTATAAATATTGCAGATTTCCAATACCATTATTCATCCAGCAAAATGATTCCTAACCCAAATCGAACAAGTAATCAACCCAAACCATATACTATTCCCTCATTCTAACTTTATAAAGGAGCAGGGAAAGTCTTGGTCTTACAATATAGGAATGTAGGGGATATATCACCTGCTGAAAACCTCAAAGGTCAATGCAGAAATAATCCCTGGAGAAGATGTAGGCAGCTATTAAGGACCTGAGAGAGCAAAAGTCATCTTCCATGGAAAACAACCCTGTCTGGAGAGGGGTTGTTTCTGACTCAGTGTCTCTGTTCCTAATGTACAGAAGATGGACCAATCCAGGCCTGTGTGGAGAGCTGTTCACGGGTGCCTATGGGTGATATACTATTCTAACTGGTGAGAGTGTCACGAGAAATAGGGACAGCATCTATCTCATGGGACCCTTGAAAGCAACTGTTAGGAAAAAGTGGTTGCAAAGGCAGTGACCTCATTCAGTTCCTGAAGGAAGTGACCTCATCTCTATTCCTTGGTGATGGAACTCTCTGAACTTGTGAAACAGGAATCCAGGCACCCAGAGCCAGTCCTAGTCCCAGTCCCAGTGGGCTCACTTGTTTCGATATTCCAAGGACAGAGTCAGTCTTTCTTGGTATCTATTGATGTGAAAATGGCCAAATGCCAGGAAAGCTTTGAAGACTGGCCTTTCCAGAGAAAGCAAGTAGTGGCTTACCACGGGCTCCTGACAATTTCACAGAGTTGGCCAAAGAGACCAGATCTGAGACAGGACAGGCCATTTTGGAGGTACATAGTAAGGCTCACCAGTGAGAGTACACTCCGAATAGTCACAGACCTACTTGGGGGAAGGCGATGCCTTTGTGGTTTTTGTTGTGTGTTTGTGGTTTTATCTCATGTTCTGAGAAAAGGTAAGAAAGGTGGTTTGCTTGGTTTGGAGTGAACCGTTTCTAGTAAGTGATTGGACAAGGCAAGTGTTTCCATGTCTGTGTATCCCAATGTGTCTGTTGTTGTAGACATTAGAAAAGAGAATGCATCAATGTATGGGTCCTGTCTAGTAGAAAGCTTCCCAGCATCAATTTTGCCCAATTTATGAATGGACTGTGGCTTGCATTATCGAAGGGCAACACCTACAAACTTCCTTAGTTCCTGTTTTCTTTCTGAATTCTGGCTACACTCAAGAATAGGCTCATGGTTTTGTGTTCAAGATATTTACCACCTCCAAGCTCTGTGATATGGCCATGTACTGGATAGCTGGAGGGAATGGCGAGCATCTCAGAAAACTCAGATATCAGTGTGACCAGTAAAGTCTCAGTGGAGAAACCCTGCTATGGGCCTTTTGCTTACCTATTGTTCTTTTGCCCTGAATGTCAGGAAGGGCTTTGCCTCACGCCACACATTTGTGAAGCCTGAAGAAACCAGTTTTCAAATGGAAATGAGTGGGCATCACCTGTGGCTCTTTGCTTAACTGCTTTGGAAAGGGATGTGTCTTAATCAGTCTCTTGGCCCTGTGTGAGGCTGTGGCTTAGATTACCAACACCTGGTGGATGTAAAGAAAGATCCCATGTGTGCATACAAAATCAAAATGGCAAAAATTGCAGTCATTGTAGATGAAGTCTCTCGCCTTTCTCTGTAAGGTTCCTGACCTCCAACAAGTGGGTATAGGGATCCTTTGGGTCAAATGAATTCTTCAAAACCATGCAGAGGCTAGTCCATAGGTGCTTCGGTTTTTTCTTGACTCCATTTCACATAAAGAATCTAAATGCCAAAGTCAGAATGCCTCAAATTGGAGAAGTGGAAAAGTATTAATGGCAGACCTGTTTGATCACTCCTGGTTCACAAGAAGGGTGTCCAGGCCACCGTGACTTTAGTCACACACACACACACACACACACACACACACACACACACACACACATATATATATATATATACTCTCCAGATTTTTCAAAATATGAAATATGTGTCTTATTTTACACTCACCAAATTCATTCATATTCATATACGTAAATTTATAATCAACTTTCCAAAGATTATTCTTAGAAATATTCATTCACCTGAAAAACATATTTCTTTCCTATACTGAAAAGTAACTTCAGTGAATGATGCACACAAATCCTAATATTTCTACAGTACCTGACCAAGTTTAACATCAATGCAAGTAGATTCCAATCGGACATGATGTGTATTTTGACGTTCATTTTTATTCAACACTGGTAGATTACTATTTCTTCAATTAATGCACATCATAGGATATATATTTCATCCACAAGTTAGAAAATTTATAGGCATTTGTTTCACTATCAATCACTTCCTGCTTCAGAGCACATGCATTCCTCCATGTTTCTTGACTGGTCTTTTCATGAGAAAAGGGATGGACAAGGCAAGGTAAGGCAACTAAGATAGCACCGAAGACAAGGAAACAGTCCTATTTGGTTACAACCGGATTTAGAGGGCATTGCTTCTGTTGTAATCATTTAATCCTCTGCACCCCAAGTTTAAATTGTTTCAGAATTTTGTACCCAACATGTAAGGGAGGGGCTCAGAAGTTCACAGTCTGCAGAAGTTCATAAAAAGCAGTTTTTGTTTCTGTTTTTTTTTCTCTGTTCTGGGCAAGTTAACATTTTAAGGACACCGGGAATGGGGCAGAGCTATTTTCTTCTCTTTTTTTTTTTCTCTCTGCCAGCTGTTACCATGAAGCCCAGTTGGTAACGTCTTTATCTTAGAAATGTAGCCATCTCTGTGAAGCCCCAGCTCAAGCTCAGAGGCCTTGTTTACATATTGCCAGCATTGTGACTGACTCTTTCCAAACACATTATTTTTGATTTCCATAATTACTTTTGTAGCAAAACTAACATATCTTCATGATAAACCGTAACCATAATATTAATATTAGATGTATCATTGGTTGGAATGAATGATTGTATATAAATATAAGATTTCTTATATATTTTCAGATATCTATTCAATCTGTTATTTAATGTGGAACCAGTTATATTATTTATTCACTTATGGTCTATTCATGCATTATCTCTATATTCAATGACACAGTGTACACCTTTTTGTACCCCCAATACCCATTTATATGTCTTCAAAATATTGCTCCCCGAAATAGTGGAAGAAACACTCATGTCACCACATCTACATATACATTTTATCACAGTAGTATTCTGGAGACAAATGTAAAGGTCACACTTGTGATTGTACCAAAGCCTAAATGGAAAGTGAGCATGGATTACAAAAAACATCCATGTCAAAGTTGCCTAATGCTCTCAAATGTCAATCCTATTGGTGACTACATTTTGTTTCTTCTTAAGATTATATATTCTAACTCAATTCTGTTGAAAATGTCTAATTGTATCACTCACTTTATACTTTGCCTGATTTTGTAATGTCTTTATTGATATCTGCTTTCCTACATATTTTCCCCACTTCATTATTGTGACTGTTCACATGTGCTGACATTTACATTCACTCTCTAACCGAACCCCTATTGCTAAAGATATTGTTTTCCAAATCCTATACTCACTCTTCTTCCTAAACCTACCAACTATCTTCTTAATCTTACCGACTATCCCTTTATGACTGGATTTTCTCTTCTACATTCAAACATCCAAGTAATGTTCCTGCAAGCGTTGGAGGAAGAGATCACCAAGAGAGTGTCTCATGCAACAGCAAGGGGTTAATTGGGGGTCCAGCAAGCTGGGGCTCAGAGCTCACATGAATAGAGCAGAGAGCTCTGAGAACAGCTTAAGCAGAGCTTATATACTTTCCTTGGAGAGGGCAGGGACGGAAATTTATTGATGGGTCAGAGAGAGTGGGCGGTTAGTGTGAAAGTGGGTGAGGGAATACATTCTGCAATTTGACAGTTGGGGACAGCACAATCTGGGAACAAGATTACAAACAGTTCTAAAGATTTCAACAGTGTTTTGTTAAGCATACAGAAAAACAGGAAGTTACAAGTACCTTTTTTATTAACCTTTCATTCCGCACTTCTTCTTCTTGCTACTTTTAATCATAAAAGTGATTATTGGGGCGTGTCACATTCTATGTCTGCTAGTGGGGTATTACCATAAGTTTAACTTGTCCAATTTGAGCTTGGAGTAAAGAAATTACATGGTTGAGCAAACAGGGTTTTATAGTTAGAAATAATATGAGGATTATTATTGGACAGGCCAGGGTTGATAAAAGCGTAGATAACCAGGGGGACTGTGTGAACCAAGACTCAAACCACCCTTTTTGGGCCTCTCTCTCTCATTGACGCTTTTCAAGGCATCCTTTTATTTTACTCATAGGTTTTTTTTACAACCTCAGTATGGTCGGCATCAGAACAACATTCTTATATCAATGCAGCACAAAGGCCCCCTTCTCTCATGAAGAGGAGGTCCAACCCTCAACTGGTGTGTAAAACAAATTCAGATACAGATGTTAAAGATTCCTGCAAAGCTGTGATGGAGGTTTCTATTATCTTTAAGTTTTGGTCTCTTCCTGCTTCTATTTGGGTCATTTGTTGTGTACCATGGAGCAGGGCAGTGGTTCCTGTGATTACCCCTGCCGCAACTCCAATTCCTAATATGATGGCTAAAGTGAGGGATATATGTTTCCAGTGGAACCGGGTTGTATGCCCCCCTGTTTGAACTTCAAATGAACCTGGGTCATTATAGAGCAATCTGGGACACATCTTCACCCTTACACAATTAATCTAATCTGTTGACCATTTCATGAAAACATAAACAATGTTTAAGTATATAGAATTATACTGTTGTAGGGACGGACAAGGCACGGCACTTAAGATAGCACCAAAGACAGGGAAACAGTCCTATTTGGTTGCAACCGGATTCAGAGGGCATTGCTTCTGTTGTAATCAATTAACTCCCTGAACCCCAAGTTTAGGTAGTTTCAGAATTTTGTACCCAACATGAAAGAGAAGAGACTCAGAAGTTCACAGTCTGCAGAAATTCAAAAAAAGAAGCTTTTTTTTTTTTCTGTTTTCTCCTCTATTGTGGTCAAGTTAACTTTTCAAGGACACCTGGGAGGCAGAGAGCTTTTTTTTTTTCCTTTTCTTTTATCCCCCTGCCAACTGTTACAATGGAGCCCAGTTTGTAACTTTTTATCTTAGAAATGTAGCCATCTCTGTGAAGCCCCAGCTCAAGGCCAGAGGCCTTTTTCACACATTCTGTGAAAAACTATTAAGGGGGTGTCTAGCTTCGGAGTGCTGATTTTTCCAGCCAGTAGCCAAGTAGAACAGGGCAACAGAAAAAGAGGAAGTTAATCTACACTGAACTCATTTATAGAGACTCTTTTGCTGAAAGTCCTAAAGTCAGCCATGGTGAAGACTTCTGGAGAAGTTCAGTGAAGATTTTTCTGTGGGCCTGGTACAGATGGGAAAGACGGGGAAGGCGGGGGGTGAGAGCAGCTCCGTGGATCTGAGAATAAGGAAGGAGAAATGTAAAAGAATAATGGAAAGGGTTTTGGGATTTTCCTAGCAACATAAATTGAGCAGTAGAACCGGTAGAGCAGAAAGGAAGACAGGAGTGAATATCCCAAAAAGCCTGTGAGGGACTTTAAATTCTTAGTAACCTGTTTTCAGTGATGACAAAGCAACTTTAAAGGCCATTTTCATTACATCTTCCATAGGGGTCTGAGGGTTCTCCTAAGCTGGTTTGAGCTTTGGGTTAGGTGGTAAGAGGATCTGGTGGGACCCGGTGTGGGCACTGACAGGAAAAGAGAGAAGTGAGTGGGTGGATGGGTACCTCAGTACCTGCTACCTCAGCAAGGGGGCAATGCTCTGAGAACCGGCAGAGGTTTCGGTTTTTGATCTAGTAATTGGAGAAGAGAAATCAGGTTTGCTGAGGTGGGACTGACAGCAGAGTGTATGGAGCAGAAGGCTGAGTTTGAGGAACTATTGGAGAAGCATAGTTCAGGATGTGAGCGAAAGAGGAAAAAGGCCTTCACATAGGGGAATTTCCTTTCACCCTTTTGAGCACTTGCAGAAGTTAAAAAGGTCACACAGAATTTGAGGATCTAGAGACTCCTCTGGGGGCCATCAGTTTGGGTTTTCTAAGTGGTAATATGGCCAATGCTGTGTACTGAATTTGATGAGGATTTTGGGTTCCACCAGGTAGCCCCTGTATGCTCAAATCCCCATGACTTACAGAAGAAGTCGGCTTTTCCCCCACACAGCCATGGCGGTTTGTGGCTTTGATACTCTGCCGGGCAAACATACTAATATAGTCTAGCCAACCTGCATCTGGCTTGCCTGTCCCTACAACCATAATGTTTGTTTCCATTATCTATGGTACGGAAAGGATTTAATGGAATTTTAATGGGATCCTCTTCATCAGGGATATTCTAATAGGAAAGACTTATAGCCAGCTGACAAATGTCTGGGTGGAGAGATGGCCACCAGGTCCCTAAGGGGGCTGTATGCAAGATAGACCATACTTCTTGTCTAGTAGGATTTGTGATCAGCTATCGCTGCTGAAAGGGCTGATGAGCGTTAGGACTACGGGTGGCCAAGGAGAGAGTCTATAGCCTTACCCACGTGGCGAATATGCAATTTGAAAGGGTTAACAGTCTTTTCCAGTTTCCAGCCAGAGTCTGGACATGGCACAGGCTTGAGATGAGAGGCATGGATGCAGGATGTGATTCCCTCTACTTTTACTGCTGTAGGTGCTATAAGTAGCACCTGGAATGTTCCTTTCCAGTGGGGTTCCAGGGATGACACCTGATGTCATCTTATTCAGAGGAAGTCTCTTTCTTGATATCAACGTGGATTCCCCTCGTCCCAGGTTGGAAGCCAGTAGCCACCTGTTTCCACAGGTATAGCTGAGTTCTTAAAAGAGATTTAAGTCTGTCAAGCAAGGGTGTGTGGAAGGGATCCTTAGGTCTTAGAGTCGGGGTTAGGTCTCTTAGTGGAGGAGGGGCCCCATAGAGAATTTCATAGGGGGTGAGGTTACACAAAGAAACAAAGGGAGTATTTCTTGCATGAAACAGTGCATAAGGCAGGAGCATAGTCTAATCTTTTAAGCCGGTCTCTAAGCTTAATTTCGTTAAGGTCTCTTTAATGGTTCTATTTATTTTTTTTATGTGTCCTGAGCTCTGGGGTCTATAAGCGCAATGTAAATTCCAATTAATCCCTAGGGTCCTGGCTAACCCCTGATTTTCCTGGCCCATGAAGGCTGTTCAATTATCAGACCATGTTACATTAGGCAGGACGTGTCTTTGATAAATATCTTTCAGGATCTTCTTGACCACAATTTGTGCCGGTTTTCTTTTCTTTCTTTTTTTCTTTTTTTTTGTGGGAAAGGCTTCAATCCATCCTGAAAATGTATCTACAAAGAATAGGAGATATTTAAGTCCATACCTTGCTGGCTTAATTGCAGTAACGTCCACTTCCCAGAATTGTCCTGGTCTGGTTCCTCATAGGTGCTTTCCTGCAGGAAGCTTGGAAGGGTAAGCATTAACCAATTGACAGAACTGACAGGCTTTTGTTACCCATTCAATTATTTCCTTTCACTGCGAGTGAGTTAGTCTAAAACTCTGTTCTTGATCCTACAGTAATGCCTGCAGTTTTTTTGAACCAAGTTGATTGAGTTGATGTACATTTTTAACGTAGTGTAGGGCTTTCTGAAATTGCAGCCTGGGCTCAGTGAAGTTGAGGAGTTCAGTGTTAGTGTTCTTAGATGTTATCAAAAGCTTGCTGGTGCTCAAGGGTCCATTGGAATTGGGCATTCTCATTTAACAGCTGGTATAAAGGAGGAGCCAAGAACACAAACCCAGGTCCATAACCTGCTAAAGCCAGCAGTCCCAAGAAACTCTCTATGTTGTCTCCTGTTAAATGGGGGTGGTATCTGCACAACGGTTTGTTTCCTGGGCTCAGTGAGCCATCATTTACCGCGCCTAAGGGAATACCCCAGGAAGATTACTTCTTGCAGGCAAATTTGGGCCTTTATGTCCGAAGCTCTCTACCCGAGTTGAGCAAGCTCAGATAATAGTGCTTGGGTCTCAGACTCACAGTTTTCTTTGGTGTTGGCTGCCAGTAGCTGGACATCCACATATTGAAGCAGAATGACTTCGGGGTGCGTAGTTCTGAAGTTGTTGAGATGTCTGTGAAGGGCTTCATCAAAGAGAGTGGGGGAGTTTTTGAACCCCTGTGGGAGTCTAGTCCAAGTTAGTTGACAAGACGTTCTGGTTTCTGGGTCTATCTACTCGAAAGCAAACAGCAACTGATTATCTTTATGCAGAGGCAAGCAAAAGAAAGCATCTTTTAAGTACAGAACAGTATACCATTTTCACTCGGCCACAGCAAAGAGGTTATTGGGGGTCCAGCATGCTGGGGCTCAGAGCTCACTTGAATAGAGCAGAGAGCCCTGAGAACAGCTTTAACAGAGCTTATATACTTTTCTTGGAGAGGGCAGAAAGGGAAATTTATTGATTGGTCAGGGCGAGTGTGCGGTTTGCGTGCACCCGGGTGAGGGAGTATATTCTGCAGTTTGGCAGTTGGGGACAGCACATTCTGAGAACAAAATTAGCAAACAGTTCTCAAGATTTCAACAGTGGTTTGTTAAGCATACAGAAAAACAGGAAGTGACAAGTGCCTATTTAATTAACCTTTCACCAAAGCAAAATGGAAAGTGAGCATGGATTACTAAAAACAACCATGTCCAGGTTGCCTAATGCTCTCAAATGTCAAACCTATTGGAGGCAACATATGTCTTTTTCCTAAGATTATATATTCAACTTCAACCATGTTGAAAATGTCTAACCCTATTACATTATACTTTGCCTGATTTCCTAATGTCTCTATTGATATCTGCTTTCCTACATATTTTCCCCAGTTCATCATTGTGACTGACTCTTCATATGTGCTCATATTTACGTTCACTCTCTACCCAAAACCCTATTGCTAATGAAACTTTCGTCCAAATCCTATATTCACTCTTTTTTCTAAACCTACTGACTACCTTCCTAATCCTGCCGACTATTCCTTTTTGACTGGATGTTCTCTAGAACATTTAATCATCCAAGGTACAAGGTCCTCTGCCATTGCACATCAATTTATCTGAGATATCTGTGCAGAACATAATTCAAAGCTAAGTATCTCACTAAAGGGCCCAATGCCCTTCAGGGCTTCAAATCGTACCTAGATTTCAGGTTTCCTACTTATATTTCACCTATATATTCTAATGAATATCGCAGGTTCCCAATACCATTATTCATCCCGCAGAATGTTTCCTAACCCAAATAGAATATGTTATTAACCCTAACCATACACTGTTCCCTCAATCTAACTTCACAAAAGAGCAGGGACAGAGTTGGTCTTACAATTCAGCAATGTAGGGGATCTTCCACCTGCTGAGAACCTCAAAGTTTGATGCAGAAATGATCCCTAGAGAAGATGTAGCAGCTATGAAGGACCTGAGAGAGCAAAAGTCATCTTCCATGGCAAACCACCTGTTCAGGATGAAGTGATGTGTCTGAATCAGCCTCTCTCCTACTGATATAAAGAAGATGGACCAAACCAACTCTGTGTGGAGAGCTTCTCCTGGGTGTCTACGGTTGATATACCATTCTAACTTCTGAAAGTGTCACAGGAAGTAGGGGCAGCCTCCATCTCAACGGACCCTTGGAAACAAGTGTTAGGACAAAGTGGTTGCCAAGGCAGTGACCTCATTCCCTTCCTGTTGGAATTGACCTACCTCACTTCTTTGGTGATGTAACTCTCTGAACTTGGGATCCAGGAAGCCAGGGACACAGAGCCAGTCCCAGTCCCATTCCCAGTGGACTTACTTGTTTGGATTTACCAAAGAGAGAGTCTGTCTCTCTTGGTACCTAATGGTTTGAGGATGACAAAATGCAAGTAGATTTCTGAAGATGGGCCTTTAATGAGAAAGCAGGTAGTGGTCAGCACAGGCTCCATACAACTTCACAGAGATGGACAAGGAGACCAGACCTGACACAGGACAGGCCATTTTGGGGGAACATAGTATGGCCCACCAGTCAGAGGACACTCTGGATAGTTACAGACTTACTTGGGGGAAGGAGGTGACTTTTTGAGTGTGGGTGTGAGTTTGTGGTTTTGTCTCATGTTCTGAGAATAGGTAGGAAAGGCGGTTTGTTTGGTTTAGAGTGGACTGTTTCTAGAAAGTCCTTTGACAAGGCGAGTGTGTCTGTGTCTGTGTATCCCACTGTGTCCTTGGTTGTACACATTAGAAAACAGAATAGATCAATGGATGTATCCTGTCTAGTAGAAAGCTTCCCAGCATTCATCCTGCCCATTTTAGGAAAGGACTGCTTGTTGCTTTTCGATGGGCAACACCCACTATCTTCCTAAGTTCCAGTTTTCTTCCTGAATTCTGGCCACTCTCCAGAATAGGCTCATGGTTTTTTGTCCAAGATATGTACCACATCCAAGCTCTGTGACATGGCCATGTACTGGATAGCTGAAGGGAATTGCAAGCATCTCAGAAAACTCAGATATCATTGTGACTAGTAAAGTCTCAGAGGAGAAACCCTGCATTGGGATTTGCTGACTTATTGTTCTGTTACCCTGAATTCAGGAAGGTCTTTGCCTCAGGCCACCCCTTTGTGAATTTTGAAGAAAACAGTTTTCAAATGGAAGTGAATCGGCATCACCTGTGGCTCTTTGCTTAACTGCTTTGAAAAAGTATGTGTCTGAATCAGCCTTGTGGCTCTGTGTGAGGCTGTGGCTTAGATTATCAGCGCCTGATGTATCTAAAGAAAGATCCAATGTGTGCATCCAAAACCAAAATGGCAAAAAGATCAGTCATTGTTGATGAAGTCTCTCGCCTTCCTCTGTAAGTTTCCTGACTTCCACCAAGTGAGAATAGGGATCCTTTGGCTCAAATGAGTTCTTTAAAGCGCTGCAAAGTTGCTTTGGTTTCCTAATTACTCCAAATCACATAAGGAATCTAAACCTGAGAGTCAGTAGGCCTCAAATTGGAGAAGCAGAGCAGTATTAAAGGAAGAACTATGTGATCAATCCTGGTTCACAGGAAGGGTGTTCAGGCCACCCTGAGGTTAGGCAAATGACGGGCAAGGGAGCTTATTTTGGACACTCTCTTGGGCTGCGCCATTCATGGAAACCTCTAGCCAAAGGGTATAATGAGTGTATATATGTAAGAAGATGAGTGCCATATGAGAGTGTTTTGGTTATAATTGTGGTCATTTGTGTGGCAGTTGGAAGAGATGACTGGGTCCACCTGGTCTTGAACACTGGTGTGATTCTCCTCAGAGACTGAGTTCTGAAACTTACCTCAGAGAAGTAATTGCTTTGGAAAGACATGTGTCTTAATCAGGCTATTGGCCCTGTGTGAGGCTGTGGCTTAGATTATCAGCAACAGACGGATCAAAAAAAAGATCCCATGTGTGCATCCAAAACCAATATAGCCAAAAGAGCAGTCATTGTGAATGAAGTCTCTCACCTTCCACTGTAAGGTTCTGAAAGAATAAAAGAAATTGAAATTGAAATGTAAAGAACCAGGTTTTGTAAAGTTTCCAAGCTGCGCTCAGAACCTGAAATTCCTGTGGCAGTTAAGACAATTCCTGGAACTGCCCATTAGATGTGTGTTGAAATCTTCCCTGACCACCTAGTTACTTAACAACCCCTTCTCAGAAGCCGTGCATCTCACCACGTATACATCTCAGGGCTTCAACCAATCAGTTTAAATGTGTACCCCTTCTCAGGGCTGACCAATCACCCCCTGCCCCAACTTTTTCCGCCAATGAGTGTGCTAATCATGTTTTAGAGTTGTTATTTGATTTTCCCGTGGTACATGATGATTTCCTAAAGGAGGCTATGATGTATGTAAAGTCGCTGAGCTCTCTAAAGAATGTATATAAACTCTGCTCAAGTTGTTCTCGGGGCTCTTTGTTCTTTGCTCCTCTGAAGGGAGCTCTGAGCCCTAGCATTCTGGACCCCCAATAAACACTTTGCTGATGCATGAGAAAGCCTCTTTGTTGTCTTTTCCTTTGACGTTCGCAGCACCTTTTCATCTGGAGGCCCCAGGTGAGATATACGGCAGCGGTGGACGGAAGACCTCAAGGGACTCCTTTCGGGGTAAGTAAGGCGCCTCTTTCTGGTTTTGGGTTTCAGGCTAGGGTGTGGCAAAATGGCTGTTGGTGAAGAGCATTAGCTCTCTCCTATGGTGTGACAGACGTGTCACAGAGCCAAGGTCACGTCCCTGAGGGACACTCCGGAGGACTAGGGAATTCAAGGAATAGTAGTTTCCTCAACTCGGTTATGTTTTGCTTCAGGATTCGATTTGCCAGCCCATCAGGTTTTGCCGGTAACTCAGTTTTGGTCATTGTTCTGAACTCATGTTGAGTTTACTGTCTGTCTTTATTGTCTAACCCATCAATATTTGCCAGTTACTCTGTTCTAATCTTTGTCATGGACTCATGTTAAACGTTTACTGTTTGTCTTTGTCTGTGTTGTGTTTGTGTCTTCACTGTCCCTGTTTGAGTAACTCCCACTATGGGACAAAGCACTTCCTCTTCTCTGTCTCTGACCCTTGATCATTAGACTGATGTCCGCTCAAGGGCCCAGAATCTTTCTTTTTCAGTAAAACACCGTACCTGGCAGACTCTCTGTGCTTCAGAATGGCCCATCCTCGAATTCGGATGGCCCCAGAAGAATCCTTCCACTTTCCTCTAATCCGAAAATTCAGAGATATTGTCATTCAGCCGGGGCCACGTGGCCACCCATATCAACAGCCATATACTCCTTCCCCCACATTCCTATCATTCAATCTTTCCGCTCCTCTCCCTCTTCCTTCCATTCTCCCTGAGTCACAAGACTGGACACTCCACCCCCTCCTTATCATCTACTCTCCCTCCCCAACCCCCAACACAGTTCCTGATGATCCTCCCACAGCTGACTCAGCCTCTCCACTGCTTGAGGCAATTGGGCCAGACCCAAGCCCTCCAGGGGACTTCCCGGCAGCAGCAGCAACCCCTCCTCCCCTGGAGGAAGCTGGGCAACCTAAAGAAACCCACCGGCGACGGATAATAGAAAACTCAGAAGCCCCTGTGATGCTCTCTCTCCATCCCTATGGGCCTATGAACCGACCCAACTGGGACCCCAACACCTTTGAAGGTAGGAAGCATCTGTCCACTTATTGCCGGGCTCTAATAGCGGGTCTCCAAGTGGCCGCCAGAGAGCCGACCAATTTGGCCAAGGTAAGAGAGATTATACAAGGGCCTAATGAGTCTCCCTCTATGTTTCTGGAGAGAATTATGGAAGCATATAGAAAATATACTCCTTTTGATCCTCAGGCAGATGACCAAAAGGCATTTGTTACAATGGCCTTTATTGAGCAGGCTGCCCAAGATATTAAGAGAAAGTTACAATGTCTAGATGGGTTACAAAATACGACCTTAAGAGATTTAGACAGAGAAGCTGAGAAAGCATAAGATATATATTATAAGTATATATTATAAGTATATAAGTATATTATAAGAGAGAAACTGAGGAGGAGAGGGAACAGAGGAGTGAGAAGGAAAGGGAACAAAAGGAGGATGAAAGGAGCAAAAGGCAGACAAAAGCATTGGCTAAGGTTTTCTTCACAGTAGCAAATATGCCAGAAATTAAAAAGCAGGGAGTCAGAAAGGGATACTTGAGCCCACGCCAAAGGCTGTACCTGGCCTCAGATCAATGTGCCTACTGTAGAGAAAAAGGACACTGAGTCAAAGAGTGCCCCAAAAAGAAGAAGCCACGGCAGCCCGCCATGCTGACTCTAGAAGAGGACTAGGAATGTCAGGGCTCGGATCCCCTCCCCGAGCTCAGGGTAACATTTGAAGTGGAGGGGACTCCAGTGAACTTTGAAGTGGATACAGGAGCAGTATACTTAGCCCTTAAGGCTTCACTGGGCCCCATATCAAATTAATGGTCCCTAGTTCAAGGGGCTAATGGCACTACATATCGGGCTTGGACAACTAAGAGGATTATGGAAGTAGGAAAATGAAAAGTCCACCACTCTTTCCTAGTAATCCAAGAATGCCCAGCCCCATTGATGAACAGGGATCTGCTTACCAAACTCGGGGCTAGAGTAACCTTTAACCCTGATGGTCCCCAAGTGGATGTTCTAAAACCTTCAGTAAAAACTCCCATAGTCACAGAATTGACATTGTCTGTAGAAGATGAACATCAACACTTCGTGCCCCCTAGGACTGATCAAAGAGGCAAACTACAACAGAAATGGATAAAAGATTATCCTAATGCCTGGGCAGAAACTGCTGGGTTAGGTCTAGCCATAAAACAACCTCCATAGTAGTAGAATTAAAAGCCTCTGCCTCTCCAATCAGTGTTAAACAATATCCTCTAAGCAAAGAAGCTAAGGATGGGAAAAGTCCCCATGTTCAGAAATAATTGGCCCTTGGTGTCCTAAGGCCCTGTCAATCAGCCTGGAATATCCCCTGCTACCAGTAAGACAGCCAGGAACTAGGGACTACAGTTCTGTTCAAGACCTAAGAGACATCAACAACAGAGTTCAGGACATTCAACCCACAGTACCCAATTCATATAATTTGCTTAGCACTCTGAATCTGGAGCGGGAATGGTACACTGTGCTGGACTTAAAAGATGCTTACTTCTGCTTGCCCCTACATAAGGACAGTCAGTTGCTGTTTGCTTTCGAGTGGATAGACACAGAAACTGGAACATCTGGCCAACTAACCTGGACTAGACTCCCACAGGGGTTCAAAACCCCCCCCACTCTCTTTGATGAAGCCCCCCACAGGGACATAAATGACTTCAGAACTGCACACCCCGAAGTCACCCTACTCCAATATGTGGATGATCTGCTACTGGCAGCGGACACCAAGGAGAACTATGAGTCTGGGACCCAAGCACTATTATCCGAGCTTGCTCGGCTTGGATATAGGGCTTCTGCCAAAAGGCGCAAATTTTTCAGCAAGAAGTAATCTTCCTGGGTTATTCTCTTAGGGGTGGCAAATGATAGATCACTGAGAACAGAAAACAAACCATTGTGCAGATACCACCCCCATCTAATAAGAGACAACTCAGAGAGTTTCTTGGGACTGCTGGCTTTTGCAGGTGATGGATTCCTGGGTTCGCCTCTCTGGCTGCCCCTTTATACCCGCTGATAAAGTGGAATGCCCAATTCCAATGGAATCCTGAGCACCAACAAGCTTTTGATAATGTCAAAAAAAGGAGCTGCTATCTGCTCCGGCCTTAGAACTCCCAGATATAGATAAACCCTTCACTCTCTACATCGAGGAAAAGAAAGGAATAACACGGGGAGTGTTCACTTAGACTTTGGGACTTTGGAAAAGACCGGTAGCATTCTTATCAAAAAAACTGGACCCAGTGGCTACTGGGTGGCCCTGTTGCTTAAGAGCTATAGCAGCGGCAGCGCTTCTAATAAAAGATGCTCATTAATGAACGTTGGGACAGAAGCTAACCATTATAGCCCCCCATGCCCTTGAGAGCATCATCTGTCAACCTCCAGAGAGGTGACTATCAAACTCCAGAATAAACCACTACCAGAGCCTCTGGATTAGCAAAGACAGAATAACTCTTGGACCTTCTGCTCCACTCAACCTGGCTGCCAGAAGAATCATCAGGACCTGTTGCTCATGAGTGTCAACACATACTGGCAGAGGAAACCAGTATAGGACGAGACTTTTAGGATCCAGCCACTGCCTCACCCTGAAGTCGTATGGTTTACGAAAGAGAACAGCTTCCTCCAAGATGGTATGTGGCGGCTGGAGCAGCAGTAGTTAGAAAAACTAATGTCATCTGATCCTCTGGTCTCCCAGAAGAGACATCAGTCCAAAAGGCAGAACTGATTGCCCTTCCAAAAGCATTGGAACTAGCAACAGGCAAAAGGGCCACCATATACACTGATAGCCGCTATGCATTTGGCAATGCTAATGTGCACGGGGCTATTTACCAGCAAAGGGGGCTATTAACCTCCACTGGGAAAAAAATAAAGAACAAATTTGAGATCCTCCACCTTCTCTCAGCAGTGCAGGGCACTAAGAAACTAGCTATAGTGCACTGTCCAGGGCACCAGAAGGGAAACGACCTCGTTGCACTTATAAACAGAAGGGCAGATGAGGAAGCTTAATTGGCAGCCCTAAACGGAGTGACTCTGTTAACTTTTTCCACACCAGGGGGATCAACATTCAGGAGACTTGGCCACACTGGAACATTCAGGCAACTTATCATCTGAGGAGACAGATACAGAACTCTGGGACCCTACAGAGCCAAGTTTACAATTTCAAAAAGCCCACCTTTATGTCAAAGACGTACACTAGCTCACCCACTTAAGCTCAAAGAAGATATAGACACTCTTAAAGGACCGAAGAAAGGATTTATTATTGACTGAGTCACAGAGGAAAGAAATAGCTTAGCAGGTGACTAGAGCTTGTCAAGTCTGCCAATTAGTTAATGATTACCCATCCAAGCTTCCTGCAGGGAAGCGCTTACGAGGAACCAGACCAGGACAATTCTGGGAAGTGGACTTTTCCTGAAATTAAGCCAGGAAGGTATGGACTTAAATATCCCCTAGTCTTTGTAGATACTCTTTCAGGATTGGTTGAAGCCTTCCCCATGAAGAAAGAAACGGCTCAGACGGTGCTCAAAAAGATTCTAGAAGACATTTTTCCAAAGTTCGACCTGCCTAAGGTAATAGGGTCCAATAATGAGCCGGCATTCCTTGCCCAGGTAAGTCAGGGATTCACCAGGACCCTGAAGATTAATAGGAAGTTACATTGTGCTTATAGACCCCAGAGCTCAGGACAGGTAGAAAGGATGATTAGAACTATCAAAGAGACTTTAACGAAATTAAGCTTGGAGACCGGCATAAAAAATTGGACTATGCTCCTGCCTTAAGCACTGTTTCGTGCAAGAAATACACCCTCTGCCTCTTTGTGTAAACTCACCACTTATGAAATTCTCTATGGTGCCCCTCCTCCAGTAAGGGACCTAACCCCAACTCTGAGACTTAATGATTCCTTTCACACCCCCTTGCTTGACAGACTTAAATCCCATGAACAAACACAGCACCCAGCGATACCTGTGGAAACAGTTTTCCACTGCTTATCAGCCTGGAGACGAGGGAACCCCACATCGATATCAAGTGGGAGTCTGCGTCTACGTGAGACGTCATCAGGTATCATCCCTGGAACGCCGCTGGAAAGGACCATACCAGGTGCTGCTTATAACACCTACAGTGGTGAAAGTGGATGGAATCACTTCCTTCATCCATGCCACCCATCTCAGGCCTGCGCCCTGTCCAGCCTCCGGCTGGAAACTGGAACAGACTGGTAACCTTCTCAAGTTGCGTGTCCGTCGTGTGGGTAGGGCTATGGATTCTTCCCCTGATCACCAGCAGTCCTAATCCCCATCAGCCTGTTCGGCAACAATGGCAAGCTATAAATCCTACTGGGCAAGTAGTGTGGTCTATTTCACATACAGCTCTCTTATGGACTTGGTGGCCATCTCTCTACCTGGACATTTGTCAGCTTGCCATAGGCCTCTCTGACTGGGATCTCCCTGACATAGAGGACCCCACACAGATTCCACTCAAACCCAAACCAGGGCAACATAGACCACCTTACCCCATGAATTATGGATATCATCTTCCCCAGCTCAGGTGTAAACTAGCCAGTCTTGATTTTTATGTGTGCCCAGCTGATTTCCGAAGTCGCAAACAGGCCCAAACCTGTGGAGGACCCAGTGACTTTTATTGTAGATCTTGGGGTTGTAAACAAACAGGAGCTACATGGTTGAACCCAAACTCCCCAGACAGTATCATTCAGGTAGGAAAAAATGACACCTGGTTTGATCCCAAGAAATGTGCCGCTAGCCAAGTTGTGTCAAAAACTCGCTGTGGAAAGAATAGTCTATGTTACCCCCTCAATATAACTTTCACTTCCAAAGGAAGGGGCTACCTCAGAACAACATGGTCTATGGGAAATAGGTGAGAAATGCGATTCTATATTTATGGCCCTCGTTATGACGTTGGTCACTGGTTCACCATCCTGCTTAAAAAGGAAGAAAATCCCACAGCAATAGGGCAAAATCCCCTCAAGCCAGGAATTAAGCCTCCAAAACCTCCCATGCCTAGATCTACCAGAACCCCTCTACCATCTCATACTTCCCAGTTTCCATCTTTGCCTACTTCCCCAGTCCAGAGTACAGCTGACTCCTGCCCCTGGGAACTAATTAAAGGAACCTTAATTGTACTGAACTCCACACAGTCAGAACTCCTTGCATTTCAACCCATGTATTTGACAGCTTTGTAAATTATCGTGTAATGGTGCAGATACTCCCCAGGGTGCTTTATTATGATGCAGAATCATTTTAAGGTCTACTAGGGGGACAAACAACCTGATTTTGCTGGCATCCAGTGTCCCTTACTCTAGCCATCCTATTGAGGATAGGAGCTGCTGCAGGAGTGGGTATGGGAACAGCTGCTATGATCCATGGGTCACAACAAATGGCCTGATAAGAAACAGCAATAGATCAAGACTGGAAGACATTAGAGACCTCCATCACAGTGCTGTAGGAATCCTTAAACTCTCTCTCTGAAGTTGTTTTACAGAACAGGTGAGGATTAGACCTCCTCTTCATGAGGGAGCGGGGCCTCTGTGCTGCACTGAGAGAAGAATGTTGTTTTTATGCTGACCATACTGGAGTTGTAAAAGAATCCATGAGTAAATTGAGAAAATGCCTTGAAGAGTGCCAGAGAGAAAGGGAGATTCAACAAGGGTGGTTTGAGTCATGGTTTACCCAGTCCCCCTGGTTAACTACACTCCTATCAGGCTTAGCTTGACAACTGATCATCCTTATGGTGTTGCTAACTTTGGGACCTTGTTTGCTTAACCCCATAGTTTCCTTTCTCCAGGCTCAAATTGGGCAGGAAAAACTCATGGTAATCAGACAGAAATACGCTCTACTGGCAGAAATAGACTGTGAGACCCCGCAATAATTATGATTCATTGCTTTTAAGATTAAATATAGTAAGAAAAAGGAGTGGGAAATGAAAGAATAAAAGAAATTAAAATTGAAACTTAAAGAACCAGGTTTTGTAAAGTTTCCAAGCTGCACTCAGAACCTGAAATTCCTGTGGCAGTTAAGACAATTCCCGAAACTGCCAATTAGATGTGTGTTGAAATCTTCCCTGACCACCTAGTTACTAAACAACCCCTTCCCAGAAACCGTGCAGCTCATCACGTATACATCTCAGGGCTTCAACCAATCAGTTTAAACGTATACCCCTTCTCAGGGCTAACCAATCACCCCCTGTCCGACCTCTTCCTGCCAATGAATATGCTAATCATGTTTTTGGGTTGTTATTTGATTTTCCCGTGGTATGTTGATTTGCTAAAGGAGGCTATGATGTATGCAAAGTCCCTGCCCTCTCTAAAGAATGTAAATAAACTCTGCTCAAGTTGTTCTTGGGGCTCTTTGTTCTTTGCTCCTCTGAAGATAGCTCTGAGCCGCAGCATGCTGGACGCCCAATAAACCCTTTGCTGTGGCATGAGACAGTCTCTTGGTGGTCTTTTCCTCCGACTTTTGACCGACCTTTTTACCTATGAAGGACCTGAGAGAGCAAAAGTCAAATCCATGTCAACTTCCATGTCAAACAACCTGGTCAGAATGAAGGAATGTGTCTGAATCAGCCTCTCTCTTCTTAATGTAGATTAAATGGACCAAACCAGGCCTGTGTACAGAGCTGTTCCCAGATGCCTATGGTTGATATACCATTCTAACTTGTGAAAGTGTCACAGGAAGTAGGGGCAGCCTCCATCTCATGGGACGATTGGAAGCAACTGTTAGGACAAAGTGGTTTTCCATGGCAGTGACCTCATTCAGTTCCTGAAGGAAGTGACCTACCACACTTACTTGGTGATGGAACTCTCTGAACATGGGATCCAGGAAGCCATGCACCCAGAGCAAGTCTTAGTTTCAGTCCCAGTGGTCTCAATTGTTTGAATTTACCAAAGACAGAGTCATTGTTTCTTGATACCTACTTATGAGATGATGCTCAAATTTCAGGAGAGCTCTGAAGAGCGGCTTTTTCTGAGAAAGCAGGTAGTGGCTCAACCATGGCTCCTGACAACTTCAAAAAGTTTGCAAAGAAGACCAGATCTGAGATAGGACAGGCCATTTCGTGGGAACATAGTATGGCCCACCAGTCAGAGGACACTCAGGATAGTCACAGTCATACTTGGGGGAAGGAGGTGCTGTTGTGGGTGTCAGTGTGAGTTTGTGGTTTTGTCTCATGTTCTGAGAATAGGTAGGAATGGCGGTTTGTATGTTTGGACTGGAAAGTTTCTAGAAAGTCGTTTGACAACACGAGTGTTTCTATGTCTGTGTATCCCACTGTATCCGTGGTTGTAGACATTTGAAATGCGAATGCATCAATGGTTGTGTCCTGTCTAGTATAAAGCTTCCCAGCATTCTTCCCACCCAATTTAAGAATGGAGTGCGGCTTGCCTAATGGATGGTGAACAGCTACTATCTTCCTAAGTTTCTCTTTTCTTCCTGAATACTGGCCACTCTCCAGAGTATCCTCATGGTTTTGTTTCCAAGATATGTACCACGTCCAAGCTCTGTTATATGGCCATGTACTGGATAGCTGAAGGGAATGGGAGCATCTCAGAAAACTCAGATATCAGTGTGACCAGTAAAGTCTCAGTGGAGAAACCATGCTTTGGGCCATTTGCCTACTTATGTTTCTATTACCCTGAATGTCAGGAAGGTCTTTGCCTCAGGCCACCCCTTTGTGAAGCCTGAAGAAAACAGTTTTCAAATGGAAATGAATGGGCATCACCTGTGGCTCTTTGCTTAATTGCTTTGGAAAGGGATGTGTCTGGAACAGCCACTTGGCCTGGTGTGGTGGCAGTGGCTTAGATTCTCAGCACCTGATGGATCTAAAGAAAGTTTCCAAGTGTGCATCCAAAACCAAAATGGCCGAAAGAGCAGTCATTGTGTATGAAGTCTCTCACTTTCCTCTGTAAGCTTCCTGAGCTAAATCAAGTGAGAATAGGGATCATTTGGGTCAAATCAGTTCTTCAAATCCCTGCAGAGGCTAGTCGATAGGGGCTTGAGTTTTCTATGACACCAATTCACATAAAGAATCTATACCAGACAGTCATTAGGCCTCAAATTGGAGAAGCAGATCAGATATAGGGCAGGCCTATTTGATCACTCTTGGTTCACAGCAAGGGTATCCAGGCCACCCTGACTTTAGGCAAATGAGGGGCAAGGGTGCTTATTTTGAACAGTGTATTGGGCTGTGCCCTTCATGGAAACCTCCAGCCAGAGTTTATGATGAGTGTCTATGTGGAAGAAGATGAGGAGCATGTGGGAGTGCTTTAGTTTTAATTGTGGTCATTTGTGTGGTGGTTGTAAGAGATGCCTGGGTCCACCTGGGCTTGAACTCTGGTGTGATTCCTCTTAGAGAATGCGTTATGGAACTGACTTCAGAGAAGTATTGCCATGAATTGTGTTGGGATTTTAGGAGGCCACACATGAGAGTCGCCCTTGGACACTGAGATCTAAGCCCAGAGTGGCTTTCCACAGAGCACTGGGAATCTCAGCCAGGATATCACATGATTTTATTCTGAAAGACTTGGAAGCCATAGTTGGGAGTCAAAACACACATGGACCTTACATTGTAGACCTCAATGGGGCTGGCTTCATGTGACCTTTTGGCCAGTCTTTGGGAACCCTTGCCTGTGAGAGTTCTCTAGATTATTCATTGAAATGTGCTTCCTCTAAATTTAATGGTTCCTTAATGAATTGAAACCCACAGTTTCTCCAACTTCATCTTTGAAAATGGCTAGATAAATACCATGAAATTTTTGAACTTCCCATGGCCACCTGCCACTGGAGAACCTTTGGATGTACAGTTTCTGATCCTGAGTGTACCAGACAGTGCCTTGATTGACTGGATTTTATGAAAATGGTGTAGAACAGCAATGCCAGCAAGTTGGGGCCTGCTGAGTAGTGGGTCAAGAGCTGTTGTGTGCAGTTGTGTGATAAAACATCTGTGATCGGGACATGTGATTCTGGCATTGACTTCCAAATGACTTGTGGCTGACATGTTACAGTCAGGAATCACTTATATGTCTGAAACCTCTCCATAAAAGGCATTTTGTTATAAGGAGACGTTTCAGGGCAATGTTCAGAATCAGGTTGCTATGGGCAAAGGGACAAGCTATGTGGGATAGAAGCCTGGTTGGTGCATTCTCCTGCAGACCCTGACCCACCACACGTGACAGGACTCCCTCCAGCACTGTGTCCCAGTTTAACTCATTGCATTTCATGAAGCAAATACCAAACTCCCAGTGCAGTAGAAAGAAACACCATGAAAAGTGGAGGATGACCAAATGGCTTCACAGTCCACATGCAGAGGCACTTAGCTTTCAGTGGCCACAGTTTACCTACAGAGAGAAGTCAGCACTGCTGCCTCATGTTCGCTGAAAAAATTGAAACAATGTCCTCCAGGTCTCATAGATGTAGACCCAGCTTTGATGGTCTCATTTGAATGGAAGCTAAAGCTTCTGACAACAACATATATGTCGAGTGCCCATCGTCAAAGGCAGTTTCTCAAGAAGTCTTTAGTCCGGCAGAGCTCCAGGTTTGTGTAGTGTTTACCTTTTAGACCAGGTTGCAAGAAAAGACCACTGACTCCAATTAAAATCAGATTAAAGCAAGCTTATTATCTCCACCACCCTGGCTGCCTCTCCCTCCCAAAACGTCGGGAACAGGAGAGCTGCCCAGCTTTATAGCCCAGAAAGTTACACAAAAGTGGGGTTACAAATAACAGAATTCTGACAAGCATCACACTAATGGTAGTTTACATTTTTGTTTGCTGGCTCCAACATCAGAATTTATGAGGACCATTAGAGCCTCAGAGAGTGTCGTCTGGCCAAGGAAGGCCAATATTTATGAGGTGTCAACAAAGTTTCAGAGAGGGCTGTTATCTGGTCAGAGAGCCAGGCATGGGTGAGTTCAAGGCACGGGCAGGCATTCCAAGCAGGTTCAGAATTTGGTGTAATTTATAGTTAAGCCAAAATTATCTTTTCATGGCTTTGTGGCAAGATGGCTCCCAATTTTAATAAAAGATCAGGTTGGGTCAATCATTCCCCCCTTTTCTAATGTGTTCCTTTCATATATTTGATTGGGTAGGAAGAGCACTGTGGGAATTTTAATCCCTCAGGTAACAGTCTCCCGATTTTTTGAACTCACCCAGAAACAGGTCTCCCTGATTTTACCTGACTTAATTAATTACTTATATTGATATTCTATTTATTTTTGTCTCCATTGTTGTAAGAAGAGAGGCGTCACTCATTTAGACTTCTTCTGAGCTGAGAGAGGGTGATGTGAGGGGGCACCGCCTGAGGGACATTAGTTGCCTTTTAGAAGTCAGTTAGGTTTGAAGTCTGGATGGGGAAGAACAGGTAGTAAAGCCATCCGGGGATGGGTTCTTCTATGAGAGAAACAAAAAAACATGAGTACTTAATAAATGTTGTAGCAGCTGGAACATGTCACTGTATAGAAGTTCCCTCACCAGTCTTTAATATCCCCAGTTATCAGGACTGTCAACTTAATATTTAACTTTTAGTGTTACATTTGTCCCTCCCCATAAGATTCAGTTTAATAATTTAATGTCATCTGATCTTGCAAAATACTTTTACTAGTATGACCTCTGTGTCTAATAGAGAAACCTTTAATTCTCTTACTCATTGCTGGATAATCATACTAACAAATACCAAGCCTATGTGTTTAGGTTAAGAATATCTGTAGGCCTTAAACTAAAAACTTCTGCCTCTGGCAGATAATCTTGATAGTCTCTTTTTATAGTTATCAGGCATTCCTGTCTGAGAATCCTTCTTTGTAGCCTCCAGTCTTACTTATTTTGGGAGGCTAACATAAAGTGTATACCTTAAAATATTATTATTACTATTATTATATAAAATGCCCAGGAATGGCTGTAATTTGTTTTTAACTGTCTTTTCTAAGTGTTTAAGATGAAGCAGTCAAACTGACTTTTGTTTCTATCTATAGTGAACAGTCAGCTGAGCTTTTATGGGAGTCATTCCTGGGGAAACTTGAGAGCAGCTTCTCAGTTCTGCTAGTGCCATTTGCGCTAGGTGGGTCCAGGTCTTGTTTGACCATGTGGCTTCCCTCAGAAGCATCAGGGATGTCTCCCTTCTCTGATGACTCTCCTCTTCGTAGCAAATGCACTGATTGGCTTTCTGTTCTCCAGTGGTCTCATTAATCTCCCTGATCAGGAAGTTATGTGGTTCAGAGTTGCAAAGCTCTTTAGAGAAGTTCGCTGTTCCCTGGATACAGACTGACTCAGAGGGCAAGAGCCAAATATTGGTTTTCTTGTCCCTTTTCATATAACTTTAATTTTAAATCCTAATCTTAAACATCCATCAAATAAATTTTAACAGACTTATATTAAGAGTACTGGGCTTTAATGTCTATAATTTAAAATTATTTATCTTTTTATTATTTGGGATCTGTATTATTCTGTCTGTCTTGTAGGTGATGGCTAATTATCTTAAATTAACCAATGTTGTGTTATTAAAGCAACACTTCTGTAAAACACTAACAGGGAATCTTTATATCACCCATAAGGAAATTACAAAATAAAATTAACAACAGTAAACAAACTTAGTTCGTGTAATAGCTACCCTAAAATTTTTGGCTGAGTTATACATTATATCCTCTGTTTGAGATGCTAGTAATATTGACAGGAAAAAAAAACTTTTGAAAATATCTTTAAATGAAATAACATCTGACCTACTGCTTTCGTAGTCATTCTCACATAATAAGATGGGACACAGAGCCTTATCTCAGGTAAGGAAGGGCTCTTTATTAATCTTAAGTGTTTTAATTCTAAAGCTAATCTTTGTTTTTTAAATATCATTTTACAAAGTTTACATAAATTGTTTGAGGTCACATGAACATTAGCTAAGACCATATGATATAGCATTTAAAACATGAATTAAAAAAAGGCTGAAAGTTTTTAACCTTTACATAGATTAGGCTCTCATTAACTTAAAATACATTTAAATTGTTCCCCAATATAAAAAGTAACATAAAAGTTTACATATCTTATTGACAACACGTAAATAAATCCCAATATATATATATATTTTTTTACCATACAACTTCAGAACACCAGCTTGATATAATGCTCTTTTAAAGTTTCTACCTTACAGACTTGTGTACCTGGAAGATATGAGCACATTAATAGCATCACAATTGCATTGATTTTTCTACATTAACCAAGTTTAGCTTTTAAAGAAATGGCAGTACAGTGCTCTAAAATAACAGTTCTTATTTAATCAGTTGTTTAATTTTTATGGTTGCTTGCTCTAGAAAAGTAAAACTTAATAACCACAATGTTATGGGTAAACTTATGTTTTAAGAAATTTTTGTCTCTTTAACACATGACTGATTTTTACAATCTTATACAGACTTTAGGACAAATTTATACAGACCTTAGTAAATCAATCAGATATCTAACAAAAGTACTCATGAATGAGTAATCCCATATCAAATTTACTTTACTTATTTATCAAAATATTAGACAAATGTATTGAACAGTGTACCATTTTTTGTTGAAGAAAAAGTCCTAGAACCAAGGCATATTAGACCTTTTGTCGGCATTAATATTTTATTAGATTTTTGAACACCTAGAAAAACTTGTAAGGTTAAATTTAAAGACATTTATTTTTATCTGTTTATCCGATTTAAATTGTACCAATTAAATCACTTGAATTAAAGATCTTTGGATCCACGTTTTAAAATTTGTTTTTATGAGTGCTTTTTTTATGAGTGCTCCTTATATGTGTTAATTTGTATAACATATATATGATATAGGGATATATGTATATATAGACATACAACACATAACAAAAGTGTGCACACATAATAATAGTAAAGGCCTTGTAGCTTTTTGCAGTTGAAATCTCCATTGCAATGTTTCAAAAACTCCACTGTTGGTCAAAGATAGAGCTGATCAGAAAAACATTAACCTAGGTCTGTAGGATCAAATTCATGAGCTCAAAAAAAGAATACAGAATCTAAGGAAAAAAAATAAGAGTCCTAGAAAAAATGACTGCCCAGTAATTAATAAATACCATACAATTTACCTTTTTTCCTGCCTTAGGCCTCAGATCAGTCTCCTACTGAGCTTGCAGGCTTCTTTCATTTGCATTTCAACAAAAGTCCTGGCTGAGGTCTGAAAGGAGCAGGGAAAAACTGCTATTCTGAGCAGACACCTCAGGCCTAAGGCATTTTAACCATAATTTTGAGGTTCGGATGTTGAAAATTATGATACAATTTTAAGATGAAATTCACAAAATTTTATATCTTTACATCTTGTTTTGTCAACAGATACCATACTATGATTTACTATCCTTGTCCAAATTAATGCACTGGTACACACTGTGATATTTTCTCAGTCTACCCAATTCAAAATTAGTGACAAATAAAACTGAATGTTTGGGAAGTTACTTGCCAACTTGGAAGTAGAGTGCTTTAGTTTTCCATCCTAAGTATTTAAGTTATCTGGCATGAATTATCTGAAATCATAAACTAAACAATTACCTAAACCCGACTTTTAACTGCAAGATTGAGCAATGCTACAAAAACCCATCCAGATACCAGATTGTTACAATAAAACATCATCATTTAGACACACATTGAACTAATATCATTCCCAAGAAACAATTTATAATATCAGCACATTATTGCACATGTCTTAAAGGGCCAGAAACAAAGACACAAGACAGACAGAAAGAAGCTCCAGACTATGGCTGACAGACAGAAGCCTTAAAAATAGAGCAGATAAGAGAAAAATTTCCTACACCAGTGGCAGGATAGATGTCCTCACAAGGGGATCAGATGTTTTCACAGAGGGCAACCTGAATTGTAATATCAAGGGTTTCCATGGTGACTTTACTGCATTTAGTGTCCCCTTTTTCTTTTTCTTTTTTTTAAGAAGACAGAGGTGGCATAATCCTTACAGTGCAGGGAACGAAGGAAGGAATTCCTTGAAGCAGCAGGGCTTTGGTAGATGCTGGGAGTCCCTCAGTCCCTCCTTTTACTTATGGGACTAGCTCCTCTGGTTTGGTTCCACCCCAATCTCGCTCCATCTCCTAACATTTCAGTAGTCAGCTCTCAAAAAGTTCCAGGGTCGGGGGGTTATCAAAATTTGTAACTTAAATTTCGGTTTCTGACCTTGAAGCGAATTAATACCTATTTAATAATGAGGACAAGGTTTGAGAAAAAAAAAAGGGAGGTTTGCTGCTTTGCTAACAAAGCAGAAACACAGGGGACTCTGCCCAAAGGTTGTGACTCTCTTGAACTGGAGCAACAAGGGGTTTTAAAGGAGTTTCCATTGTTAACCTGGGAGATACTCTGTTCCTTGGTGGCCAGCAGGCATTGCCCTCTGCAGTGGGTGAGTTCCAGGCTGCCAGCTAGGGGCTTTTCTCATCCTGCTTAGCAAAGGGGGGTAAACTTCATCACAGTTTTTTAGAACACAGTCCAAAGGGTGTCAGGCTTACTTGCTTTATTACCCATTTTTACGTCCAATATCCTTAAGTTTTTACCACAGAAATCAAACAACAAAATGCACAAAAACAAACAAACAAAAAACATATAGAACACAAAACAAAACACAAAGAAACAGAAACCTGGTGAAGATACAGAAAAACTGAGGAGCAATGAAATGTCTTGCTGAAGCTCCGGGGTAGGAGCTCCTGCGTGCCCGGCTGCACCTTTCTACCCTTTCAGAGAAATTCCATACAGAACAGAACAGAGGACAGAACATTTCTTGTTACTGTCCTGGACAGGAGTACATGTGAGCGTCCCCAGGCCACCTCTCTGTAATCAGAAGACATCTCCCTTAACCAGATATCAGATGTTATAAAGGCACCACCTACCAATGGAGGCCTCCTCCACCAGGTGCTTGCTAATAGTTTTAGTGTGATGGTTCACTGCAGTGCTCCCTGGACCGAAGGCTCACTCCAAGGCTTTGGAACTTGGCTCTCCAGCCCTGAGCCCTGGAGGAAAGGCCAGCATCAGAATTTCCAGCAGTCTGGTCTTGTGATCTGGTCAAGTCATCTCGCTGGGGAACTCCAAAATGTTAGACCAGGATGCAAGAAAAGACCTCTAACTCCAATTAAAATCAAATTAAGGCAAGCTTATTAGTTCAACCGGCTAGGCTGACTCTCCTTCTCAAAACGGCGGGAAAAAGACAGCATCCCCACCTTTCCTACACCCCAGCTTTATAGCCCAAAAAGTTACACAAAAAGGGAGTATCAGAAAACAGAACTTTGACAAGCATCACACTAACTGTAGTTAACATTTTTTATTTGCTGGCCCCAGCATCAGAAATTATGAGGACCATTAGAGCCTCAGAGAGGGTCGTTGTCTGGCCAGGGAAGGCCAATATTTATGAGGTGTCAGTAAGGTTTCAGAGAGGGCTGTGATCTGGTCAGTAAGACAGGCATGGGTGAGTTCAAGGCATGGGCAGGCATTCCAAGCAGGTTCAGAATTTGCAGTAATTTATAGTAAAGCAAAAATTATCTTTCCATGGCTTTAAGGCAAGATGGCTCCCAATATTAATGAAAGATCAGGTTGAGTGATCACCCCTGTCCCTTCCTTTTGGAAACTCCTCTACCACCTCCAAGGTTGTGAACTCCTGATCATTTTCCATTCCAGATAAGTATTCACAGAATTTCTAACTCTTATCCTCTAATTGTGTCTTACTTGGGGCAAAGGTAATGTCAAAGCATTGTTCTGGATGAGAGTGGGAAGATTATTGTATATCACATATTTGCATACACATTGGATTCATTTTCCAATTTTCCATTTGAAATACTGAATTCCTGACACTAACCCATACCCTACTAGACTCTGACTAATAATCCTAATATGATGGTGAAACATAACCCAAGCAGAATAGAAATACAAGTCGTTCAGAGGAGGCATGGTGTGTAGTTGGAATTGCCTTTTGCATTATATAGTATAGGAGCTATAAATCTAGTCAATTTTTTGTTGAAATAATTCTACATGTGTTTTTAAAGTTAACAAATATGGGAATCCTGTCTCCCTTTCTCTGTAGCACACGTATTTTTATATGCACATAGAGAATCCTACCTGGTATCACACATACATACTTGTGAGGTGGCTGAATTGGCAGATACAAATTGTGAGAAGAGATCACTACTCCTAAACGCTGTTTGAACTGAAAATTCAACCTATGGGTGAGCTTCCTAGTTCAATAACATTATACATAAATCCATGTTCAGTAAAATGAATATTTTTGCATCTCTGGATTATATATATATATATATATATATATATATATATATATATATATATATATATATATATATATATCATGATGAATTTCGATTGGCATATACATGGCTACTTTTTTTTCTTTTTTTGGTTGTTCAAAACGTTACAAAGCTCTTGACATATCATATTTCATACATTAGATTCAAGTGGGTTATGAACTGGCATTTTTACCCCAAATAAAGTTTGCAGAATCACATTGGTTACATATCCACATTTTTACATAATGCCCTATTAGTTACTGTTGCATTCTGCTACCTTTCCTATACTCTATGATCCCCCTCTTTTCCCCTCCCATCTTCTCTCTCTACCCCATCTACTGTAATTATTTTTTCTCCTTGTTTATTTTCCCATTCCCTTCACAACCTGTTATATGTAATTTTGTATAACAATGAGGGTCTCCCTCCATTAACATGCAATTTCCCTTTTCTCTCCCTTTCCCTCCCACCTCATGTCTCTGTTAATGTAAATCTTTTCTTCCTGCTCTTCCTCCCTGCTCTGTTCTTAGTTGCTCTCATTATATCCAAGAAGACATTTGGTATTTGTTTTTTAGGGATTGGCTAGTTTCACTAAGCATAATCTGCTCTATTACCATCCATTTCCCTTAAAATTCCATGATTTTGTCATATTTTAGTGCTGCGTAATACTCCATGGTGTATAAATGCCACATTTTTGTTATCCATTCATCTATTGAAGGGCATCTAGGTTGGGCCCACAGTGCAGCAATTGTGAATTGTACTGCTAAGAACATCGATGTGGCAGTATCCCAGAGGTATACACTATTTTAAGGTCTTCAGGAAATAGTCCAAGAAGGGCAATAGCTGGGTCAAATTGTGGTTCCATTCCAAGCTTTCCCAGGAATCTCCATACTGCTTTCCAAATTGGCCACACCAGTTTGCGGGAACAGCTCTCCTCATAGGCCTGGTTTGGTCCATCTTCTCTACATTAAGAAGAGAGAGGCTTACTCAGACACAACCCTTCATCCTGAACAGGTTGTTTGCCATAGAAGATGACTTTTGGTCTTTCAGGTCTTTCATAGCTGCCTACATCTTCTCCAGGGATCAAATATGCATGGATCTTTGAGGTTCTCAGTAGGTGGCAGATCCCCTACATTGCTGTATTGCAAGACGAACCCTGTCCCTTCTCTTTTGTAAAGTTAGATTGAGAGAACAGTGTATGGTTAGGGTTTTAATAACATGTTCAATTTGGGTTCGGAATCATTCTGATGGATGAATAATGGTATTGGGAACCTGTGATATTTATAAAACTATAGAGGTGAAATATAAGTATGAAAACAGAAATCTAGGTAAGATTTGTAGCCCAGAAGGGAATGAGGCCCTTGATTGGGATACTTAGCTTTTAATTATGTTCTGCACGGTTGTCTCAGATAAATTGATAATCAATGGCATAGGACCTTGTACTTTGGAAGATTGATTGTAGAAGAGAACATCCACTCAAATTGGGATAGTGGGTAGGATAAGGAAGAGAGTCGGTAGGTTTAGGAAGAAGAGTGAGTATAAAATTTGGATCAAGTGTTCTTTAGCAATAGGGTTTCATTTATACAGTGAATGAAAATGTCAGCACATGCGAAGAGTCAGTCCCAATGATGAACTGCGGAAAATATAGGAAAGAAGATATCAATAGAGACATTACAAAATCAGGCAATTGTAAAGTGAGTGATAGGTTTAGACATTTTCAACAGGATCGAGATTGAATACATAATTTTAGGAAGAAACAAATATGTAGTCACCAATAGAAATGACATTTGAAAGCATTAGGCAAACTGGAAATGGAAGTTTTTAGTAATCCATATTCAACTTCCATTTAGGATTTGGTACAATCATAAGTGTGACCTTTGCATTTTGTGCCCAGAAAATTATTGTGATAAAATATATATGTAGATCATGTGACATGAGTATTTTTTACACCATTTCTGTGAGCAATATAAATTAGTATTGGGGGTACAAAGTGGTGTACCCTGTGTCTATGAATATAGAGATAATGCATGAATAGAACATACTGTAAATAAATAATATAACTGGTTACACTTTAAATAATGGATTGAATTGTTATCTGAAAATATATAAGAAATCATATATTGACATACAATCATTAATTCCAACCAGTTATATATCTAATTGTAATCTTAGGGTTATTTTTTATCATGAAGTGTGTGTGAGTTTTGCTTCAAAAGTGATTATGGATCGAAAATAATGTGTTTGGAAAGAAGTCTCATGAAATTACCAATCAAGAAATATGGAGGAATCCATGTGTTCTGAAGCAGGAAGTGATTGAAAGTGAAACAAATGCCTATAAATTTGCTAAATTGTGGATGAAATATATATCCTGTGATGTGCATAAACTGATGAAATAGTATGTACCAGTGTTGAATAAAAATGAACGTCAAAATACACATCATGTACCATAGGAATCTACTTGCATTGATGTTAAACTGGGTCAGTTACTGTACAAATATTAGGATTCGCGTGCATCATTCACCGAAGTTAGTTTTCTTTTTTTTTTTAAATTTTTATTTATGCTTGTTCAAAACATTACATAGTTCTTGATACAACATATTTGTCACTTTGATTCAAGTGGGTTATGAACTCCCATTTGTACCCCGTATACAGATTGCAGAATCACATCAGTTACACATGCATTGATTCACATATTGCCATACTAGTGTCTGTTGTATTCTGTTGTATTCTGCTGCCTTACCTATCCTCTACTATCCCCCCTCCCCTCCCCTCTCCCACCATCTTCTCTCTCTACCCCCTCTACCTTAATAAATTTCTCCCCATGTATTATTTTTCCCTTTCTTCTCTCTTCCTCTTGTATGTAATTTTGTATAACCCTGAGGGTCTCCTTCCATTTCCATGCAATATCCCTTCTCTCTCCCTTTCCCTCCCACCTCTCATCCCTGTTTTAATGTTAATCTTCTTCTCATCCTCTTCATACCTATTCTGTTCTTAGTTAATCTCCATATATCAAAGAAGACATTTGGCATTTGTTTTTAAGGGATTGGGTAGCTTCATTTAGCATAATCTGCTCTAGCGCCATCCATTTCCCTGCAAATCTATGATTTTTTGTCATTTTTTAATGCAGAGCAATACTCCATTCTGTATAAATGCCACATTTTTTTTATCCATTCATCTATTGAAGGGCATATAGGTTGGTTTCACAGTCTTGCTATTGTGTATTGTGCTGCTATGTACATCGATGTAGCAGTGTCCCTGCAGCATGCTCTTTTTAGGTCTTTAGGGAATTGACCGAGAAGGGGAATAGCTGGGTCAAATGGTGGTTTCATTCCCAGCTTTCCAAGAAATCTCCATACTGCTTTCCAAATTGGATGCACCAATTTGCAGTCCCACCAGCAATGTACAAGTGTACCTGTTTCCCCACATTCTCACTAACACTTGTTGTTTGACTTCATAATGGCTGCCAATCTTACTGGAGTGAGATGGTATCTTAGGGTGGTTTTGATTCACCTTTCTCTGACTACTGGAGATGGTGAGCATTTTTTCATGTACTTGTTGATTATATGTCCTCCTCTGAGATGTCTGTTGAGGTCCTCGGCCCATTTGTTGATTGGGCTATTTGTTATCTTATTGTTTAATTTTTTGAGTTCTTTGTATACTCTGGATATTAGGGCTCTATCTGAAGTGTGAGGAGTAAAGATTTGTTCCCAGAATTTAGGCTCCCTATTTACCTCTCTTATTGTTTCTTTTGCTGAGAAACAACTTTTTACTTTGAGTAAGTCCCATGTGTTGATTCTAGTTATTAACTCTTGTGCTATGGATGTCCTATTGAGGAATTTGAAGCCCGACCCCACAGTACGTAGATCGTAGCCAACTTTTTCTTCTATCAGACGCCATGTCTCTGATTTGATATCAAGGTCCTTGATCCATTTTGAGTGAACTTTTGTGCATGCAAGAGAAAGGGATTCAGTTTCATTTTGTTACATATGGATTTCCAGTTTTCCCAGAACCATTTGTTGAAGATGCTATCCTTCCTCCATTGATGCTTTTAGCTCCTTTATCAAATAGAAGATTGTTGTAGCATTGTGGATTAATCTCTGTGTCCTCCATTCTGTACCTTTGGTCCACCCGCCTGTTTTGGTACCAGTACCATGCTGTCATTGTTACTATTGCTCTGAAATTTAGTTTGAAATCTGGTATCGCTATATCGCCTGATTCACACTTCCTGGTTAGAATTGCTTTTGATATTCTGGATATTTTATTTTTCCAAATGAATTTCATGATTGCTTTCTCTATTTCTACAAGAAATGCCGTTAGGATTTTGATTGGCATTGCATTAAAACTATAGAGAACTTTTGGGAATATCACCATTTTGATGATGTTAGTTCTCCTAATCCATGAACAGTGTATATTTTTCCATCTTCTAAGATCTTATTCTACTTCTCTTTTTAGGGTTCTGTAGTTTGCATTGTATAAATCTTTCACCTCTTTTGTTAGGTTGATTCCCAAGGATTTTATTTTTATTTTTTGAGGATATTGTGAATGGAGTGTTTTTTTTTCTCATTTCCGTTTCAGAAGTTTTGTCACTGATATACAGAAATGCCTTTGACTTATGAATGTTGATTTTATATCCTGCCACATTGCTGAAATCATTTCTTAGTTCTAGTAGTTTTTTTTTTTTTTGTAGACCCTTTTGGGTCTTCTATATATAGAATCATGTCAGCTGCAAGTAGTGATAATTTAAGTTATTCTTTTCCTATTTTTATGCCTTTATATTTCTTTCATCTGTCTAATTGCTCTGGCCAGTGTTTCGAGAACTATATTGAATAGAAGTGGTGGTAGAGGACATCTCTGTCTTGTTCCAGATTTTAGAGGGAATGCTTCAATTTTTCTCCATTCAGAATAATGCTAGCCTGAGGCTTAACATAGATAGCTTTTACAATGTCGAGGTAAGTTCCTGTTATCTCTAATTTTTCTAATGTTTTGAACATAAAGGGATGCTAAGGGTCTATTGTTCTTATTTATTTTTCGCAGAACCAAGCTTTAGTTTTGTAATTTTTTCAATAGTTTCTTTTGTTTCAATTTTGTTGTTTTCCGCTCTGATTTTAGTTATTTCTTGCCTTCTGCTACATTTGCTGTTGTTTTGCTCTTCCTTTTCTAGGGCTTTGAGATGAAGTGTGAGCTCATTTATTTGTTGTTCTTTCCTATTTTTGAGGAATGATGTCAAGGTGGTGAATTTCCCTCTTAAAACTCCTTTCATTGTGTCCCATAGATTCCGATATGTTGTGTCTGTATTTTCATTTATCTCGAAGAATTTTTTGATTTTCTCATTTATGTCTTCTGTAACACATTAATCATTCAGTAAAATGTTGTTCATTTTCAATGTGATGTAGGATTTTTCCTTCCTTCTTTTTCATTGGTTTCCAGTTTCATTCCATTATAATCAGATAAAATTCATGGTATTATGTCCACCACTTTATATTTATTGAGGGTTGCTCTATGGCATAATATATGGTCTATTTTTGAGAAGGATCCATGTGCTGCTTAAAAAAAAAGTATATCCACTTGATGATGGTTGATATATTTTATATATGTCAGTTAAGTCTAGGTTATTGATTGTGATATTGAGTTCTATAGTTTCTTTATTCAACTTTTATTTGGAGGATCTGTCCAATGGTGAGAGAGGTGTGTTGAAGTCACCCATAATTATTGTGTTGTGGTCTATTTGATTCTTGAACTTGAGGAGAATTTGTTTTATGAACGTTGCAGCACCATTTAATGGTGCGTAAATATTGATAATTTTTATGTCTTGTTGGTGAATGGTTCCTTTTAACAGTATATAATTTCCTTCATTATCCCTTTTGATTAAATTAGTCATGAAGTCGATTTAATTCGATTTGAGGATGGCCACCCCTGCTTGCTTATGAGGACCGTGTGCATGGTATATTTTTTCCCAACCTTTCACCTTCAGCCTGTGTATGTCTTTTCCATTCAGATATGTCTCCTGGAGGCAACATATTGTTGGATTTGTTTTTTGAATCCAAGTTACAAGCCTATGTTGCTTTATTGGAGAGTTTAAGCCATTAGTGTTTAGAGCTACTATTGATATATGGTTTCTACTGCCATCCATGTTTGAATATTTATCGTTTTTTTAAATTTACTTTGTTTCTCCATGATTAGCTTTTCCCCCGCCCTCTGTCATTACTGAGGTACTTCCCACTGATGGTTTTGGTTGTTGTTTTTCATTTCTTCCTCGTGTAGTGTTTTGCTCAAGAGACTTTGCAATGGTGGTTTTCTTGCTGCAAATTCTTTTAGCTTTTCTTTATCATGAAAGATTTTTATTTCGTTGTCGTACCTGAAGCTGAATTTTGCTGGATACAGAATTCTTGTTTGGCATCCATTGTCTTTCAATGTTTGAAATACGTTGTTCCAGGATCCTCTCACTTTCAGTGTCTGTGATGAAAAATAGGTTGTTAACCATATTGGTTTACCCCTGAATGTAATCTTCCTCCTTTCTCTTGAAGCTTTTAATGTTTTCTCTTTGTTCTATATATTGGATATCTTCATAACAATGTGTCTTGGCGTTGGTCTACTGTGATTTTGTGTGCTCTGTGTCCTGTAAGCATCTTCAATTTGTATATCCGTTTCCTTTTTTATTTCTGGAAAATTTTCTGTAATTATTTCATTCAACAGGTTACTCATTCCCATGGTTTGAATCTCTGTACCTTCCTCTATCCAGATGACTCATAAGTTTGGTTTTTTTGTGTTATCCCATATCTCTTGGATGTTTTTCTCATGATTTTTTACCAGCCTTTCTGTGTTGGCTAGACTCTTTTCAAGATGATATATTTTGTCTTCATTATGTGACATTCTGTCTTCTACTTGCTCCCCTCTGTTAGTGATACTCTCAATTGAGTTTTTAATTTGGTTTATCGTTTTCTTCATTTCTAGAATTATTCTTTGAATTTTTATAATCTCTATCTCCTGATAAAGAAGATTAACTTCTTCTTTTATCTGTTTATGTAATTCATTTTCAATGTGTTCTTTCACTGTATTTATTTGCTCTCTCGTATCCTCTTTAAGGTTTCATTCCATCTGTCTAAGGTATTCCTTGAGTTTTTTATATGACCATTTTTCTGATGATTCTAGGTCCTCCTGAATATTTAGGTTATCCTTCATTGTTTGTACTCCTTTTCTTTCTTGCTTTTTTATGCTGCTCATGTTACTTCTTGTTTGTTTGAGTGCTGAGTTACTGCTTATTCTTATAAATTTATTTGAAGCTTGGGAGGAAAGATATTAGAAGGGATGGGAAGAAGTCACTAAAGAGAATGAGAATAGGCAGGTAGAATTCAAGGATGAGGGAATAAGAAAATTGAAAAGAAATGAAAAGACAAAAGAAAAAAATAGAAAATAAAGAAAGAAATAATTTTTAAAAAATAATAATGATAATTAAAAATGAAAATTAAAATTTAAAATAATAATAATAATAGTAAAATTTAAAAAATAAAAACATTAAAATAAGTTAAAGAACAACAAAAAATGAAAATGAAAGAAAAAAAGTAAAAATAAAATAATAATAATAATAATACATGCAGTCATGGAGTTCAATTAACTTCTCTTCCAGTAGGTGGAGCTGTGCTCACTGGGCCAAGCTTCTCCTCTCAATAGGTGGGAACCAATCACTGTGCAGCAGCTCTTCCTCCCAGACTGGGCGGGTCTCCAATCCTGAGTGCCTAGGACCTTCTCTAGTGTTTCCTCAAGCCAGGCTCCGCTCAACTGTGACACTCACCACAATACTTGCTACACGTCAGGTCTCTGTTCCTGGTAGTCCTGTTTTCATCAACGCCTGCCACTCTCTCCCTGTTTGCCTCCCTCAGACCCTAAGTTTGTAGAGCTTGGGGCTGGGAACCCCCAGCGAATTTGCTTGCTCTCTGGTATCCATGCCCACATTAGCTGGTGTAAGAGACCTCAGTTGTCAGCACTGGTGGGAGCGGTAGCCGGGAATTCCATGCCACGAGTCCCACAGCACACATGATTCCCTCGGTCTGGCCATCTTTCTCACGGGAGACCTGGGAGGGCCCCTTAAAGGAGAGCTGGAAGGGGCCCTTAATGTTTCCCCACTGTGTGGAGAGAGATGCATAGGGAATTACACACCTGTCGTACTGGTTTCAATAAAGTTATCTCCTCTGCCCATGACGTCAGTTCTCTTCCATGGTGGTATCCCATGCAAATGGTGACCGTTCATTCCTTTTGCCAGGTGACCAATGCAACGGATGGGTCCTGACTGTGTCTCCGAAGCCCCATTTCAATTCAGTGGCCTTTTACCTCTGTAAATTCAGAAGGGCCGACCAGTTATTTCAGAGGGAATGTTAGTTCTGAGACACAAGAAGCAGGCAAATCTGAGCTTCTATGCAGCTGATCCGGGCTCTGTGTGATTTCTGAGGGGCCCAGACTGTTCGCACCAGATCCATGTCAGGTCAGCATTGCCTAGTGATTCTGAACAAACAGCATTTAGACAGTTTATGACTCCCTATGCCTGCGCAGCTTAAGAGGTCCGAGACTTGATTTCTCCATGTTCGCCACCATGTTGGATCTCCTATATTGCTACTTTTTAATGTCTGTGCGTGTGCGTGCATATATATATATATATATATATATATATATATACTCTCCAGATTTTTCAAAATATGAAATATATCCCTAAATTCATTCATATTCATATATGTGGATTTATAACAAACTTTCCACAAGATTATACTCAGAAATAATCATCCACCTGAAATACATATTTCTTTCCTAGTACTGAAAAGTAACTTCATAGAATGGTGCATACAAACTCTAATATTTCTACAGATACTAACCCAGTGTAACATCAATGCAAGTAGATTCCTAGGGGACATGATGTGTATTTTGACGTTCATTTCTATTCAACACTGGTACATTACTATTTCTTCAGTTTATGCACATCATAGGATATATATTTCATCCACAAGTTAGAAAACTTATAGGCATTTGTTTAATGATCAGTCACTTCCTGCTTCAGAATACATGTATTTCTCCATTTTTCTTGACTGGTCTTTTCATAAGACTTTTTCCAATCACAATATTTTCATTTTTCATTATCTCTTATGAAGCAAAACTCAAACACCCTTCATGATAAACCATAATCCTAAAATTACCATTAGATGTATAACTGGTTGGAATGAATGATTATATATCAATATAAGATTTCTTATATATTTTTAGATATCAATTCAATTCATTATTTAAAGTGGAACCAGTTAAATTATTTATTCACAGGATGGTCTATTCATGCATTATCTCTATATTCATAGACACAGGGTACACCTCTGTGTACCCCTAACACTAATGTATATGTCTTCAAAATATTGCTCCCAGAAATGGTGGAAGAAATACTCATGTCACCTGATCCACATATATATTTTATCACAGTAAAATTCTGAACAAAAAATGTAAAGGTCACACTTATGATTGTACCGAAGTCTAAAAGGAAAGTGAACATGGATAACTAAAAACATCCATGTGAAGATTGCCTAATGCTCTCAAATGTCAATCCTATTGGTGACAACATATTTGTTTCTTCCAATGATTATATATTCAAACTAAACCCTGTTGAAAATGTCTAATCTTATAACTCACTTTATACTTTGCCTGATTTCATAATGTCTCTATTGATACCTGCTTTCCTACTTATTTTCCCCAGTTCATCGTTGTGACTGACTCTTCACATGTGCTGAAATTTTCATTCATTCTCTAACAGAAACCCTATTGCTAAAGAACTTTTGGTCCAAATCCTATACTCACTCTTCTTCCTAAACCTACCGACTATCTTCCTAATCCTACCGACTATCCATTTTGACTGGATGTTCTCTTCTACATTAAATCTACCAAGGTACAAGGTCCTGTGCTTCAAATCATACCTAGATTTCTGTTTCCATCCTGATATTTCACCTCTATATTCTTGTAATTATCGCACGTTCTCAATACCATTATTCATCGCCCAGAATGATTCCTAACCCAAATTGAACCTGTTATTAACCCTAAACATACACTGTTCCCTAAATCTCATTTTACAGAAGAGCAGCAACAGAGTTGTTCTTAAAATACAGGGAATTAGGGGACCTTCCACCTGCTGAAAACCTCAAAGGTCCATGCAGAAATGATACCTGGAGAAGTTGTAGGGAGGTATGAAAGACCTGAGAGAGTAAAAGTCCTATTCCAAGTCAAACAACCTGGTCAGGATAAAGGGATGTATCCGAATCAGCATCTCTCTACTTATTTTAGAGAAGATGGACTAAACCAGACCTGTGTGGAGAGCTGTTCCCAGGTGTCTATGGTTGATATACCATTCTAACTTGTGAAAGTGTTCCAGGAAGTAGGAGCAGCCTCCATCTCATGGGACCCTTGGAAGTAAGTGTTAGGACAAAGTGGTTGCCAAGGCAGTGGCCTCATTCAGTTCCAAAGAAAGTGACATACCTCATTTCCTTGGTGATGGAACACTCTGAACTTGCTATCCAAGAACCAAGACACCGAGAGGCAATCCCAGTCCATGTCCCTGTGGGCTCACTTGATTGGATTTTCCAAGGACAGAGTCAGTCTTTCTTGGTACCTCCTGATGTGAGTGTAGCCAAATACCAGGAGAGCTCTGAAGAGATACTTTTCCTGTGAAAGAAGGTAGAAGCTGGCCACTTTATCCTGACAACTTCACAGAGTTGGTCAAGGAAACCAGATCTGATAGAGGACACGACATTTTGGGGAACATAATATGGCCCACCAGTCAGAGTTAACTCCGGAGAGTCACAGACCTACTTGAGGGAAGGAGGTGCATTTGTGAGTGTGGGTTTGTTGTTTTGTCTCATGTTCAGAGAAAAGGTACGAAAGGCGGTTTGTTTGATTTGAAGTGAATTGTTTCTAGTAAGTCGTTTGACAAGATGAGTGTTTCTATGTCTGTGTATCCCACTGTGTCCGTGGTTGTAGACATGAGAAAAGAGAATGCAACAATGGATGTGTCCTGTCTAGTAGAAAGCTTCCCATTATGCATCCTGCCTAATTTATGAATAGAGTGCGGCTTGCCTTATGGATGGGCAATACCTACTACCTTCCTAAGTCTCTGTTTTCTTCTGAATTCTGGCCACTCTCCAGAATAGGCTCATGGTTTTGTGTCCAAGATATGTAACAACTCCAAGGTCTGTGACATGGCCATGTACAGGATAGCTGAAGGGAATGGCCAGCATCTCAGAAAACTCAGATATCAATGTGACCAGGAAAGTCTCAGTGGATATACCCTGCTTTTGGCCTTTTGCTTACCTATTGTTCTGTTGCCCTGAATATCAGGAAGGTCTTTGCCTCAAGCCACCCCTTTGTGAAGCCTGAAGAAAACAGTTTTCAAATGGAAATGAATGGGCATCACTTGTGGCTCTTTCTTAATTGCTTTGGAAAGGGATGTGTCTGAATTAGCCTCTTGGCCTTGTATGTGGCTGTGACTTTGATTCTCAGCAGCTGATGGATCTAAAGAATGATCCCATGTGTGCATCCAAAACCATAATTGCCAAAAGATCAGTCATTGTGGATGAAGTCTCTCGTCTTCCTCTGTTAGGTTCCTGACTTCCATCAAGTGAGAATTGGTATTCCTTGGGTCAAATGAGTTCTTCAAATCACTGCAGAGGTGCTTAGGTTTTTGCATGACTCCAAATCACATAAAGAATCTATAATTGAAAGTCAGTAGGCCACAAATTGGAGAAACAGAGCAGTATTAACGGGAGGCTTATTTGATCACTCCTGGTTCACAGGAAGGGTGTCCAGGCCAACATGACTTTAGGCAAATGAGGGGCAAGGGAGTTTATTTGGACACTGTCTTTGGGTGAGCCATTCATGGAGACCTTCAGCCAGAGGTTACGATGAGTGACTATATGGAAGAAGATGAGGACCTTGTTTGAGTGCTTTGGTTTTAATTGTGGTCATTTGTGTGGTGGTTGTAAGAAATATCTTGGTCCACCTGGGCTTGAACTCTGGTTGGATTCCCCTTAGAGACTACGTTCTGGAACTGAACTCAGAGAAGTATTGCCATGAATTGTGTTGGGATATTAGGAGGCCACGCATGAGAGTCGCCCTTGGAAACTGAGATCTAGGCCCAGGGTGGCTTTCCACAGAGCACTGAGAATCTCAGCCAGGATAACACATGATTTTATTCTGAAAGACTTGGCAGCCATAGTTGAGTGTCAAAACACACATGGACCTCACATTGTAGACCTCAATTTACCTGGCTTCATGTGACCTTTTGGCCACTCTTTGGGAAGCCTTGCCTGTGAGAGTTCTCCAGAGCTTTCATTGAAAATGAGCTTCCTCATTATTTAATGGTTTCTGAATGAATTGAAACCCACAGTGCCTCCAACTTCATCCTTAACAATGGCTAGATGAATACCATGTAGTTATTAAAATTTCCATGACCAGGTGGCACTGGAGAACCTTTGAATGTCCTGTTGCTGATCATGAGTATACCAGACAGTGCCTTGATTGACTGGATTTCATAAAAATGTTGTAGAAAAGAGATGCCAGTACGTTTGAGTCTGCTGAGTAGTGGGCCTAGAGAACTGGTGGGCAGGTGTGTGAAAAAACATCAGTAGTAGGCCATGAGGATCTACCATTGGATTCCAAATGGCTTGTGACTGACATGGTGCAGCCAGCAGATCCTTATTTGTAAACTCATCTTTTTATATGGAGAGGTTTCAGGGCAATGTTCAGAATAAGGGTCATATGGACAAGGGGGCAATGGGGCAAGCTATGAGGGATAGAAGCCTGGTTGGTGTGTTCTCCTGCACACCCTGACCCACCACACGTGACATAACTCCCTCCAGCACTGTGTCTCAGTTGGGCTCCTTGTATTTTATGAAGCAAATACTAAACTCTCAGTGCAGCAGGAAAAACACCACAAAAAGTGGAGGAGGACAAAATGGCTTCACAGTTCACATGGGGAGACATTTAGTCACCAGTGTTTACTGTTTACCAACAAAGAGAGGATTCAGGCCTCCTGCTTCATGTTAATTGGAAAATAAGAACCCATGTCCTTCAGGTCAAAGTGATGGAGACCCACCTTTGATGTTCTCACTACAAAAGAAGATAAAGCTCCTGAAAACAACCTAAATTTCAAGTGCCCAACCTCAGAGTGAGATTCTCAAAAAGTCCTTAGGCCAGAAGAGCTCCATGTTTGTGGAGTGTTTACCCTGTCCCTTACTTTTAGAAAGTCCTCTACCTCCACCAAAGATGTGAAATCTGGAGCATTTTCCATTCCAGATAGGTATTCACAGATTTTCTAACTCTTCTCCTATAATTGTGTCTTACTTGAGGCGAAAGTAATGTTAAAGCATTGTTCTGGATGAGAGTGGGAAGATTTTTGTGTAGCATATATTTGCATACACATTGGATTAAATTTCCTATTTTCTATTCGAAATACTGAATCCCTGACACTAACACATACCCTATCAGACTCTGAATACTATTTCTAATAGGATGGAGAAAAATAACCCAAACAGAATAGAAATACAAGCAGTTTAGAGGAGTCATGGTGTATATTTGGACTTGCCTTTTGCATGATACAGAGTAGGAGTTAAATCTAGTCAATTTTTTGTTGAAATAGTTCTCCATGTGTTTTTAAAGTTAACAAATTGTGAATTCCTGTCTCCCTTTCTCTGTAGCCCATTCAGCACATATATTTTTATATGGATATATAGAATCATACCTGGTACCACACATACATTCTTGTGAGGTGGATGAGTTGGCAGATACAAATTGTGAGAAGAGATCACTCCTACTAAACCGTGTTGGAACTGAATATTCAACCAATGGGTGAGCTTCCATGTTCAGTAAAATGAATATTTTTGGATCTGTGGATGATATATATTTTATGATGAATTTTGATTGACATATATGTTGCTATTTTTTTTTTCTGTGTGTGTGTGTGTTTTGTGTCACTCACCTGTTCTGTAAAACAACTTCAGAGAGAGAGGTTAAAAATTCATGCAAATATCTGATGGAGGTATCTAATATCTTAGTTTTGGTCTATTGCTTCTTCTAATTGGGTCATTTGTTGTGTCCCATGGACGAGGGCAGTGGTTCCTGTGCCCACCCCTGCAGCAACTCCTATTCCGAATAGAATGGCTAAAGTGAGGGATATATGTTCCCAGTTGAAACGGGTTGTATGCCCCCCTATTTGATATTCAAATGAATCTGCATCATGATAGAGCACTCTGGGAAACATCTGCACCATTACACAATTAATCACATCTCTTGACCATTTCATGAAAACATAAACAATCTTTAATTATATACAATTATGCTGTTGTAGGGACGGACAAGGCAAGGCACCTAAGATAGCAACGAAGACAGCGAAACCGTCCTATTTGGTTGCAACCAGATTCAGAGGGCATTGCTTCTGTTGTAATCAATTATTCTCCTGAAACTCAAGTATAGGTAGTTTCAGAATTTTGTACCCAACATGTAAGGGAAGGGGCTCAGAAGTTCACAGTCTGCAGAAGTTCAAAAAAGCCGTTGTTGTTTCTGTTTTTTCCTCGGTTCTGGGCAAGTTAACTTTTCAAGGACACCTGGGAGGGAAAGAGCTTTTTCCTACCTTTCTTATTTTTCGCCCCTGACAGCTGTTACCATGGAGCCCTGATTGTAACTTCTTTATCTTAGAAATATAGCCATCTCTGTAAACCCCCAGCTCACGGCCAGAGGCCTTGTTCATATATTTTGTGGAAAACAAGTAATGGGGTGTCTAGCATAGAAGTGCTTATTTTTTTAGCCAGTGGCCAAGTAGAACAAGGCAACACTAAAAGAGGAAGTTTATCTACATTGAACTCTTTTATAGGGACTCTTTTGCTGAAAGTCCTAAAGTCAGCCATGGTGAAGACTTCTGTAGAAAGTCAGTTAAGAATTTTCTGTAGGCCTGGTACAGAAGGGGAAGACAGGGAAGGTGGGGCTGACAGCAGCTCCGAGGATCTGAGAATAAGGAAGGAGAGATGTAAAAGAATAATGGGAAAGGGGTTTGGTATTTTCCTAGTAACAAAAACTTGAGCTGCAGAACAGGTAGAGCAGAGGGGAAGACAAGAGTGAGTATCCCAAAATGCATGTGAGGGACTTTAAATTTTTAGTAAACTGTTTTCAGTGATGACAAAGCAACTTTAAAGGCCATTTTCATTACATCTTTGATAGGAGTCTGAGGGCTCTCCTCTGCTAGTTTCAGCTTTGTGTTAGCTGGTAAGAGGACCTGGTGGGACCCGGTGCGGGCACGGACAGGAGAAGAGAGGAGTGAGTCGATGGATGAGAACCTGAGTACCTGCTAACTCAGCAAGGGGGCGATGGTCTGAGAACCGGGAGAGGTTTGGGTTTTTGATCTAATAATTGGAGGGGAGAAATCAGGTTGCTCAGGTGAGAGTGACAGCAGAGACTCTGGAGCACAAGGCTGAAGGTGAGGATCTATTGGATAAGCATAGTTCAGGATATGAGTGAAGGATGGAAAAGGCCTGCCCATAGGGGAATCTCCTTTCACCCTTTTGAGCACTTGCAGAAGTTAAAAAGGTCACACAGGGCTGGGGATGTGACTCAATTGTAGCACGCTCGCTTGGCATGCGTGCGCCCCGGGTTTGATCCTCAGCACCACATACAAACAAAGATGTCGTGTCCGCCAAAAACTAAAAAATAAATATTAAAAATTCTCTCTGTCTCTCGCCTCTCTCTTTAAAAAAAAATGGTCACGCAGAATTTGAGGATCTAGAGACCCCTCTGGGGGCCATCGGTTTTGGTTATCTAATTGGTAATATGGCCAATGCTGTGTACTGAATTTGATGAGGAGTTTGTGTTCCATCAGGCAGCCCCTGTATGCTCACATCCCCATGACGTACAGAAAAAGTCGGCCAGGCATTCTGGAATTACTAAAAAGGAGTGATGGATTTTTCCTTTCCCCAGGTCCATGATCCTCTTAGTTGTACAAGTCCGATATTTACTGCCATTAGCCCCTTGAACTAGAGACCTTTTATTTGATAGAGGGCCCAATGGGGCCTTAAGCACTGAGTTTATTGCCCCTGTATCCCCTTCAAAGTTTACTGGGGTCTCCTCCACTTCAAAAGATACGCTGAGCTCAGGGAGGGGATCTGAGCCCCGACTTTCGTAGTCATGCTGAAGAGTCAGAATGGCTGGCTGGCGTGGCTGCCTCTTTCTACGGCACTCTTGAACCCAGTGTCCTCTTTCTTTACAGTAGGCACATTGATCTGAGGTCAGGGGTGGCCTCTGGCGTGGGACCAGGTATCCCTTCCTGTCTCCCTGTTTCTTAATTTCTGGCCCTTTTGTTGTTGTGACCGGGACCTTAGTCAACTCCTTAGTCTGTCTTTTGTTTCTTTTATCGTCCTTTTGCTCCCTTCTCTTCCTCAGTTTCTCTCTTATAGTATACTTTCTCGGCTTCTCTGACTAAATCTCTCAAAGTCATATCTTGTAATCCATCTAAGCATTGTAACTTTCTTTAAATATCCAAGGCAGCATGCCCAATAAAGGCCATTGTGACAGATGCCTTTTGATCCTCTGCATAAGGATCGAAAGGAGTATATCTCCTATATGCCTCCGTAATTCTCTCTAGAAACATAGAAGAAGATTCATCAGGCCCGCAGGCGTGGTAGCCACGTCACCCCAAATGGAGTAGGGAAATAGCAGTGCCGCTGCCCGTGCCCGGATAAGGCCCAGTCACCAGCTGGTGCGGTAGTCACGTCACCCAAATTGTAGTAGGGGCCAAGCAGGCCTCTGCCCACGCCCGCAACAAAAGCAGACCTGTGACTGACCTGCGGAACAGGCACAGCGGCCTGCCACCATGGTAGACATGACACCCCAATTGGAGTAGTGGCAGAGCAGAGCTTTCTCCTGCGCCCAGTACAAGCACAACGGCCCACCGGCGTGGGTAGTCATGTCAACCCAATTGGAGTAGGGGCAGAGCAGAGCCTTTGCCCGCACCCAGAACAGGCCCAGCGATCTGCCAGCATGGTAGTCACGACACCCCAATGGCAGTAGGGCCAGAGCAGAGCCACCACCCGCTCCCGCAAGGTAGGCAGACCTGCAACCGACAGGCGGAACAGGCCCAGCGGCCTGCAAGCGCGGCAGACACATCAACCCATTTGGTTCTTTGAAAAAATAAAAAAAATCGACAGAACATTAGCCATGCTAATGAAGACAAGAAGAGAGAGAACTCAAATTACTAGCATATGGGATGAAAAAGACAACATCATAACAGATATTTCAGATATACAGAAGATAATCCGAAATTATTTTGAATCTTTGTACTCTAATAAAATAGAAGACGGTGAAGGCATCGATAAATTTCTTAAGTCATATGATCTGCCCAGATTGAGTCAGGAGGATATAGACAACCTAAACAGACCAATATCAATTGAGGAAATAGAAAAAACCATCAAAACACTACCAAGTAAGAAAAGCCCAGGACCTGATGGGTATATAGCAGAGTTTTACAAAACATTTAAAGAGGAACTAATACCAATACTTTTCAAGTTATTTCAGGAAATTGAAAAAGAGGGAATTCTTCCAAATTCATTCTATGAGGTCAAAATCACTCTGATTCCTACACCAGACAAAGACACTTCAAAGAAAGAAAACTACAGACCAATATCTCTAATGAACCTAGAGGCAAAAATCCTCAATTAAATTCTGGCAAATCAGATACAAAAGCATATCAAAAAAATTGTGCACCATGATCAAGTAGGATTCATCCGTGGGATGCAAGGCTGGTTTAATATACGGAAATCAATAAATGTTATTCATCACATCAATAGACTTAAAAATAAGAACCATATAATCATCTCGATAGATGCAGAAAAAGCATTCGACAAAGTACAGCATCCCTTTATGTTCAAAACTCTAGAAAAACTAGGGATAACAGGAACATACCTCAATATTGTAAAAGCAATCTATGCTAAGTCTCAGGCTAGCATCATTCTGAATGGAGAAAAATTGAAGGCATTCCCTCTAAAATATGGAACAAGACAGGGATGCCCTCTTTCACAACTTCTGTTCAACATAGTTCTCGAAACACTGGCCAGAGCAATTAGACAGACAAAAGAAATTAAAGGCATATAAATAGGAATAGAAGAACTTATATTATCACTATTGCAGATGACATGATTCTATACCTAGCAGACCCAAAAGGGTCTACAAAGAAACTAATAGAGGTAATAAATAAATTCAGCAAAGTGGCAGGATATAAAATCAACACTCATAAATCATAGACATTCCTGAATATCAGTGACAAATCCTCTGAAACGGAAATGAGGACAACCACTCCATTCACAATATACTAAAAAAAAAAAAAAATAATTGGGAATCAACCTAACAAAAGAGGTGCAAGTTTTATACAAGGAAAACTACAGAACCCTAAAGAGAAAAATAGAGGAAGATCTTAGAAGATGTAAAAATGTACCCTGTTCATAGATAGACAGAACTAACATCATCAAAATGGCGATATTACCAAAAGTTCTCTATATGTGTAATGCAATGCAATTCAAAATCCCAACGGCAGTTCTTGTAGAAATAGAGAAAGCAATCATGAAATTCATATGGAAAAATAAAAGACCCAGAATAGCAAAAACAACACTAAGCAGGAAGTGAGAATCAGGCCGTATAGCGATACCAGACTTCAAACTATACTACAGAACAATAGTAAAAAAAATAGCATGGTACTGGTACCAAAACAGGTGGGTGGACCAATGGTAAAGAATAAAGGACACAGAAACCAATCCAAAAAAATACAACTATCTTATATTTGATAAAGGGGCTAAAAGCATGCAATGGATGAATGATAGCATCTTCAACAAATGGTGCTGGGAAAACTGGAAATCCATATGTAACAAAAAGAAACTGAATCCCTTTCTCTTGCCATGCACAAAAGTTAAATCAAAATGGAACAAGGAGCTTGATATCAAATCAAGACATGGTGTTTGATAGAAGACAAAGTTGTCTACGATCTACATACTGTGGGGTCGCCTCCAAATTCCTCAATAGGACACCCATAGCACAAGCGTTAATAACTAGAATCAACACATGGGACTTACTCAAACTAAAAAGTTTTTTCTCAGCAGAAGAAACAGTAAGAGGGGTAAATAGGGAGCCTACATCTTTGGAACAAATCTTTCCTCCTCACACTTCAGATAGAGCACTAATATCCAGAGTATACAAAGAACTCAAAAAATTTGTCAATAAGATAACAAATAACCCAATCAACAAATGGGCCAAGAACCTGAACAGACACTTCTCAGAGGAGGACATACAATCAATCAACAAGTACATGAAAAAATTCTCATCATCTCCAGCAGTAAGAGAAATGTGAATCAAAACCACCCTAAGATACCATCTCACTCCAGTAAGTTTGGCAGCCATTATGAAGTCAAACAACAACAAGTGCTGGCGAGGATCTGGGGAAACAGGTGCACTTGTACATTGCTGGTGGGACTGCAAATTGGTGCAGCCAAATGGGAAAGCAGTATGGAGATTTCTTGGAAAGCTGGGAACGGAACCACCATTTGACCCAGTTATTCCCCTTCTCGGTCTAAAACCTAAAGACCTAAAAAGAGCATGCTACAGGGACACTGCTACATCGATGTTCATAGCAGCACAATTCACAATAGCAAGACTGTGTAACCAACCTAGATGCCCTTCAATAGAAGAATGAATAAAAAAATGTGGCATTTATACACAATGGAGTATTACTGTGCATTAAAAAATGAAAAATCATAGAATTTGCAGGGACATGGATGGCATTAGAACAGATTATGCTAAGTGAAGCTAGCCAATCCCTAAAAAAACAAATGCCAAATGTCTTCTTTGATATAAGGAGAGTAACTAAGAACAGAGTAGGGACGAGGAGCATGAGAAGAAGATTAACATTAAACAGGGATGAGAGGTGGAAGGGAAAGGGAGAGAGAATGGAAACTGCATGGAAATGGAAGGAGAACCTCAGGGTTATACAAAATTACATACAAGAGGAAGTGAGGGGAAAGGGAAAAATAATACAAGGGGGAGAAATTTATTACTGTAGAGGGTGTAGAGAGAGAAGAGAGGAGGAGAGGGGACGGGAGGGGGGATAGTAGAGGATAGGAAAGGCAGCAGAATACAACAGACACTAGTATGGCAATATATGAATGAATGGATGTGTAAGTGATGTGATTCTGCAATCTGTAAACGGGGCAAAAATGGGAGTTCATAACCCACATAAATCAAAGTGTGAAATATTATTTATCAAGAACTATGTAATGTTTTGAGCAACCATATATAAAAATTTTAAAAAAAGATAACTAAATTCGGTGAATAATGCACGAGAATCCTAATATTTCTACAGTAACTGACCCAGTTTAAAATCAATGCCAGTAGATTCCTATGGGACATGATGTGTATTTTGACGTTCATTTTTATTCAACAATGGTACATTACTATTTCATGAGTTTATGCACATCATAGGATATATATTTCATCCACAAATTAGCAAATTTATAGGCATTTGATTCAATTTCAATCGCTTCCTGCTTTACAACATATGCATTCCTCCAGGTTTCCTGACTGGTCTATTCATGAGACTTCTTTCCAAACATATTATTTTCGATTTCCATAATCACTTTTGAAACAAAACTCACACACTGTTCATGATAAACCAAAACACTAATATTACCATTAGATGTATAATTGGTGGGAATGAATGATTGTATATCAATATAAGATTTCCTGTAATTTTTAAGATATCAGTTCAATCCATTATTTAAAGTTGGAACAAGTTATATTATTTATTCACTGTATTGTCTATTCGTACTTTATCTCTAAATTCATAGACACAGGGTGCACCTCTTTGTAACCCCAATACTAATTTTACGTCTTGAATATATTGCTTCCAGAAATGGTGGAAGAAATACTCATGTCACCTGATCTACATATACATTTTATCACAGTAGTATTCTGGACAAATAATGTAATGGTCACGGTTATGATTTCACGAAGGACTAAATGGAAAGTGAACATGGATTACTAAAAACATCTATGTCCAGGTTGCCTAATGCTCTCAAATGTCAATCCTATTGGTGACTACATATTTTTTTCTTCCTAATATTATGTATTCAAACTCAACCCTGTTGAAAATGTCTAATCCTATCACTCACTTTATACTTTGCCTGATTTCGTAATGTCTCTATTGATATCTGCTTTTCTACATTTTTTCCCAGCTCATCATAGTGACTGACTCTTCATATGTGCTGACTTTAACAATCACTCTGTAACCGAAACCCTATTGTTAAAGAACTTTTGTTCCAAATGCTATACTCACACTTCTTCCTAAACGTACTATCTTCCTATTTCTATCAACTATCCCTTTTTGACTGGATGTTCTCTTCTACATTCAATCATTATAGTAAATGTCCGGCGAGCTTCACAGGAGGAAACCACCAACAGACTATCTCATGCAACAGCAAAGGGTTTATTGAGTGTCCAGCATGCTGGTGCTCAGAGCTCACTTGAATAGAGCAGATAGCCCTGAGAATAGCTTAAGTAGAGCTTATATACTTTACCTGGAGAGGGCAGGGAGGGAAGTTTATTGATGGATCGGGGTGAGTGGGCGATTTGCGTGCAACTGGGTGAGGGAGCACATTCTGCAGTTGGGCAGTTGGGGACAGCACATACTGGGAACAAGATTTGCAAGCATTTCTCAAGATTTCAACAGTGTTTTGTTAAGCATACAGAAAAACAGGAAGTGACAAGTACCTATTTTACTAACCTTTTATTCCCCACTTCTTCTTCTGGCTACTTTTAATCATAAAAATGATCATTGGGGGGGGTGTCACATTCTATGTATACTAGTAGGGTATTACCATAAGTTTAACTCGTCCAATTTGAGCCTGGAGAAAAGAAATTACACGGTTGAGAAAACAGGGTTTAATAGTTAGCAATAACATGAGGATTACTATTGGACCGGCCAGGGTTGATAAAAACGTAGTTAACCAGGAAGACTGTGTGAACCAAGACTCAAACCACCTTTTTTGGGCCTCTCTGTCTCGTTGATGCTTTTCAAGGCATCTTTTTAATTTACTCTTAGATTTTATTACAAGTCCAGTATGCTCGGCATACAAACAACTTTCTTCTCTCAAAGTAGCACAAAGCCCCCTTCTCTCATGACGAGGAGGTCCAACCCTCGAGTGGTCTGAAAAACAACTTCAGAGAGAGAGGTAAAAGACTCATGCAAAGCTCTGATGGAGGTTTCTAATATCTTAGTTTTGGTCTATTGCTGTCATTTGTTGGGTCATTTGTTGAGTCCCTTGGACAAAGGCAGTGGTTCCCGTGGCCACCAGTGCAGCAATTTCTATTCCTAATAGGATGGCTACATTGAGAGATATATATTTTCAGTGGAACCGGGTTGAATGCCCCCCTATTTGATCTTCAAATGAATCTGCGTCGTGATAGAGCACTCTGGGAAACATCTGCACGATTACACAATTAATCACATCTGTTGACCATTTCATGAAAACATTAACAATGTTTCAGTATATAGAATCATGCTGTAGTAGGGAAGGACAAGGCAACGCACCTAAGATAGCACTGAAGACAGGGAAACAGTCCTATTTGGTTGCAACCAGATTCAGAGGGCATTGATTCTGTTGTAATCAACTAATCCTCTGAAACCCAAGTTTAGGTAGTTTCAGAATTTTGTACCCAACATGTAAGGGAAGGGGCTCAGAAGTTCACAGTCTGCAGAAGTTGAAAAAAGCAGTTTTTGTTTCTGTTTTTTCCTCGGTTCTGGGCAAGTTAACTTTTCAAGGACACCTGGGAGGGAAAGAGCTTTTTCTTCCCTTTCTTATTTTCCCATTGCCAGCTGTTACTACGGAGCCCAGTTGCTAACTTCATTAACTTAGAAATGTAGCCATCTCTGTGAAGCCCCACGTCAAGGCCAGAGGCCTTGTTCACATATTTTTGTGAAAAACTAGTAAGGGGGTGTCTGGATTAGGAGTGCTGATTTTTTTAGCCAGTGGCCAAGTAGAACAGGGCAACATGAAAATAGGAAGTTTAACTACATTGAACTTTTTTATAGGGACTCTTTTGCTGAAAGTCCTAAAGTCAGCCATGGTGAAGACTTCTGGAGAAGGTCAGTTAAAGACTTTTCTGTGGGCCTGGTATAGAGGGAAAAGACAGAGAAGGTGGGGCTGAGAGCAGCTCCGAGGATCTGAGAATGAGAAAAGAGAGATGTAAAAAAATAATGGGAAAGTGGTTTGGAATTTTCCTAGCAACAAATATTTGAGCAGTAGAACAGGTCAAGCAGAGGGGAAGATGCTAGTGAGTATCCCAAAACGCAGAGGGACTTTAAATTTGTAGTAAACTGTTTTCAGTGATGACAAAGCAACTTTAAAGGCCATTTTCATTACATCTTGGATAGAGGTCTGAGGGCTCTCCTCAGCTGGTTTGAGCTTTGGGTTAGTTGGTAAGAGGACCTGGTGGGACCCAGTGCGGGCACTGTCAACAGAAGAGAGGAGTGAGTGGGTGGAGGGGTAGCTCAGTACCTGCTACCTCAGCAAGGGGTCAATGGTCTGAGAACCAGCAGAGGTTTGGGTTTTTGATCTAATAATTGTAGTGGAGAAATCAGGTTGCTGAGGTGGGAGTGACAGCAGAGACTCTGGAACAGAAGGCTGAAGGTGAGGATCTATTGGATAAGCATAGTTCAGGATGTGAGCAAAGAAGGGAAAAGGCCTTCACATAGTGGAATCTCCTTTCACCCTTTTGAGCACTAGCAGATGTTAAAAAGGTCATGCAGGATTTGAGGATCTAGAATCCCCTCTGGTGGACATCAGTTTTTGTTATCTAATTCGTAATATGGCCAATGCTGTCTACTGAATTTAATGCAGGGTTTGGGTTCCATCAGGCAGCCCCTGTACGCTAACATCCCCATGACTTACAGAAGAAGTCGGCTTTTCCCCCACACAGCCATGGCTGTTTTTGGCTTTGACAGTCGGCCGGGTAAACACAGTAATCTAGGCTAGCCAACCTGCATCTGGCTCGTGTGTCCCTACATCCATAATATTTGTTTCCATTATCTATGGTAAGGAAGGGATTTAATGGAATTTTAGTGGGATCCTCTTCATCAGGGATATCCCATTAGGAAAGACTTATAGCCAGCTGACAAATGTCTGGGTGGAGAGATGGTCACCAGGTCCCTAAGTGGGCTGCATGCAAGATAGATTATACTTCTTTTCCAGTAGAATTTGTGATCAGCCATCGCTGCTGAACGGGCTGATGAGGGTTAGGACTACTTGTGGCCAAGGGGAGAGTCTATAGGCTTATCCACACGGTGAATATGCAATTTGAAAGTGTTACCAGTCTTTTCCAGTTTCCAGCCAGAGTGTGGACAGGGCGCAGGCTTGAGATGAGAGGCATGGATCCAGGAAGTGATTCCGTTTACCTTTACCACTATAGATGTTATAAGTAGCACCTGGTATGGTCCTTTCCAGTGGGGTTCCAGGGATGACACCTGATATCATCTTACGTAGATGAAGTCTCTTACTTGATATCCATGTGGAGTCCCCTCGTTCCCAGTTTGGTAGGGAGTGGCCAGCTGTTTCCAAAGGTATCACTGAGATCTTTCAAGAGCTTTAAGTCTGTCAAACAAGGGGGTGTGAAAGGGATCGTTAGGTCTTAGAGTTGGGCTTTGGTCCGTTACTGGAAGAGAGGCACCCTAGATATTCACAGGGGGTGTGGTTACTCAAAGAAACAGAGGGCATATTTCTTGCACGAAACATTGTATAAGGCATGAACATAGTCCAATCACTTATGCTGGTCTCTAAGCTTAATTTAGTTGAGGTCTCTTTAATGGTTCTATTTATTCTTTCTACCTGTCCTGAACTCTAGGGTCTGTAAGCACAATTAAACTTCCAATGAATCCCCAGGTTCCTGGCTAACCCCTGACTTACTTGGGCCATGAACGCCGGTGCTTTATCAGACCGTATTACCTTTGGCAGGCCGTATCTTTGAAAAATGTCTTTCAGTATCTGCTTGACCACCATTAGCACTGTTTCTTTTTTTTTTCTTTTAGTGGGGAAGGCTTCAATCCATCCTAAAAATGTATCTACAAAGACTAGAAGATATTTATGTCCATACCTTGTTGGCTTAATTTCAGTAAAGTCAACTGCCCAGAATTGTCCTGGTCTGGTTCCTCGTAGGTGCTTTCCTGCAGGAAGCTTGGAAGGGTAAGAATTTACCAATTGATGGACTCGACAGGCTTTTTTTACCCATTCAGTTATTTCTTTTTGCTGTGAGTCAGTTAGTGGAAAACTCTGTTCTTGATACTTCAGAAATACCTGCAGTTTCTTTGAACCAAGGTGAGTGAGTTGATGTGCATTTTCTACTGACATATTTAGAGCTGTGACTATAGGAGATTTTACTGAAGGATTTAGAAATTCCACTTGGGGGCCTTCAGGGTTAAAAGTTATTTTGGACCGGAACTTGGTGAGCAGATCTCTGCCCATCAATGGGGCTAGGAATTCTGGGATTACTAGGAAGGAGTGATGGATTTTTCCTTTCCCCAGTTCCATGATCCTCTTAGTTGTCCAAGCCCGATATTTACTGTCATTAGCCCCTTGAACTAGAGACCTTTTATTTGATAGAGGGCCCAATGTGACATTAGGGGTGAGTATATTGCCCCTTTATCCACTTCAAAGATTACTGGGGTCCCCTCCACTTCAAAAGTTACCCTGAACTCGGGGAGGGGATCTGAGCCCCGACTTTCATACTCATCCTCCAGAGTCAGAATGGCTGACTGGCATGGCTGTCCCTTTCTAGGGCACTCTTTGGCCCAGTGTCCTTTTTTTTTTTTTACAGTTGGTACATTGATCTGAGGCCAGGGGTGGCCTCTGGCATGGGACCAGGTATCCCTTCCTGTCTCCCTGTTTCTTAATTTCTGGCCCTTTTGTTGTTGTGACCAGGACCTTAGTCAACGCCTTAGTCTGTCTTTTGTTTCTTTTATCCTCACTTTGCTTCTTTCTCTTCCTCAGTTTCTCTCTTAAGGTATATTTTCTTGGCTTCTCTGACTAAATCTCTCAAAGTCATATCTTGTAATCCATCTAAGCATTGTGACTTTCTTTTAATATCCAGGGCAGCTTTCCCAATAAAGGCCATCATGACAGATGCCTTTTGATCCTCTGCCTGTGGATCGAAAGGAGTATATCTCCTACATGCCTCCATAATTCTCTCTAGAAACATAGAGGGAGATTCATCAGGCCTTTGAATAATCTCTATTACCTTGGCCAAATTAGTTGGTCGCCTAGTGGCCACTTGGAGGCCCACTATTTGAACCTGGCGATAAGTGGACAGATGCTTTCTAACTTCAATGTTGTTGGTGTCCCAGTTGGGTTGTTTCAAGGGAAAACCAGCTTTGATTAAGTTGGGAAGATGTGTCCGTCTCCAATCTGGTCGGAGGACATTTTTTTATAGCTTCCAGGAAGATTCTCTTTTGTTCCTCTGTCGTGAAGAGAGTCCCTAGGAATTGTTGACAGTCATCCCAAGTAGGCAGGTGTGAAAACATCAATGACTCAACCAGACCTGTGAGCCCGATGGGGTCCTCGGAAAAAGGGGGATTGTTATTTTTCCAGTTATATAGGTCGAAAGAGGAGAAAGGCCAATATTTGTAGGCTTGCATTTTCCCCCCATGGCCTTCGTCAATCAATGGTCCGTAGGGACATAGGGGGAGCATCACAGGAGGTCCAGGGTTTTCAATCATTCGCCACCATAAAGTTCCCTTAGCTGGGCTAGCTTCCTCCTGCGGAGGAGGGGCTGTGTGTGCTGCGGGGGAGTTATCTGGAGGGCGCTGGGCCAGCTTAGATTCCTCCAATGGTAGAGAGGCTGAGTCAGCTGCAGGAGAATCACTTAGAGGGTGTTGGTGGTTGGGGGACGAGGGCAGGGTATAATACGGGAGAAGAGAGTCCAGTAGAGTCAAATCTTGTGACTCAGGGATTACAAAGGGTGGAGGAGGAGGAGAAGCAGAGGGTTTGAGAGATCATGGGGGAAGGAGTAGGAGCAGGGGAAGGGACAAAGAAAGGCTTCACCCATTGAGGAGGAGATTTGCAGAGGTCCTGCAAAGTTAAGATATATGGCTGTTGATCCGGATGGCTATGTGTGCCTGGGTGAAAGACAATATCTCTGACTTCTTAAATTAGTGGGAAATAGAAAGATCCTTCTAGGGGCCATCCAAATTCAAAGGTGGGCCATTCTGAGGCACAGAGATTCCGAAAGGTCCAACGTTTTACTAAAAAAGAAAGATTCTGAGCCCTTAAGCGAACTTTGGTCCAGTGATCAAGGGTCAGGGACAGGGGCATTGAAGTGCTGTGTCCCATAATGAAAGATACACAAAGAGTGAATGCAAGACACACGACACAGACAAGACAAGACAATAAAGACATTCAATGGACATCCAAAACTGAGACCAGGACTGAGTAGCCAGCAAAACCCAATGGCCTGGCAATTCCGAATCCGATACAAAATATTACTGAGTCGAGGAGACTATTGTTCCTCGATTTCCCGAGTCTTTGGGAAGTCCCCCAGGGACGTGGCCTGCGGCTCTGTGACACGTCTGTCAGCCACCATCGGAGAGAACTCACGCTCTTCATCGACAGCCATTTTGCCAAGCCCTAACCTTAACACTGAAAAAAGAAAGAGGGGCCTTACTTAACCCGAGAGGAACCCGTTAGGGTCTTTTGTCCGCCGCTGCCAAAACTCGGTGGAATCTCCATATGTAAAGGTCGGGCGAGCATGGAAGGAAGAGACCACTAACAGACTGTCTTATCCAACAGCAAAGGGTTTATTCTGGGTCCAGCATGCTGGGGCTCGGAGCTCACTTGAATAGATCAGAGAGCCCTGAGAACAGTTTAAGCAGAACATATATATTTTCCTTGGAGAGGGCAGGGAGGGAAGTTTACTGATGGTTCAGGGCGAGTGGTCGGTTTGAATGCAACCGGCTGAGGGAGTACATTCTACACTTTGGCACTTGGGGACAGCACATTCTGGGAACAAGATTAGCAAACAGTTCTCAAGATTTTAACAGTGTTTTGTTAAGCATACAGAAAAACAGGAAGTGACAAGTTCCTATTTTATTAACCTTTCACTACCGACTATCCTTTTTGACTGAATGTTCTCTTCTACATTCTATGATCAAAAGTACAAGGTCTTATGCCATTGTATATCAATTTATTCAAAGCTAAGTATCCCAATCAAGGGCCCAGTGCCCTTCTGGGCTTCAAATGTTACTTAGATTTCTGTTTTTATACATATATTTCACCTATATATTTTTATACATATTGCAGGTTCCCAATACCATTATTTATTCAGCATAATGATTCCTAACCCAAATCAAACATGTTATTAACCCTAACCATACTTGGTTCCCTCAATCTAACTTTACAGAAGAGCAGGGACAGAGTTGGTCTTACAATACAGGAATATAGGGAATCTTCCACCTGCTGATAACCTCAAAGGTCCATGCAGATATAATCTCTGGAGAAGATGTAGGCAACTCTGAAAGACCTGAGAGTGCAAAAGTCATCTTCCATGGAAAACAACCTGGTCAGGGTGAAGTGTTCTGTCTGAATCAGCCTCTCCATTCTTAATGTAGAGAAGATGGACCAAATGAGACCTGTGTGGAGAGCTGCTCCTGGGTGCCTATGGGTGATATACCATTCTAACTTGTGAAAGTGTCACAGGAAGCAGGGGCAGCCTCCATCTCATGGGAAGCTTGGAAGCAACTCTTAGGACAGATTGGTTGCCAAGGCAGTGAACTCATTCAGTTTCTGACGGAAGTGACCTCACCTCACTTCCTTGGTGATGGAACTCTGTGAACTTGGGATCCAGGAAGCCAGTCAAACATTGACAGTCCCAGTCCCAGTCTCAGTGGTTATACTTTTTGAATTTCCCAACGACAGAGTCAGTCTTTCTTGGTACCTACTAATGTTAGGATGTCCAAATGGCAGGAAAACTCTGAAGAGGGGCCTTTCCTGAGAAAACAGGTAGTGGCTCACCGCTGGCTCCTGACAACTTCAGAGAGTTGGCAAAGGACACAAAATCTGAGACAGGACAGACCATTTCGGGGGAACGTAGAATGGCCCACAGTCAGAGGACACTCCAAATAGTCACAACCTACTTGGAGGAAAGAGGTGCCTTTGTGGGTGTGAGTGTGGGTTTGTGGTTTTGGCTCATGTTCTGAGAAGAGGTAGGAAATGAGGTTTGTTTGGTTTGGGGTGAATTGTTTCTAGTAAGTCATTTGACAATGTGAGTGTTTCTGTGTCGCTGTATCCCGCTGTGTCCGTTATTGTAGATATTAGAAAAGAGAAAGCATCAATGGATGTGTCCTGTCTTTTAGAAAGCTTACCAGCATTCATGCTGCCCAATTTATAAATGGAATGCGACTTGCCATAATGATGGGCAACACCTACGATCTTCCTTAGTTCCTGTTTTCTTTCTGAAATCTGGCCACTCTCCATAATAGGCTCATGTACCACCTCCATGCTCTGTGACATGGCCATGTACTGAATAACTGAAGTGAATTGCGAGCATCTCAGAAAACTCACATACCTGTTTAACCTGTAAAGTCTCATTGGAGAAACCCTGCTTTGGGCCTTTTGCTTACCTATTGTTCTGTTTCCCTGAATGTCAGGAAGGTCTTTGCCTCAGGACAACGCTTTGCGAAGTCTAAAGAAAACCTTTTTCAAATAAAAAAGAATGGGCATCAGCTGTGGCTCTTTGCTTAATTGCTTTGCAAAGAGATGTGCATGAATCAGCGTCTTGGCCCTGTGTTAGGCTGTAGCTTAGATTCTCAGCAACTGATGGATCTAAAGAAAGATCCCATGTGTGCATCCAAAACCAAAATAGCAAAAGAGCAGTCATTGTGGATGAAGTCTTTTGCCTTCCTCTGTAAGGTTTCTGACATCAATCAAGTGAGAATAGGGATCCTTTAGGTCAAATGAGTTCTTCAGTTCCCTGCAGAGGCTAGCCCATAGGTGGTTGGGTTTTCTCATGACTCCAATTCATATAAAGAATTTAAACCCCACAGTCAGTAGTTCTCAAATTTGAGAAGTGGATCAGTATTAACGGCAGGTCTATTTGATCACTCCTGGTTCACAGGAAGGGTGTCCAGGTCACGCAGAATTTAGGTAAATGAGGGGCAAGAAAGCATATTTTGGACACTCTCTTGGGCTGCATTCCTCATGAAAATCTCCAATCAGAGGATATGATGAGTGTCTATATGGAAGAAGATGAGGGCCATGTGGGAGTGTTTTGGATTTAATTGTGGTTATTTTTGTGGCAGTTGGAAGGGATGACTGAGTCCACCTGGGTTTGAACTCTGGTGTGATTCCCCTTAGAGGCTGAGTACAGGAACTGAACTTAGAGAAGTATTGCCATGAATTGTGTTGGGATTTTAGAAGACCAAGCATGAGAGTCACCCTTGGAAACTGAGATCTAGGCCCAGGGTGGCTTTCCCGAGACCACTGGGAATCTCAGGCTTGATATCACATGATTTTATTCTTAACGACTTGGCAGTCTTAGTTGAGAGTCAAAACACACATGGACGTTACATGTTACATTGTAGACCTCAATGGGCCTGGATTTATGTGACACTTTGGCCAATCTTTGGGAAACCTTGCCAGTGAGAGTTCTCCAGAACTTCATTTGAAATGAACTTCCACAACATTTAATGGTCCCTGAATGAATTGAAACCCACATGCTGCCAACTTCATCCTTGAAAAATTGCTAGATAAATACTATGAAATTTTTGAAATTCCCATTTCCAGATGGCACTGGAGAAACTTTGGTTGTCCTGTTGCTGAACATGATTATTCAGGACAGTGACTTGATTGACTGAGTTTCATGAAAATGGTGTATAACAGAGATTCCAGGAAGTTGGACCCTGCAGAGTAGTGCACCTAGTGCAGTGAAGGGCAGGTGTGTGATAAAAAAAAATCTGTGGTGGGGCCATGTGGATCTGCCATTGTCTTCCAATTGGCTTGTGACTGACATGGTGCAGCCAGCAGACGCTTCTATGTAAAGGTATCTTTTTATATGGAGAGGTTTCAGGCCAATGTTCAGAATCCGGTTGCTATGGTCAAGGAGGCAAGCTATGTGGAAGAGAAGCCTGGTTGGTACATTCTTCTGCAGGCCCTGACCCACCACAGGTGACAGAACTCCCTCCAGCACTGTGTCCCAGGTGAATTCCTTGTATTTCTTGAAGCAAATACGAAACTCCCAGTGCAGCAGCAAGAAACACCAGAAAACTGGAGGATGACCAAATGGCTTCAGAGTCCACAAGAGTAGACAATTAGTCCCCAGTGGCCACAGTTTACCTACAAACAGAAAATTAAAGACAGCTTCCTCATGTTTATTGGAAAATAAGAAATCATGTATTCCAGGTCACATAGAAGCATACCCAGATTTGATTGTCTCACTACAAAGGAAGCTAAATCTCCTGACTACAACACATATTTCAAGTGCCCAACCTCAGAGGCAGTTCCTCAAGAAGTCTTTAGTCCAGCAGAGCTCCATGTTTGTGGAGTGTTTACCCTGTCCCTTACTTTTGGAATCTCCTCTACCACCTCCAAGTTTGTGAACTCGTGAGCATATTTGATTCCAGATATGTATTCACAGATTTTCTAACTCTTCTCCTCTAATTGTGTCTAACTTGGGGCCAAGGTAATCTCAAGGCATTGTTATGCATGAGAGTGGGAAGATACTTTTGTAGCATATATTTGCATAAACATTGGAATCATTTTCCAAATGATTCCAAATCCCTGACACAAACCCATGCCAACTAGACTCTGACTACTAATTCTAATATGATGGAGAAAATTAACCCAAACAGAATAGAAATACAAGCAGTTCAGAGGACAAATGGTGTATCATTGGAATTGCCTTTTGCTTTATATAGGGTAGGAGTTATAAATCTAGTCAATTTTTTGTTGAAATGGTTCTCCATGTGTTTTTCAAGTTAACAAATATGTGAATTCCTCTCTACCTTTCTCTGTATCCTATTCAGCGCATGTATTTTTATATGCACATATAGAATCCTACCTGGTACCACACGTACATTCTTGTGAGGTGGCTCACTTGGCAGACACAAATTGTGAAAAGAGATCACTACTACTAAACGCTGTTGAAACTGAAAATTCAAACTATTGATGAGCTTCCTAGTACAATAAAATTATACATGAATCCATGTTCAGTAAAACGAATTTATCTGGATCTGTGGATGACATATATTTCGTGGTGAATTTCAATTGGCTTATATTGCTACTTTTTAATGTCTGTTTGTGTGCGTGCCTGTGTGTGTGTGTGTGTGTGTGTGTGTTTATATATATATACACACACACTCTACAGATTTTTCAAAATATGAAATATATGTGTCTTATTATACACTCCGTATATTCATTCATATTCATGTATGTGGATTAACAATCAACTTTTCACAAGATTATTCTGAGAAATATTCATCCACCTGAACTACATATTTGATTCCTAGTACTGAAAACTAACAGTAAATGGTGCATACAAATCCTAATATCTCTGCAGTAACTGACACAGTTTTATATCAATGCATGTAGATTCCTATGGGACGTGATGTGTATTTTGTCTTTCATTTTTATTCAATACTGGTACATTACTTTTTCTTCAGTTAATGCACATGGTAGGATATATATTTAATCCACTAGTTCAGAAATTTATAGGCATTTTGTCTTACTTTCCATCACTTCCTAATTCAGAAAACATGTTTTCCACAGGGTTTCTTGACTGGTCTTTTCATGAGACTTCTTTCACAAAATGCAAAGGTCACACTTATGTTTGTACCGAAGTCTAAATGGAAAGTGAGTATGGATTACTAAAAACATCTATGTCCAGGTTGCCTAATGCTATCAAATGTCAATCCTATTGGTGACTACATATTTGTTTCTTCCTAAAATTATATATTCAACCTCAACACTGTTGAAAATGCCTGATCCTATCACTTACTTTATACTTTGCCTGATTTCCTAATGTCTCTATTGATATATGGTTTCCTACATATTTTCCAGAGTTCATCAATGTGACTGGCTCTTCACATGTACTGATATTTACATTCATTCTCTACCCGAAACCCTACTGTTAAAGAACGTTTGGTTCAAATCCTATACTCACTCTGCTTTCTAAACCTACTGAATATCTTCCTAATCCTACTGACTATCCTTTTGACTGGATGTTCTTTTCGACATTCAATCATCCAAGGTACAAGGTCCTATGCCATTGTATATCAATTTATCTGAGACATCTGTGCAGAATATAATTCAAAGCTGAGTATCCCAATCAAGGGCCCAATGCACTTCTGGGTTTCAAATCTTACCTAGATTTCTGTGTTCATACTTATATTTCACCTATATATTCTTGTAAATATCGCAGGTTCCCAAAACCATTATTCATCGCACAGAATGATTCCTAACCCAAATCAAACCTGTTATTAACCCTAAGCATACACTGTTCCATCAATCTATCTTTACAATAGAGCAGGGACAGAGTTGGTCTTACAATACAGGAATTTAGGGTATCTTCCACTTGCTGAAAACTCAAAGGTCCATGCAGAAATGATCCCTGGAGAAGACTTAGGCAGCTATGAAGGACCTGAGAGCGCAAAATCATCTTCCATGGCAAAAAAACCGGTCAGGATGAAGTATTGTGTCTGAATCAGTCGCTCTGTTCTTAATGTAGAGAAGATGGACAAAACCAGGCCTGTGTGGAGAGCTGTTCCATGGTGCCTGTGGTTGATATACCATTCTAACTTATGACTGAGTCAGAGAAAGTAGGGGCAGCCTCCATCTCATGGGACCTTTGTAAACAACTGTTAGGACAAAGTGGTTGCCAAGGTATTGACCTCATTCAATTCCTGAAGGAAGTGACCTACCTCACTTCCTTGGTGACACAACTCTCTGAACTTGGGATCCAGGAAGCCAGGCACCCAGAGCCAGTGCCAGTCCCATTCCCAGTGGGCACACTTGTTTCAATTTTCCAAGGACAGAGTCAGTCTTTCTTGGTACCTCCTGATGTGAGGATGACCAAATGCCAGGAGAACTCTGAAGAGGGGCCTTTCCTGAGAAAGCAGGTAGTGGCTCATTGCTGGCTCCTGACAACTTAACAGAGTTGGCAAAAGGGACCTGATCTGATACAGGACAGGCCATTTGGGGGGAACATAGTATGGTCCACCAGTCAGAGGACACTCCGGATAGTCACAGACCTAGTTGTGGGAATGAGGTGCCTTAGTGGGTGTGGGTGTGAGTTCGTGGTTTTGTCTCATGTTCTGAGAATAGGTAGCAAAGGTGGTTTGTTTGGTTTGGAGTCGACTGTTTCTAGTAAGTCGTTTGAGAAGGCGAGTTTTTCTATTTCTGTGTATCCACTGTGTCCGTGGTTGTAGTTATTAGAAAAGCCAATACATCAATGGAGGTGTCCTGACTAGTAGGAAGCTTCCAGGCATTTATTCTGCCCTTTTTATGAATGGACTGCAGCTTGCTTTATGGATAGACAACACCTACTATCTTCCCAAGTTCCTGTTCACCTCCTGATTTCTGGCCTCTCTCCAGAATAGGCTCATGGTTTTGTGTCCAAGATATGTACCACCTCCAAACTCTGTGACATAGCCATATACTGGATAGCTGAATGGAATGGGAACATCTCAGAAAACTCAGAGATCAGTGTAACCAGAAAAGTCTCAGTGGAGAAACCCTGCTTTGGGCAATTTGCTTACCTATGGTTCCTTTGCCCTGAATGTTAGGAATGTCTTTGCCTCAGGCCACCCGTTTGTGGAGCCTGAAGAAAACAGTTTTCAAATTGAAATGAATGGGCATCACCTGTGGCTCTTTGCTTAATTACTTTGGAAAGGGATGTGTCTGAATCAGCCTCTTGGCCCTGTGTGAGGTTGTGGCTTTGATTCTCAGAACCTGATAGATCTAAAGAAAAATCCCATGTGTGCATCCAAAACCAAAATTGCCAAAAGAGCAGTCATTGCTGATGAAGTCTTTCACCTCCCTCTGTAAGTTCTTTGACCTCTATCAAGTGAGAATAGGAAAGATACACCAAGTCAATTGATGGCTCCTATTGGAAAAATTCTATCACTGATGACAGCATCAGCATAAGTACCCCAACACTACAACAATTCGCTGCAGCAGCAGATAGTTCACAATGCATACAAGTGAGTTCACAATGCATACAAGTGATACATAATCCAGGCAAGTTCTGCAAGCAGTTCAGTGATTGCTATTGCAGAATCTGTAGATTGGTTTTATCTTTGTCTTCACTGGCACTGGGATGAAAATAGAAATTCTGGCAGTAATGGCTAAAGAAAAAATTATGTAACATTCCTGAGGGCACTAAAAGAAAACAATTTTCTTAACAATTTACATTATCTTGAAGAGAATAATTAAATATAATGAAAAGGAAAAGTGAAAGTAAACAAGCACGTCTGTTAACCTCCTATTTTTTCACATATTAAGACAATCCTGAACAGTTGTTTTCCCAATTTAAATTAAACAATTTAATTCACGTGAATAAAAAAAAAATGGATATATTATTTCATTAGCACTCATCATATGTGATATATGGACATACGCACATTCAAATATATAACACAAAACACAAGTGTGCACACATAATAAATACATACAACACATAATATAATAGTAAAGGCCTTATAACTTTTTACATGTGAAATCATCATTGCAATGTTTAAAAACTCTATAGTCAAAAAATAGAACTGATAAGCAAAACATTATCCTAGGTCTGTATGAGCTCAAAAAAAACAAAAGAGAACTTCATGATGTGGGAAAGGGCAATAATAAAATAGATATTGAAAAAAGCATCCCTGTTCTGTCGCAGATGTAAGGATAGCCAAACTGGAGTTTTCGATATCAGCTGTTATGGATTTGAGCCAAATCATCTTATTTTGGTCTATTGAAAGCGCTTCAGTTAATCTCTCTGGAATCCAAATCGGCTGCTGTTCTCCTTTTGGAAACACATAAACAGACCCCCGACTCCAGGCAATCACTGGGTCGGGACCTTACTTAATCTCTCTGGAATCCAAATCGGCTGCTGTTCTTCCTGTGGAAACCCAAAAACAGACCTCCAACTCCAGAAAATTAATGGGTCAGGACCTTTCCATTTTCCTGTTAGAATATCCTTCCAAAGTACCTCGGGCTTATACACATTTTTTGGACACTTATGCCTTTCTGCAGCACTAAGTCCTGAAAATCCAAATTTAAAAAGTTTAGATTAAAAAGGGTTATTTTAATTTTATCTTTGGGGAATTTATATTCCTTCCCAATTCTGTCTTCTTACTTTAATGAGTACATTTTAATAGTGCGATGTGCTCTTTCAACTATGGCTTGTCCCTGTGGATTGTATGGGTTTCCTGTTATATGAGTAATGCCAAATGATGAGCAAAATGGTTTAAAAGAGGTAGAAGTATAACCGGGGGCATTATCTGTTTTTTACTGTTTTGGAATGACCACAGTGGCAAAATTTTGTAAGCAATGAGCTATAACATCTTTAGTTTTTTTTTCCCCCATGAAGGGAACCCATCAAAAATCCAGAAGAAGTATCAACTGTAACATGCAAATATTTTACTTTTCCAAATTCTGGCAAGTGTGTGACTTCCATCTGCTATATATGGTAAGGTATCAATCCTCTAGGATTGACTCTAAGATTAAAATGTGGTAAAATGGTCACACAATTTTGACATTGTTTTATTATTTGTCTAGCTTGCTCCTTAGTTATTTTAAAATGTTTTTGTAAAGTATTAGCATTGATATGGAACTTTTCATGAAAATTTATAGCTTCTTCTAGTGTAGAGAAAATATGTATGTATGTCATGTGTAGTTTTACCTGCTAAATCATTGCCCAAACTAAGGGCTCCAGGCAATCCTGTATGTGCCAAGATATGTCCTATTAAGAATGGATCTTTTCTGTCCCAGATTAGACTTTGTATACTGGAAAGCAAAGAGAAAACAGTAGAGGAAGGGGAAATCCTACCAGCATCTTCAAGGGATACAATAGCATTAACTATATACTGACTATTGGAAAATAAATTAAACACAGAATCTTTAAACATCACAAAAGCTTATAATACTGCATTAAGCTCTACCTTTTGAGCTGATTGTTGGGGTGCTAAAAATGTAAAAATTTAATCAGGTGTAACTATTGCTGCTGTACCATTATTTGACCCATCAGTGAATATATTTGGAGCATTCATGATAGGTGTTTTCTTGTAATTTTTGGAAAAATTACAGGATGCAATGACCCAAAAGACAATAAAAGATTAGATGGTAAGTGGTTATCAAATGAAACATTAGATTTACACAGGATTATTGCCCAAGTATTTAACTCATTAGCTAATTCATCAATTTGATTCATAGTGTATGGAGTAATAATTTTATTGGGAGAAATTCCAAACACTCCCTTTGCTGCTTTTATTCCTATTAGTATTAATTGTCCCTAAGCCTCAGGATACCTAGTAATAATAGTGTTAGAAGAATAAGATAAATGTATCCATAATAATGGACCTTCTTGCCAAAATACTCCTGTAGGAATATTTTTTTGTTGGTAGCACAATGAATAATAGAGGCATTATTTTATCAAATCTATCCAAAAGCATATTTCCCATATATGTTTCAATGATTTTTAATGCCTTTCTTGCTTCAGGCATTAACATTCTGGGTGAATTTAGATCAGATGGACCTTTTAGGATATCAAAGATAGGTCCCAACTCTCCTGTTGGTATACCTAGATAAGGCCTTATCCAATTAATGTCTCCTAATAACTTTTGAAAGTCATTAATTGATTTGAGTTGATCTACTCGTATTTGAATTTTTGGTGGACTGACCATGGTTGAGGATAATAGAACTCCTAAATAATTAATTGGAAAATTTAATTGTACTTTATCAATTGATATCCCTAGATTATAATTTTTTAATAAGTTTGTAAGTGTGGCATAACATTCTAGCAATGGGTTTTTAACTTGTGTGCTAATAACACATCATCCATATTGTGAAATATTTGTAGTTCAGGATTTTGATTTCTAAGTGGCTGGATTACTTTGTTAACATAAATTTGACAAATAGTTGGGCTGTTAGCCATCCCTTGAGGGAATACTTTCCACTCATACCCCTGATCAGGACCTTCATGATTCAGTGCAGGGATAGTAATTGCAAAACTTGGACTATCCTCAGGAAGAATTGGAAATGAAAAAAAAAAAATCTTTAATATGTATAACTAAAACATACCAAGTTTTTGGCAAAGCAGACAATTGAGGAATCCTTGATTGAGCAGGTCCCAAAATAACCATCTCATTATTAATGGCTCTTAAATCTTCCAATAATCTCCATTTACCAGATTTCTTTTTGATGACAAAAATGAAAGTATAATGGGGAGATACAGAAGGTTGTATATGTTCTTCCGCTAATTGTTGTTTGACCAGGAACTGGGCTGCTTGTATCTTTTCTTCTTCCACTGAAGAAGCCATACTGGTCTTTCTGATTTCCAAGTAATTTTTATTGTCTCAGTGGCCCTTTCTGAAAATCCAACCCATGTCTGTCTGTTGCTTGGTCTATTTGTATTGGTGCTGATATACCTTGATCTTGTTTTTCTAATCTTTTTCCTTTCCTAAAACCTTCTCTAGCCAAAATAGTGGGTGCATTTTGATTGATGTTATTTGTTAATGTCAAACCTAATTGATCTAGGACATCTCATCCCCATAAATTTACGGGAAGATGATCCAATACATATGGCTGTATAGTTCTTTCACATTCTTCAGGATCCTTCCAATCCAATGCCATTGCACTTCTATGGGGATTAGTTGCCACTCCTAGGTCTCAAAGTATTTTAGTGTACTGTTGTAATGGCCAATGTTTTGGCCATTCTTGATGAGAGACGATGCTAACATCTGCACCTGTATCAAGTAGCCCATTAAATTCATGTCCTTGAATATTTAGTTTTAGCCTGGGGCGAGAATCTAAATTTAAAGAAAGCATAACCAAATCTACACCTGTGGAGCCTAATCCCTTGGAACCTCTTTCTACAGCACGACTGGAAAATTTATCATGCAGACTGAGTATTATTAGTAACTGTGCTATTCTATCTCCTGGTGAAATTACTGATATGTCCTTTGGAGAACTGGGTATAATTTTATTTCACCTTCATAATCGGGATCAATTACCCAAGGACTTATCATAAGTCCTTTTAGATTAGAAGAGCTGCGTCCCAATAATAAGCCTACCGTTCCTTTGAGAAGAGGTCCTCTCACCCTGTGTGAATGATTTGAACCCCCATCTCTACAGTTAGTACTGATCTGACGGAGGTGCAGATATCTAACCCTGCGCTCCCTCTGATTTGTCTGATGAGGCGTCTGATGGACAATGTGTCCTGGGCACTACACTGATGGGGTTGCTGGGTTCCTCCAGTGCTCTGTATATTTGTGGTTTTGGGCCCCAGAGCATTGGGCTCCCCTGTCCATTTTTTGGCAATGGAGCCCGATGCCTTTCTCCATGATATCGTGGATAAACAGCTAGTCCTTGTTCATTTTTGATAATGAAGTACCCTCTATGGTGGTTTGAGAACGGCATTCATTAGCCCAATGTCTCCCTCTACGGCATCGTGGGCAAATACCCACGTATTCTACTCCTTTGGTACCTAGTTTTGTTAAACCCTCTTCCTATGGAGCAATTCCTTTTAAAATGTCCTGTTTGTTCACAATTGTAGCATGTTCCTGGTCTGGCATCTAAAGCCTGTTTTACTGCAGCTGCCACAAATTGCCCTTGTTCATTGATGTCTCTGGCATCTAAAGCCTGTTTTACTGCAGCTGCCATGACTTTCTCTTATTCATTAATGTCTTTACATAATTTAATATATGTGTTTAAATCTTCATGTTTCCATGGTCTAGTGATATCTCTGCACCAACGATTTGCTTGGTCATAAGCCAGTTTTTTATTAATGGCATTGCTTGTTCTGTATTCCCCAAAACTCTGATAGCTGTTTGAATAAGCCTATCTACAAATTCAGTGTAAGATTCATTAGCTCCTTGTATTACCTTAGATAATTGACCTTGTAAACCTCCATGTCGTTGTAAAGTCTTCCATGCCCTAACCGCCTCTGCAGCAATTTTTGCGTATACGCCAGGATCATATGCAATTGTTTGCTGCTGATCCTCATAAGGTCCCTTTCTAACAACATATCTAGATTTCTCTGAGGATAACCAGTTTCTGCATTACGCCTAGCCGTCTCCTTGCAAAATTCCTCATTGGCAACCTTCCGTAAAAGGTATTGACCTCCATTTAGCACAGCTTTACACATATTAGCCCAATCTACTGGTGTCATATTCAAGTTGTTAATGGATTCGACCAAGCTTACAATGAAGGGTGCTTGAGGACCATAGGTTGTTACAGCCCCTTTTAGCTGCTTCACTATTTTGAAATTTAAAGCATGGTGAATTCGCTGCCCTCCTACCTCAAAATCAGGGCATGTTCATACTTGAGATCCTGTCTCAGGATCCGAACTATCAACTGTGGGGTTTGGGGGCCTCCCAGCATATGGAGGTGGCCTTGTTATTTGGACATTTACATCCTCTGGTGATAGAAAGGTGTTAGTAACAGTCTCCTGTAGAGGAGGCGCTGTTGGTTGGACATTTACGCCCTCTAGTGATAGAAAGTTGTTAGTAGCAGTCTCCTTTTGTAACTTTGCCCCTGATGGCTTTTTCTGCCCTAAGCTTTGTTCTTCTATCTTTGTCTGAACTGAAGTCTTTGGACTAAGCAAACCAGATATGAACGTCCTCAATGGCAATGTGCCAACTGGCAGAGTCCCTGGGCTGTTCTTTTACCCCTTTTTAAATCTTCACCATGATGGTTCCATTATGGTATATTTAACAACTCCTTAAAAATCCATGGGCTACATTTTTGTATTGTATCAACATATGCCCTGACTGTTCTTGACTTTACTGAGATGCCTCCTTCCTCTAACAATTTACTTAACACTCTTTCAGTTTGTTTTTTTACTAATTTCTGATCCCGTATTTCTACTATAATACAACCCAACAAGACGATGCCAAACAAAACCGAGACAGAATAAAATAAAAAGGGAACAACAAAAAGTCATTATAGCCTTTATATTCTACTGACATGTGCATCCGTCCTTTCTCCCTATCTGTTCCTCAGAAGTAAATAATTTTTTCTCAGATGTGAGCGGTTTTTCATCCATCTCACTCATCTCCATGGACAGGCAACAAAAGTGAAGCAAAAAAAAGAGGAATCTTAAATGGCTACCCATCCTCTCGCCCTTCGCTCAGGGGCGAGCAGTTTACCTTATCACTTACCCTCAGTGGCTCCCCGTGCAAGCCATAAAAATGCTGCAGTCTGGCTGGGCACGATTCAAGAGCCACTTTTCAAAAGAAACAAACTTTATTTTTAGAACCACACATGCCAAACAAAACAGCTCCTCAGGAAAAACCCTCAGAGCCCAACTGCCACCACTGGCTTCCTTGCAAAGTTTCTGTCACACCCACAAGCCTCTCCACCTCCCACAATCCTCCTGCTCTTGAGGCTATTTAGCTGGGTCAGGTGGGTGGAGCCAAAAAAGTCCCACAATGAGCAGCTCTGTGGTCTGAAAGGGCAGGGAAACTGCCCAATGAGCATCACCGCAGAGGAGCCAATCAGCTAGATGTTGCTGGGGCCGCTGTGAGCCAATAATCATCTGGCAGGGGAATGTTGCTGGTAGCTGGAAGTTTAATGGGGCCCCTTAAGCTGTGGCTTTCAACAAATTGGTGTCTCCTTTCTCTGTAGACTATTCAGCACGTGTATTTTTATATGCACATATAGAATCCTACCTGTTATCACACGTACATTTTTGTGAGGTTGCTGACTAGGCAGATACAAGTTATGAGAAGAGATCACTCCTCTTAAATACTGTTGGAATTGAAAATTCAACCTATGGGTGAGCTTGCTAGTAGAACAACATTATATATAGATCCATTTTCAGTGAAATCAATATTTTCGCACCTGTGGATGATACATATTTTATGATGAATTTCGATTGGCAAATATATTGCTAGTTTTAATGTCTGCCTGTGTGTGTGTGTGTGTGTGTGTGTGTGTGTATATATATATATATATATATATATATATATATATATATATACTCTCCAAATTTTTCAAAATATGAAATATATGAATCTTATTATACACTCCTTAAAATCATTCATATTTATGTATGTGGATTTATGATCAACTATTCACAAGATTATTCTCAGAAATATTCATCCACCTTAAATACAGATTTGTTTCCTAGTACTGAAGACTAACTTCAGTGAATGGTGCACACAAATCCTAATATTTCTACAGTAAAACCTAGTTCAACATCAATGCAAGCATTTTCCTATGGGACATGATGTGTATTTTGCAGTTCATTTTTATTAAACAGCGGTACATTACTATTTCTTCAGTTTATGCACATCATATGATATATATTTCATCCACAAGTTCACAAATTTATAGGCATTTGTTTCAATTTCAATCACCTCCTGCTTCAGAACACATATATTCCTCCAGGGTTCTTGACTGGTCTTGTCATGAGACTTCTTTCAAAACACATTATTTTTGATTTTCATAATCATATTTGAAGCAAAACTCACACACTCTTCATGATAAACCATAACCCTAATATTACCGTTAGATGTATAACTGGTTGTAATGAATGTATGAATATCAATTTAAGATTTCCAGTATATTTTCAGATATCAAATCAATCCACTATTTAAAGTTGGAACCAGTTATATTATTTATTCACAGTATGGTCTATTCATACATTATTTCTATATCCATTGACACAGGGTACTCCACTTTTTTCCCCCAATATTTATACGTCTTCAAAATATTGCCCCCAGTAATGGTGGAAGAAATGCTCATGTCACCTGATCTACATATAAATTTTAACACAGTAATATTCTGGACACAGAAAGCAAAAGTCACTCTTATGATTGTAGCAAAGCCTAAAAGAAAAGTGAGCATGGATTACTAAAAATATCCATGTCCCGGTTTCTTAATGCTGTAAAATGTAAATCCTATTGATAAATCCTATGTATTTGTTTCTTTCTAAGATTATATATTCAAACTCAACCCTGTTCAAAATGTCTAATCCTATCCCTCACTTTATACATTGCCTGATTTCTTAATGTCTCTATTGATATCTGGTTTCCTACATATTTTCCCCATTTCATCATTGTGTCTCACTCTTCACATGTGCTGATATTTACATTCACTCTCTTATTGAAAACCAATTGCTAAAAATCTTTTGTTCTAAATCCTATACTCATTGTTGTTTCTAAACCTAGAGAATATCGTCCTAAACCTAGGGACTTTCCCTTTGTGACTGGATGTTCTCTTCAACTTTCAATCATCCAAGGTACAAGGTCAAATGTTATTGTATATCGATTTATCTGAGACATCTGTGCAGAACATAATTCAAAGATAAGTAACCCACTCAAGGGCCCAATGCCCATCTGAGCTTCAAATCCTGCCTAGATTTCTGTTTTCATACTTTTATTTTACCTATATATTCTTGTAAATATTGCAGATTCCCAGAACGAATATTCATCCTGCAGAATGATTCCTAACCCAAATCGAACGTGATATTAACCCTAACCATACACTGTTTCCTCAATCTAACTTTACAGAAGAGCAGGGACAGTGTGACCAGGAAAGTCTCAGTGGAGAAACCCTGCTTTGGGCCTTTTGCTTACCTATTTTTCTGTTGCCCTGAATGTCAGGAAGTTCTTGACCTCAGGCTAACCCTTTGTAAAGCCTGAAGAAAACAGTTTTCAAATGGAAATGAATGGGCATCACCTATGGCTCTTTGCTTAAATTCTTTGGAAAGGGATGTGTCTGAATCAGCCTCTTGGCCCTGTGTGAGGCTGTGACTTAGATTCTCAGCACCTGATGGATCTAAAGAAAGATCCCATGTGTGCATCCAAAACCAAAATGGCAAAAAGTTCACTCATTTTGGATGAAGTATCTTCCCTTCCTCTATTAGATTCCTGACCTCCATCAATTGAGAATAGGGATTTTTTGGGTCATATGAGTTCTTCAATCCCTAAAGAGGTGCTTGGGTTTCTCATAATTCCAATTCACATAAAGAATCTGTACCTATCAATCAGAAGTAGTCAGTCAATATTGCTCCCAGAAATGGTGGAAGAAATACTCATGTCACCTGATCTTCATATACATTTATTCACAGAAATATACTGGACACTAAATTCAAAGTTCACATTTATGATTGTACCAAAGCCAAAATGGAAAATTAACATGGATTACTAAAATCATCCATGTCCAAGATTACTTATGCACTCAAATGTCAATCCTATTGATGACTACATATTTGTTTCTTCCTAAGATTGCATATTCAAACTCAACCCTTTGAAAATGTCTAAGCCGATCTCTCACTTTTTACTTTGCCTGATTTCATAATGTCCCTATTGATATCTGCTTACCTACATATTTTTCCCACTTCATCACTGTGACAGACTCTTCACATGTGCTGACATTTAAATTCATTTTCTAACCGAAACCCTATTGCTAAAGAAATTTTGTTCCAAATCATACAGTCACCCTTTTTTCTATACCTACCTACTATCTTCCTATTCCTACTGACTATCCCTTTTTGACTGGATGTTCCCTTCTACATTCAATCATCCAAGGTACAAGGTCCCATGCCATTGTATATTGATTTATCTGAGACATCTGTGCAGAATGTAATTCAATGCTAAGTATCACAATCAAGGGCCCAATGCCCTTCTGGGCTTCCAATCTTACTTGGATTTCTGTTTTCATACACACTGTTCACCTCTATATTCTTATAAATTTCGCAGGTTGCCAATACCATTATTCATCCACAAAATGATTCCTAACCCAAATTGAACCTGTTATTAACCCTAAACATACATTGTTCCCTCAACCTTACTTTACAGAAGAGCAGGGACAGAGGTGGTCTTATAATACTGGAATGTAGGGATCCTCTACCTGCTGAGAACTTCAAAGATCCATGCTGAAAGGATCCCTGGAGAATATGTAGGCAGTTATGAAGGACCTGAGAGAGCACAAGTCATCTCCCATGGCAAACAACCTGGTCAGGATGAAGGGTTGTGTCTTAATCAGCCTCTCTCTTCTTAATGTAGAGAAGATGGACCAAATCAGGCCTGTATGGAGAGCTGTTCCCAGGTGCCTATGGTTGATATACCATTTTAACTTGTGAAATTGTCACATTAAGTAGGGGAAGCCTCCATCTCATGGGACCCTTGGAAGCAACTGTTAGGACAAAGTGGTTGCCAAGGCAGTGACTTCATTCAGATCCTGAAGGAAGTAAACTCACCTCACTTCCTCGGTGATGGAAATTGACATCCAGGAAGCCAAGCACACAGAGCCTGTCCCAGTCCCACTCCCAGTGGTGTCACTAGTTTTGAATTACCAAGGACAGAGTCAGTCTATCTTGGTACCTACAGATGTGAGAATGGCCATATGCCAGGAAAGCTCTGAAGAGCGGGCTTGTATGAGAAAAGAGATAGTGGCTCACCACTGGCTTCTGACAAGTCTCAGTGAAGAAACCCTGCTTTGGTACTTTTAATTACCTATTGTTCTGTTGCTCTGAATGTCAGGATGTTTTTTGCCTCAGGCCACCCCTTTGGGAAGCCTGAAGAAAAGAGTTTTCAAATGGAAATGAATGGGCATCATCTGTGGCTCCTTGCTTAATTGCTTTGGAAAGGGATGTGTCTGAATCAGCCTCTTGGCCCTGTGTGAGGCTACGGCTTAGATTCTCAGCACCTAATGGATCTAAAGAAACATCCCACGTTTGCATCCAAAACCAAAAGAGCCAAAAGAGCAGTCATTGTGGATGAAGTCTCTCACCTTCCTCTGTAAGGTTCCTGACGTCCATCTATGAGAACAGGGATCCTTTGGGTCCAATGAGTTCTTCAAAGCCCTGCAGAGACTAGACCATACGTTCATAGGTTTCTCATGACTCCAATTAACATAAAGAATCTAAACCCCACAGTCATTAGGCCTCAAAATGGAGAAGCAGAGCAGTATTATGGGCAGGCCTCTTTGATCACTCCTGGTTCACAGGAAGGGTGTCCCAGCCACACTGACTTTAGGCAAATGGGGGCAAGGGACCTTATTTTGGATACTGTCTTTGGCTGTGCCCCTCATGAAAAACTACAGCCTGAGGTTATGATGAGTATCTATATGAAAGAAGATGAGGGCCATGTGGAAGTGTTTTGCTTTTAATTGTCGTCATTTTTGTGGCTGTTGGAAAAGATGATGGGTCCACCTGGTCTTGAACACTGGTGTGATTCCCCTTAGAGACTGAGTTATGGAATGGACCTCAAAGAAGTATTGCCATGTATTGTTTTGGGATTTTAGGATGCCACGCATGAGAGTTGCCCTTGGAAACTGAGATCTAGGCCCAGGGTGGCTTTCCACAGAGCACTGGGAATCTCAGGAAGAATATCACATGATTTTATTCTTAAAGAATTGGCAGCCATAGTTGCAAGTCAAAACACAAATGGACCACACATTGTAGACCTCAAACGCCTGGCTTAATGTGACCTTTTTGCCTGTCTTTGGGAAGCCTTGCCTGTTAGAATTCTCCAGAGCTTTTATTGAAATGAACTTCCTCTCCATTTAATGGTTCCTGAATGAATTGAAACCCACAGTGCCTCCAACTTCATCCTTGAGAAATGCCTGATAAAAAACATGAAATTTTTGAAATTCCCATGACCACTTCGCACTGTAGAATCTTTGGATGTCCTATTGATGATCACGAGTGTACCAGACAGTGCCTGATTGACTGGGTTTCATGAAAATGGTGTAGAACAGAGATGGCAGTAATTTGGAGCCTGCTGAGTAGTTGGCCTAGAAAAGTGGTGTGAAGGTGTGTGTTAAAACATCTGTGGTTGGGTGATGTGGATCTGCCATTGGCTTTCAAATGGTTTGTGACTGACATGGTGCAGCCCCCAGACCCTTGTATGTAAAGGCATGTTGTTATATGGAGAGGTTTCAGTGCAATGTTTAGAATCAGACTGCTAAGGTGAAGGGGTCAAGCTATGTGGGATAGAAGCCTGATTGGTGCATTCTCCTGCAGACCCTTACCCACCACATGTGACAGAACTCTTTTCAGTACTGTGTCCCAGTTGAACTCTTCGTATTTCATGAAGCAAATACCAAACTTCCAGTGCAGCTGCAAGAAACACAACAAAAAGTGGAGGATGAGCAAATGGCTTCCAAACTGGAAGACACTTAGCCCCCAGTGACAACAGTTTACCTACAAAAAGAGAATTCAGCACTGCTGCCTCATGTCCTTTGGAAAATAAGAAACCATGTCCTCCAGGTAACATACATGCAGACCCAGCTTAATGGTCTCACTGCAAAGGGAGCTAAAGCTCCTGACAACAACATATATTTCAAGTGCCCAACCTCAGAGGCAGTTTCTCAAGAAGTCTTTAGTCCAGCAGAGCTCCATGTTTGTGGAGTTTTACCCTCTCCCTTACATTTGGAAACTCCTCTACCACCTCCAAAGTTGTGAACTCCTGAGCATTTTCCATTCTTGATGTGTATTCACAGATTTTCTAACTCTTCTCCTCTAATTGTGTCTTAGTTGGGGTGAAGGTAATGTCAAGGCATTGTTCTGAATGAGAGTGTGAAGATTTTTGGGTAGCACATATTTGCATACACATTGGATTCTTTCTCCAATTTTTCATTTGAAATACTGAATCCCTGACTGTAAGGGGTAGAAGGAATTCTTTTTCAAAGAATAGCCTGACACTTACAAGAAACAGCCCCCAGGGAGACATCCTGTCTGGGAGACATCCTGTAGTCATCTGTGTTCCTGAGATATCCTGTGGCCATCTGTCTTCCTGAAATATTCTGAGGTTATCTCACCTTGTGAAGACATCCAGGAACTGCCGATAAGAGAGCTTTCAAATCTCCAGCATATAAATTCCCCTGTGTGAACAATAAAAGTTTGCATCTTGATCAGAACTTTTGTCTTGCTGTCATCTCTCATGTCTCTTGTCCCTTCATTCCTCCCCATCTAGGTTCGCTACCCACGTTGATGTGTCCTGCAGGCTGGGACAACTGGCGCCCAACGACTGGGGCTCGAGCCTTGGACTGAGGGGGAAGATTTGGACAAGTGGAGCTCACGATTGCCTCAGCAGACACCACTGAGAGACAGATTCAGGAGGAGAGTGGGGATGATGCACAGTGAGTGACCCACCATGGGAAAAGCAATTTCGTCACATGATTTGTTTTTGTCAGGCCAAAAGAAATCCTTAAATACATGGGGGCACGTGTTAAGAAAAATGACTTAAAATTTTTCTTTTCATACATTGAAAAATTGTTTCCATGGTTTCCCCTTGAAGGGACCATTGATGGTAAAAGATGGCTTAGAGTAGGAGACATTTTAAAAGATTATTATGAATCCTTTGGCCCAGAAAAAGTGTCTGTTCCTACCTTTTCTTTCTGGAAATAAATTAGTGAAATTCTTAAAAATTCACCCTTTGACAATGGTACCTTAATACTTGTCAGGATTGGGGAAGAGACTATGCAAAAGACCTCTCGTCCCTTCTCGGCATGCCCATCAGTTAGTATAGACATAGACCCTTCTTAGTGTCCCCAGGACCCTGGGAACCTTCCTGATCTTCCTCAAAATCCCACCCTAATGAATAAGGCTCCAATGGTTTCCAACAGCCTTTATGCAGTTTTAAATCCCAGAGAAACATTGACCCCTGGGGAGGAGGCTACGTTGGAGAAGGAAGCAGCTCGCTACCATTCAGAAGACCCGCCACCTCTCAGGACCCTGCCACAGCCTATAGGACTTACACATTCCCCTCCCTCCTATATCCCTCCTGCCTTTTGTGCTCTGGCCCTTCAGGGGCCAAATGTCCCCCCAGATATTTTTTCCCCACTTCCCTTGCCTAATCCGGCTCCCTTGAGAGAGTCTCTCCAACATGGATGGGAACAGATCCAATTTTTAAAAGAATAAAGATCCCTTGACTCTGAGCTCTCTACATTAGCCTTAGGAATGGAGTCAACACAAGCTGACCCACAGTGGTCTAATACAAAGGTGAAGCCGCTCCATCGGCCTGTGCTCGCCTTCCCAGTCACCAACAGTCAGATAGATAAGCCTGCTCAGGCTGAGGTCAAAGACTTAGAAGAGGATCAAGAGGAGGAAGCGGAGGAAATGGATCAAGGAGATCTGGACTTAGAGGATGAGAAGTTCACCCCTAGGCAGGAAGGAACCCAGAGTGTCTACAAAAAATTTAGCCTCCATTTTCTTGAAAAACTTAAAAAGGCTTGTGCTCACTATGGCCCCACTGTGCCCTACACGTTGGCTTTATTAGAAAGCCACAACACACACTTTCTTACTCCCAATGATTGAAAATTTTTAGACAGAGCTGCCCTCAGTGCCGGAGACTTCCTACTATGGAATGCAGATTTCAAAGAGCCCTGTCAGAAACTGCTCAAAAAAAATTTAACAAAGGCCTCCTCTAAATCCTGGACTTATGTTAAGATAGTGGGCAATGCAACTTTTGACACTAAAACTAAACAGGCACGTTTCCCTGCTGGACTTTTTGCGCAGATTTGGATGGCTGGCTTACATACTTGGAGACGCCTCCCTGAAAGGGCCTCGGCTATCACTTCCCTGGCCAGAATTCGACAAGGGCCCGACGAGCCTTATAGCGACTTTGTTCCCCGGCTTAACCTAGCTGCGGAATGCTTGCTTGAACCAAGCGAAAGCGAAAGCACCTTTGTAAAACATCTTGCCTTTGAAAACGCCAACCCAGCATGTCAGGATGTTCTTTGACATCATAAGGATAAAGGGAAACTTTCTGACTTTATTAGAGTCTGTGCAGGGGTGGGTGCAGCCCATGCCATGGGTCTCACTTTAGTGCTCCCTTTACCAAGGCCTTTTACAATCCTGGCTCACGTATTTGCTTTACTTGTAAACAACCAGGCCATTTTGCACGCAAGTGTCCAACAGGCAAACAAAGAGTAAGAATAGCGTCTCCTAAAAACTGGAGCTAAACCGCCCCCAGCTACACTTTGTCCTTGATATGGTAAAGTTCATCACTTGGCCAGTGAGTGTAGATCAATGACAAATGCCCTCGGACAGCCTATTTCTTCCTGCTTCTCAGGAAACTCCCTGGGGCAATAAGGTTTGTTCCCTTCCAAACTCCCAACCTACCTCAAAATCCTTCTCCACAATTGGCTCCCTCCAACTACCCACTCCAGGCAGTGCAGGATTGGACCTCTGTACCACCACTGATACAACATTAGATGCAATGCAAGGGCCCCAGATAATACCAACTGGAATTATGGGTCCCCCTCCATCTCATACGTGTGCCCTTCTTCTTGGAAGAGCCTCTACTATCTTAGAAGGTGTTCAGGTCTTCCCTGGCATTAATGATAATGATTTCACTGGAGAAATAAAAATACTGGCCACAGTTATTAATAGAGTTGCGGCCATCCCAGGAGGAAAAAGTCTTGCACAATTAATACTCCTTCCCTTAGATTAAGGGGCACTTCCACCACCCAAACCTACTGTGGGGGACTGCCTCCTTGGGCTCCTCTGAGGTATATTGGGTTCATCCCATTTCTCATAATAAACACACCCTTACCTTACTTATTGAAGGAAAGGAATTCCAAGCAATTTTAGTTACTGGAGTTGATGCGACAATTATTTCTCAAAAATACTGGCGATCAGGTTGGCCCCTCACCCCATCCTTGACTGACCTTAAAGGGATAGGAAAGTCAAAAAATCCTCTGGTCAGCTCTACTGCTCTTAGCTAGACTGATAAAGAGGGTAATAAGGGAACTGTCACTTCTTTCGTTGTTCCTGACCTCCCTGTTTACCTATGGGCCCGAGATATTTTGAGTCAAATGGAAGTTATTCTTGCCAGTACCAATTCCATGGTGACTCATCAAATGCTCCGTATGAATTTTGTCCCTGGTACAGGCCTTGGGAGGCTGAGACAAGGACTGGTGGGGCTTATACAACCCATAAAAAAAAATACATATGGACTTGGATATTTGGATTTTTAGTGTCGGTCCCTGACCCTCCTGTACCCCATGCAGATAAAATTATTTGGGAGACTCAGACTCTTGTGTGGGTGGATCAGTGGCCCCTTACCCATGAAAATTTGGAGGCTGCCTCCATGTTAGTGAAGGAACAGGTGGCAGCCCGCCATGTAGAGCCCTCAACCTCACCATCATACACTCCTATTTTTGTTATCAAGAAAAAATCAGGCAAGTGGCGCCATTTACAAGATTTGTGTGCCATTAATAAAGTTATACTCCCGATGGGAGCACTACAGCCAGACATTCCCACACCAGTGGCTATTCACAAAAACTATTGTAAAATGGTTATGGACTTAAATGGTTGCTTTTTTATCATTCCTTTACATCCTGAGGATAGACCCTATTTTGCCTTTAGTCTTTCTTGCATTAATATTCAGGGCCCTATGCAGAGACTTCAATGGAATGTTCTTCCCCAAGGTATGGCCAACAGCCCTACTCTTTGCCAAAAATAGGTTGCTCAAGCAGTAGACCCTGTGAGAGAGTGAGGGCCACAAATTTATATTTTACATTATATGGATGATTTGTTAATTGCTGCACCTAATACCCATGACCTTAATAATTGTTACTTGGACTTTTACAAAATCCTCACTACCTTGGGACTACAGATAGCTCCTAATAAGGTTCAAACACAGGACTCTTATAAGAGTTTGGGCCTTAAAATTCTAGAAAATCAGATCCAAATTTCTAAAATACAAGGACGTGTGGACCATCTTCACACCCTTAAAGATTTTCAGAAATTACTGAGGGATATTCAATGTCTAATAACATATTTAAAATTATGCACTTGTGTACTTTTGACCCTTAATGATATTTTGAGAGGTAATTTCCACCCCTCCTCCCCTCAAAATCTTACTCCAAAGGCATGACAGGCATTAAACCAAGTAACAGAAGCCATTGCCCAACAATTTGTTACACAAATTTCTTATAACCTTCCTCTGGTTCTGGTTATTTTACACACTCCTCATACACCCACAGGAATATTTTGGCAGCGAGATCCACATTTTAAAAATAAAGACTGCCCCTTGTTTTGGGTTCATTTACCCACCACATGCTCGAAGGTTATTACTGTTTATCTTGCTCAGGTAGCTTCTATTATATTTAAAGGTCATTTGATTTCTCTACAACATTTTGGCAAACACCCTGATAATATTTTTATTCCATATACTAAGGACCAAACCCAATTTTTACTAGAGACAAGGGATGAATGTGGTATTGCCCTATCAGGCTTTTGGGAACAATTGATCACTACCTCCCCAAAGACCCCCTTTTACATTTTGTCCAGTTACATCCATTTACTTTTCCTAAAATTACTCAAAAGGCTTCCATTCCTCAATCCCTTACTGTCTTTACAGACGGTTCCTGTAATGGCCGAGCCGTCTTTGTTGTCAATAACAAGCCTACCACCTTTGATACTGTCTATCAGTCACCACAGTTTGTGGAATTGTTTGACATAACACAAGTTTTTATAACATTTTTATAATCCTGTTAATATTTATAAAGACAGTGCCTACATTGCTCATTCTGTGCACCTGCTGGTGATTTCACCCCCCATTAAGGCTTCTAACAATGTGGCCTTTCTGTTTCACCAGCTTCAGCAGCTAATTCAGGCCAGACAACACCCATTTTTCTTAGGACACATCAGGGCACACTATGATCTTCCCAGCCCTCTAATTCAAGGTAATGCCCAAGCTGATGCAGCAACTCGTTCCATCTTTCCAATTTTTGTTGGCTCCATTCAAAAGGCCATGGAGTTACACAATATACACCATTTAAATTTCCAGAGCCTTTGATTACTTTGTAAAATTACCAGCAACAGGCACGAGAAATAGTAAAAGCATGCCCTGGTTGTGCTGTCTCCCTCCCCATTCAACACTTGGGAGTTAACCCCCGAGGATTACTGCCCGATCAGTTTTGGCAAATGGATGTTACTCATTTTCTTGAATTTGTAATAACCAAATATATACACGTTTCTGTAGATACCTTCAGCGGCTTTATTTTTGCATCACCACATTCTGGAGAGGCTACCAAAGATGTCCTTTCTCATCTTGTTTCAGCCTTTTCTGTTATGGGTAAACCAATACATATTAAAACAGATATTTATCCTACATTTACCATTGCCAAGTTTAAACAGTTTTGTGCTACCTTGCAAATTTGTCATACTACTAGAATTCCATACAACCCTCAGGGCCAAGGCATTGTGGAACTTGCCCACCTTAACTTAAAAACTTGGCTATCCCTCCTTAAGGCTTCCTCCCTTGTATTTACCACACCCAGGCATCGCCTTAACAATGCATTATTTGCCCTTATTTTTCTTAACCTAGACAATGAAGGCGTTTCGGCAGCAGACAGACACTGCCATCCCTCGTCCAATTCTGTTCGCCCACCTGTTATGTGACACAATCCACTTACAAATAAATGGAAAGGCCCAGATCCTGTCCTCATCTGGGGAGGAGGCTCAGCTTGTGTTTTGGACCAAGATCAAACCGCCCCAAGATGGTTACCAGAACTCCTGGTTAAACAGGTTAATGACTTACCTCAAAACAGGGACAGAGGCACTCCTCATGAGGACAAAATTTCCTCTTTTTCAGATGCAGCCAACAATCTGCCAGCCTTGGAATAACAGTTCCTGTGGGCACAGGTACACTGGCTTAGGCACGTCTATTCACTCTTACCATCACCTCTCTCAACAAATTATAAACTCTATCAGGAACAACTGATAAAAACTCTATCAGGAACCATTAAAGATTTGCAGGACCAAATAGACTCCCTGGCAGAAGTGTTCCTTCAAAAAAGACGAGGCTTAAATTTGCTGACAGCTAACCAGGGAGGTATTTGCTTGGCCTTAGGGGAACGATGCTGCATTTATGCCAATAATTCTGGCATAGTATGCACTAAAATTAAGCAGCTTCAAGAAGATCTAGAAAAGAGATGAAGGGAAATATTTGAAAATCCCCTCTGGACTGGGCTTAATGGATTTTTACCCTACCTTCTTCCCCTATTAGGCCCTTTGTTGGGTTTACTTTTAATGGTGTCCCTAAAACCCTGCATTATAAACAGGCTGGTACAATTTATTAAAGAACAGATTAATATTTTGGCCTCTAAGCCCATACAGGTCCACTATCATTGCCTGGATATGGAAGACAGTGCTGCCAACATTTAAAAGGATGTTCTACCCTCCTCACAAGCTTATTTCTTAAGTTTACATGCCCACAGATCTCGCTTTCTTACATAAAACTCTAAGTAACAGCTCTGACCAACGATCTTCTGCACTTGCCATAAGGGTTCGTCCTCCATGGGCCGCTCCACTTGGGGGAGGACGCACCCATGGAGTGATCACGTTAGGGCATAATAACGGAGGGTGCAGGAAGGACTGCAGGAGGATGGATCCATGGTTCCCAAAATCCAAGTCTTCTGAGTGACACGCTCTGGTGCATGGCAGTTGGCATGCTTCCCCCTCAAAGCCGTCTCCTCAAAAAACATGCCAAGGCCACCACGAAATCTAGTAAACATGCTCGATCAGATCAGGAGATATTCTAAGGCCTGCTAGAGAAACAGAGCCTCTATAACCCCCTAAAATATTGGCCTGTAAGGTATGGTCAAATATTTTATATAAGAAAGGGAGAAGATGTCAGGGGCTAGAAGGAAGTTCTCCTTCAAAGAATAGCCTGACACTTACAAGAAATAGCCCCCTGCGAGATATCCTGCCTGGGAGACATCCCGCAGCCATCTATCACCCTGAGACATCCTGCAGCTATCCGTCTTCCTGAAATATCCTGAGGTTATCTCACCCTGTGAAGACATCCAGCAACTGCCAATAAGAGAGCTTTCTCATCCGCAGCATATAAATACACTGTGAGAACTATAAAAGTTTTCAGCATGATCAGAACTGTTGTCTTGCTGTCATCTCTCATGACTCTTTTCCCTTCATTCCTCCCCAACAAGGTTCAACGCCCACGTTGAAGTGTCCAGCCGGCCCGGACACCTGACACTAAACCATAACCTACTAGACTCTGACTACTAATACTAATATGATGGAGAAAAATAATCCAACAGAATGGAAATGCAAGCAGTACAGATGAGGCATGGTGTATAGTTGGACTTGCCTTTTGAATGATATAGGGTAGGTGTTATAAATCTAGCTAATTTATAATTGAAATAGTTCTCCACATGTTTTTAAAGTTAACAAATATGTGAATACCTGTCTCCCATTCTCTGTAGCCAATTCAGCACATGTATTTTTATATGCACATATAGAATCCTACCTGGTATCACACGTATATTTTTCTGAGGTGTCTCACTTGGCAAATACAAATTGTGAGAAGAGATCACTCCTCCTAAACTCTGTTGGAACTGAAAATTCAACCTTTGGGTGAGCCTCCTAGTAGAAAATTCAACCTATGGGTGAGCCTCCTAGTAGAACAACAAGCCATACATAAATGCATGTTGAGTAAAATAAATATTTTTGCATCTGTGGCTGATGTACATTTCATGAAGAATTTCGATTGGCATATATATTGCTACATCTTATTGTCTGTTTTTGATTTTTTAATATATATATATATATATATATATATATATATATATATATATATATATACAATCTTCAAATTTTTCCAAATATAAAATATATGTGTCTTATATACACTACCTAAATTCTTTCATGTTCATGTATGTGGATTTATAATCAACATTTCACAAGATTATTCTCAGAAATATTCATCCACCTGAAATACATATTTGTTTCCTATTACTGAAAACTAACTTCAGTGAATGGTGCATACAATCCTAATATTTCTACATTAACTGACCCTGTTTAACATCAATGCAAGTAGATTCCTATGGGACATGATGTTTATTTTGAAGTTTATTTTATTCAACACTGGTACAATACAATTTCTACAGTTTACGAACATCATAGGACATATATTTCATCCATAAGTTCACAAATTTATAGGCATTTGATTCACTTTCAATCATTTACTGATTCAGAACACATGTATTCCTCCAGGTTTCTTGACTGGTCTTTTCATGAGACTTTATTTCAAACACATTATTTTCAATTTCCATAATCATTTTGAAGCAAAACTCACACACTCTTCATGATAAAACATAACCCTAATATTACCATTAGATGTATTACTGGTTAGAATGAATAATTGTATATCAATATAAGATTTTCTGTATATATTCAGATATCAATTCAATCTATTATTTAAAGTTGGAACCAATTATATTATTTATTCACAGTATGGTCTATTCATGAATTATCTCTACATTCATAGACAAAGGGTACATCTATTTGTAACCCCAATACAAATTTATTCGTCTTCAAAATGTTGCTCCCAGAAATGGTTTAAGAAATACTCATGTCACCTGATGTACGTATGCATTTATCACAGTAATATTCTGGACACAATAAGCAGAGGTCACACTTATGATTGTACCAAAGCCTAAATGGAAAGTGAGCATGGATTACTAAAAACATTCATGTCCAGGTTGCCTAATGCTCTCAAATGTCAATTCTATTTATGACAACATATTTGTTTCTTCCTAAGACTATATATTCAACCTCAACTCTGTTCAAATGTCTAATCCTATCACTCACTTTATACTTTCCCTGATTTCCTAATGTCTCTATTGATGTCTGCTTTCCTAAATATTTTCACCAGTTCACCATTTTGACTAACACTTCACATGTGCTGACATTTACGTTCAGTGTCTGTGTGATACCCTATTGCTAAAGAACTTTTGGTCCAATTCCTGTACTCACTCTTCTTCTGAAACCTACAGAATATCTTCCTAAT